>NC_133324.1:386197711-386937711 GCF_042186555.1 Aquarana catesbeiana
TCGTCTTTTTTCCTTTCTCTTTTTCTTATAAGAACAATATATCAAAATTTCTCTGGTGTATTCATATCATGCCAGGTTAACTACAGATGGACTAGTTTGCTGGATCCCATGATCATGGTCCATGCTTTATTCTTGAATTTCTCCTGTTTTTTTTTCTTTATAGTGACACTTCTCACAGTTATTATACTGTACTGTTATTATGTACAAGTCATGCTATTGGCGATAGCCATTGAGCAGACTAAAGTTTCATTATGCTATTGTAGTGTCTTACTTATGTGTTTTGACTGTTGTTATAATAAATACATTTTCAACCCTAAAACTACAGTACATGCCTATCCAAGGCTAGACAGGTTGACAATGCTGTCTGGGATTTTACTGCAGAATGAATAGTGTTAACAACTTATTAAAGAAAGTGGAAAAATAGAAACTGATGTGTTAATACTAGTTTCAAACTAAAAAAAAAACTTAGTTCCACTTTAATCAACCTATAATTCTCCATGTGTTTTATAGCACCATTTTATAATGCATGGGCACATTTCTAATATTTTAAATAGGGAGCAGAACAAGAATGCCACTAAACCACCTTCCAAACTCCACACATCTATATAAAGACAACATTCAAAAGCGAGAGTTATGCCAGCCAAAATATGGTGAAGTTTGATGGCAGTATCAGTATGAACAGTATGGAACCATAGCACAAATAACTAGTATTACCGCACTGAACTTTACTTGGTAGGTAACACTTGAGTTAATTATTACACCCAATGCACAAAGAAACTGAAAATCTGTTAAATTATCACATAGTATGCAACAAAACAAGACTGTAAAATAAAGTAATTTAGTGGGCCTTACCGAAATACTGATAGACAGGATAGCTAAGACAACTTTTGAAATGTTTCTTGAACTACACCAAAAATTAATTTTGGTTACAGAATTACTATCTACTGCACTGATATAAAGGTCCACCAGTGTGACCATTTTGGGCAGATGGGGGTGACAACCTCAAATCAATTATATATTCAGGCAGCCTTGGCCTACTGCTCTGTGGGTGATACAATTTACTGGACAGCCTAGAAAACCTTGTTTAATCACCATTGTACCCCTGCACATAGGCTGTTACGGTCCCTCTATTCACTGTTTGAGTCAAGTGAACAGGTCTATGCCGTGTGGCCTTTTTTTCCCCTGGAAGTAGTTGGATGGCACAGATAAACACACACTGGAGCTTGTTTGGTCAAAGCAAGTTTGGTCAAAGATTTGCTACCCTCTATGGTCTGCTTTATCTAAACATTTTTCAGTTGTCAAATGCATCAGATAAATGAACGAAATACTGATATTTATTCCATATTACTTGATATTACTACAGCTTCCTCCCTATTAGACTGGTCACTACTGCTAAATACAGGATGCCTTTCTTCCCACACCATAGTCAATACAAATGCTTACTATTCTGTCCCCTCTGCTGTCTAGTTAAGATATTAAAAAGTGAATTCCCCATTTTTTTCGTCAGAGGGCTAATGTGAAGGAGTGAGACGACAGTTTTATCAATTAATGACTTAAGGATCAGGATCTTTATTTTCAGCCATGTCACTGTAATTTTCAAATTAAAATGGATTCAGTTGGATAAAACTGTCACTTTTTTTAAAATCAGAAACCTTGTCCTGGAGTGGGAACTTTGTGAACTGAGCCTTATGTATTTAAAATTTTGTTAATTAAGGCACTGCATATATTTAAATCTGTCTTTACCTAATATCAGAAAAGTCTGTCAGATTTTTCGAAAACAGGTAAAGACACATAAACCGTAGCCATTTATTCTTATCATCATATACCATAATAACTTACCGTTTACAAGTTTTAAAACCATTAGCCTTGGGTAGAGCAAAATAATATTCAGAACTACATGATGTAACACAGCGTCCATCTTCAAGTGCCATTTCTTTTGCACAGTTTATACAGTTGTCTATTCCTGGTCCTACATAAAATAGGTCAATAAAGGTAAAAATGGTGAACTTTGTTAATGGATGAGTATAAATATCTAACATTATTTCCACATACAGAAAATGTAATAATTGTGAAAGTTTAAAATCTATTTATTTAGCTGTGTGCTACATTCAGCACTCTGCATGCACAGTATAGTCTAGCTGGCATATAGGTCTGTACTGAATGCTCTCAAGATCACATTTGCTCACAACTGAGTAGCAGAATGACGAGATCACCCATATTGCACTTCTCAGCCCCAACACAATCACTAGGCTGCTTTTTATCATAAAATGTACAGTTTTCCTTCTTACCGCCACACTGCCACTTAATGTTGTGGCTTTTCAGGAACAGTTATGGACTAAGATTTAGGCCAAACCCAGTCCAGCTTGAACCCACAGTAAAGCTGTCATGTGATAGCACTTCACTGGCCCAACCAGCTGAGGACAACGAATTCCCACCCACAGCAGCACTTAGTGAAAGGGCAGGGATGCTGGTGATATAATTGACCCCATATAGCCACATTGATTTATTTGGACAATGTAATTGACCAAACATTGCCATGTAGCCATATTAGGTGTATGATGTCACCAACATCCCTGTTCCTTTGTTATATGCGGCTGTGGGACAGGGAATTCCTCAGGAACAGCTGATTTGGGCATAGCAATGCATGAACTCTGTAATGAGAGGACTGTGATGTGATGAGGGATTTTGTGATGGGGAACTTTGACGTAAGGAGGGGACTCTATGATTAAGGACTCTAATATGATGAGAGTACAAATTCTGGATGAGCACAGGTATACCTTGTCTCTAATATGATGAGGAGACACTAATTGGAAGGATGGATTTCTTATACGATAGGTAGGACACTATCATGAAGGGGGATCTCTGATGTGATGGGGGACTTCTGATATGAAAGGGGGTTTCTGATATTAAATAAATTCACCAAGGAGGTTCTGTGCATTGCCCCAGTCTCTAATTTCTCATTGATGATAAGTAACATTTACGTTTTTTACTGGAGACTGGGATGCCCCAGGATTTTGCACACTTTTCATTGTTAAAAGATTTTTTTACATTTTTTTTTAATAGACAAAATCATAGCTCAATGGCTCAGGAGCTCTGGGTGTAGTCTTATTGCATTAAATCAGAATTTGTATAAGCTTGTAAGGGCAAATTAAATGTCATGAGCAGAAATGTATAATAATGTAACATAATATCCTGAGACACAATGGGTGAGATGCGGTCATTAGAATAGTGACATTAAAACACACCACTGTGCTCAAGTACTAGTTCAAAGATATATGCCGAAAAATAGTTGCCAGAGGGTTCATTTAGACCCCTTTCACACCGAGGGCATTTTGCAGGCGCTATAGCGTTAAAAATAGCGCCTGCAATCCGCCCTCAAACAGCTGCAGCATTGTCTCCAGTGTGAAAGCCCGAGGGCTTTCACACCGGAGCGCTGCGATGGCAGGACGGGAAAAAAAGTCCTGCCAGCAGCTTCTTTGGAGCGGTGAAGGAGCGGTGTGTTTACCGCTCCTCCACCGCTGCTCCCCATTGAAATCAACGGAGGCAGCGCTGGGTTACCGCCGGCAAAACGCCGCTATTGCGGCGCATTGCGAATGGTTTTAACCCTTTCTCGGCCGCTAGCGGGGGTAAAAGCGCCCCGCTAGCGGCCGAAATGCGCTGCTAATCCGACGGTAAAACGCCGCTAAAAAATAGCGGCGTTTTACTGCCGACGCTATGGGCGGCCGGTGTGAAAGGGCTCTTAGAATGACAAAGGGTCAAGGATTAAAGGCTCTACATACCTAGCTTTTAGTGGCGTGAGCTGTAAGCATGAGGCTGAATCTAGTGGAGCAATTAGAATGGGGAGAGAAGACCAGAAGAGAAGAAAAGAAAAAAAAGGCTAAGGAGGAATGACAAGCAAAAAAAAAAGCGGGGTTGAAAGGGAGGAAAAGGGGGGGGGGGAAGGGAAGTTCCTCAGAGGTTGCCATTTTAGTTATGAAAGGTTTAGAGATAGAAAAGAAAAATCTAATTCCTTCATCAATTTAGGCCAACTTGTAATCTGATACATATTTTGGGTAAAAAACCCAATAAGCGTATATATTGATTGGTTTGCCCAAAAGCTACAGCGTCTACAAAATAGGGGATAGATTTATGGCATTTTAATTTTTATTTATGTTTTACTAGTAATGGCATGAGCTGCGATTTTTAGCGGTACTGCAACATTGCGGCAGACAGATCGGACACCTAACCGACATTTTTTACAAACCAGTGACATTATTACAGCGATCAGTGCTACAGATATGCACTGGCATTGTACTAATGGCACTGGCAGGGAAGGGGTTAACATCAGGGGCGATCAAGGGGTTAACTGTGTTCCCTGGGTGTGTTTACTAACTTTTTGTATGGGGGATGGGCTGCCTGGGACAACACACAGATCCGTCTTCCTGCATAGCAGAAAGACAGGATCCCTGTGTCATCCCCTGACAGAACGGAGATCTGCCCTGTTCTGTCTCTGTGGGGAATGATCTTGGGTGACCAGCAGACATTGAGCCAGCCGGACGCGCTGATTGTCACCCTGGCACAAGCCCACAGAAAGCCGTGTACGAGCCCGATGCACACCTACAGCGATTTGTGCAACCGAGCCAACCTGCTTCAATATAACTGCGGCGGCTGGTCTGCAAGCGGCTAAAACAATATACTGAGCTGGCCAGAACCAGCTCTTGAGGCACTATCATTGCAATGCGCATCTTCTCCTCCTCTAAGCTGCCTAAATGACCCCTGTTTAGGGTCATAATATCTGAAAAAATGTTACATTGACCGCATTGGGTAAGGCAACAGCATAGCCTCCCAGGTTGATATTAGTTTTTCAAGGGTTTGTACAATGATAACATCATGGGAGATTAAAACAATATTATTTTGAAGAAAATATATAAATATCTTTCATGAATACATAACTGGCCTAAATGTTGGTATTTCAATATTTGCTTGAAATACTTTTTTTTTATTAAAACATAACATTTAGCAGAAATCAAAAAATTATCAAAAAATGAGGAACCAAAAAAATACCTGTTTTGGGGGCAAAAGAGCTTTATCTACTGATCTTACTGGCTATAAGTAATAAGCTGTGGATGTCCCTTTATTGACTGAATCATAATGCTTTTTTTTTTTTTTTTTTTTTAAGGCAAAACAGTTCACATCAATATTTCTGGTGTTTTCTGGGCTGCTTTATTTTCAAGGAAAATGGAATTCCCATTATTACCCTAGACTCCTCTGTGGAAGAAAACAACAATGTTTACCTTCCACAAAACCTTTTTAGTAAGAGCAGCATCCCTTTCTCATGATTGTAATAGTGTTACAGTGACAACTAAAACAGCTTCTCATAGAAACTCACTGCATATTAAGTTTTCCCAGCAGTCTTTTGCGGGTAGTGTCCCAAATGAAAAAATACAAATTCCTATTTTGTGTTCAGGCAAAAGTAGGACTAAGGAACCCTTGAGAGAATATCAGCTAGGGGGTTCACAAATAAGCAGGGCATTGCTGGTTTTCCTGGAGATTCTCTATAAATGTATAATACCTGTGCATGTGGCACATGATCTGTGACAGGGCTCACATTCCTTCTTGACGGCACTGTAATATTTCTCATCCTCGCAGGTGACAGCACATTTGGATCCCTGTAAACTAAAGAAAAGAAAGTATCTGGATCAACTACTAAGAAACTAAGTTAAGCATGCATTCAAAGATTTTTTTCTTCTACTTTACACCTCACCAGATAACACAAATCCAACCTTTTTCCAACTTCTTCCAACGATTTTTGTTTTTTTCAAAATTTTTTATTGGTCTCTTTTTTGAAAATTGTAAACTCTATTGATTTATATAATGTAACTAGTGTAGATCATATGAGTAATTTTGAGCTTAGAATATTAAATCCAGAAACAGAAAGGCATATTCAGGAGGAGGTCAGCAAGAACAGCCTTTTATTTCTCTCAATACAGGTTTCTTAAAGGCTGGATTCACACAATGCAATTTTATCTGACATGCAATTCCGCTAAAAGCAACAGAAACACACAAATTAGTGTGTTTATGTGCAATACAACACTTTTTTTTCATGTATTCCTACTGGGAAAACACATGTGCAGAAAAACAGAGAGTTGTAAATGCAGCCCTAATAAAATAATAGTGTAATTTTGGAATATCTTACTGAAGTTTGTTTTTCTTCCCTGGCCCACCTTTCCACGGTGTGTGTTGTCTTTTGGTTCCACCCTAGCCTTACATCAAAGAAACCATGGTCCACATTCTCCACTGATAAGCATGTGGAAGAGCTGCATTCATGCTGGATAATTATCCTTAAGGCCTCATGTACACTGGACGTTTTTACAGCTGCTGTTTTTGGCTTCAGACATTTTTTCTGCAGCCAGTAAGCTCCCCAAAATGTTATCCTATTTGTTCATGCACACATAGGCTTTTATCAGCGTTTTAAGGAAGGGGTGTTTTCTGGCTGGAAAAACCCCCCAGAAATAGTGGGATTTAGCCCAGGTTCACACTGAGCTGCGGGAATAAAGCCGTGTGAGTTTAGCTGAAGTCACTGTGGAATGAAATATCTGGGTTTCCATTGACTTCTATGGGGAAACTTGCTTTGATATACGAGTGCTTTGGATTACAGGCATTCTTCTGGAACGAATTATCCAAGGTACCACTATATATATATATGTTAGAAGGCCAGTGTGCTGGCCTGAATTTATGGGAGGAGCCCGGAGGGTATTTAAGCTGACCACTTCCCCTTCCTCTTTGTCAGTTTCAGTGAACAATACTACATGTCACTGTGCTGGCTCTTCCCAGCTTACTTTGTGTTCATAAGTCTGTGCGTTCGATTACAAGTGGGTTGCGGCGTCTTCGTCGGCGGTTCTCGCTTGCTGTTGCAGGTAGGGTTCAAACCTTTTTTTTTTCATATGCAATGTTACCATTGGATATGTTTCCTATACCTGCAAACTTAGATTTGCAGGCTTGCTCTGCCTTGCTTGTCATCCTATCCACAAACATACGATTTGTTCGTAGATCCAAGCCTCTGAGCCATTGTTGGTTGTTCTCTGATATCACTCAATACAGGCTTCATTTTCTCATAGGATTCACTGTCTATGGGGTTGCCGTCTCATCCATTTGGAGATCAGCATGTATTATTTGCATGGGTTCTGTGTCTGATTGAGGTGGTAATTAGACCCACATGGGGCCTTGTCTGCACTTTGATTAGCCTGGGGGGCTGGGCGGTTGGAATGTGTTCGGTTTTAGAAGTAAGGTGTGGTATACACGCTGCAACCGATTTGTATTGGATTCACTTCATACATCTTACAACCGATTTGTATCAGTGCCATCTCTTTACAGCCGATTCATATTGCATACCTGCTACAATCCGATTCCAACCTAGTCGCATCGGCAGCACAACGGTTCGCATCAGATGCATCCCGCTCACTGATTCTTATTAGTCCCTGTTGTACCCCACAAATGGTTCGTTGTTTATGTAATTTTCTACTGACTGTTTCGTATTGCTTTCATGTCATACGAATCACAGTCGGATTCAAGCCTAGTCGCCTCGGCGGCACAATGGTTTGCATCGGTCTTATCCTGCACACCAATTTGTAGTGGTTCTTACCATACCCTACGATTCATTATTTATTTTTTGTCCGATTCACATCACCTCAGCAGCTACATGCATCACAGTCCACTCCGAACCTAGTCGCACAAGCGGCACAACGGTTCGCGTCACGAGTATCCCACACACCAATAGGTAACAGTCCCTATAACAAATCGACGATTCGTTACGTATGCCACTTCGCAGTTCCTTCCTACATATACAATTTCTGCTATCCTTTTCTTTTTCGCCTATCAGTAGGTGACCTTTCTTGCAATCGCTGCAAGCTATGCATCTCATCATAACTCCTTGCAATCGCTGCAAGAACACGCATCTCAGCATATACCCATTTGCAATCGCTGCAACATGCATCTCAGTATAAACTCCTTGCAATCGCTGCAAGAACACGCATCTCAACATTTACCCATTTGCAATCGCTGCAACATGCATCTCAGTATAAACTCCTTGCAATCGCTGCAAGAACACGCATCTCAACATTTACCCATTTGCAATCGCTGCAACATGCATCTCAGTATAAACTCCTTGCAATCGCTGCAAGAACACGCATCTCAACATTTACCCATTTGCAATCACTGCAACATGCATCTCAGTATAAACTCCTTGCAATCGTTGCAAGAACACGCATCTCAACATTTACCCATTTGCAATCACTGCAACATGCATCTCAGTATAAACTCCTTGAAATCGCTGCAAGAACACGCATCTCAACATTTACCCATTTGCTATTGCTGCAAAAACATGCATCTCAGTATAATCTCCTTGCACTCATTGCAAGATCACGCATCTCAACATTTACCCATTTTTGCAATTGCTGCAACATGCATCTCAGTATAAACTCCTTGCAATCGCTGCAAGACACGCATCTCATCATAACTCCTTGCAATCGCTGCAAAAAACACGCATCTCGGCATATACCCATTTTGCAATCTCTGTAAAATTATGCATCTCAGTACAAACTCCTTGCAATTGCTACAAATACACGCATCTTACCATTTACCTGTATACAATCACTGCAAAACATGCATCTCAGTATAAACTCGTTGCAATTGCTGCAAATACACGCATCTTAGTGTTTACCCACTTGCAATCGCTGCAAAACATGCATCTCAGCATTTACCCATTTTTTGCAATCACTGCAAAACACGCATCTAAGTATAAACTCCTTGCAATCGCTGCAAAAACACGCATCTCAGCATTTACCCATTTTTGTAATCACTGCAAAACACGCATCTCAGTATATACTCCTTGCAATCGCTGCAAAAACACGCATCTCAGCATATACCCATTTGCAATCGCTGCAAACATGCATCTCAACATATACTCCTTGCAATCCCTGCAAGCACACTCAGTGGTGCTCATACAGCCCACTTCATTTTTTAGTGGCACTTAATCGGTCACTCGTCTCCAGTGGCATTCATACGAGCCACTCATTGTTTTCGTCTATCTTTTCTCCCTCAGGTCAGTCGAGTTCAGGTTCCATCCTGTACCAGGTTGGACGTTATTTCCCAGGTAAAAAAAAAAAAAAAAAAAAAAACAAAAAAAAAACGCTGTTTGCATCTTCACCAGGGCCAGTCGCATACAAGGGGGACACATAAAAGAAAAAAAAAAGTAAAGAAATCTTGTTGCACTCATGTCACCCCTACTGCAGGTGTTCCCGGTCGACCGAGTTTCGATCATAACCAGGACCTCGCTACTAGAGCGTCAGTCAGGGCCTAGTTCATGGGCTTTTCTATCGCATCATTCTGCAGCACCCTTTCACTATACCGTTACTTCACATACATCATTGGACGTGATCTCCAGGCGTTAGTTCTGTCACATATGTCTATACATGACACTCTGTTTTCGAAGGGCGACCCTTCACCTCGCAGACAAGGTCGCTTAACAGTAGACTTGCTGGCAGTGCAAGTGTTAGCAGGCCGAGCACACGTCACCCCCTACAGACCGCAACATTCCTACGTAGGCCGTACCAGACTTCTACTTCTCGCCCCAGTACGCCCTGGGGTTCTGGTCTTCAGGTTTGTGCTTGCCACAGACAGGCACCCGAGCTATCGGTTATCTGGCCAGTCACCTCCTGGCCCACCTCAGTCGCCACGCACTCTTCTGAGTTTTCTAAATTTCCACTCAACATAAGTTCTGCACAACAGAACTCTGTCAGCTCCTGTCTATGCCTATCATTCCTTTTTCTGTACTTCTTCCTTTTTCCTCCTCTCTGAGTTTTCTCTTTACCACTCCGCTCTCTATCCTATGGCTATGACTCCTCTTAAATATGAGCACCCAGCCCCCTTTTTTGTCTTCTGGCAGCGAGGACTTCACACCCGCCCCTCTGTTACCCCCCCCAAACGGCTCAGAGCGTGGCTGCCTGCAGTCCCTCAGGGGACGGAACATCCCCAAACTCATAGCTGAGTCGCAGGGATATTCCCTTTCCTGCTAACGACCAGGAAGGCAAAGCTTTTCAGGCTCCTCTTCCCGCCTCCAGCTGCAGCTGGGCCCAACAGGCATCCCTACAATCCATGCACTCTTTGGTCTCCCCCTTAGCCGCAACAGTTCGGACGTCCAGACCAGAGTCACACCTTTGAAAGTTCGCCCATCCATGGCCCTCCCGGACCTGGTCATGGTCCCGATGACAGCTTCTCCTTCTGCAGGTACACCAGGCTCTGCACCTATCATCCTTCCCATTCATCTTGTCCCGACCAGCATCAGGGAGGATATATTGGAGGGCAAAGACGTCAATTGGCATCCCTGCTCATCTCAGTCCATGACTTGGCTGACAACAAATCATACGCCTGGGGGGGATGTCTCAGTGGTTGTCAAGTCGAGAGACCCCAGCCTCAGTCGTAAGCTGTCAGCCACTGAGTTCACCCTGGCCTTCGGGATGTTCAGAGATGTACTTTGTTCAGCCACCCTCAGTAGTAGGGAGGAGCGGGACTTATACCTTCATGCAATGACAGATCTTGCTTACAAATATGGAGGTTTTGCCGTCTACGACCATCTGTCGTTTTTCAGCCAAAGCAGCAGCGAGACTTGCCCAGTTCCAGATAAGCTCTGACTGGAGCCTCACAGACACGGAACTCTTTTGTCGCCACTTCGCCCACAAAGCTGACGGTTTTGCCCAATCCCTCACTTAAACCTAGACGATTTTCTGCTTATCGAACACCTAGACATACCCCCCCCCCCCCCCCGGTAGATCTAGACAAGCTAAGAGAGGTCTTCAACAATCTCGATGAACACATAGTGGAAGGCCCAACACATTTCATAAGTTTCTCAGGCATCGTCCTGGATACGCACGCCATGCAGCCTAGCCTGCCTTCTGACAAATTAGCTTGTGTTAGGTTGGTCATTCAGGAGTTTACCCAGTCACAGGAAAGTACTAAAAGACAGCTGCAGTCCTTGATAGGGATGCTCAATTTCGCTATGAGAACAATTCCTCAGGGGCGGTCGTTCATCTCAAGGCTCTTAGTCTTTCTTGCCCGAGTGCAGGACCCGACCAAGTCCTCAGACTAGACCCAGCAGCAATAGCAGACTTGGCTATGTGGGACGAGTTCCTCTTCAACTTCAACGACATATCAATGTTTTTCCCTCAGTATCAGCTCAGTCGCGCCAGGTAGTCACAGATGCTGCAGCCTCCATTGGCTTTGCTGCAATTTTTGGCCATCACTGGTTTTCCAGACCTTGGCCCCCGGAAATCTGCCTGATTCCTGGCTTCCCTCGATCTTCGTCATTGTTCGAGCTGTACCCCATCGTGGCAGCAGCCCAAGTCTGGGGCCACACGTGGACAGATCAGACAGAGCTCTTCACCACAGACAACCAGGTTACAGCTGACATCATTAATAAGGGTAGATCCAAGTCGCTCCCCGTCATGTCCTTCCTGCGCAGTCTGCTGCAATTGTCACTACATCACCAAATTTAACAGTTACTGTAAGCATATCCCTGGCAAGTGCAATACCGCAGCCGATGCACTGTCCCGCTCCAATTTTGTCTTTCTTCCAGGAGGAACCTGGAGCCGACCCATCATCCACTCCTATCCCACCTTGGTCTCAACTAACAATGGATTGATGCCACACATTGCCAATGCAACCCGGCTCATCTACCACTCACTGTCTAGCAACACACTAAAGGCTTATCCTACGGCCTGGAACACCTACCGTAGGTTCCTTGCCACTTGTCCCGGAACCACAGTAGATGACGTCACTCATGTCCTAGCCTTTATATCTTATTGCCACACACAGCTGGCTCTCCCTCATACCCCTATCAGGCTGTACCTGGCCGGTATCCAAGCCACTATGTCCTTTTATCTTTCGGAAAACGCAACAAACCGGACCCGGAGTGGATATAAACTTCTTTCGAACCAGCAACGCCTGGTGCCCAACAACGATCTTTTGACCGTCTGCTCTTTCACCCAGCCAGCCAGTCTCCAGCCCGTTACTGCCTTTTCAGGTCAACCCCCTGAGTGGAAATCAGTTTATTAAACATGTTTGGGTCCTACTGGTCAACTTAGACCTAGACCCTGGGCGGTATTCTGGATATTCCTTTGGATCGGCGCAGCCTCAGCCACATCTCAGCATGGAGTACCAGACCATGTGACCAAGAAGCTAGGCAGGTGAAAGTCTGCCTGCTTTACCAGATATATATATGTTCCCTCAAGATGGCCCTTTCTCCAAGCTCACTCAATGAGGTTAGAGGCAATAAAGATACTTCCCTACCTGGTTATTTTTGGCTCCTTTTCTTGCCATACCTACCAGACGACCAAAAGCCACACCTCAGGTCTATTTATGTTGTGAGTCTTGTCGCGTGTTTATGTGATCCACATTTGTCTCGGTCTTAGGGCCACGACCATAAGTTAGAAGGCCAGTGTGCTGGCCTGAATTTATGGGAGGAGCCCGGAGGGTATTTAAGCTGACCACTTCCCCTTCCTCTTTGTCAGTTTCAGTGAACGATACCCTCCCTCCCATTCCCCTTTTTACAGCACCTCTCAGCAAATTCTCCTCCACAATCATCCATTACTTATCTTGGGTATGGCCCCTTTTCTTGCCATACCTACCAGACGACCAAAAGCCACACCTCAGGTCTATTTATGTTGTGAGTCTTGTCGCGTGTTTATGTGATCCACATTTGTCTCGGTCTTAGGGCCACGACCATAAATATATATATATATATATATATATATATATATATATATATATATATATATATATATTTCTTATGTACAATTTGTAACAAATTTGGGAAGTTTTTTATGTATGCATTTGTTTGGTTGTTTTTTATGTGTTTTTTATGATTTTTTATGATATTTTATGTTATTAGCATATATAACATGTGGTGTCCCCTATGTCTTTTTGTATAGCATTCTATGCGCCGTGACACGTCCGACAAACATAATATACTTATTCTTTATGCGATTTCGTAACTGCCTTTTACACACTGCCAGAATGAAAATTGTATTTCCAGCTGGCAGCCACAGCTATATACAGAGTGAAAATAACAGTCATAATTATTAGCTACTAAATAACTTAAGTAGCCTTATCAAACATGGCTGTTGACGGATTGTACTGCCATTTCACTATACAAAAGTGACCGCATAATAGCACTAAGCAAGAACATGGTCTACAACAAAATGGACGCTAATTTTATTGTATTGGGTTGCCAGGCTACCACACAGTATATATTCCAGGAAGTGTAGCGCTCAATGACGTCTTGATGATGAAACGCATAGGGTGGAGCCACAGCGTCATTGCATCACTTCCTGTTTGGTCCGTGGAATGCATGGGAATCACGGACTTCCCGTTTTCTTACTGCTAATTAATTTTAAACTAAATGTAAGTGCATACCTATATGTCTATTACAAAATAAATCGAGTACAAACGTTATTGCACTATGGAGTGTTATTTCTCTTTGCATATACTGTGCATTATTGAGGTGAAGGGGCCGATAAAGGATACTACTAGCGGAGGTCTGTGTTTCAATATACAGCAGTGTGGCTGTGAAGGAACAATACCCCCTAGAGGGGAGAGCACCTGCACTATAAGATATCTCTAGAAAGCGCAGAGAAAAAAGGTACTTTGTTTTGAAGGATGGTCTTTATTTCCAAACAGACTGTTTATCAACTTTAGGATCTGAATATGACAATAGGACTTTTCATCACCATTTATCACGTTATTGCACCTTGGATTTAATTTATGATATAAGGTTTATATTTTGAAGACTGTTGATAAATTATTGCACCAGACACTTTATTCATATATATATATATAACATTTATATGATTTACATGTGTGTGTTTGTCTCTAAGGAGTATTGAGTAGTATTAGCACTTGTCACTTTATTTTTTGATAAAATGATTCACATACATTCACAAATGTAATAAAATAATACCTTCTGTTTTTAGAAGGCTTAGCTATAACTTACATTACTCTGCAGGGGTTTTTTGTTTCTTATATTTTGAGATTTCTATAATGTTTTGGTTGTGTAAGTTGTCAGAAATGTGCAATACACCAGTGAAGGTCCACATGTGTTCATGATGTTATTATTTTGTATGTCTGTTGTTAGCATATACACACACCATGAAAGGTTACACTAGATGCATTTATTCATATATCATATCAATTCGGCCACCATGCAGTGGATGAACTTACTGTGTACTGCAATCATGCTAGCACACAGATAAACACTAACCTAGATATATGGCCAAAAAAAAATATTTATATTTCTGACAAATCTCTTATGCCCTGTACACACGATAGGATATTCCGACAACAAATGTTTGATGTGAGCTTGTTGTCGGAAAGTCCGACCATGTGTATGCTCCATAGAACATTTGTTGTTGGAATTTCCGCCAACAAATGTTTGAGAGCAGGTTCTCAAACTTTCCGACAACAAGCGTGTGTACACAATTCCGACGCACAAAAGTCCACGCATGCTCTGAATCAAGCAGAAGAGCCGCACTGGCTATTGAACTTCATTTTTCTCGGCTCGTCATACGTGTTGTAAGTCACCACATTCTTGACGTTCGGAATTTCCAACAACATTTGTGTGACCGTGTGTATGCAAGACAAGTTTGAGCCAACATCCGTCGGAAAAAAATCCACGCTTTTGTTGTTGGAAAATCCTATCGTGTGTACAGGGTACACACTTTCAGAATAACATTTATTAGTGGATACAGATACAAAGATACAAGGCTTTCAGAATAAGATTTATTAGTGGATACATATACAAAGATACAAGGCTTTCAGAATAAGATTTATTAGTGGATACAATTTTTTTCTGACCAGTGCTGGATTCCATTATTATAGAAATAAAGTATTATAGATTCAACCATGCTTTCCTTTTTTGTATCATTCAAGAGACCGTCAGCTGCCATGCCATATTAGAAACAAAAACTTTAAACATCACTTATTTAAAGAATATTTTTCTGTCTCTGGAACTTTATGTCTGGGAACCAGTTATGTACACAAAATGCTCTCCAGGGTCATGCTAATATAGTGTACAACACTTAAATTGATAAATTTCCTGTTCACAATCTTAATGAAACACATTTTTGATTGCTAATTATCCACTTTTTACTGCAACCTCTCACATCAGCTTTGAAACAGGGAAATGAAAATATACACTATATGGAGAAGTCAACAAATAGAATAGGAAAATTTGATGTACATTGCTTTATCATAACAAATTATCACATTCTGATGTTAAGCTGTGTATTTATAAAAATTTGCATGGAAATTCACCTGATGAAAGTGCATGTAGGTACCTTCTTGGGTAGATTTATTAAAACTGGTGCACTCAGAATCTGCTGCAGCTGTGCATGGTAGCCAATCAGCTTCTAACTTCAGCTTGTTCAGTTAAGCTTTGACAATAAAACCTGGAAGCTGGTTTTCAATGTGGAGCGTCACCAGATTTTGAACGCTCCAGTTTTAGTAAATAACCCTCTTAGTACATATGGGGCAAAGAACAAATGGGATTACCCCCTTCCTGATTAACTATGCATATAAGCAACCTCATGGAAGTGGATCTTTACCTGCAGGGCCACAAATATGCGCCGATGTCTGTGCTGACAGTAACAGCTCCAGGTCTCATACAGTCACAGTGATCAGTCAATGTACAGCCTGCCTCTGTGTTATTTTCCCTTTTGAATGGAGAAAAAGATACACTGTATCTTTTTCACCTTGCTAGAGGACTAAATTGAAAAAAAAACCTGTGTGGATAAAAAAATATTGAAAAAACAAAAGACATAATAGTTCGACCAGGGTTTGATCTCGGTAACTGCAAGGGTCAGAGTTTGGGCCAAGGTTAGGGTCAAAGGTCATAGTCAGAGTAAAAAATCAAGGCCAGTATACTTTAGGAAGACATTTTTAAAAAAAATGTAGTTTCAATGGGCACAATTCACTAAGCGATTTGTTTTACCACATCCTAGTATGCAGTAAAATAATGCACAATTGATATTCCGAGGAAGAACAGGGTAATGGGTGTCTGACTCGTGCGATACCTTGAATAGAGGTTTTTGCAAGAGAGAGAAACTTTTGGAATAGGCTTTTTGGAAAAAGGTTTTGGAATAGGATGGACAAGGCTGAAACCTGTCCCTTAAGAGTACTTAGAGATAAGTTTTGGGCAAGTTCCGATTGTAGAAAAGCCAGAATACAAGGTACAGAGTTGTCTCTGTGGTTGAAATGCCTGTGTTTACACAGGGTGAAAAAGTATCTCCAGGTATCATAGTAAATTTTTCTCGAGGAAGATTTTCTGGCCTTGAGTAAGGTGGGAATGACAGAGTCAGATATACACCTGTCCTTTTAGAACTGGGCTTTAACAGCCATGCCCTTAAAGCCAGTGACTGAGAAGCAGAGTGGTACAGGGGCCCTGGGACAGCAGGTGTTGCCTATTTGGGAGACGCCAGGGGGTGTCTCCTACTAGTTTAAGCATGTCTGTGTACTAGGGTCTTCCGGGCCAGTTTAGTGCAATGAGAAACCCTGATTTCTTCTCTTCCTCTATCTTGCAGAGTAGTGGTAGAAAAATCTGCACCAGAAGGAAGACATATATTAACCTGAGTCCATAGGATTACCAGAGCATTAGATGTCAGTGCTAGAACGTCCTTGGTCCTGGCCACAATTAAGTTTCAAACTTGCTACAGGGCCAAAGTAATGGTGTGATAAGAGGACAAAACGGTTTTAGCTTTCCTTGTCACTTTTCTGTGTATGATTCTAGGCTTTGCCTGTCATGGTGGGCATACCCCCAGAGAGTTATTTGTAAATGAAAAGAGGTCTATCACTTAGGCTGCGTTTACACTACAGCGTTTTGAATCTGAAAGCACTGATGTGTGAATGACAAATCGCAGAACTCGCATTTGAGATGCCATTCATTTGAATGACACCTCAAATCGCAGTGCGGGTCTGCTGCAATTTGAATTGTGGCAATCCACATTGTGAGAAGCATGTTGCCCAAAAGTAGCTTATGAACTATTTTTGGTTGACATGCCCTTTTTTAGCGTGCAACAATCGCGGCAGGCCCGCACTGCTTTGAGGTGTCATTCAAATGCGAGTTCCGTGATTTGTCATTCACACATCGGCGCTTTCAAATCAGGACAGATTCATGGAAGATCTACCTGCGATTCAAAACGCTGTAGTGTGAATGTAGCCTAACAGGTCACCAGAAAAAGGCTGTAGTCTCATAGGTTGGGGTAGTGTTATAGGGGTACACCGAAGGGGGCATGTCCAAAAGTTTTTCTAGTGTCTAATCACTTGATGGAAGCAGCCTATAGCCCATGGTCTATGAATATCCAGTCTGTGTCCTGTACTGTACAATTAAGATATACAGTTTGGTTTTATTTTCCTTACATGTGATTGGGTATTCTTTGCAAGGTGAATTTTCAGTACATTCACTACACTAAGGGAAAATTGCCTTGCAAACTATCAAAGGACACAAAAAAGTTCCCACATTCCAAATGCAAAAGATAAAAGTTTAAGTCTTTATTTTCACAATTTCAAAAGTTCTAGCACATACCAGCAGAAAGATAAACAGGCAGCTGACACATTTAAGAGTATATATTATTTGGGAGGACACTGGTGGGCTGAATTTCCTACTAGCCTCTTATACTATCTAGAAAATTCCTCAAGACTTAGGCCGGGTTCACACTGTAACCTGCTGCGGATCGCACAGGAGTGCTGTGCATCCTTGTTCCCCATTTCAGGGATGAATCAGGGCCTATTCTATGCCTGAATTTGACCCTGAAACGGAACCAAAGACACACAGCGTTTCTGTGCAGTGCGCTCTACAGCCGCAACGGAGATATGTGAACCGGCTCCATAGGGAGCCAGTCACATTCTCCTGCTATGTGAATTGGATGCAGGGAAACCCGCATCTAATTCGCATAGGTGTGAACCCGGCCTAAATGTTGCCCTGGAGTAGTTTGTGCCACTGCCCCCTCCTGCAATGCCATAATGATGATGTGCAAGTTGATTATTTCCTTATCCTGTTTATTATGCATTATGAAGTACCTTTTGAGGAGGATTACATTACCATTATGCTTTGCAATGGCTGTAACACTTAGATGAATTTGGGAAAAACCTAGCAGTTTAGTGGGGTTATCTCCAAGACATATACATTATCCCACAAAAGTGAGTGCACTCCTCACATTTTTGTAAATATTTTATTATATCTTTTCATGTGACAACACTGAAGATATGACACTTTGCTACAATGTAAAGTAGTGGGTGTACAGTTTGTATAACAGTGTAAATTTGCTGTCCCCTTAAAATAACTCAACACACAGCCATTAATGTCTAAACCGCTGGCAACAAATGTGAGTACACCCCTAAGTGAAAATTATCGACAGATGCTTAATAGGGTTTAGGTCTGGAGACATGCTTGGCCAGTCCATCACCTTTACCCTCAGCTTCTATAGGAAGGTAGTGGACGTCTTGGAGGTGTGTTTGGGGTCGTTATCATGTTGGAATACTGCCCTACGGCCCAGTCTCTGGAGAGAGGGGATCATGCTCTGCTTCAGTATGTCACAGTACATGTTGGCATTCATGGTTCCCTCAATGAACTGTAGCTCCCCAGTGCCGGCAGCACTCTTGCAGCCCCAGACCATGACACTCCCACCACCATGCTTGACTATAGGCAAGACACACTTGTCTTTGTACTCCTCACCTGGTTGCCCCCACACACGCTTGACACCATCTGAACCAAACAAATTTATCTTGGTCTCATCAGACCACAGGGCATGGTTCCAGTAATCCATGTCCTCAGTCTGCTTGTCTTCAGCAAACTGTTTGCTGGCTTTCTTGTGCATCATCTTTAGAAGAGGCTTCCTTCTGGGATGACAGCCATGCAGACCAATTTGATGCAGTGTGCGGCATATGGTCTGAGCACAATAGCAAAATACATTTATTTGCTTCTCCTGAGTATGGGGATACCACATGTGTGGGTCATTTTGGGAGCCTAGCCGCGTATGGGGCCCCCGAAAACCAAGCACCACCTTCAGGATTCCTAAGGGCGTAAATTTTTTATTTCAGTCCTCACTACCTATCACAGTTTTGAAGGCCATAAAATGCCAAGATGGCACAAAAAGCCACCAAATGACCCCATTTTGGAAAGTAGACACCCCAAGCTATTTGCTGAGAGGCATGTTGAGTCCATGGAATATTTTATATTTTGACACAAGTTGCGGGAAAGTGACACATTTTTTTTTTTTTTGCACAAAGTTGTCACTAAATGATATATTGCTCAAACATGCCAACGGCATATGTGGAATTACACCCCAAAATACATTCTGCTGCTTCTCCTGAGAACGGAGATACCACATGTGTGGGACTTTTTGGGAGCCTTGCTGCATACGGGGCCCCAAAAACCAATCACCGCCTTCAGGATTTCTAAGGGCGTAAATTTTTGATTCACTCCTCACTACCTATCACAGTTTCGAAGGCCATAAAATGCCAAGATAGCACAAACCCCCCCCCCCCAAATGACCCCATTTTGGAAAGTAGACACCTCAAGCTATTTGCTGAGAGGCATGGTGAGTATTTTACAGCTCTCATTTTTTTTGTGAAAATGAAGAAAGAAAAGAAAACATTTTTTTTTTCTTTGTTAAATTTTCAAAACTTTGTGACAAAAAGTGAGGTCTGCAAAATACTCACTATACCTCTCAGCAAATAGCTTGGGGTGTCTACTTTCCAAAATGGGGTCATTTGGGGGGGTTTTGTGCCACCTGGGCATTCCATGGCCTCCGAAACTGTGATAGGTAGTGAAGAGGGAAATCAAAAATTTACGCCCTTAGAAAGCCTAAGTTGGTGCTTGGTTTTCGGGGTCCCGTACGTGGCTAGGCTCCCAAAAAGTCTCACACATGTGGTATCCCCCTACTCAGGAGAAGCAACAGAATGTATTTTGGGGTGTAATTTCACATATTCCCATGGCATGTTTGAGCAATATATCATTTAGTGACAACTTTGTGCAAAAAAAAAAAAATTGTCTTTTTCCCCGCAACTTGTGTCGCAATATAAAATATTCCATGGACTCGACATGCCTCTCAGCAAATAGCTTGGGGTGTCTACTTTCCAAAATGGGGTCATTTGGGGGTGTTTTGAACTGTCCTGGCATTTTATGCACAACATTTAGAAGCTTATGTCACACATCACGCACTCTTCTAACCACTTGAAGACAAAGCCCTTTCTGACACTTTTTGTTTACATGAAAAAAATATTTTTTTTGCAAGAAAATTACTTTGAACCCCCAAACATTATATATTTTTTTAAAGCAAAGGCCCTACAGATTAAAATGGTGGGTGTTTCATTTTTTTTTTCACACAGTATTTGCGCAGCGATTTTTCAAACGCTTTTTTGGGGAAAAAACACACTTTTTAAAATTTTAATGCACTAAAACACACTATATTGCCCAAATGTTTGATGAAATAAAAAAGATGATCTTAGGCCGAGTACACGGATACCAAAAATGACATGCTTTAAAATTGCGCACAAACGTACAGTGGCGACAAACTAAATACATTTTTAAAAGCCTTTACAGGTTACCACTTTAGATTTACAGAGGAGGTCTACTGCTAAAATGACTGCCCTCGATCTGACCTTCGCGGTAATACCTCACATGCATGGTGCAATTGCTGTTTACATTTGACGCCAGACCAACACTTGCGTTCGCCTTTTCGCTAGAGCGCGGGGGGGGGGGGCAGGGGTGCTTTTTTTATTTATTTATTTATTTATTTATTTTTATTATTTCTTTATTATTTTTTTGCTTTTTTATCTTATTTTTAAACTGTTCCTTTCATTTTATTTATTTTTTTAATCATTTTTATTGTTATCTCAGGGAATGTAAATATCCCCTATGACAGCAATAGGTAGTGACAGGTACTCTTTTTTGAAAAAATTGGGGTCTATTAGACCCTAGATCTCTCCTCTGCCCTGAAAGCATTTGACCACACCAAGATCGGTGTGATAAAATGCTTTCCCAATGGCGCTGTTTACATCTGGCGAAATCTAAGTCATGAAATGCTTGTAGCTTCCGGTTTCTTAGGCCATAGAGATGTTTGGAGCCATTCTGGTCTCTGATCAGCTCTATGGTCAGCTGGCTGAATCACCGGCTGCATTCTCAGGTTCCTTGTTGGGAAAGGAGAGCCAGAGAAAAACATGGAAGACGGTGGGGGGGTGGTGGCATTCCTTCCCACTGCTTGCAAAAGTAGTCTAGAGGCTAATTAGCCACTAGGATTGCCTTTACATGAAAGCTGACCGCTGGCTGAAAAGAATGATACCAAGATGATACCTAAACCTGCAGGCATCATTCTGGTATAACCACTCAAAGTCCAGCAACATACCAGTACATTGCTGGTCCTTGTTGGGCATATATTGTAAACTTTTTTTTTTCATGCAGCCTGTGGGCTGAACGAAAAAAAGAGATTGATCGGTGGGTATGCCCACCATTAGAATACCTCCCTTCATCCACCCACTTCTAATGATGGGCATACATGCACCGTTTATATATCCCGAAGCATGGGGGCATCCGCCCCAAAAGGTAGGAGCAAATCGCTCCTCCGCCCCTGCTGCCCCCATGCTTTGGCATATATGCTCTTTTTTAACTGTGGTGGTGAAATCAGCTCCGACAGCGCTAGAGTCATGGGCGCAAACGCTGTTGCTGTCAAGATAAATAAATCTGCCCTGCAGCTGAATTGCGTACCTGAAAACAAAAAAATGGTTAACAATAAAACACAGTAAACAGTAAAGTATAAAAAAATTGCATATCTGAAAAGCAAACATGGTAAAACATAATAACAATAAAACATTGCAGAATAGAATACAGTAAAAAAAGAGCAGAACAATAGAGAGAAAAGAGAGAGAGAGAGAACAATAAAACGACAACTATTTTTGTTTTTTTTATTTTATATATTTTTTTGTGTTTTTATTTTTTCTTACTTTTTTTTTTTACACTTTTTTTGTAACTATAACTTTTGTAACTGGTACCAGGTTCGGGTCTCTCAAAATGCGATGGCATCTTGGAAGACCCTGTGTTAGTGTGCCTAGTCTGTGCAGTGCTATACCCTACGCTAATACTCAACTAGCGAATGGTAGCGTTCAAAACATTCACCAATGCAAAGACCAGGATTGTCAGGACAGGAGGGACAATAATAGCGGGTGTCACGCCTATATCCGCGCTTGCTGCAGACACGACATCTTCTTTGGGGGGCTCGTTGGGTAGGGGTACTCGGGCGGACATACGGAAAATGCCTCTCATGCAGCCGACTTACTGCATTTGGTTGGGGAAGGTGAGGTGGAGCACCGTCTGGAAACAGAAGGGCTCTGACGATCTCTTCCTGGAATTTAAGGAAGGACCCAGTCCATCCTGAAGCTCTGTATAGCACATGAGCGTTCAGCAAAGCCAATTGAAATAAATAAACAGACACTTTTTGTACCAGCGTCTGGCCTTACAGGCAACTAGGTACGGCGCCAACAACTGGTCGTTGAGGTCCACCCCTCCCATGTTAAAGTTATATTTGTGGACACAGAGGGGTTTCTCCACAACACCAGTCGCCGTAGGAATTTGGACCGTCGTGTCTGCATGAAGGGAGGTAAGAAGAAAACATTCTTATTATCCCTCCACTTCATAGTGAGCAAATTATTACACTTGAAGTAGGCTCTCTCTCCCAGCCTAAGATGGGAATCTACAAGCCGCTGGGGAAAGCCCCGGCGATTAGATCGCACAGTGCCACATGCTCCAATCTGATAATCAAAAAGGTGACTAAAAAGTGGCACGCTCGTGTAATAATTGTCCACGTACAAGTGGTACCTCTTTCCGAATAAGGGTGACACCAAGTCCCACACAATCTTGCCAGCGCTTCCTATGTAGTCAGGGCAGTTTGTCGGCTCTACGTGACTATCTTTGCCTTCGTAAACCATAAAACTACATGTATAGCCTGTGGCCCTGTCACAGAGCTTATACATCTTGACCCCGTATCTGGGACGCTTGCTAGGAAGGTACTGTTTGAATGACAAGCGGCCAGAAAACTTAATCAGGGACTCATCAACGCAGACAACTTGATGGGGAGTAAACAAGTCTGCAAAACGTTGGTTGAAGTGGTTTACGAGGGGCCGTTGTTGAAGTGCATGAACCGCAAAACCTGCTTGTATCGTGCCTTGGTCATGGAGGCAGAGAACAAGGGCATATGGTGAATTGGGTCAGTGGACCAATACGACCGCAACTCACTCTTTTTAGTTATGCCCATGTTGAGGGAAAGGCCCAGAAAGATCTTAAATTTGGAAACCGTAATTGGTTTCCAATCTCTGGCAAGGGAGGACTGGGGAATAGTGGCGATGTGTCGACCAGGGTACAAATTGCTTTGGTCCACAATAGATCTATAGAGATCTTCGGTGAAAAACAACGAATAAAAATCAAGTGACGTAAAATCAACTGTTTCCACCTGAATGCCGGGTTGGCCAGTGAATGGGGGAAGTACGGGTGCTGCAGAAGTGGTGGGTTCCCAATTAGGATTGGCGAATGCAGCAGGAAGGGCGCTATGGGCATGATGGGCCTGTGTTCATCTTCTTCTTGGTGGCAGCTGGACACTACTTGTGCTTGCCACCTCACCAGCTTGACCTGCACTTATGGGACTCGCCACGTCACCAAGTGTTACTGCTGTGCTGGATGTACGATCAGGGTGTACTAGGCCGCTGGTGCTTGCCAGTTCACCAGAAGGAATAGCGGCGCTAGTACTGCTCTGCTTCATACGAGGGACCTGCGATTCTTGCACCTCAACAACAGCAGAAGAAGATCGGGGTCTGGTACGCCTGACCTTGGCAGGGACCACAACTCCGTCGTCAGTGCTATCTGTCATGGAGCCGCTGTCCTCTACAGGATCGTATTCTGAGCCTGATTCTGACAGATGAGTGACTTCCTCTTCACTATCTATCATGCTCAGAAACGTGTAGGCCTCTTCACTAGTGTACCTTCGATTTGCCATTTTGGGCTCTAAATTTAGTGGTTCACTAGTGAGACTCACAGGTAAAAAAGCTCCTGACTGTTAGCGACTGTATCAAAACGCTACCAACAAAAACTGTTTGCGATCGCAGGGATCAGGCCTGACTCTGCGAGCGCTGCAGTTATGTGTGTTTAGTGTTTTGTAAGTGACAGTGATCGATCGATACTGCACTTGGGTGGGCTGGGCAGGGCTGGGCCGAGGGGCAAAACGCAGGTGCTAGCAGGTATCTGGGCTGATCCTGCTAACACTGTTTTTGGGAACCCTAAACTGCTGGGGACGCTAGTACGTGCGTGAGTGTTAGCGGTACTGGCCCTAACCTGACGCTGCCTGGGGCGACGCAGACCCTAAAACCTAACTTATATCACCGCCGGGCCATCAGGGGGTTAAACCTTTATTAGGTAATAAACGGCGGTGCCCTGAAACTATAAAAAATAAACTAACTAACCAGCATCACCTGTAACACTTATACGGTGATCACTGGTGAAAGGGTTAACTAGGGGGCAATTAGGTGGTTAAAACCTTTATCATGTAGTATATGGGGGTCCCTGACGCTATAAAAAGCTGATGGCGAACCTATATACTTACCTCCCTAACTAGCGTCACCAGTGACACTAATACACCGATCAGAAAAATGATTGCTTAGTGACACTGGCGACAAGGTGTGATCAAGGGGTTAACCTTTATTAGGGGGGGTTAGGGGGTATCCTAGACCTAAAGGGGGCTAACCCTAACTGCCCTACCACTTATAACTGTCACAAACTACCAATGACAGCAATAATCAGAAAAAAAAAACTGCTATTGGTGTCACTGTGACAGGGCGTACAGGGGGGTGATCAGGGGGTGATGGGGGGTGAAATGTGTGCCTAGAGTGTTCTACTGTTAGTGTGGTGTTTGGTGCACTTACTTGATGTCTTCTCTCCTCGGCGCCGGAACGGAAAAGACAGACTCGAGGAGAGATGACATCACTTCCTCTGCCGCTGTTTACATTTCAGAGGTAGAGGAAGAATGTCATTGGCTGGGAGTGATCGCGAGGGGGTGGCCACGAATGGATGGCCTCGGGCCGACCGCCTCGGGCACTGGGGGGTCCGATTGAACCCCCATCCCATGGGAAGCAAGTAACGTACCCATACGTTACTTTGTCTGCCCGTGCCATTCTGCCGCAGTATATCTGCGTGAGGCGGTCAGCAGGTGATTAAACCGCTGTATGGTCTCGGCCACCGTGCTGCAGCTCAGTTTAAGGGTCTTGGCAATCTTCTTATAGCCTAGCCCATCTTTATGTAGAGCAACAATTCTTTTTTTTTTTTTTTTAGCTCCTCAGAGAGTTCTTTGGCATGAGGTGCCATGTTGCCAAGGTGCCTTGCTGAACTTCCAGTGACCAGTATGAGCGAGTGAGAGCGATAACACCGGGGAGGGAAAATGGCTAATTGGCTCAATTTGGACATTTTCACTTAGGGGTGTACTCACTTTTGTTGGCAGCGGTTTAGACATTAATGACTGTGTGTGTGTGTTGAGTTTATTTGCGGGGACAGCAAATTTACACTGTTATACAAGCTGTACACTCACTACTTTACATTGTAGCAAAGTGTCATTTCTTCAGTGTTGTCACATGAAAAGATAGAATAAAATATTTACAAAAACGTGAGGGGTGTACTCACTTTTGTGAGATACTGTAAGAAACTAAAATGGGATTCAACTTCTGGGTAGCCACATGCACAGGCATAATAAATCAACTGCTGAAGTGTGGGCAGGTGACATGCAAACATTCCAAGCATCTACTTGTAATTGCATTTCCCTGTTTCTTCAGCTGATTGTGATATTGTATTAATATTATCATTATAAAAATCAAGGCCATAGCTGTGTCATTATCAGATAATCTTTACCAACATGTGTATATATATATATATATATATATATATATATATATATATATATATATATATATTTATATGAACAAATTCTTGTGGTTAAATATAATTAAATGCAGACCGTACTTTGGGTGCAATACTGAGTGATCATGAAGCTTTTGCAATGTGTTATAGTAATACGACACATAAAGCTACTAGGACAACAAAGGAACATTTCAAACCCAAGGCTCTTGTAACCACAATACATATGCAACATAGTCTCCTCTGACATTTGTTACATGTTATGAAAGCAAGCAAGATTTAAAAAAATGCATACTGGTAAAATGTGCATTTCCCCATGGTGAAAACGTGTTAATTAGTAAAGGGGAATAAAAGAGGGAAAACCTTATGTTTATGAAAAGTTTATGTTTTATTGACAGAACTTATATAGCGTTTAATATAACAACCTGAGCCAAAAGATCTTATGAGTCATCTGGGTAGGGGAACATGCACTCAGCAGCACATCGCATTAGAATTTTATCACTACCAAGAGCCTCTTTAGGCATTTATGTTACTATAGAAATTTCTCACCTCCTGCATTATAATTCTTTCAACCACTACAAAACTGATCATCATAGAGAGAATCAAGCCCACCCAGGGCCTCAAAACTATTCTCTGTTACTATGCCTTTGATATAAGGCCACAATGACAAGTCACACTAGTTCAGTGATTTCATACCTGAGGCCATGCTTGCATTCGGTGCAGATGTCAGCAGATGTGCATGTCTTGCAGTTTTCATGGCATTTTTTACAAAGGTTCTTTTCTGCAAAGTAAACGCATGTTAGCATGTGAAAATTTCCCCATTTCTTTTATTCACAGATGTTGACAAATTGGAAAATGGAACATGCATTAACTTTTGTTACAAAGAATACAATGCTGATTGTATTAATTACTGTAAAACACTACTTATAGTGTTAGTAAACCTAGGACCCCGCATCCACTATATCTGGTCTCCCACAGTACACAGAACAAGGAAATGCTAATATTTCAGTAAATATAAAATACAAAACACCTTTTCTCATCAGCAGTATAAAGCAGTCTGTTGACATTACGTTTTTGGCCTAGCACTGGTTAAAGCTTGTAGGAGGAGTTTTAATTCTCCCCTGACTCCTATGAGGTTGCATGACCCCTACATTTCTGTCTGGACAGTGCTGATTGGACCTGTGCTGATCACATGCACCCTCCCAAAAAAAAATTTGTCTAGCAATGCCCACCAAACTGAGCATGTGCAGAGTGCCTCCAAGGGTCAGATCTACAGATACAACCTGGGAAACTTTGTAAGGCAAATTCAGAGAGCGCAAGATCCAAGCAACAAATATGGCAAATATACCTACCAAATTCTTTCCTGTTAATAAAGTGTTGTAAAGAAAAAGGCTCTATCTCTGTTCATTTTTTCACTACTTCCACATATTTTTTTTTTTTTTTCAAAAAGGTTTTATTGAATTTTGCAGGTTAACAAAGAGTATATAGCATACATCTCAATAATCAAGGTTACAAACATGTAATAGGTATTCATATTGCATTATAACAAGCTAGCCGAGCATTAAAGAAGTGCAAGTCACATGGGAGAGGTGAGAGAATGCAAAAAGATAGACATTTATATAAAATCCTTTATGCCTGGTCAGTAGCTTTGAGATGTTAGGGAATCTCTATATAGCTCATCGGAACTACCTAGAAGAATGCTGAAAACTGTCAATGAGCGTCGCTGATGTCTCCTAATGAGACAAGAGGCGAGGAGTGTTGAGGTCGGGATGTGCCTAAGGGTTACATCCACACCAACGAGGATTGATCCCGGTTCCATTCACTCCTAAAGAGACCTTCGCTGTGATTGGGCCGGGATACAGGAAGAATCATTGAGTGGGGTCAGAATTGGCGATGTGGCCAGAGGTAGGCTTGGTTCCCGATGAAAGTTCAGATTGGCAGGGTGGTAATGTTAGTTGGGAGAATCGTGGCTTCATGAGCAGAAACCCTTGCCAGTAATGTGGTACTTCCACATATTTTTTTTTTTTTTTCAAAATCTTTATTTATCCAAAACAGTTTTACAAAAAAAAATTTTTTACATAACAAACAAACCTCATACACATCTAAAACCGTACATTTACATTTGACATTCTACTATATAATCTATGTCTCTGACACCTGTCTGTATAGCATGCAATAGAAATGTGTATTTTCGGAATATTCCCCCACACACAGACCATGCACTCTAGGGAAAGAAGAAAAAAAAAAAAAAAAACCCACCTTATTCAGCGTCATTTACCATCTCTCCCTCACTGAGCAATTGTGAGGAGGCACTATACTCTGTCCATCTAGACCATGCACTAGATGACTGTTTACTCAAACCCTCCTCTATTACCTTTCTCTCCTCCATGGCACGCATCTCCGCCATCTCACTCTCCCATTCCATCATAGAGGGCATATTTGTCTTTTTCCATTTTCTGGCTATGCAAGTACGTGCTGCTGTCAAGAAATATTTTAATATACCTTTCTTTATACTTTTCAAAGAGCCAGGTATCATAGACAAGATCGCTATTTGTACATCTGGGTATAGATCCTTACCAGTCATATCTCTGTAGATTTCAAAGATTTTTTGCCAGAATGGCTGTATTTTGGGACAATAATACCATATATGAGACATTGTGCCTCGAGCTGTATGACATCTCCAACACTCCTCATTATTAATCGTGCTTATCTTATATAGATCCACAGGGCATTTATACCATCTGGCTAAGATCTTATAATTCCTTTCTTGATGTTTAATAGATATTGATAATTTATGAGTTACTGTAATAGCTCTATCCCATTTGTTCTTAGGAAACTCCATACCCAGTTCTCTTTCCCATTTCTTAGTGTAGGGTATATCCTGGTTTTGACCTTCAATATTCAGGATCTTATATATCTTTGATAAGACATGTATCGGTCTCTCTGATTGAATAAGGATTTTTTCTAATGAAGTTAAGGGTCTGTCCAAAACGGCTTCTTTTGTCAAGGATAAAATGTATCCATGGAGTAGGCCGTGCAGCATCCATTTATTTTTATGTTCCTCCCCCATATTTTCTTGTGGGAGAATTTTTCCCCCCTCCATCGTTTCCACTATCCTAGTAGCTTGATCACTTTTCCATTTAAGAAATGACTTAGCTTCCCTAGTTAGTGGGAATTCTGGGTTACTAAACAATGGGGTCATAGGCCCTCTAAGGGTTGAACTATATCCCTTTTTTAACATTGTATCCCAGGCTTTCATTGTCGAGACTACTAAGAACGGCATATGTCCTTCCGGCGGTCTTAGCTCTTTTTTAATCCATGGCAGTGATTTCAATTTTAAACCTGTTATCTCTTCTTCTAAACTCACCCATAGCTTATTGTTACCGTTATGAAACCAGTCTACTATTCTGGTAATCATTATTGCTTTAAGGTATATTGCTATATCGGGGAGGGCAAGGCCCCCATATTCTTTGGGTTTATTTAAAACTCTTCTACTGATTCTAGGCGTCTTGCCAGCCCATATAAATTGCCCAATTACCCTACGGAGCCTATTCAAGATGTCTGACGCCGGAAATATAGGGATTGTTTGCAAAATATATAATATTTTGGGGAGTATATCCATTTTTATAATGTTTATCCTGCCCATCCAAGAAAATGTGCCTTTTTCATATTGCTGGAGAGTTTTCGTTATTTTATGCACTATTGGGACATAATTAAGATTCTCTAGTTTCTTTAAATCATTGGGAACGAGTACACCGAGATATTTAATGGCACTTTCCTGCCATTTAAAGGAAAAGTCCTTTTTAAGCAGCTCTACCATGCTCTTTGGCATATTGATATTCATTATTTCTGATTTACTATAGTTCACTTTAAAATTACTTAACGTACCGAAACGATCAAATTCTGCTATCAGATTAGGTAGTGTTATCAGAGGATTTGTAATATACAGCAAGATATTGTCTGCATATACAGACATCTTGTACTCTATTTCCCCCACCTTTATTCCTTGTATGTCTTTATTATCTCTAATCGCTCTTAATAAGTGCTCCATTACAAGTATATATAGGATTGGAGATAGTGGGCATCCTTGCCTAGTTCCATTTGATATACATATTTCCTCCGATAGGCCACCGTTCACCCGAATCTTAGCCGTTGGATGTTGGTATAGGGCCATGATTTTATCCAACATTACAGAACCCACTCCCCACTGCATCAACGTCCCTTTAAGGAAGCTCCATCCCACCCTGTCAAACGCTTTTTCAGCATCTATTGCCACTAAACAGGATGGGATGGAGCCCCTCTGGACATATTCCAACAGTGTAAGTGTTTTCATAGTGTTGTCTCTTGCCTCTCTACCCTTCACAAACCCCACCTGATCTAGGTGTATATACCTAGGTATCAAGGGGGTGAATCTATTAGCAATAATCTTGGAGTATATTCTGAGATCAATGTTCGTTAAAGAGATTGGTCTATAGTTACTGCACAGGGTATGATCTTTATCCGGTTTTGGTACTGGAGCGATAAAGGCTTGCATACCCTGTGCACCAAAAGGCACTGTTGTAGATACTGCATTAAAGGTCTGCTTCATTATTGGTGTAAGTTCTTCTTTAAATAATTTATAGAACCGTGGGGAGAAGCCATCTGGACCTGGACTTTTCCCTAGGGTTAAAGAATCAATTACCCTCTGTATTTCTTCTACGGAAAATTCTTCCTCTAACTGTGCTATTTCTTCTATTGTTAACGTAGGGAGTGCTGTATCTTTTATGTATTGCTGTATATTTTGTTGATAGCCTTCTAGATCTTTATTGGCATTATGCTTAGGTATATTATATAATTTCGTGTAGAATGTCTGAAACTCTTTCATAATACCTTTTGGGTCATATCTCATGTCCCCCAAATATGTCTGAATTTTAACAATGGGCAATATATTACTCCTATTTCTTAGGGCCCTTGCTAATAATTTACCTGGTTTATTACCCTGTTGATAATATAGGGAACGATTCTTATCCCTGATTTGTAGTGTCCTCTCGTTCAACAGTGTTTGTAGCTCTGTTTTAAGCTCTGTTAATTCCATTAAGGTTTCCCTTGTTAAGTTAACTTTATGTTGTAATTCGACGATCGATATTTCCTTCATTAATTGGGTTATTCTACTGTTTTTAATTTTTTTTAATCTGGCCCCATGTTTTATAAAGAGTCCTCTAATAACACATTTTAATGCCTCCCATTGGATCGGTAGAGATGTATTATCTCCTATATGGTCATTTGAAAAGTCGGTTATCGCCTTTCTTATCTCTTTTACACATGCTTCATTATACATCAAGTTATCATTGAGTCTCCAGGTTCCCTTATTATTCTCGCCCTTAAGTGTGTCTATTACCAAAAATACAGGCGCATGGTCAGACCATATAGAAGTACCTATCTCGGCTGAGGCAGTAACCTCTGCCTCTTCTGGTTTATTAGGAAGAAGTCTAATCTGTGATATGATCCGTGGACTTTTGAATGAAACGTAAAATCTTTCTCCATTGGGTGCATTTCCCGCCAAATGTCCACCAGCTGGCATTGTACCAACATTTCTTTAAACCTAATTTTATCATTACTGGTCTGTACCATTGATGATACTGTGGTATCCATATTTTTGTCCATAACAAAGTTAAAGTCACCACCCATTATTATTATTCCTTCCGCCTTTTCCATAGATTTCTTGATCATTTGAAGTCCTACTTTGAGCTGATTTTGGTTGGGTAAGTATAAATTAACAAAAGTGTATTTTTTACCATATATATTTAGTTTAAGGAGAATTAATCTCCCGTCTCTATTACACCACTCTTCGAGCAATTGATATGGAATTGTTTTATGGATTGCAATAGACACACCCTTTGATTTAGAGTATCTAAAAGAGTCATGAAACCATGTAGTATAATGCGTCTCCTGGAAAAAGACAACACCCACCTTCTGTCTATGGAGAGAGTATAGTACCTGAGCCCGCTTTACCTCTGAATTGAGACCTCTGATATTGTATGAGCATATTTTCATTGTCAAAAAAAAAAAAAAGGGGAAAGGGAAAGGGAGAAATGTAACCCACTTCCACACACAACACACACTACCCGACTCCCAACCTATTGACTCTAAAACAGTCTGTCTTACAAATATGTAAGTTCCCTAATGTGGGGAGTTCCGACCCTGACGACCAATTACTGCCGCCCAGTCCGTGTCCACACGCTGAATTTTAAAATTTATTCATTTACTATAATACTTCTTATTTTAATTCTTTAATATCTCAAAATACCTAACAACACCAAGGATTATTTCCACTCTCTTATCTCTCCCATCCCTCCGCAGGCCCATTCCTGAGCACCAGAGAGGACGCAAGAGAAGTCAAAGGGGGGGGAGAGAAGAGAGAAAAAAAAAAACCCCACCTACTACCTCTTATTGCATTTATCTAGTCTTATCTTTATAGTAAAGAATTCTTTAGTGATCTTATTCATAGCATAATATAAACCTACTCTCCACTGGAGTACTGTGACAACCGCCCACCCATCCCACCCCTCCCCTGATAACTTTTATTATAGCCTTTATAAATGAGTAAGAGGAGCATAAAAATCCTACTGTCCAAGACTAATAAAAAAAAAAAAAAAATTTTTTTGAGATACTCTTAGCCAATGTAAAAATAACGAGTTAAACCCCAGAAAAACCCCATGCTCACAATCTTTCACCCACGTTATGACATTTAGTGCATGCTCTTTCCATAAGTATGAAGTGAAAGTGCTACATTCATACAGAAACTAAATATAAACTTAATTAAGACATTGCATTTTATAACATTGTGTTTAAACCATTCTGCTTAATTTACTTATGATACCATTAAATGAGCAGGAAAAAAAAAAAAAAATTAAAAATACCCATAGCCATTATAGAAATAACGACTAAACCACCGCTAAAAAACCCAGTGCTCAAAATTTTCCACCCAAGTTTGGTATTTAGTGCATAATCTTTCCAAATATATGAAATGGAAGTGCATCATTCATATAAGAACAAAAATAAACATATTAAGAGACACTACGTTTTATAAAATTGTGTTTTATATCTAAACATTAAACAACATTTAATCTTTATAGCAAAAAATTATCTTTAAACCAGTAGTGTTACATTTGACAATTTAGTGAAACTTATTCATTGCGTATTATAAATCCACATTCCTCTAGAAACACCATACATCCCATCCTCCCACTAATACCCCATAGTGCATAATATATGATATATAGTGCATTAACTATCAAGTGTAAATATCCAATATTCCATAAATAATATTATATAATACTGACAAGCAGCACTCCATAACATTATGTTTAACTCTACTTAAGAGTATCCATTGAAAAAGTGCAAAGGAAGATAGAGAAAAAAAAAAAAAAAATGTAGAAAAGAGAATAAATAGGCAAAAGTGCACTACATATTTATGTGTACGATATCTAAACCACTATCCATTCAAAAAACAAATCTAGTGTAGAAAAAAAAAAAAACCAAACCTCTGTTTATTTTGCCATAATATTATCCTTATATCGATGTACCTAATCAGCTTATGATACCCTATAAACAAAGACCAACAATAAAAAAAAAAAAAAAAAAAAAAAAAGGGGAAACTCCCCCCCCCCCCCCCCCAATTCATCGCTTTACCCGTATACCATCAAGATTATTTAAATACTTTCATGTATGAGACAGGCCAGTCCGCTATTTCTATTTCCATTAGATTGAGAGTTGAGAGAAACTGCGGAAAATCCTCCAAGTCCCTAAATATTACATTTAGACCCTCTTTTTGCACTTGAAGTTGGAATGGGAATTTCCATCTGTATTGTAGATTGTTCTTCCTTAACTGCTCCACTAGGGGTTTTAATGCCCTTCTACGATCTAATGTAAATTTTGACAAATCTTGGAAGAGTTGTATTGGGTCTCCCTCATACTAGATAGCGTCCTTTTGACGAGCAGCAGACATAATTCTATCTTTGATATGAGCGTAATGTAGTTTACATATAACGTCCCGTGGTTTACTAGAATCTTGTTTTCTCATTCCTGATATCCTATGCGCTCGGTCAATTATTAGTTCATTTGCTTCTATCCCTTGTGTTAACTCTTGAAAGATCTTTTGCAGTGTAGATATTAACTCATTAGCCCTCACATCTTCCTTTAATCCTCTAATTCTAATATTAGATCTTCTGCTTCTATTTTCTTGCTCATCAAGACTATTTATTATTTGGTTAATTTGAGTTTCTTGTTTTTGCACACTATTCATTATTTTCTTGAGTACCTGTTCCGTTTGTGAAACTTTTGTATCTAATCTAGTAGTCTTTTCTTGAGTGGCTTTAGTAGATTCCTTCAGCTCCTGAATCTCCGCTTTATATGAGTTCTTCAATCTGTGCACATACTGGTCCATATCTTCCCTGGTAGGGAGGGATTGAATATATTTTCTCATATCCCAATTTTCCTTATCCATTACTTTTGGATCACTTATTGATCCTGTTGTATCAATTAGTGAGCTACTTCTGGGATGTTGTACTTGCATTTCTCCAGATGTTCTAGATGTAACCGATGCTACCTCAGGGATTTTTGATTGAAAAATGTATACTTTATTTTGCAAGAAAATATACAAAAAAACAAATACTTTAAACAGGGTACATCCAATCTGTACTGCGACGCAGCGCATAAATACACTACATTACAATACATCACCAAGCATACCAATAAATTACATTCATCCTGCGGTATGATGCCTAATGTGTTGTGCAGAGTAGTAATACCCCGAAACATCACATCATGCATGACGCCGCATTACCCTGAAAGCAGTACTTAAAAACATTTCACAAAAAGTCCAGTCATATAGTCAAATAACATTCAAATGGGCAACGGGTGTGATGGGGGGGTGGAGAAGGTGGGGCAGGGGAGGGAGTAAAGAGTTCACAGGCCCGAAGCTTTATTTGAACTGCCAAAGGATACACGGGGGAGAGGGGGGGGGGAATGGGGAAATCTTCAGACCTCCTCTTCCTCCTTGAAGTCCATCAGGTGATAGTCTCTGAGCAGACTGTGAACCAGTCTGCGACAGTCCTCGATGGACATCCTCTCCCGCTGGTGGATGAGGCGCTTTCTGGCGCACCATAAAGCGTCCTTAAAGCAACACAGCACCCGCCAGGCACCGTCAATGTCCTCCTGTGAATGAGTTCCACAGAAGAGTCCGTTCAACACACCAAAGTGTGTGATTGCAGTCTGTGGTACAAAGTCTTTGAGTTCAGGTTCCAGGGCCCTCAACAGGTCCTGTGCAAAGGGGCACTCCCAGAAAGCATGCAGAGCAGTTTCCTCCTGGATGATGCAAAAGGGGCAGTGCCTGTATCTACACAGGTTTCTGGCATGCATAAATGTCCTGAGTGGCAGCCCCCCTTGGATTGCCATCCATGCCAGATCTTTGTGCCTGTTGGTGAGTCTCTTTGAAGAAACATTCCTCCAGACCACTTTACAAGTGGCTGAAGGGAGGCCTGGAACAGTCTCAACAATGTCCGATGCTCTGATCAACTTGTGGATAGTTTTTGGCTTCCACAAGTCGGGCTTCACTCCATGTAGCCCCAGCTCCTTAATAAACTTGAAGGTGTCCAAGTAGTACCAAGGCGTGTCCCATGCTACCTCAGGGATGTTGTACTTGCATTTCTCCAGATGTTCTAGATGTAACCGATGCTACCTCAATATTAGAGATATCCTGTGATGTATGTAGGGTTTGTACTGCTTGGGGAGATTGCAGTAGTAATTGTTGAAAAATCTCTTTTATATCCGATGTTTGTGTGGTTTGTGTCCCTGTGGGGTTTTTATTTTTGTTCTCCGCCTTATCTTTCTTATTTTTCTGCAACTGTGGTGTTTTATTTCCTTTCTTCTGCGCCATATTTTTAGAGGGGCGTTTTATCTTTACTTTTTCTTTCTTCCTATTTCCAATTTCCTGGGGGGGTGTTTATATGTATGGAAAATAGTTAGCCCCTTTGTTTCTGAATAAATGTAGAATGCAGAGAGCAATTTTATCCTATTACTCTTATTAACCTTTTAGATAAAAAGCCATGGATTTTTATCACCTCAAGCATATACTAACCACTGCTGACAGAACAAATCTCAAGTACTTATAACAGTAATCTTTCCAGAAAAAAAAGGTCAAACATTATTCTCATCTTGATCCGTATAGGATATTTTCCTTAACCTTTCTTTAGCTCCTCTCTCTCACTCCTTTTCCCCTACAAGGGGCTATTGTGTAACCTTACACCGTCCAGCTCTTAATATATGTCTTTATGGGTTTAACAAGTCCTGGAACAAGCCTGGAGTATAGCAGGAATGCTTGTCTTACCAGTATCCTGTAGCGTCTCCCCGTGTGGTAAGGATTTCCCTGTTGATATTTTAGACAGGAGAGAGGTGAAACTGAAACCTTAGGGGAGACGCACACGGTCCTCCTGATCACTGCCGTTCTGAGACCCACGATCTTCACCACAGAGCGCATCCCGCCAGCGGGCCGTCCTCGCCGACTGTGTGTGCAGATCCGTCAAGGCTCCCAGCTGGCCCTGCGCTGTCACATGGTGTCAATCCGATCCCTCGCTCGGCACTCCACAGGAATCTCCACAGGTATCACTGTTTCCCTTGGTCTTACGATCTCCCCTGAGCACTTGCTGGTTATAGACCCTGCCGTTCTTGCTTGTTTCACAAGTTTTCAGGCTAAGCAATCCCCCAATAGTGCTATGTTTCCAGGGCTGAATATAGGCATTTGAGTATTTAAAACAGCCGTTCAGTCTTCTCCATACCACAGCATGTCTAGCAGCTGTTCACTGTAGCTTGTCAGCGTGTCAGACACTCTGGTTCACTGAGCGGCCATCTTGGGCATCAGCTCCTCCCCCTACTTCCACATATTTTTAACTGAAACACATTGCATTGTAAAGCAGCCACTCTAATGCCCTGTACACACGATCGGACATTGATCGGACATTCCGACAACAAAATCCTAGGATTTTTTTCCAACGGATGTTGGCTCAAACTTGTTTTGCATACACACGGTCTCACAAAGTTGTCGAAAAATCCGATCATTTCGACTGATCGTACATCGGGACTATAAACGGGGCAGTAGCCAATAACTTTCATCTCTTAATTTATTCTGAGCATGCGTGGCACTTTGTCCACACACGGTCGGAATTTACGCGAACGGATTTTGTTGTCGGAAGATTTTATAGCCTGCTCTCAAACTTTGTGTGTCGGAAATTCCGATGGAAAAAGTCCGATGGAGCCCACACGGTCGGAATTTCCGACAACAAGCTCCGATCGCACATATTCCGTCGGAAAGTCTGACTGTGTGTACAGGGCATAATTCTGCAACATTCTTTACCTACGAATTCATGCATGCATTTTTTCATAAATAACATGCATATTTGTGAGCATGTGTTACTAGTATGCCCTCTAGAAGCACAGCCTACTCTTACAGAAAATAGTTAATCTGATTGAAAGAAGTCCCAAGCAAAAGACACACAAAAAGAACACACACACACACAAATCGAAAACCTCCATAAACACAATCCTATACCCACAGTTGATCCCGAGTATGTATGGTGGCAGTGTGCCAGGGTAACCAGATTTTGGATTAAACTCTTTACGCTTATCTGGTCGGTGACAGGAACAAGTATTCCTAGATTCTTGGAAGTGGCTTTTTTCAGAAATTGGACCCTGCTATCCCGAAGTGGACTAGACGGGAATCTCATATATAATTTTAACAGTTAGAATTGCCGTAGGAAGATTTTGGAAACAGAGTGTGGTGCATATGGACTATGTCAAACATAAATTGAATTGGATCATGATCAATGACAAACTCACATGTACCCTTCAGAACAATCAAACAAAAATTGATGACTTGGGACCCTTGGATCAAATATATTTCATCCGATTGGTGAGACCTGGGAAGAGTCCTACTTGCCAACTGTGGTGATCTTATCTCTCCATTTCTTTTGCCCCTTTTCTTACCTGCTTAACCCAGTAGGTTACAACTCATTTAGTATTAAGGGGCACTGGCTGTGTTTCCTAGGGATCAACCCAGAAATTTTAACAGTTAAAAGCCAAAAGTGGAACTTCCACTCATTTGTTTCCTCCTCCCTCCGGTGCCACAATTGCCACCTTTTTGGGGGGGGAGGACACAGTTCCGGGAGCCACAGCTGCGGATATTGACGTCACGACTTGGCTCCCTCCTCTTCCCTCTGTCGCCAGGCCAGTCAGAAAGAGAAGAGAAGCCTCGTGCATGTGCTGTAGGGTTCCCGGCGTGAAACTGTAAGGCTACACTGCTGGGTTCCCTTACATGAAATGGCGACGGCAGCACCCGACAGCTGATGGAAACATCAGCTGTGGTGCCGACATTGCTGGACTCCAGGACAGGTAAGTGTCCTATTATCAAAAGCCAGTAGCGGCAGTATGTGTAGCTGCTGGTTTTTAATTTTTTCAGTGGTGTGCAGACCTCCGCTTTAATGTATGTTCCTCACAAGGCATTTCAAACTTTCTCAAATAATGAAAAACACTTCTATAAAGTACCGATCAAAACAGAGTTTAGTATAATCTTACATGCTTTACAAAGACAATGTTCTCTCTGCATAGTTTTTAAAGCCCCTGCTTACACTTGCATAGAAAATTTTTATGGATTATTATAAAACTGGCAGAGCACATTGTGGTTTTCTGGAAATTAAATCTTGCTGCTCTTCAGGTGACTTTGAATGAAAACCTGTAAATTCATCAAGAAAGTACATATTTTTGACATATTTACAAACTTACTGTCATTCAAGTAGAACCCATCTGGGCAGTTTGTGACACAACTGTTAGTCTCTTCATTTAAGTAGTAACCTGATTTACAGGATGAGCATTGATCACTGCGGCTTCCCAAGCATGTTTCACAAGTTGGAAAACATTTTTTACATCTCTTCTTGTCTGCGGGATAGTAACCCAAGGGACAATCTAATACACATATTCTGTAAGTAAATGCAGACTGGGTTATATGGTGCAACTTAAACATCATAATTATTAAATATTTTTTAATTTGACAGCAAAATGTCCCTAAGCATCAAAATCGATAATCTTCAATCATAACAAATATCAACATTATAATGCTAGTAAGAAAATAATATTTGCTTTATTGTTATTTCATGAGCAAAATCCCAGAAATGTTTTATTGTAGATGTCACAAAAGATATGCAAGTCATCTATAAGAGGCCTCTATACAGCTCTAGCATAATAAATGAAGGCTAAGAAATGACTGTCAAATTTTAGGAAACAATCCCTAATACAGAAACATTTGCTTTGATCATAGTGTAGACATACACATTTTCATATCTCACAATGTATCGATTCTCGCCATAGGGATATCGGGTTAAGTTCTACACTTTAAAAAGAAAACACAAGAGGACTGAACCAAAATGCCAAACTTGGCAAATCCTTCTTTTGTCTGGTAGTGACACCAAGGCCTTCTGTAGACTTTTAATAAAAACTATCTTAGCCCAACTGTTGCCTGAATCTGTCCACAGGAAAGGGTGCAGATAACAAGAATTGTTATCTTTCTAATGTTCTTTTAAACCCAATTTCATACACGAAGGACTAAAATAGTATTACACCTGAGTGGAAAAGCTGCACTGTTATATTTCATGTACAGGTGGTAGAAGCAACATTCTTGGTTAGTACACAGTAAGATACTTACCCAACAGAGCTTGTCTGCTATGCACTAAACACAAAAGTTTCCACTTGCTAAATATCTATGTATGTATCTCTGGTCAAAATGTATAATTTTATATATTTATTTACAGGTTGTATTTCAATTATTTCTAGCCTTCTTGAATTAATCTGAATGATCTTGAAGTTTGTAAATTTACCTTGTGAAGATCCCCACATATTTATTTTCTGACTTTGGAGTTCTTCTTTAGCAATAAAATGTAATTTAGTTTTACGTTGAAGAGTTTAAAAAACAATATCTTCCAAAGTATTCACATCCCAGGATTCACCATAATTACAATAAGACAGTACCATGTTCACAGAGTACGTTTTGATATACATATTAAGTATACAATTTTTTTATTTTTATTTTTTATTGCTGGAATGTTTACAATGTGTAATTATTTCAAAACCCTGGCTATTGCTTTAGTTTTCCGTAACTGTACATATGTCACAGCAGTGGACGATAGAGGCTAGAGCTAGGGAAGTCAACACCTTTTCAGACATACAGTATGTTATTGATGCTGAATTTGGCTGCTGTAGCTGCCTTTCATCAGCAAAGTAAAATTGTCCTCTGAGTTTAGATTTAAGTTATAGGTGTAACCTGCAGATGTCCTATTTTCAATATAACTACTGGTACTGTTAGAAAGGTCATGTATAAGGAACTTTTGTTTAATAGGTAGAGTACTAAAATGTATGTTTACTAGCTGATAGGGAGTTAACAGACAATAGTGAATTAGGATATAGATTTTGCAGGTGGACTTTATCTTGAAGGCTCAAATCGAACACAGATTTACTTTGTAAAGTCTAGAAATTCACCTTTAAAAGTCCAATCACATAAAAATCTATACTAAATAATTAGGAAAAATCAAGAACTGCAACTGTCAGACAATGTGTGATTTATTCTAAAACAGGTAAGGGTTGTTGCATTTATCTCAATGCTTAATTTATTTCCTAAATTATAGACTCATGGCAGCATTCTCCAAAATACAATTAGAAAAGTACCTAAGTGACACAACTATTGGTCTACATTATATACTAAGGAATAAAAGAATTTTACCTTGTGTTGTTCTTTGCTTTATAATAAAAATGTAGACAGTCATTGCAGTGATGTGGCCCAGGCCCATCACACCCTACTTCACTGCATTCTGTATCACAGGCACCTAAAATTAAAACAGATAAGACATGCTCAGTAATGGCATTGCATGGAAATAATTCACAAAACTCCTTACACTAGGCTATGGATCACTGGATGTCCGCAAACTAATCCCTGACAGTTCAAAGTCACCCACCTGCTCACTGATCATATTGATGTTACTGCTAGTTCTGTGGTGTCAAATACTACAAAAATGAATGCTATATGAAACATACTACTGTATTTTGTTGAATGCAGCTTTCAAAAGTCATTCTGAAGGTAATTCTTGCATCAATAAATTTACTAAGAGGCACTGATGAAATAGATGAAACCCACTGCAACAGACCGCATAAAGCGATAATACACTCTAGTAAGTTGATGTAAAAGTAATACATAAGAGAGGTGGTTCTCCATCAGAGAAGACAAAAATATATTCTATCAAACTGAGAAAAGGCAGCCTTAGACTGAGGTTTTTTTTTGTACCAGACAATTTCAGCCATTTACAGCAACAATTCTCCACGTTGACTTACCTTCACAGGACACAGGACTTGTGTTCAGAGATAGACCATGGGCTATATGTAGACTATCTTCAGATGATTAGGCACTGGCAGAAAAACTTGGTAGGGAGACATCTAAAGTAAACTCATATAACCCCACCCACTCCATGAGACTCCCTGTTTTTAACAAGCAATAGGAGTGATCAAGAACAAAGGAGAGGGGCCTGTGTCCTGTACTGTACTTCAAGATAAGGAATATAAAGGTAAGTTAAAGTTCCTATTATCTTAATCGTACAGTACACGACACAGGGCTTGTACCCATAGACCATGGGACATACCGAAGCAATAAAATGAGGAGTTGGCAACAATATAGCAAATAGAACTGCAACAGGCCTACAAGAAAACAAGGGTTTAAGAACCCAAAGAAAAAACTCTTAGATAATAGCTTGAAGCACTTTGCGGCTTAAGCCTACATCAACCAAGGCCTGAACATCCACCTAGTAGAACTTGAAGAACGTGTGAACAGAGGAACAGGTGGCTTGATGTTAAAAAGCCCAAGTGACTTCCACAGGCTGTGGAATGGTGGATGGAGATTCGTTTCCTGATCCAACTGGCAATGGTGGAGAAGTTCACACAAAGAGACCCCCTTAAATTGTAGCATAAAGCTCCCAAGTAGGTTTTTGAAAAGGGGTAGTAGCTTTTGTAGATAGGCGTTATACATACATGCTGTTTTTCTATAGACATGCTGTATAGATCTGATCCAGCCATGAATTCACACTGAGCCTAGATTCCTCACCCTTAATACTTTCGATGTATGTATAACACCTACCTACAAAAGCTTCTACCCCTTTTAAAAAAAACTACTTTATGCTTCAATTTAAGGTGTCTCAGTGCACCTGACTGGCGTGCTCTGGTAGAGGAACTGTATCCCCTGTCCATACTGGCTTGGGAGTGACAGTTGGTCTATGAGGACAGTGGCAAATGTGTGGTTTCATATGTTACTTTTATATGATCGCTTTTCATTTCCATTTGTTTAAGAACACTTTATCGCACTATAATATTCGCAGAGTTGTCCCTGAAGAAGAAGCCAGTTGACTTTGAAACGCGTTGGTCACAATATGCAACCTCTGCATAAAGATTAGTCTATATGTATCATAATATATGATCCTGTGTTCGCTTTACCCTATGGAATTTTCAATATTGTCCTGTGTATCCAATTTTACTGTATCTTTAATAAAATGTTTACATTTTTATAAGGAAAACAAATACCTTCTTGAGCCTTTAAAATCCCACCCCCCATGGGGAAATTATAAAAGTTGTTCTTTTGCTGCGGAACCCCTGAGGACTCTTTGCAGCACCCCAGGGTGCTGAGGCAGAAATGCTGGTTTAGAGTGCTGAAGGCATTAGTTGTCATTGCTCTGAGAGAGCAGGGTCCTCAAAGACAGGTTCCTGGTCTTTGTTCACTTCTCTTCAAGCTCAGATGGGTACACACTATATGTTTTTCTTGTTCAATCTAGCAGGCTGAATAAAAAACGTACAGCTTGCAGTACTAACACCAGTGATGTTAGTGCAGTGATTTCTCCTGCTGAGCTTTTGTGTTCTGACAGGGGGACTGCCTCCCACCAGAAAACACCCATTGGCTGCGAGCGCAAATTGGGTGCTTGTTTTCCAGCATACTCATTCATCAGAAACCGGTCGTGAGACTGGCTTCTGTTGGACAAGGAGCTATACACATGGGCCGAAAGTCGGCCGGGTCTTGCCAAACCGACTGTTTTTGCCCAATTTTCACTCCGTATGTACCCAGTCTGGCAAACAGACATGGCAGAAATAGCTGACTGCAGGGTAGGATCTGAAAGGTGCAAAGAGGGCCTTTAAGACGGCTTCCAGGGGGCTTGACCAGATGCCGAGCTAGATGGCCGCATGATCTAGTTGCTCTGAATGGACTTGCTAAACTACAGCCGAAACTACAGCCGAAACCACAGCCGAAAGACTTGCGCGCGTTCTGTGAGATTTTTGAGATCCCTACTCCGAAGCTCCCTGGCTGGGACATTATTCCACCTTCTCCTCCTCCACCCATGGTCTGGCAAAAGATCTCCCCACCTGCACCCACCTGATTCTCCTCGCAGGAGCCCTAGGCAAAGACCAGCTTGAACGCTTGCTCCTTCTTGATGGAGGAATCACCATCTGTATGCTGCTCCTAACTTGCTGTTGGTTGGGCACTACTTCATCTACATTATCTATCTCTGGAAGGAGTTCCTTCTTCCATAAGCTAAACAACCCTTTTTCCACTTGCTTGCAGAAATTGAACTTTAGTTAGGCCTGGTTGGTCTTATATCCACAAGTTACTTGGTGGACCTGCGCTAACCCGGGTCATGTGGGCTAAGCATCCCAACCTCTGGTCCCCCGACCTGGATTGGGGCATTTTGTCTCCCGCAGAAACTTTAGCTAGGCCTTATTGGATTCACTTTTAAGGGTCCCATGTTTGATGAAGGGGGTGCAGTGACCCGGGCCCTGTGGACCGAGGGTTTTAAGCCTTGGTTTGGGGCACTCTCAGTTACAGTTTATAATTAGTTGTACTGTGTTTGCTATTAATGCTATTTTCCTTTTTAGGATTCATTTACGCAGGTCCTAGATCATTACAAGTGGTAGTTTTTGACACTACCCCCCAGTGTAGATTGTGATTTAACCGCTTCAGCCCCGGAAGATTTTACCCCCTACTTGACCAGAGCACTTTTTGCAATTCGGCACTGCGTCGCTTTAACTGACATCTGCGCGGTCGTGCGACGTGGCTCTCAAACAAAACTGACGTCCTTTTTTTCCCACAAATAGAGCTTTCTTTTGGTGGTATTTGATCACCTCTGCGATTTTTATTTTTTGCGCTACAAACAAAATAAGAGCGACAATTTTGAAAAAAACGCATTATTTTTTACATTTTGTTATAATAAATATTACCCAAAAATATATAAAAAAACATATTTTCTCCTCAGTTTAGGCCGATTGTATTCTTCTACATATTTTTGGTAAAAAAAAATCGCAATAAGCGTTTATTGATTGGTTTGCACAAAAGTTATAGCGTTTACAAAATAGGGGATCGTTTTATGGCATTTTTATTAATAATTTTTTTTCTTTACTAGTAATGGCGGTGATCAGCGATTTTTATTGTGACTGCGACATTACGGCGGACATGTCGGACATTTTTGACACATTTTTGGGACCATTGTCATTTATACAGCGATCAGTGCGATTAAAAATGCACTGATTACTGTGTAAATGACACTGACAGTGAAGGGGTTAACCACTAGGGGACAGGGAGGGGTTAAGTGTGTCCTAGGGGAGTGATTCTAACTGTAGGGGGGATGGGCTAGCAGTGTCAATACACTGGTCACTGCTCCCGATGACAGGGAGCTGTGATCAGTGACACTTGTCACTAGGCAGAACGGGGAGATGCGGTTTACATCAGCCTCTCCCCGTTCGTCCTCTCTGTGAGCCGATCGCGGGTATCCCCACGGCGATCGAGTCTGCGGGACCCGCGACCCGACTAACGGAGCTCCCGGCCGGCATGCATTTGGCACGGCGGGGAATTCAAATGGACGTACCTGTAAGTCCATTTGCCCAGCCGTGCCATTCTGCTGACGTACATCGGCGTGCGCCGGTCGAGAAGTGGTTAAAGTACCTTCATAATTACGCTTTACCTCTCTTGGACCTATACTGGACGATGGAGGTAATATGGAATTAATATGGAATCCGATTTTATGTTGTACTTCAAAGTTTTGATTTATGGTTTGTGTTTAACCTTTCTGTAGTTTTCTCCCCTCTGTACTTTTCTTGGCTTCTCATTCCTGGGTTCGACAAGATGTCACAATACACGCACTTTAATAAGAAAGGTACTTTGCCGTTCGTATCCAGGTATTTCTCTCCATGTTATCTAGCCTCTAGCCCCCCCATTCACTCTCACATCCTCTTATTCTGATCTTCACGGATGGTTTCTCATTCTTAGAGGCAAATAGCAGCAATTAGACATAACTTTTTGTAATATTTACGCCCCGAATGTGGATCAAACAACCTTCTTTACTCGGGTGTATAACCGCTTATTTAGATCTACACATTCTTATCAAGTGATAGGGGGACTTCAATTTGCCCTTCACCCCGGCAATAGACCGAACCTTCCCTTCTAAACAAACTACTCCCCAATGCCTGTCCCAACAATCGCAACAGTTCAGACAGATCCCACATCAGTACTCTCATTATTCCCACCGATATCATACACATGCGTGGTTAGACTATTTTTTTGTCAACGCTCCCTCCCTACATGTGGAAGAAGTAGTGGATATTCTCCCTATGTCCTGGTCAGATCATGCCCCGATTCTGTTCTCGAGGTCTCGAGACTTAAAGATGTTCTTGGCAACTCAACGACCTTCTTTTAAAGAATTAGACCACCAGGGCAGAGCTGAAGAAAGCCTTACAACTGTACTTCATTGAGAACTGCACCCCAGAGGTTTCAGCAGGGACCCTGTGGGATGCCCATAAATCGGTAATGTGTGGTCAGTGTATAGCTATTTCTATGACTTGGAAAAAAAACACCAAGCTGTTGATCTGTAATCACCACTTGCCTCCACGTCCTCGATTCACTTCTTAAGAGAAATTGTCAGGGTTGAAAAAGCCCTACAAAGATTACTTCAAATCTACTACAACAAAGCCCATACCTTGCTAGCGTGCAAACTTCGAGCACAAACCCATGCGTTGGACCCCCAAACTTTACGGGACGCTACTGGGGTCTTACACTCCCACTCAGACTGCATCGCCCAATTGTTTCGCAACTACTTTTCAGATCTTTACAACAATCTCTCCATACCACATTTACCTGCCAAGGAAAGCTTCTGTGACCGTGGTCGTGTATATCTCACACGCAGTGGAGTGACCACGTTGCCAACAACAGCCTTACAGTCTCTTAATTCCCTGATTACCCGAGAGGAGGTGTTGGAAACCCTGAAACTTCACCTCTTATCTTAAAGCCCATGGGCCTGATGGCCTCCCATATGAGTATTATAACACATTCCTGATCACCTTACTCCCGTACACGACTCGCTTGTTTAACGGGTTTATGCACAAGAGTGAGATTCCGAGGGACATGCAGACCTCCCATTTGACTCAGATACCCAAGCCAGTCAAGGATCACACATTATGTGGGAACTATAGGCCCATAGCTTTATTAAACGCAGATCTAAAAAATTTTACGAAACTACTTTCCCTTTGCTTAAAGTAGGTCCTCCCTTCCTTAATTCACAAGGATTAGGTAGGCTTTGTGCCGTAGAGGCAAGCAGGTGATAACACTAGAAGAGTTATTAACTTAACCACTTAAGGACCAGAAGGATTTGCCCCCTTAATGACCAAGCCCTTTTTTGAAACACGGCACTGCGTCGATTTAACTGACAATTGTGAGGTCATGCGACGCTGTACCCAAACAAAATTGACGTCCTTTTTTTCCCACACATAGAGCTTTCTTTTGGTGGTATTTGATCACCTCTGCAGTTTTTATTTTTTGCGCTATAAACAAAAAAAAAGTGAAAATTATGAAAAAAGAACAAGAATTTTTTACTTTTTGTCATAATAAATATCCAAACAAATGTTTTTAAAAACAAATTTCTTCATCAGTTTAGGCCAATATGTATTCTTCCACATATTTTTGGTAAAAAACCAAACAAAATCACTATAAACGTATATGGATTGGTTTGCGCAAAAGTTATAGCGTCTACAAAATAGGGGATAGATTTATGGCATTTTTATTATTTATTTATTTTTTACTAGTAATAGACTGCGATTCTTAGCTTGACTGCAACATTGCAGCGGACACTTTTGACACTTTTTTTTTTGGCAAGCAGGTGATAACACTAGAAGAGTTATTAACTTAACCACTTAAGGACCAGAAGGATTTGCCCCCTTAATGACCAGGCCCTTTTTTGAAACACGGCACTGCGTCGCTTTAAATGACAATTGAGAGGTCGTGCAACACTGTACCCAAACAAAATTGACGTCCTTTTTTTCCCACAAATAGAGCTTTCTTTTGGTGGTATTTGATCACCTCTGTGGTTTTTATTTTTTGTGCTATAAACAAAAAAAGAGCTACAATTTTGAAAAAAAACTCCAATATTTTTTACTCTTTGCTATAATAAATATCCCCAAATTAAAAAAAAAAACAAAAACACATTTCTTCATCAGTTTAGGCCAATATGTAGTCTACATATTTTTGGTAAAAAAAATCGTAATAAGCATATATTCATTGGTTTGCGCAAAAAGTATAGCGTCTACAAACTATGGGAAAGATTTATGGCATTTTTATAATTTTTTCGGTTTTTTTTTTAGTAGTAATGGTGGTGATCTGCGATTTTTAGTGGTATTGCAATGGACAGACGGGATACTTTTAACACATTTTTGGGACCATTGACAATTATACAGCGATCAGTGCTATAAAAATGCACTGATTACTGTGCAAATGTCACTGGCAGGGAAGGGTTAACACTAGGGGCGATCAAGGGGTTAACTGTGTTCCCTCATGTGTGTTTCTAACTATGGAGGGATGGGACTGACTGATTACAAGGAACAGCAGATCTGTCTCTCCTCTCCTGTCAGAATGGGGATTTGTGTGTTTACATACACAGATCCCCATTCTGGCTCTTGTGCCCGCGACCGCGGGTGGTCACCGGACATCGCGGCCACCGGCCACGCGCATCGGGTCCCGCACCATGCAACGGGCACGTGCACCTGCTATGGCTCTTGAAGGAGCCAACGTACAGGTATGGCGTTTCGCATAATGCCGGTGGCTGGTTGGCAAGCGGTTAATAGACATAGTTAATAGGAAAATACATTTCATGTTTACAACCCTCGAACATCTGGGCTTCCGGGGACCATTCTTCAGGGAAATCAAACATTTTTATGCAGCCCCCTCTGCCTCTATAAAAACCTCTTTTGCGGCCTCCCCTCCTTTTACTATCTTGACAGGGACGAGTCAAGGCTGTCCGCTTTATCTTTTATTTTTTGCCTTGACACCCGTGCGGGCCCAGATTAGACAGGACATCCACGAGTGACCCTCCCTCATCTCCATAAACTTCTGGAAGAATGTGGGTCCTTTTCCAAGTATAGAGTTAACCCCTCTAAATCAGAAGCCCTGCTGCTTAACATGTCTTCCTCGGAGGTTGATCACCTCTCGAAAACCTTTCCTTATGCGTGGAAAACTCACGTTATTAAAGATCTCGGGGTACATCTCACATTCCATTATGAATCTCTGTATGATGCAAACTTTAAACCCCTTTTTTCCGTCTATTAGATCCAATCCTGGCTAAGTGGCGACACTACCAAAATTCATGGCTAGGGCGCATAGCCTCAAAATTACGATCCTACCCAAACTTCTGTACTGCTTTCTGACATTGCTGGTGCCCATCCCCCGGGTACAGCTTCGGAAACTCCAAGTGGACCTACTAAATTTTATATGGAATTATAAACATAGAAAAGCTTGTTCGATACTCTATTGCCTCCCAAAATAAGGGGGGTTTGGCCTTCCCTAACCTCCTAGGCTATTATTATGCTGCTCAACTGAGGGCTATTATTATGCTGCTCAACTCTGGACTCAAATATATAAACTATGGTTGGCTCTGATCCATCCCAATTGCCTGTTATGGAATACTGATGCGGACATTCCCTCTGCCTCTTTGCTACATACTATGGCCCTACTGCACAATATTTGGTGACAGTTAAGGCGTGCCCATTCCCTTCAATCTGAAGCTTCCTTACTGACAGCCTTTCTTTCTAATCCTAAACTGACAGACAGCCTTACTTACAACATGATTTCTCCCTGGTTACAGAGGAACCTCTTCCATTATGGCCATTTGGTAAACCCAGTGACGAGAGGGTTACTCTCATTTGAGGAACTCAGGAAAAAACATGATCTCCTCGTAGTGCCTATTTTAGTTATCTTCAAATCCGGCACTACACCCTAACTTTTACTCCCAACCTCCAATGCTCCAAATTATCCCCATTTGAAAGCTTAATTCTTTCTGGTCCGTCACAGAAAGGTTTAACCTCAGATATATACAAACTTTTAAACTCATGCAACATGGATTTTCAAGGTTAACATTGCTACATGCTTAACCACTTCAGCCCCGGAAGGATTTACCCCCTTCCTGACCAGAGCACTTTTTACAATTTGGCACTGCGTCGCTTTAACTGCTAATTGCGCGGTCATGCAATGCTGTACCCAAACGAAATTTGCGTCCTTTTCTTCCCACAAATAGAGCTTTCTTTTGATGGTATTTGATCACCTCTGCCGTTTTGATTTTTTGCGCTATACACGGAAAAGGACCGAAAATTTTGAAAAAAAATGATATTTTCTACTTTTTGTTCTAAAAAAAATCCAATAAACTCAATTTTAGTCATACATTTAGGCCAAAATGTATTCGGCCACATGTCTTTGGTAAAAAAAATGTCAATAAGTGTATATTTATTGGTTTGCGCAAAAGTTATAGCGCCTACAGACTAGGGTACATTTTCTGGAATTTACGGCCTTAGAAAAGCCTGAAGGCGGTGCTTGGTTTTCGGGGTCCCGTGCGCGGCTAGGCTCCCAAAAAGTCCCACACATGTGGTATCCCTGTACTCAGGAGAAGCAACAGAATTTATTTTGGGGTGTAATTTCACATATTCCCATGGCATGTTTGAGCAATATATCATTTAGTGACAACTTTGTGCAAAAAAAAAAAAAAAAAAAAATTGTCTCTTTCCCGCAACTTGTGTCACAATATAAAATATTCCATGGACTCGACATGCCTCTCAGCAAATAGCTTGGGGTGTCTACTTTCCAAAATGGGGTCATTTGGGGGGTTTGGAACTGTCCTGGCATTTTATGCACAACATTTAGAAGCTTATGTCACACATCACCCACTCTTCCAACCACTTGAAGACAAAGCCCTTTCTGACACTTTTTGATTACATGAAAAAATTATTTTTTTTTGCAAGAAAATTACTTTGAACCCCCAAACATTATATATATTTTTTTAAAGCAAATGCCCTACAGATTAAAATGGTGGGTGTTTCAGTTTTTTTTTTCACACAGTATTTGCGCAGCGATTTTTCAAACGCATTTTTTGGGGAAAAAACACACTTTTTTAAATTTTAATGCACTAAAACACACTATATTGCCCAAATGTTTGATGAAATAAAAAAGATGATCTTAGGCCGAGTACATGGATACCAAACATGACATGCTTTAAAATTGCGCACAAACGTTCAGTGGCGACAAACTAAATACATTTTTAAAAGCCTTTAAAAGCCTTTACACGTTACCACTTTAGATTTACAGAGGAGGTCTACTGCTAAAATTACTGCCCTCGATCTGACCTTCGCGGTGATACCTCACATGCATGGTGCAATTGCTGTTACCATGCTGTTGCTGGTACATTTGACGCCAGACCGACGCTTGCATTCGCCTTAGCGCGAGAGCAGGAGGGACAGGGGTGCTTTTTTTTTTTTTTTTTTTTCTTTATTATTTTTTTGCTTTTTTATCTTATTTTTAAACTGTTCCTTTCATTTTTTTTTTTAAATCATTTTTATTGTTATCTCAGGGAATGTAAATATCCCCTATCATAGCAATAGGTAGTGACAGGTACTCTTTTTTGAAAAAATTGGGGTCTATTAGACCCTAGATTTCTCCTCTGCCCTCAAAGCATCTGACCACACCAAGATCGGTGTGATAAAATGCTTTCCCAATTTCCCAATGGCGCTGTTTACATCCGGCGAAATCTAAGTCATAAAATGCTCGTAGCTTCCGGTTTCTTAGGCCATAGAGATGTTTGGAGCCACTCTGGTCTCTGATCAGCTCTATGGTCAGCTGGCTGAATCACCGGCTGCATTCTCAGGTTCCCTGTTGAGACAGGAGAGCCAGAGAAAAACACGGAAGACGGTGGGGGGGGCATTCCCTCCCACTGCTTGTAAAAGCAGTCTAGAGGCTAATTAGCCGCTAGAATTGCTTTTACATGAAAGCCGATCGCTGGCTGAAAAGAATGATACCAAGATGATACCTAAACCTGCAGGCATCATTCTGGTATAACCATTCAAAGTCATGAATGGCGTACCTGAAATAAAAAAAATGGTTAACAATAAAGCACAGTAAACGGTAAAGTATAAAAAATTGCATATCTGAAAAGCAAACATGATAAAACATAATAACAATAAAACATTGCAGAATAGAATACAGTAAAAAAGAGCAGAACAATAAAGAGAATAGAGAGAGAGAGAACAATAAAACGACAACTATTTTTTTTTATTTTATATTTTTGTATGTGTTTTTTTTTTTTTTTTAACACTTTTTTTTGTAACTGTAACTTTTATAACTGTAACCGGTTCCAGGTTCGGGTCTCTCAAAATGCGATGGCATCTTGGGAGACCCTGTGAAAGTGTGTCCTAATCTGTGCAATGCTGTACCCTACGGTAATACTCAACTAGTGAACGGTAGCGTTCAAAACATCCACCAATGCAAAGACCAGGATTGTCAGGAAAGGTGGGACAATAATAGCGGGTGTCATGCCTATATCCGCGCTTGCTGCAGACACAACATCTCTTTTTGGGGGGTTCGTTGGGTAGGGGTACTCGGGAGGACATAAAGAAAATGCCTCTCATGCAGCCGACTGCATTTGGTTGGGGATGTGAATGGGGGAAGTACGGGCGCTGCAGAAGCGGTGGGTTCCCAATTAGGATTGGCGAATGCAGCAGGAAGGGCATTATGGGCACGACGGGCCTGTTTGTCTTTTTGGTGGCAGCGGGACACTACTTGTGCTTGCCACCTCACCAGCTTGAACTGCACTTATGGGTCTCGCCACGTCACCAAGTGTTACTGCAGTGCTGGTTTGACTATGACCGGGGTGTACTAGGGCGCTGGTGCTTGCCAGTTCACCAAAACGCTACCAAAAAAATTGTTAGCGATCGCAGGGATCAGGCCTGACTCTGCGAACGCTGCAGTAATAGGGCGTACACACGGTCGGACTTTGTTCGGACATTCCGACAACAAAATCCTAGGATTTATTCCGACGGATGTTGGCTCAAACTTGTCTTGCATACACACGGTCACACAAAGTTGTCGGAAAATCCGATCGTTCTGAACGCGGTGACGTAAAACACGTACGTCGGGACTATAAACGGGGCAGTGGCCAATAGCTTTCATCTCTTTATTTATTCTGAGCATGCGTGGCACTTTGTCCGTCGGATTTGTGTACACACGATCGGAATTTCCGACAACGGATTTTGTTGTCGGAAAATTTTATCTCCTGCTCTCCAACTTTGTGTGTCGGAAAATCCGATGGAAAATGTCCGATGGAGCCCACACACGGTCGGAATTTCCGACAACACGCTCCGATCGGACATTTTCCATCGGAAAATCCGACCGTGTGTACGGGGCATTATGCGTTTAGTGTTTTGTAAGTGACAGTGATCGATCGATACTGCACTTGGGTGGGCTGGGCTGGGCCGGGCGGAGGGGCAAAACGCAGGTGCTAGCAGGTATCTGGGCTGATCCCGCTAATACTGCATTTTTGGGAACCCTAAACTGCTGGGGACGCTTGTATAGATCTGATTGGATCAGATATTGATCCGATCAGATACTATACCACTAAGGGAGGTGTACGGTGCGTGCGTGGGTGTTAGCGGTACTGGCGCTAACCTGACGCTGCCCGGGGCAGGTGCTTGCCAGTTAACCAAAACGCTACCAAAAAAACTGTTAGCGATCGCAGGGATCAGGCCTGACTCTGCGAACGCTGCAGTTATGCGTTTAGTGTTTTGTGTTCACCAGCGACACTAATACAGCGATCAGAAAAATGATCGCTTAGTGACACTGGTGACAGGGGGTGATCAAGGGGTTAAAACTTTATTAGGGGGGGTTAGGGGGGTATCCTAGACCTACAGGGGGCTAATACTAACTGCCCTACCACTTCTAACTGTCTCAAACTGACACCAATGCAGTAATCAGAAAAAAAAAAAAAAATACTGCTTGGTGTCAGTGTGACAGGGAGGGGGGAGGGGTGATTGGGGGGGATCGGGGGGGGCGATCGGGGGTGTAATGTGTGCCTGGCATGTTCTACTGTGTGTGTGTGTGTGTTGTGCACTCACATGTCTTCTCTCCTCGGCACCGGAACGGAAACTGCCGAGCCGAGGAGAGATGACATCACATCCTCTGCCTGTGTGTACTATACACAGGCAGGGGATGTTTCTCATTGGCTGGGAGCGATCGCGAGGGGGGGGCCACGATCGGATGGCCTCCCCCTCGCCTCTCAACGCTCCCAGACAAATGCCGACCGCCGCTGGCACCGGGGGGGGTCCGATCGGACCCCCCGCCCGCAGGAAGGCAATCACGTATAGGTACGTGATTTTGCCTGCCCGTGCCATTCTGCTCATGTATATATGCGTGAGGCGGTCGGCAAGTGGTTAAAGCAGAGTTCCACCCACTTGGTGGTCTTAAATGAAAGACCACCTCTCTACCGCTCGTTTTTGGCTAGTTAAAAAAATTATTTTTTCTTCTAACTTACCTTTTTATGAAGTACAGCCTGTACTACCGATCCATCCGGTCCACGGCGCAGGACGTCATATCCTCTTCTTCAGTGAGCCCCCCGATGTCTTCTGGGACATGTATGTGTCCCAGAAGACAGGTGGCCATTCACAAAGCACTGCGCGACTCGCACATGCGCAGTAGGAAACGGGCAGTGAAGCCGCAAGGCTCCACTGCCTGTTTTCCTTAATTAGAATGGGAGCGCCTGCACCCGATCCGATAGACGGATCGGCCTTGGGGGGCAACATCCCGGGCTCCCTGGACAGGTAAATGTCCTTATTAAAAGTCAGCAGTGTTTGTAACTGCTGACTTTAAAAAAAAAAAAAATTGCGGATGGAACACTGCTTTAAGTGGGAGCCAACCCTCGGAGAAGAACTTTCCCTTGAGCAATGGCAAACTTATGGTCTCGAGCAGCCAATAGCTCTATTTGCACCCTCTATAAGGAAAAATAGGATTTTTGACTTAACGTAAAATCAGTTTCTCTGAGTTTATTGACAGACACAGCCTTTTTTATTCAGAACCATAGGGTTATATCAACCCCTACAGGAGTAGGACACTAGGCAGAAAAAAGCCTTGGCTATGTCCATGGGCAGTCCCAGGTGATATACACACCCCTCTCTGCTATAGGCCTTCAGTTATTTAACAAGCAGTATCTGTAAGTATTAAAACTCCATAGAGGGGCAGGTGCTGTGTCTGTCAATGAACTCAGATAAACGGAAACAACCAGGGGGTGTTCGGCTCATCCCTACTCCTAACACAGGATCCAGTGCCTGAAGCAAGCATTACAGGCAGGCCCCATATAGGGGGTCTGGGTACAGTCTCCAAGGTACAAACTGGGGGGGGTAACTAATCCAGAAACTGCTAGATAGCCCAGGGAAGTAAGCACATTGTGATTGACACTTCAGAGAAACAAACTGCATAGTTAAAAAGGAAAAATACTTCTCCAGAGCAAAAAAGTTCCACCACCTAGGGACACTAGCAAAAAATTTAAGTCTACAGAGTGGGTGGGCTTAAAGGAGTATTCTCTATAGGCAGCCCTTTTTTTTTACCAGTGTCCAGTCACCTGAAGACAGCTTGCATATAACCCATTACCTATGAACACAAGTCATGTGTCCTGTACTATTAAGATATGGCATTTTGGAAATGGTTATTGACTTTTGCAGTTTCCTCTAGGACTCTAGGCCTGTACGTAGGGTATCTGACTGTACTATTCTCTATCCTTCTACTAAACAGACTTAAAAATTCGTACCTGGGCAAATCAAGTGTTTGTGTTTATTGAATGACTAAAAAAAGGAGTCAGAATGTGCTTTTAGTTCTACGTTCCAAATCTCTTAGTGATATCAATAAAATATCCTCTTAGCGGGCGGCACAGTGGTGTAGTGGAAAGCACATTCACCTAGCAGTACAAAGGGTTTCTGGTTCTAATCCCAACCACGACACTACCTGCCTGGAGTTTGCATGTTCTCCCTGTGCCTGTGTGGGTTTCCTCCGGGTACTCCGGTTTCCTCCCATACTCCAAAGACATGCTGGTAGGTTAATTGGATCCTGTCTAAATTGTCCCTAGTATGTATGAATGTGAGTTAGGGACCTTAGATTGTAAGCTCCTTGAGGGTAGGGACTGATGTGAATGTACAATGTATATGTAAAGCGCTGCGTAAATTGACGGCGCCATATAAGTACCTGAAATAAAATAAAATAAAAATAAATCCTAATGCTAAAGCCAACCATAGACAGATGGGAATTCGCCTGCTTCAGCAGGAATTGGCTGAATTTAGATCAGTCTATGGGAAGACTGGTTGTACTATTGATCGACTTTAGTACAACCAGCCTGTCGAATTTTTTTGAGTAAATACTGCACCAACTATAGCTGGCAGTAGTAATTATTGTATTCTAACTGTGAGGAAATGTCCTGCTGTCGAACACAATAGCGCAGCAGGAGAGATTCCTCCATCAACACTGAATGTGTTGATGGTGGAATCTAGTAATTTTCTTTTCTTCAACCCACGGTTGCTCAATGTGTGGCCAGCCTAGAGGTGACCATCAATTTTTCTTGTACCAAATCATTTATTTTATTTCAGGTCTGTGCAATGGATTTTTTTTATTTCTGAGACCAAAAATGTTAACATCATTTACAGAGTTTCCAGCATGTAAAAATGTATACATATGTTTTTTCAAAATCTCTAGCAGAAATCAGGGAGTGGATTTAAATTAGATTAGGTAAACATGCAGGTCTTTCAAGCATGTCTTTGAGAAAATAAATTGCAACGTGTCACTGAAGATTAATGTTCTGCATTCACACTTGGACTTCTTTCTCGAAAATCTAGGTGCACTCAGTAGCGAACATGAAGAAAGGTATCACCAGGACATTGCCACAATTAAAAAATGGCATCAAGGCAACTTGAATCTATCAATGCTGGCTGACTATTGTTGGATACTGCAGCAAGATGCACTGGACACTGAGTACAAACAGCAGCAAAACACTTTTAGCCCCACTGAACTTGTGGGAAACATTTTGACATTAAATACAATATAGTATATAGTATATAAGTGCTTGTTACCCCAACATTTCATATTCCTGATATGTGCCTGCTGTTCTGTATACTTGTATGAAAAAGTATCCTGTTCTCTTTGTAGTGCTTCCTTTATGTGAAATTCCTGGTGTTCCTGCCAATCCCTCTGCTTTCCTATTAATAACTGAGCACACTAAGCAGGAGAGCACAGCATGGTCAGTTTCCTAGCTATGCTGGGAACTCAGTGAGCTCTCCTCCAATGATCAGACTTTCCCTGACCCCCCCCCCCCAACAGCATTTCACTGGGAAGATCAGTGTACTTTTGCTTCTCCATCCCCCCAGCTCTTATGTAGCTGAGAACAGAGGGAATGACGATCAATTATATACAGTAAAAAAGTTTTTTTTTATATCTACACACAAATGTTCAGCATTTCTGTTTTAAACTGAATGGGTTGTTTTACAATGTGTTTGTTTACAATGTGTTTGTTTACAATCACTTTCATTTCATAATTCTCAAGATAAATATGTGATACTGTAATTCTGAAATTATATTTTTGTTCAGTTTGAATTAATCACCATCATAATCACAATCATAATCACCATCAGCTTTTTAGGAAGCAAAACTTTGAAACAAACTGTTGTCCAGTCTATCTATGCCATTCATAGATTGATTGGACCATATAAATATCTCTCACCTGTGTAGTCATCAATGTTGTACTCCTCTGATGGCTCCTCAATAGGACTGGACCGTACTCTCTCCACCTTAGGAACATCATTTCTGGGTGAGTATGGCTGAATGGATGTGCCATACAAAACAAGTGACCATTCTTTCAATTTCCCTTAAGGCAAAAGTGTAAACAAGAATTGAGAAAAATCACAAAAAATAAATCAGTCAATCTATGATATCATACATTACTATAAGGCTCCATGAAAATATATTAAGTACATTTAGAAATTCATGGGGAAAAAAATAACATTTCACAAAGGCACCCAAAGAAATTTTGATCATATACAGCATCCATTTACATGCATGCCAAGGGCTACATCTTTTGGTGCGACAGTCAAGTTCTGCCTACCCTTTTGCTTGCATACTGTCACACTAAACTGCTGAGATCATACTCTTTTATTGATCATCTACCTTTAAATCTGGAGTCCTGCATTCCGATTACACTCTACTACTCTCTGCTTCTATGCATTTTAATGTGTTGTTATGGAGAATCACCACCCCAGTTTTACCAGTTTTAGCCAGCTCTCCAGTTAACTTCAGTTAGCAGTTAACAAAGTGGAGTCTGTTTTTGTTATGTTTCCAAGTCCATTGAGGCTATGTAATTGACATCATCCCCACCAGGCTTCTGGGGATGCCAGTCCCTGTTTAACAAAATAGCTGAGGCTATCAGCATGGTTTACCTTACATCTTAAGAAAAAGAGCCATTAGAAGATAATCCACAATTTTCCTGCCTATATTTGAATGTCAGGTTTAAAAGTGTTCTATGTGTAGGACATTTTAGACACAATCATAATTTGAAGGAAAATTCTGTTCCTGTATATAGGATATAACTTTGCAATTAAAGTACCTGCACATCAGCATGGCCTTTCAACTAACTTTGGAGGAAGCTTTTTAATTAAAATGGAAATGAAACCACCAAAGTGAATAATGAAAAAAAAAAATTTTAAACGGCAAAGAAAAAAAAACAAAAAAAAACAACAACTCAAAAATTAGTGAACATTTCTATTCATGTATAGATACAGGAACAGCAGAGATGTCTTTGACGTACAGGCTGTGATTGGCATCTTAGCTTTACCTTCTTTATGCTGTGTCACTGCATTAAAATGTCACCATCTCAGTGAAATGACTGTTATCAATTACAGTGGGGATCGAAAGTTTGGGCACCCCAGGTAAAAATGTGTATTAATGTGCATAACGAAGCCAAGGAAAGATGGAAAACCTCCAAATGGCATCAAATTACAGATTAGACATTCTTATAATATGTCAAAAAAAGTTAGATTTTATTTCCATCATTTACACTTTCAAAATTACAGAAAACAAAAAAATGGAGTCTGCAAAAGTTTGGGCACCCTGCAGAGTTAATATCTTGTACTGCCCCCTTTGGCAAGTATGACAGCTTGTAAACGCTTTTTGTAGCCAGCCAAAAGTCTTTCAATTCTTGTTTGAGGTATCTTTGCCCATTCTTCCTTACAAAAGTCTTCCAGTTCTTTGAGATTTCTGGGCTGTCTGTCACGCATACATATAATATAATATTGAGGTCAGGAGATTGTGAAGGCCATGGCAAAGCCTTCAGTTTACGCCTCTTGATGTAATCCCAGTGGATTTTGAGGTGTGTTTAGGATCATTATGCATTTGTAGAAGCCATCCTCTCTTTAACTTCAGCTTTTTCACAGATGGCATCAAGTTACTATGCAAAATTTGCTGAAATTTTATTGAATTCATTTTTCCTTCTACTCGTGAAATGTTCCCTGTGCCACTGGCTGCAATACAACCCCAAAGCATGATTGATCCACCCCCATGCTTAACAGTTGGACAGAGGTTCTTTTCATTAAATTCTGTGCCCTTTCTTCTCCAAACGTACCTTTGCTCATTCCAGCCAAAAAGTTCTATTTTAACCTCATCGGTCCACAGAACTTGTTTCCAAAATGCCTCAGGCTTGTCTATATGTTCATTTGCAAAGTTCAAACGCTGATTTTTGTGGTGAGGACGTAGAAGAGGTTTTCTTCTGATGACTCTTCCATGAAGACCATATTTGTACAAGTATATCTTTATAGTGGAATAGTGTACCACAACTCCAGTGTTTGCCTGATCTTTCTGGAGGGATCGTGCAGTCAAACGTGGGTTTTGAATTGCTTTCCTCACAATCCTGCGAGCTGTTCTGTCTGATATTTTTCTTGGTCTTCCAGATCTTGCTTTAACTTCCACTGTTCCTGATGGCTGCCATTTCTTAATTACATTCCGAACAGAGGATATTGACATCTGAAAATGCTTTGCTATCTTCTTATAGCCTTCTCCAGCTTTGTGAGCGTCAACTATTTTCAGTTTCAGTTTCCTAGACAACTGCTTAGAAGAACCCATGGTGCTGATTGTTGGGGCAAGGTCAGATGAGTCTGGCCATTTAAAACCTTTGAGATTGACATCACCTGGTCTTCCCAGACGATGATTGAGAACAATCCATGACACTGGCAGGTCTCAGCTTTGCAAAGGGGGCAGTGCATGCTATAAATTCTGCAGGGTGCCCAAACTTTTGCAGACGCCATTTTTTTGTTTTCTGTAATTTTGAAAGTGTAAATGATGGAAATAAAATCTAACTTTTTTTGACATGTTATAAGGATGTCTAATCTGTAATTTGATGCCATTTGGAGATTTTTCCATCTTTCCTTGACTTCGTTATGCACATTAATACACATTTTTACCTGGGGTGCCCAAACTTTCGATCCCCACTGTAGATAGAAACCACAAAACATACATTTATTTCTAATGAGAACCCAGGAGCTGAAACCTGACTTTACGGTTCTGTGGTCACTTCTTTTACTTAAGTCTGCTAATTAAGTGGAGTTAAGTGTTCACAGGTGTATATAACTTTCTTCACAGCTCGCATTTGAGCTGGCTCACATTTGATGCTGGCTTACATGTGGAATTGTTGAACAAATTAGAATTTTCAATAAAAATGGAGAGGAGTTAAAACAGGAGTCTTCTAAGTTGTAACTTACATTTTACATTTCCTATAAGTAATAATATTGTAACTGGGATAATGAGTGCTAGCCAGGTTGAAGGTTTTGGTCTGTCACATGTATACAATAATGAAGCAACAGATCCAAGATGAATACAGCTGTAACAGATGTGAGAAGGTTGCCTTCTTGGAAAGCTCACATGCTGAGGAGCAAATTGCAACAATGAATAGAACAGATAACCTTAAAAGGAGTCTTCTGCTCATTAAGCAGGTGGTCAGTGGGGTTAATAAGGAGGGTGGAGGGGTAAGTCAGGATGTTCAGGTAGGAAGATGAGTTAATGTAGTTAGGGGGATTAGTAGGGGTTTGCAGAAAAGGAAGGCCAAACCTGTGTTTGAGCACCAAAACAAATTTGCCAAGTTGGGTGACGATGTGGAAGTAGCAAACTCAGAGGTGGCAGCCCTGAATGTCACTGTTACCCTTAACATCCGAGAGAGCAGCCCATCTAATAGGGCTGGTAAAGGGCAGTGCAGGAAGGCCTAGACCTATTGGTAATAGGGGATTCTATAATCAGAAAAACTGATAGAATAATTTGTCGCCAGGATCAACCGAATGGTTTGCTGTCTCCCTGGTGCCAGGGTTTGGCATATGGTGGACTTGGGTTGATAAATTACTGGGAGGGGCTTGGCATGACCCAGCTGTCTTGGTTCATTGGAACCAATGACAGAATAAATGAAACATGGAGGATCCTTGAGAATCAATTTCAAGAACTGGGCTGCAAGTTGAAGGAAAGGCCATCCAGGACTATATTCGCTGGAATATTGCATGTGCAATGTGCAATGCGGGAAAGACAGGTGCAGATTAGAAAACTGAATGTATGGCTATAGACATGGTGTAAGACGGAAGAATTTGGGTTTTTAGAGCACTGAGCTGACTTTTCGTTGGGGGTGCCACCTATGTGCTAAAGATCTTTTGCACTTACAGTAAATGGAAGGGGGTCTGATGTGTTTAGGGACAGGTTTATGGGAAGGCCACAAATAAGAAAAATTGGAGAGTTGAAAGCTTTGGTGCATGGAAAAAAACTGATTTAATTGATATTACTGAATCCAATTGTTTGTTTTTAGCCTTTTCAGTGCACATCCATCACTGTTATCCCTATCAACCATGGCTTAGACCCTTCAAATCTCTGCAAAAGCCACCCCTCTGAGTCCAAACACATTTTTGTATTTTAAGCATGGCAGTTCAGCTCACATGATTGCTGCAAAATTAACTGCTGACATGGCCTGTGCTTGTAATCACACTGAAGTAAGGTTGCTTTTAATTCCCCTACCAGACCTTATCAATACAAACTTTACCCAACACATACAATGCCTTCATTCTCTCCTTCCTACAGATAACATTGAGGCCTGATTCACACTGATGCGTCAATCGCTTTGACTTTGGAGCACTTGTTACATCAGAAGTCAGACACTATTCAGTGCAATGGAAGCGTTCCAATTGGTGCGACTTGAGTTGCTCCGACTTAGAAAAAGGTTCCTGCATTACTTTAGGTCTGACTTTAGTATGACTTGCATTGAATTCTGTTAAAGAAGTTGCATGCAAGTCGTTCTCAAGTCGCACTGGGGGCTGACTTTGAAGTTGCGGGCAGTGTGAACCCGTAAAGTCCAGTAAATTTCTAGCCCATTCACATTGTGTTCAATCAAGGAAATTCAGAGTTTTAACCCTTTCATATCCATCTTTGCAGTGTATATGACTCACTTTAGGTGCTATATTTGTGCATTTTCACCTAATGAGACCGTTGTTTGAAATTATATTTAGAAAGGAAAATACCCCCACATATACTGAATAGTCTGTGGTTATACAATTCTTTGACCACCTTCTAGGCTGGATCTACCACTAATGGATTGGTGTGTTTGTGTTATCCTCATAATGCAGAATGTTGGTAAGCCTGGGGTAGATTGCTGAGGATTGCGCAGTTGTACAATTGGGTTGCATAGTGTATGCTTTGAGATATGCACATATCCATTTTTGGATATATTTTACTCATATATTTATTCTCATTATTATTATTGTTGTTGTTATTAAATACTGTATTATTTGTATTATTACTGTTTTACCCAATTGATGAATTGAAGTGGTATAAGATTCTCACATTTGTCTGAGGTTCTTGTATTGATAATCTATTCAGTATTACCCCTTTAATTTCATCTATTGGCAATTGGGTACTTAGTTTTAACTATGAACCTGAGGTGGGGATATTATGTTGATATTATTGGCCATTTTTGGACCCCTGGAAGGCGTTGGCTAATCCTTGGATTGTCACCCTGACTATTGGAATAAGAATTGAAAGCATTGTTAATTTTGGCAGCAAATTTCGATTTAGTTTTAGTCTTAGTTTTTGACCAAACTAGCATTTTAGTTTTAGTCCCAATTTTGGACTAAATTGCTTTTTCTGCATTTGTTTTAGTTTTAGTCGTATTTAGTCGACTAAATCTCCAGTAAATTTTAGTCGACTGAAAGTCATTTTAGTCGTCTAAAATCTAATGGGTGCAGTTAAATTGTAATGCATTATTTAAGCATTTCTCTACAATTTCCAAACTCATTATATACCGCTGGAGTGAAAAATCAAATGTGTTATTTACGGTACTAAGGTTTGAACATGCACTACACACCAGTGTTAATTTTGACGTCAAATTTCCATTTAATTTTAGTCATACTCTTTTGACTAAAATGCCATTTTAATTTTAGTCGTATTTTAGTCTTTGGACTAAAATGGCATTTTAATTTTAGTCGCAGCAATACTTTATGTCACACCGTATTTGCGCAGCGGTTTTACAAGCACAATTTTTTGGGAAAAAAATACACTTTTTTTAATAAAAAAAAAAGACAACAGTAAAGTTAGCCCATTTTTTTTTATATTGTGAAAGATATTGTTATGCCGAGTAAATTGATACCCAACATGTCACGCTTCAAAATTGGCACTCGCTCATGGAATAGCGACAAACTTAAAAAATGTATACAGATTACCAGTTTTTAATTACAGAGGAGTTCCAGTGCTAGAATTATTGCTCTTGCTCTAACGATTGCAGCGATACCTCACATGTGTGGTTTGAACACAGTTTTCGTATGCGGGCGCGACTCGCCTATGCACCGCAAGTTTGGCGGGACAGGGAGCTTTACATTTTTTTTTTCTTATTTATTTTACTTTTATTTTTTATTTTTACACTGTCCTTTAAAAAAAAAAATTGGGTCACTTTTATTCCCCTGTAATAGAAAAAAAGCATGAAAGGACCTCTTAAATGGTCAAAAAGACCCCAGATCTCACATTTACACTTAACCACTTCAGCCCCGGAAGATTTTACCCCGTTTCGGAGCAGAGCACTTTTTACAATTTGGCACTGCGTTGCTTTAACTGACAATTGCGCGGTCATGCAATGCTGTACCCAAACTAAATTTGCGTACTTTTTTTCCCACAAATAGAGCTTTCTTTTGGTGGTATTTGATCACCTCTGTGGTTCTTATTTTTTGCGCTATAAACAAAAAAAAAGCTACAATTTTGAAAAAAAAAACGATTTTTTACTTTTTGCTATAATAAATATAATAAATATCCCCAAATTAAAAAAAAACAAAAACACATTTCTTAATCAGTTTAGGCCAATATGTAGTCTTCTACATATTTTTGGTAAAAAAAATTGTAATAAGCATATATTCATTGGTTTGTGCAAAAGGTATAGCGTCTACAAACTATGGAAAGATTTATGGCATTTTTATCATTTTTTTTTTTACTAGTAATGGCGGTGATCTGTGATTTTTAGTGGTATTGCGTTGGACAGGTACTTTTAACACATTTTTGGGACCATTGACAATTATACAGCGATCAGTGCTATAAAAATGCACTGATTACTGTGTAAAAGTCACTGGCAGGGAAGGAGTTAACACTAGGGGGGGCGATCAAGGGGTTAAATGTGTGTTCCCTCAGTGTGTTCTAACTGTATGGGGATACCACTGAGTAAAAGAGAAGACATATCGCTGTTCCTACTTACTAGGAACAAACAACATGTTTCCTCTCCTCTGACAGCACAGGGATTTGTTTGTTCACACACACAAATCCCTGTGGCGCACGTAATTGCATGTGGCCGGCAGCGATCGCCGGCCACGCGCATCGGGTCCCCTGCCGCGCAACGGGCGCGTGCCCTCTGGTGCCTGAAAAGGGCACAGTGGTGCAGTGGATAGCACTTTCGCCTAGCAGTAAGAAGGGTCGCTGGTTCGAATCCCACCCACGACACTACCTGCCTGGAGTTTGCATGTTCTCCCTGTGCCTGCGTGGGTTTCCTCCGGGTGCTCCGGTTTCCTCCCACACTCCAAAGACATGCTTGTAGGTTAATTGGATCCTGTCTAAATTGTCCCTAGTATGTATGAATGTGAGTTAGGGACCGTAGATTGTAAGCTCCATGAGGGTAGGGACTGATGTGAATGTACAATGTATATGTAAAGCGCTGCGTAAATTGACGGCGCTATATAAGTACCTGAAATAAATAAATAAAATAAATAAATAGGACGTACCCATACGGGATTTCGCCCAGGAGAGCCATTCTGCCGCAGTATATATGCGTGAGCCAGTCGGGAACTGGTTAAATGCAATAAAAAAAAATAAGACCATTGGGTGGAAGTGACGTTTAACATTGCTACCGTCATCCAATGGTATGGAGCCGAGCAGGAGCCATTCTTCCCCCACTTGGCATCCAGCCTCACAGGGGGAAAGAATGCGATAATCTCCATATTTTTAATGACATAAAAATAATATAAGTACATTACAATGGTACATATCATGTATGGAGTAATAACATATAATATAGATGCACACATGGCAAGCCTGTCATAAATAAATTAATATACATAACACAGTAAATGACGGTATATAAAATAATTGAACTGTATGAATTCATATATATACACACATATGTTGGCTTGGCAGCACTAAAATATATTTTGGAATAAAAAATATTATAATATTGTAAGAATGAATGGATGTTGTATCTAGATGAAATCCTATTGAGGCATATAGCTACATCCTGAATGCCCGAAGCCAACACTTCCTTAAGAGGTGGATGCTATAGGGTATCTACGGAAAGAACAAGTTTGTCAGTCCTGGGTACTTACAACAGAGTGAAATGGTATGTAGTATGAGTAAGGTCAACCAATCAATAGCTTCATTCAAAGTCCCAATTCCCTTCTTTTTGTCTACTTGAACCAGGGATGGAGGCACATACGTGCTTCATTTAAAGTCCCAAATTCCCCATAATTCCCATATATGCTCAGGGATGGAGGTGGTTGTTTATTAGATAGACAGTGTTCCCCTGTCACCTAGGTGTAAGGTTTGTCCGTTTGTTTGTGGACCCTTCTAGGTCCACACACACGGAACCTTTTAACATTATGTTTACAAGACTTGGAAGCATATTCTGACATCAGCAATCCTGGTGGGGAGTTGTGGGTAACTTGACATCAGGGCCGTTTGCTGTCTTCTACCCAGGAGCTGCGATGCGCTCTGGGAGTGCTCCCCCTCCTTCCGCCCTGTTTAGGGGCGGGCAATCATGGGGGTTCGGGCGGCCGCCCACAGCGAATCAGCGCCATGCACCGTGCTCCATGTGTGACGTCATTCATGGGCGCCTCAGCGGGAGAACAAGGTTTATATAAGGCGCATCCCCAGGCATAGCTCTCTCTGCTTCACAGGATTAGACATTGTATCTCATGGAAACACTTTGCTTACATGTACGATTCCAAGGTAATTATTATTTGATTCCAATACTTTGTTATTTTGCATGTCACTCTTCTCTCTAACTTTTTCATGGTTCCTTGGTAATTGTTGCTTTTTCTATAATGGACGTTTATACACTTATCACTTCAACTCCCTACATTTTGGCTGGTATCTCATTACCACCATTTCATCTACAAATTTTTTAACTTTCTTGCAAGCTCCCACTTGGCACTCATGCCCATATAATGGATATTTTATCCATTACAAACTCCACTGGCAGTTACATTTCACCTCCGATCACTTCTGATTATTTTGAAGATTGGAGATCTGTGCTATGGAGGTGCTCCATGTGCGCCCTGTTGCTTTGGGGCTCCAGACTACCTCAGCTCCCGGGTTGGATTACCCATCTGGCCCTGACCTTACTCTCACTACATACCATTTCACTCTGTAGTATGTAAGTACCCAAGACTGACAAACTCGTTCTTTCCTGCTGTGCCCAGTTTAATATTAGATCTAATTACGGTATATATTGTTCTTTGTAGATACCCTTTAACATCTGCCCCTGAGGATTTTCATCTAGATACAACATCTATTCATTCTTACAATATTACAATATTTTTATTCCAAAATAATTTTATTGCTGCCAAGCCAACATATGTATGTGTGTATATATATATATATATATATATATATATATATATATATATATATATATATATATATATATATATATATATATATGTATATATATATGAATTCATACAGTTCAATTATTTTATATACTGTCATTTACTGTGTTATCTATATTCATGTATTTATGACAGTCTTGCCATGTGTGCATCTATATTATGTGTTATTTCTCAATACATTATATATACCATTGTAAAGTACTTATATTATTTTTATGTCATTAAAACATGTGCAAAACACATTTTTACCTTAACCAATCAGTAGCCTCATTCAAAGTCCCAATTCCCTTCCTTTTGTCTACTTGAACCAGGGATGGAGGCACATACATGCTTCATTTAAAGTCCCAAATTCCCCATAATTTCCTGAGGCTGAGGCTGTTAGGGCTGCAGGCAGATAAGATAATGATTGTGCTGGGGAAGGCATTGAGATTCGCTTATGTCCTCTGCAGTGGGGTCAGCAATTATCATTGCAATTTGGCTCACAAAATATTGCATACATCCTGATCTAAACCTGCAGGGGAAGCCACACCTGATAAAGCCAAAAAGGACCCTAAATAATGTAGGGACAAAAGCAGTGGACAAGGTTCTAAGCTGCTAGTGTCAGGTCTTTGAAAAGGAAAACTGCAAGTCACCCCAGAACTGCTAGTGAATCAAGAGGTGGAAAGACCCGAAACGGCCTCCAAGGTTGTTCCTGAGGATACGCAGATCTGGATAGTTGCATTAGAGATCCTCTCAAACAGGGTGTAACTGCAGTCTCAAATGAAGAAGAAAATAATCTTGTAGAAAAAAAAGGAGAAGGAGGAAGGAGAGAGGAAGGAGAGGAGGCAGGGGAACTCAAAAGAGTAAAACCCCATTAGGAGCAGGAATCTATAACCTTAGTGGCTCGCCTCTCAATGAGGACGAGATTAGGGTTTTAGATAGAGGTCTTAAATACGCCCCTACCCGTAATTTAAATAAATTTCAGACATACATTAGTCTGCAAAAATTCATCAGAAATCTAAATGTAAAGAAATACCATCTTTCTAATACTACTGTCCGGACTGAATCTAATGCTGCTAAAACATTGGGTAAACATTCCACCCTCCTTAATAAGTCAGTTTTTAATCCCCCCAATCTGGACACTAAGCATGTTGATGTTTTTAGAAACATGATTGCTAAGGATCTTGAATCACTTAAGATCCGGAAAGTGAATGATCCAGTATATGGCTTCGTTCTCGATTGTTTGAATTTTTGTCTATCAAAAAATTACTTTTGGTACAACAGACAATTTTACCTCCAAACTAGAGGCGTAGCCATGGGGGCCCGGTTCTCTCCCAGTGTTGCCAATTTATTTATGGCACACTGGGAGGAAGATGCCATCTACAAAAATACGCCCCCGGAACTTGTCTGTTACCAAAGATATATTGATGACATTATTATGATTTGGACGAGGGATAGGACCAATCTTGATTTGTTTATGCAGAAATTGGATAGGAATACCAGGAACATAGTCCTGTCTTGGAACATCAGTAACAAACGGATTGTCTTCCTGGATTTGGATATTTCTATGGAGGGGAATCGATTTAAGCTGATGAATCATTTCAAGCCAACCGATCGCAATGCGTTCATCTCCCTAGGAAGCTGCCACCACTCTCAGTGGTTGTACAACATCCCGAAGGGACAATTCGTGCGCATTAGGCGAAATTGTTCACTAGAGAGTGATTACATCTCACAATCACAGGTTCTGTCGGCCCGCTTTATTCAAAAGGGGTATGACAGGACCAGTATTGATAGAGATATTGAAAGTGTCCGGATGCTTGATAGAAACACGTTGGTGTCTAATTGCCCTAAAATTCAACAGGATACATCAGGGAATATTAAAATGGTTCTTGATTTCAATGTTCAGTATAAACAATTTGAAAGAGTGGTTCGCAAACATTGGCCTATTCTCATGTGGGATAAGGTGCTTGGTCCAGCTCTTCCTCAGTTTCCCCAGTTTGTCTATAAAAAGGCCCCTTCTTTGAGAGATAAGTTGGCCCCTGGAGTTATTGATCCACCAGTCCTGTTTAAGAATAGGATATTTAATATACTGAGGGGATTCTATGCCTGTGGACAATGTCCACCATGTAAACAGGCTAAAGGTAATATTAAAAAACGTAAGGAGTTTGTTGCCACAGCAACCAAGAAAGTTTACAAAATAAAGGATTTCATCACATGTTCCACTACAGGGGTAGTGTACATGATGGAGTGTGAATGTGGCCTCCAATATGTAGGGAGAACATCTAGACCTTTACATATTAGAATAGGAGAACATGTGAATAATATTAAAAAAGGTTTGGTCACTCACAACGTTTCCAAGCATTTTCGATTATTCCATGCTCGAAGCCCCGCCAAATTAAAATTCTGGGGGGTTGAAAAAGTGACCCCCCCATTGGAGGGGGGGAACTTTATTCGACAATTGAGCCGCCGTGAGTCATTTTGGGTTTACGAGACCCAAGTGGGGGTACCCATGGGACTCAATGTCGAATTCGACTTGAATTGTTTCATTTCCGATTGATAAACAATTCGCATGGTGTATCATCTCAGATCGTTAATTACGTGCATGGTATATTTTCCCTCTGGAATATCGATATGTATATGTGTATTTTGTTTATCTTATACATTGAGATTTGGAATAGATGTTATGCTCATGGTATGGCTGTCAGGTGGCTGCAGTGATGTTGTTTTTTATATAGTATATGGGGAATTTTCCATATGCTGCTTATTAAATTTTATTTTTATTTTAACCTTTTTATTTGAAATCCCCCTCTTCCTTTTTAGCCTATTATATGCAGGTGTGGTGATCGGTATAAGCATTTTTTAGTTTGTGGTCAGGTAGCAGCCATACAAACAGTGGCATATAGTTGTGACATTTAAATTTCACAAAGCAGGCTGTGTGAGGGTTACTACCATGTTGAGCTGATCACCATAGCAATGGCTTGAGGAGGAGGCTTGGTTATGAGGGGCGGAGTCCTATAGTTGTTTGTGTTCCAGCTTCTGCTGGTAACATGAGTGTAAGGTCACATGACCATAGTTTTATGCTAATAGGGGTTTTACTTCCTGATCGTAGGGTCACATGACCGGGTGTCATGATGTAGATGCCTTGGTTGCTATAGTGACCTATAAGCTTGGGCAGGAAGTAATCCCCTTGACCCCATAGTGGCCGGAGCTGATTGGATGGTGCCCGTGGGAGGTTTTTATCACACAGGAAACAGTTATTGGGAATCTATATATATAGATCTGATGTCTTGGACTCCACTACCGCTGATGAAGTCCGGATGTGGACGATACGCGTGCGGGAGTTCCTTGGACATCACTGCAGCCACCATTACTACTTGACGTTATCCTTTGATGCCATTTTACCTTTATCCCAGCACTAGGGTGTAGTGCTGTGTATGTGAGTACTTGACTTTTAATAAATGTGATCTTCTTAGCCACACAGTCTGCACTATGTACTCTTATTTTTATTGCATGTGAACATGATCATCAATTACTGAGTGCTGCCTTTATATCGTGTGACCATCTGCGCATGCAAGTCTCCATCTTTATCCACTGAGAGTGGTAAATGCTGTTTTGACCCGTCTGTTAGCTCAGGGGTCCATATGCTAAGGTGAGTGGTTTGGCTAGCTGGTGGTGGAATCACGGATGTATAGCACTGCATGGACTGTCATGAGCACTTAGACCACTACAGAGGAGACCTTTTCTCTATCAACTTTTGGATTTAAATTTAAAGGGACTTTTATTAGTAATATTTGAACTTCTGGGTATAGCGCTGCACTGCTTTATTTATCCTATGTACTTTGAGGTTTTTTATGTTTACCTTCAGTGTTCAGCTGCTTGTATTTTTAAATATTGGATTTTTTGCGCTGACTTTATTTTATTTATAAAAAGAAAACTACCTAGTAAAACAGTAACTCAAAAAAGGGAGGAAAAGGTCCTAGTAAAACAGTAAAATTTTTCTCAGTACAGAGAAGACATCCATACTCATAGGACACTAGCAAAAAATGGGCAGTGCGTTTTGAATGTGGGTCTCGCGCATGGCATTCTAGTGTGAATGGGCCCTAACAGTAGCTCCAAACACATAAAGAAAACTTGTACTCATAGAAATATCTAGACTAACATAACTGAACCCATTCTGATAATGCTAGTTGCCAGGTTATCTTCAATACCTTTTGAATCACTGACCTGGAAAAAGTCTGAAGTTGCTGAATTCAGAATCCCTAATCTGCACCAAAGTCATCATATAATTATGACAGGAACTAGAATTTTCATTGGAGAAGCCAGAGATTGGTACATATATATTTCTATTAGTACATGTAACTGGGCAACAGTTTACAGCATAGTACATTAAAAGCATTTCTGTCATGACTTCATTGAGGCTGATATGGATCCTTAACACACATTAAAAAACTAACATGACCCTGTCATTGCATGGCAACGCAATACAGATGACTGCACCACAGTGTGTTAAGGATATGTGCGCCTTCTGATGCTTGGTTACGAATGGATATACTCCTAAAACACTTACAAGTCATGAGAGTAATGTGTTCCAACATATGTCCAACATATGTACGCCTTCTGATGCTTGGACACGCGTCAAGGTCACATTAGAAACGAATGGATGCACACCTAAAACACATGCACAATGCATGCGAGTTATGTGCACCAACATATGTCCAGGCGCAAGGTAACACAAACATGAGGGGTGAGTCTAAAGGAAATTTTTAGCTGCTTGGCTGTCATAATAATCTACTTACTTCAACACTTTGATATGTAGTACATATTCAGAGAAACTTTCTTCCGACTTTCCTTAAATATAGGAATTAGAGCAGCACAGCACATAAGAGCAGGAGGAGATCAGTAATGGCAGCTCCCGTATTTCTCTCATGATCCTACTCTGAGATCTTCTTACCAAAAAATCTGACTTCTGTATTTGTTCATCTGGGAGTTTTGGGTGCTTCAACACACCTTGGAATGTTCTTGGCACTACCCAAAATATAAAAGAAATTAGAATCCAACTTGAAGAGTGGGAACCCCTAATATTGACCAAAGCAGCAACGCAAATTGATAGGTTCCACAAACAATATCCCTGGGAAATTCAAGAAACTGTTAGGTAGTTTAATGCTTTGGCATGCACCAAAAATTAAAATGTATATTGCGAGTGCTCTGACCCTTTTTACTCCTCAGAATCTTAAACATCCTGATGATAATTTTAATATCTATCCCAACAGGAATTTTGGGCTCCCCCTAAAATTCCTATTTTTTACACACCTAATACTGTAAAATTTCCCTGATTGTGTCTATCCCTTCTCCGTTTAGACTGTAGGGGTGGGTTCTCATTCCTAGTGCTTTTTTTAGTGAAATGTGTTATAATCTCACGGTTATAGCTTCTTTACAAAACAAAGTTGTAGAATGCTGTGGAATTATAGTATTTTGCAACCTTTTGGGATTTCATTTTCTTGTGTGTTACTGCTAGACAGTATTGCTAAAACTAAATTATTCAATTTTCGTTTGCAAGTAGGGTCTGCTTTAAACATGAGCACAGTGTTAATAATGTATATGAGTACAAGAAAAATGTACCTGGCGTCTTGTGGTTCCTCAACTGTGAAGGGGTATCATAAATCTCCAGAATCCAGTCTCCTGAGGCCTTCTCTCCCCAGCAGTGTGTGGTCATAAATTCCCAGTTCTTAAATCCTTCCATGGAATGGTCAAATAATCTAGAATGATCAGAAAAAATACTTGTCAAATTAGAAAAATTAGCTAAACAAACTTTGAAATAGCCTTGTTTAGCCAGATATCTAATATTATATTGAGATCCTTACAACTTTGTATAGTAGAAAATCTATTTTATTTGTCAGAATTGTATATAGTAGATTGGTATAGGACAGAACACAAAATGAGCGATGTAGAAAAATCTAAGAAAGAAAGAAAGGTTAAATCAATTTGAATGTTTAAAAGAATAGGTATGTTTGCCAAGTTAATTATGTATTACAGATTAGTTGTATATAAACAGAATATGGATATCCATGTCGCCCCTTCGACACAAAAATATTTAGCAGTCCCTATACCTTTCTAGTGGGTAAAGACAATTTACTATAGTGTTTGTAATTAACATACCCATGCAATTATTAATATGGAAGGTTCTGAAGGTGCAAGATTAGAGGCTTTCCATATTTAAAGTATACCTAAATCCAAAACTTTTTTTTCTATCTGTGTTCCATTGAGAAGATTTCCCCTTGCTTCATGTACTGTAGACAACACAGGAAGTGAGAGAAAATCTCTCCAAAGTGAGGGAAATCCCCTCTTAAGCCTTGTACACAATCAGATTTTCGGCAGGGAATTGTGTGATGACAGACTGCCTAAAATCCAACCGTTAGTTTGCTCCTTCAGACAACTGTTGTCCAACTTTCCGCCAACAAATGTTGGATGGCCGGCTAGTAAATTTTCTGTGGACAATGGTCTGTTGTCAGATTTTCGTATCATGTGTACACAAGTCCGTCACACAAAAGTTTAAAGTACAAACATGCAGGCTCAGAATCAATGCTCACCAAACACGACATTAGCAGAAGGTGCCCAAAGGGTGGCGCTCAAGAGCTGAAATTCCATGTAGTACGTCACTAGGTTCGTGTTTGTTGGCCGACAATTGTGTGCCATTAGTATGCAAGACAAGTTCCTGGCACACGCCCTTCGGACAAATGTCTGATGCTCTGTTGGCCAACAATCGGATCATGTGTACGAGGCTTTAGACAATTATCACCAGAGCAAGTGTCAATATCGGAAGACATATCCTCTATTCCTGCTCAGGTAACAAAGAAATGGTCACCAGGACAAAAAGAGGATGTGACTCTCCCTTCACGGGGACACAAACAGCAATAAAATCTAAAAAAAGAAAATCGAAAATAGTACCCACTTTGAGGGTAAGTGACTAGTACATGCTTTTATGTGTCCTCAATGTCAAGTACATTAACAGACAAAATAGTCAATTGTATTATTAGGACCCTCTTTTCCACTAAACTTTTTGAATAAACCAGAAATTACATCTTGTGTGGAAATGTTAAAGCCAACTTGGGTAATTCTTGCTCAGGGACAAGCAATGATTTCACTAACTTGTGGGAAGATAAATGGGAAGATAAATTATACCAGAGACAGATCTGAATTGAGACTGAGAAGCTGTAATGTGACATCCTGTATTGCATTTGGCTAAATTCAAATGCTGGGAATCTTCATATCAGTTCTCATTTTAATATATAATAAAGCAATATCCAATTCATTTACATCTCATGGTTGTGCAGGATATACAGTCAACAGACAGGTATGAATCACTATTTACTGAAATCATTCAGAGGGACTGTATTTGAATACGACTATATCAAACCACACATCTGAGACTGCATGCTAGGGAACTGTTTACCGAACAGTTACTTACACATACAACTCCTCCTCAAAGAATACAGCACTGTCATTAAAGACTAACTCAATTCAAAAGTCAATTTTTTTTTCTTGCTTTGGATAAAGTGTAGAAGAATTATAATTCCTGTGGGGTTTTTACTACCATCTGGGGCTCTGTTAGAGAGATTGACCCTGTTGACAATGGTCTTACAAAATAAGAAATGAGGGCAAATATCCAACAGGGACACAAACGAGAAATAAAATCTGACAGGGGTTTTAGCCTCTCCCTTTTCTACTAAACTAAAGCATTTATATTTCTGTGTTTGTTGCCACCGGAGAGCTTCCCTCACTTCCTGTTTAGCAAAACGCTGTTAATAGGAGAGGAGGTGAGGATAAGTCACTCCAAATCTGGGTACACATGATCTGAATATTGGCCGGTTCATCAATGTGTACAGCTGCCTGTCCGACAGAAGCCGGACTCACAACTGGCTTCTGTAGAACAGTCTTGCTGGAAAACCAGCATTTGACCAGCAGCCGATCAGCGCTGGCAGCCACTGGCTGTGAGTTCTGATAAGTGTGTTCTGGTGGGGGGGGGGGGCAAAGTGTGTTCTGGGGGGTTGGCAGCCCCCCTGTCAGAACACAATAGCACAGCAGGGGAGATTGCCGCACTAACATTGCTGGTGTTAGTACGGCAACTTCTAAGTTTATGTGTGTACCTAGCCTAATGGAGCCCCAGATAGCAGTAAAAAGAGGTTGTAGCTCTTTCCCACTTCATCCAAAACTAAGAAAAAAGTTTTGGCTGGACGTATGCTTTAAAATTTGGTTCTGGTCAGTTTTTCAGCAGCTTAGAGCATATGTGTTTACTTTACAAAGGTGGAAGATTGCCAAGTCACTGCTGGGAAATGGAGTAGGGGGCTAAAGATGCTCAGAAACAGACTAGTACCAAATGTAGTGCCTCTTTGTGTACTCTAATGGTGAAGTATTTCATAGTACATAAAATTACAGAGGTCAGTGAGGGTTTGTTTTAGGCTGCATTCAAAATGTGATGTGGCAACTACAGTGGCTTTCATTCTTAATTGATATCCACCTTACCAACACACCTGTGTATTACTGCACTACAACGCATGGTAACCTCCTACTTAGCCAATGGCTGCACTGCTATCAATCTATCCAATCAGGAGTGGAGAACCCCAGGCAGAGGGACAACGTGTCCCCGTCGGGTGCAGTTCCAGGGCTCAGGTAAGTAAAATGGGGGGCTGGGGGGCCGGTCACTGACAGGTGTTTTTTCACCTTAATGCATAGGATGCCCTGAGACCTGAGACCACAATCCAGCACTGTGCAGCATTACAGGCCTCCTCTTACCAGTGCCTACATTTATCCATCAGAATGCATGTGCCTCCACTGTGGGGACACTCATATTTTAGTGTTAGGATCACAGATATCAGGGTACCGTGACGAAGCTCTGTGGCTTACGCATGCGTTTGCAAATGCGTGCGGACTAAACCCCTGTTTTTAACGCATACTGTTAGACAGGTCAATTTGGTTGTCTGCGAGCTGGTGGTAAGTAGGCTTGGAATTTTTTCTTGGGCATTCCCCAGGCTTTGTTTGTATCTGTTTGTAGCCCTCCAAAGCCGCTTACTGCGATAACCAGCTATAAATGAAGGCAGTGGCAAGTTTTTTGAGATCACGTTGGTGTGTGTATATTGGTCCAACAACACACCAACACCTTTGCAGCCATAGTGCTGGGTGTTTGGTGTGCTCCTGTACCTTTAAGAAGGGGTGGGCTCTCCTTCAGTCCACCTGCCCTCATTTATCCATCAGAATGCATGTGCCTCCACTGTGGGGACACTCATATTTTAGTGTTAGGACCACAGATATCAGGGTGCTGTGACGAGGCTCTGTGGCTTACGCATGCGTTTGCAAATGCATGCGGACTAAACCCCAGTTTTTAACGCATACCATTAGACAGGTTAATTTGGTTGTCTGCAAACTAGTGGTAAGTAGGCTTTGAATTTTTTCCTGGGCATTCCCCAGGATTTGTTTGCATCTGTAATGCACAGTAACCTGGATGCCGTTGGTCAGAGGAGGCCTGTAATGCACACACAGTGCTCTGGACAGATTGTGGTCTGTGGGGAGGCCTTAGGCCTGTAATTGTAGTGTACACACTCACAGTGGGTGCTTTTAACTCTGGACGGTCATCGTCGTGAGTCGGGAGTAGGACTCTTGTCGGGACTCGGGAGGCCTGTAATCAGGGCCGGCCCAAGACATTGTGCTGCCTGGGCCCAAGAATGAAATGCTGCCCCCCCCCCCCCCCCCCCAAAAAAAAATCACGCCCACAAAAAAGGCCCCCACATTCATTATTTTATATCATAATAACTAAAATTAAATTTATCAGTAAATCAGAACAAAAATGCCATAAATCTATTCCCTATTTTGTAGACGCTATAACTTTTAAGCAAACCAATCAATATACGCTTATTGCGATTTTTTTTAAACCAAAAATATGTAGCAGAATACATATTGGCCTAAACTGATGAAGACTTTTTTTATAGCCCATATCTATAGGGGGGGGGGGTTTCCACCATCCCTGCTAAGTTTAATTTTATACAGTATGTCTTATTTTCAGATTGATGTGTATTATATGTGAAGTTGTGTATCAGAGACTGGTATTGTCAAAATATTGAAGATTAAAGAGATTTCCATACATTAGAGGATGCACTTTTTTTTTGTGGTGTGAGAAAACACATAACAGTGCTTAGCGGCAGGCCTTTTACTGAAACTTTTTTATTTTACCTCCAGTAGTTTATTGTAAATAGTAGTGTGGTGATTACCTATTATACTAAAGATCAGCATGTGGAATTAATAAACATCAACAGATTTCAGTTGTGCCCCACCAGGCCGGCCCCTCATGGACAATGTGCCTGGCTGCTGAGTTCATCGCCCCATCCCTGCACTCAGTGTACTGATTGGCACTGATAGGCAGCACTGATTGGCACTAATAGAAAGCACTGATTGGCACTGATGGGCCCTGATTGGCACTAATAGGTGGCACTGATTGGCAGCACTAATGGCACTGATAGGCTGCACTGATTGGCACTAATAGGCAGCACTGATAGACAGCATTAATTGGTAGCATTTAGTGGCCCTGATGGGCACTAATTGGCAGCACTGATGGGCACTGATAGGCAGCACTGACAGTCAGCATTGATGGGCGCTGATAGGTGGCACTCATGGGCATTGATTGGCAGCACTGATGGGCACTGATAGGCGGCCCTGATAGGTGTCTTTGATTGGAAGAACTAGCACTGATTAGTGGCCATGATTGGCACCGGCACTGGTAGGTAGCACTGATTGGAAACACTGATTAGCACTGATAGGTCAATTGATAGATTGACTGTATCAAACCACAGAGTGATCCTGTGGATACAGTAACTGTATAAAGTGACACATCCTATTTCCTAAAATAAGTCCAAGCCCCAATTTTTCTTTGTTTATAGCACTGATAGGTGGCATTGGTTGACACTGATATTAGGCGACACTGATTGGCAATGACAGGTGGGCCTGATTGGAAACACTGATTAGCACTGACTGGTACTGACAGGTGGAACTGTTTGGCACTGACAGATGGCAATGATTGGAAACACTGATTGGCACTGACAGGTGGCACTGATGGGAAACACTGGCACTAGCAGGTGGCACAGATTGACACTGGCAGGAGGCACTGATTGGCACTGACATGTGCCACTGATTGGCCTGATAGGTGCCACTGATTGGCACTGGCAGGTGGCACTGATTGGCATTGACAGGTGGCACTGACAGTGGCACTGATTGGCACTGGCAGGTGGCACTGATTGGCACTGGCTAGTGGCACCTATTGGCACTGGCAGGTGGCAATGATTGGCACTGACATGTTGCACTGATTGGCATTGACAGGTGGCACTGATGGGAAACACTGGCACTAGCAGGTGGCACAGATTGACACTGGCAGGTGGCACTGATTGGCACTGACATGTGCCACTGATTGGCCTGATAGGTGCCACTGATTGGCACTGGCAGGTGGCACTGATTGGCATTGACAGGTGGCACTATCAGTGGCACTGATTGGCACTGGCAGGTAGCACTGATTGGCACTGGCTAGTGGCACCTATTGGCACTGGCAGGTGGCACTGATTGGCACTGACATGTTGCACTGATTGGCACTGACAGGTGGCACTGATTGGCACTGACAGAGGAGAGGGAGTTTCACACTGAGCCGATACTGACGCTTAGTGAAACTGTGTGTGACACTGTCTGCAGAGAGAGACCAGCTGTCAAAATTCAGCAGTGATGTTGGGGACCTGGGTTGGGTGGGACCCAGCAGCTATCAAACACCAGCCAATGGTCGGGCTGCTTAAGAAAGGGGGTGGGGCCACATACATGTAGTGGCCCGCCGAGACCCCATCCCATTGGCTGGTGTTTCGTAATGACTAAGCGCACGTGAAGTGTGCGAAACGCGTCTACCCAGCATTCTGATTTCTGTAGTTTTTGGGATGTCAAAATAAAAAGGATTTTAATCTACAGTGGTGTGCGACCATTTCTTCTAAATTCATTTTTTGGTGTTTGATAACTGCTGGGTTAGCTCAACACTCAATTTTGACAGCTGGTCTTACTCTGCATTCAGTTACATGAGTGTTTCAAACACTGAGTGGCTCTGGCAAGCGTCAATATCGGCTCAGTGTAAAACTGTCTCACAGGCAGCAGGGGCACACTCATTGGATGCAAACTTTCACAACAGTCCCACAGGCAGATCTCGGGAGACAGCTGGCACGGGTGACTGTTTGGGTACAACTTGTCACTGCCGGCTGCTGCCCCTCTTAAAATGCCGCCTGGGACCATAGGCCCACTGGGTCCCATAGTAGGGCCGGCCCTACCTGTATTGCACAGCACTGCTCTGACGGTCGTCTGAGGACTCTGAGGCCTGTAATGCTTGCTTCACAGTCGCTTGTTTGCTGGGAGCAGAAGCAGGCAGAGCTCTGTGGAAACTGGAAATTAGTTCACGAGGGTAAACGTCCCTGCCTCACATTTCCATTTCATCTGTTAACGAAAACTGAATTGATTTTTGTCATAGTTTACATCAGTGGATGAAAATGTACTTTTCGTTCTGTTTTCGTCACTATAAAAATGCCACTGATGAAAATTTTGACAAAACTTTTTGTTGATGACATTAACACTGCCACGCACATATGTAAACGGTGACAGCACCACACATGTGAGGTATCACTGCGAATGTCAGAGCAAGACCAATAATTCCAGCTCCAAACCTTCTGAGTAACTCTAAACGGGTAACCTGTAAAGGCTTTTAAAGCATGGCTTATGAGATTTTTAGGTACTGTAGTTTGGCACCGTATGCAATTTTAAAGCGTGACATGTTGGGTATCTATTTAATAAGCAAAACATCATCTTTGATGTTTTACAAAAAAATGGGTATTATGTTGTGTTTGTGTTGACAAAACTAATTAAAGTGTATAATTTCTAAATAATTTTCTAGCAAAAAAAAGCTGATTTTTACATGTATGACAGAAATATCAGAATTGACTGGAAGCGGTTAAAGGATATTGTAGAAACAGACTTTAATGCATAAGGACAGCTTTGCAACATACATTGTGTTACACTCCATTGATTGCACAATGCAGGGCAATGCACCAATATATAGCAGAGGCTGGACCCTTTCCCTTTGTGTTGTAATGCAGTGCAATAGTGGGTCCTATAGCAAGGGACAAATATTGTCTATGTATTGCATTGCAAAGTGAATTATAGCACAGGTAATGAGAATGAGAAAATGCAAAGAAAATAATCTATCAATAAAAGTAAAGCCTGTTCAAACTTGCTCGCACCTTAAATTTCAGTAGTTTAATGTGTGGGCAGCAGCTGTTTGGGCTGCAGTTCTATGATGCAGGGGGCGGTGTGATGTTAATTTTATCACACCCTTTTTTTTTTTACCAACTTTATGTGAAGTGCACAAAGTGATACCTCAGCACAGTGGGCTGCAATTGCTGTGTGATGACATGCAGGGCCAGGTGGAATATTATGCAAACATAACATAATAGCGCACAGCTCTGGAACACAACCATGTCCTGGTGCAAATATGACACACAGAAAACGATTGCTTTCTGTGTGTCATTGCGCTTACCTTCATTTATACATGTTGAAAAGTGCAGGGAACTGCACATAGTATAAACGGGCCCTTATCTTATAATGTCTTATAAATATAACAAACTTTACATCTATAGCTTACAAGTTAACAAGTACATTTTAAAATAAAACCTTGCAGAGAAGCTAACCTTAATGCTTAGTAAATCTTTTTACAAATACAATGTAGAAAATATAATAATCAAAAGGCACATTATGTGTTCACAAAAGGTTTAACTCTACATGTGGAACTTTCACTCTATAGGACTTTATAAAACTATAGAGACTATGATCACTGAAGTACTTCAGATCTAAATTTAGATAGAACAGTAAACCCTGCTTTAACAATATATATCCCTAGGCATTTTAAATATGAAGGTGAAGAAAAGAAAAATCAGAAGGGAATAATTAACATGTGAAGCCTATAGGCAAGGTAGTGAAGCTTTTGATGGGCCACTAATAACACTGCTAGAAAATAAAAGCTGCAAAAAATCAACTTATTTGAAAAATGTCAAAAATACAGTAGCGTCCTGTGTGATTGATACCCCTCCTCCAAAATATTCCTGTGTAAATGATGGATTCCTAGTCACAAAATGAAAGCCTAGCTTTATAAGTGGTCTTTACGCATAGTGCTAATAAGAGAGAGGATTAATATGGGGTTACTAGAACTACATTTATATTTGCATTTATAGTTGCTGAGCTGTCTTGTTTCTCTATTCCCCTGAACAGCTGTCCTTTTTGGAGGCTTTGCTACCTGCCTCCTTGAACTGCTGGGGGTAAGAGGAAAGCCAACTCTGTTTTGACATTTTTTGCTTGCGTACAAATAATTATTTAAGAAACAGCTCAAAGTCACAATTTTAATTTAGAAGAAAACATGCTGTTTACAAAAGATCTAACATTTGAAACAAAGTACTATCTTAAGTATTTAAGTATTTTAAGTATTTATCATGGTTCTAATTTCCCTAAAAATAATTTGATTTGTTGCACTGTTGCTAATTTTGATCAGGCATGGGCCACATGTATTTTATTTTATATTGGTTAATAAGACCTGGAATAAATGTTACTCAAACTTCTCAATTCAGAGGACATTGATGGTTTGCAGATACATACAGTACTCCTCATTTTTTCAGAGGGCACGTTTGCATAACAGTTTTTACTTATTTACTTATCCTAACAAGACATTTAGGACTGGATTCACAATTGGTAATCATTTTGGTTAGAAATGACATAAAATAACATTTTGTCATGTTACAACCAAAAACATAAATGTATTTTATTGGGATTTTATGTGATAGGCCAACACAAAGTGGCACACAATTGTGATGTGTAAGGAAAATAATTAATGGTTTTCCAAATTGTTTACAAATAAATATGTGAAAAGTGTGGCATGCATTTGTATTCAGCCCCCTTTACTCTGATACCCCTAACTAAAATCTAATGAAACCACTTGTCTTCAGAAGTTACCTAATTAGTTAATAGAGTCCACCAGTTTATAATTTAATCTCAGTATACATACAACTGTTTTGTGAAGCCCTCTGAGGTTTGTTAGAGAACCTTAGTGAACAAACAGCATCATGAAGGCGAAGGAACACACCAGACAGGTCAGGGATAAAGTTGTGGAGAAGTTTAAAGCAGGGTTAGGTTATAAAAAAATATCCCAAGCTTTGAACATCTCACGGAGCACTGTTCAATCCATCATCCGAAAATGGCACAAATGAAAACCTACCAAGACATGGCCATCCTCCTAAAGTGACAGGCAAGGAGAGCATTAATCAGAGAAGCAGACAAGAGGTCCATGGTAACTCTGGAGGAGCTGCAGAGATTCACAGCTCATATGGGAGAATCTGTCCACAGGACAACTATTAGTTGTGAACTCCACAAATCTGGCCTTTTTTGGAAGAGTGGCAAGAAGAAAGCCATTGTTGAAAGAAAGCCATAAGATGTTCCATTTACAGCTTGGGAGAAGCCATGTGGGGAACACAGCAAACATGTAGAAGAAGGTGCTCTGGTCAGATGAGACCAAAATTGAACTTTTTGGCCTAAAAGCAAAACGCTATGTGTGACAGAAAACTAAAACTGCACATCACCCTGAACACACAACCCCCTGGTCAGATTCTGGTCAGAGTTGATGGGAAGATGGATGGAACCAAATAGAAAACCTGTTAGACTCTGCAAAAGACGTGTGACCCTAAACATACAGCCAGAGCTACAATGGAATGATTTAGATCAAAACATATTCATGTGTTAAAATGGCCCAGTCAAAGTCCAGGCCTAAATCCAATTGAGAATCTGTGGCAAGACTTGAAAATTGCTGTTCATACACACTTTTCATCCAATCTGACAGAGCTTGAGCTATTTTATAAAGAAGAATGAACGAAAATTTCACTCTCTAGATGTGCAAAGCTGGTAGAGACATCCCCAAAAAGACTTGCAGCTGTAACTGCATCGAAAGGTGGTTCTACAAAGTATTGATTCAGGGAGGCGGAATACAAATGCACCCCACACTTTTCAGATAATTATATGTAAAACATTTTGAAAACCAATTATCATTTTCCTTTACATAAAATCTTTCACATAAAATCCCAATAAAATACATTTACGTTTTTAGATGTAACCTGGGATATGAATACTTATTCAAGGCACTGTATACACCCCAACACAAACATACTTATAAGCAGAGCCGGTACAAGGGGTGGGCGAGAGGGGCGAGTGCCCTGGGCGGAGTGTGAGAGGGGGTCTTTAACGTAGGGCAAAAGCAGCTGCCCCTGAAGCCCGCGCTGCCTTAGAATAGTTCTCCCGGTGTAGCGGTCATGAACACAGCTGTGCCGTCCTCCCCCGTTTGCTCTCCCGGCCGGGTTAACACAGGAGGCCACACTGACAGGGGAGGAGAACAGCTGCGGGCTGTGTGTGTAAGTGCCGACTCATCCTGCTTCTCCCTCTGTCAGGAGCTGCAGGATCGGCGTGGCTGGCCTGAGACAGGGAGTGAGGCAGAGCGGTCGTCCATGCTCACCCGTCCCGTCACCCCCCTCAGATTTCTATAGCACAGCACAGAACAGAGTGATGTGTTCTGGTTGCATGCTACAGATCTGAGACTGCACTGAGACTGTGTGTTGGAAAAAGAGCCCACACACATACCAGAAAGGTGCAGTGTCGTGGAGTGAGAATGAGAACTACGAGAAAGAGGGGGAGGATTACAATGGTGTCTGTGAACGGACGTGGGGGGGGGGTTGGATACAGAGGGGTTTGTGGACAGGGGGGGCACAGAGCTGGCTATAGAAGGGGGTCACAGAGGTGGCCATAGAAGGGGGTATACAGAGGTGGCTATAGAAGGGGCGATACAGAGGTGGCTATAAAAGGGGGGGTATACAGAGGTGGTTATAGAAGGGGGGTATACAGAGGTGGCTATAGAAGAGGGGTTTACAGAGGTGGCTATAGAAGGGGGGGTACAGAGGTGACTGTGGAAGGGGGATACAGAGGTGGCTATCTGAATAAGTTTTTGATCTGCTGTGTCTATATGTGTATAAGCCATATTTCTTTGTTTTATGCATTTCTCCAGTATTGCCTTGTAACTTGCAGAACTATGTTAAACATGTAAATTGTTCAATAAAAACCTTTTAAAAAAAAAATCTGCCCAGCCATGCCATTGTGACGTATATCGTTGTGTGCTGGTCGGCAAGTGGTTAAAGACGGCCCTGGGCGGGTTGTTAGCAGGCATAAGAGTAACAATACTGTGTGCAGGGGGGGGGAGTCATGTACAGGGTGAAATACTGTGTGTGGGGTGATAATTGAATTTGTATTGTTTTAAGCATATTCTTGTTTTGAAACGACATTGATTCTTTCTTAAAAATGGGGGGGGGGGGGCGCGGTTTGCCATCTTCGCCCTGGGCACCAAATGGCCTTGTCCCAGCACTGCTTATAAGTATATATATATATATATAAAGCGCTGCATAAAATTGATGGAGCAATATAGGTACCCGTAATAAATAAATAAATAATAAGAAAGGTGGCCTATTTAATGTTAAGTGTTGCAAAGCTGTGCCTGGCATTAAAATTTTAAGGAATTGTTCCAAATATTGTAAATCTTGTTGCAGTCAAATCTTTCTGTAGCATCAATGCTGCCAGGATATGCATACCAGTGCACTGGGGAAGAAAACTAGCTCAGATGCTTAAAAAAAATGTTTTTTTAAGACTAGAAAAAGTGGCAGAAATGGAGGTGCTCATTCAATTGGCCCTAGAGTGTGTATGTATGACTATGAGTTAGGGTCCTTAGATTGTAAACTCCTTGAGGGCAGAGACTGATGCGAATGTACAATATACTGTATTTGTAAAGCGCGGCGTAAATTGACGGTGCTATATAAGTACCTGTAATAAAAAAAATTTAAAATATATATACGCAATTCTGCGCAGCACGGCCACCCTGTAGCAGTAAATGTGCTATTGGGCGGTCGGCAAGTGGTTATGCACCTGTTGGGTAACTGAGTTCTTTGGAGGTGGGGAAATATTTTTTCTCCCTAGAGTACACATGCTCACCCACATATCTTACTATTCCCACTCCAAAATTATCTCTACCTCTCCCCTCCTTTTTTTTTTGTTGGTCTTCACCTCTCTCTCTTTTTTATATTTTTAGACTTAAAGTGGATGTAAACCCGAATTTTTAAAAAAAAATTTTTATGTCGTAATGTAGAGTATAAGATTTCCTATCATTTGAGCCCAGTCTTGCCACAAAGAGTTAATCCAGCTCTGAGCAATCCTCTTTTATTGTTCAGTGAGATAAATCTTGACAAACAGAGAAAAGCTTTGTCAAATCCTCCCCCTTGCTGTGAGTGACAGGTGATTTACATATCTCGTGCACTAGCCTAAGACATGCATTATTTTTTAATTCCCACCCCCACTCCTTTCTTCAGCAGCTCTGCAAGGATTGGTTGTTCCACACCTCAGCATGATTTGGCATTCTTAGATTGTAAGCTCTAAGGAGCAGGGCCCCCTGATTCCTACTGTATCAAATTGTATTGTATTTGTACTGTCTACCCTCAAGTTGTAAAGCGCTACGTAAACTGTTGGCGCTATATAAATACTGTATAATAATAATAATAATGCTGAAGTCATGTGGTTACTTTCCTGTCTTTTCACTGGATGTTAGAGATCATAGCAGAAGTTTAGTGTTAGAAATAAACAGGAGAAAATGCATATTGACAAGGGGAGTGTAGAGGTGGGCGGGGAGTCTACTGACATCACGACTCCACCCACCGAGCTCCAGACAACAGACCCACCCACAGAATCTGCAGTTTTTCGGGTCTGATAACAGACAGAGGGGAGACATTTGACAGGTAAAGATACATGCAGGAGTCATGTATATCCTTATAGATAACCCCTATGGCAGTAGTTTAGAAAGGATGACATTGGGTTTACATCCACTTTTAGTCTGTTTTTTTTTATTTCTGGCTCCCACCCTTTTCTGACAAAGCTCTGCCCTTTGAGTCTATGATTAACACTCTATGTACTTTGGATAAATGGGCACATCCAAGGTATCCTGGTTTAGCAATTAGAGGTATCTGAAAACACATGGTCAGGGTCTGTACAACTCTTGCACTGGCCCTTCTCTTCTATGTCCCTTCCCTTCCCTTTTTTTGAACTACCTTTTTGTTTTAGGTCAACATTCAGTACTTTGGACTATATATGACTCAGTGGTATTACTTATTTGAGTTTGAAAATCTTACAAAAAACTTTATGGGAAGAAATGTTTTCCAGCTCTTACTAAAGGCTTTTTAGGAATACCTGACTATGGTAATCCTATCATAACTTTAAATAAATAAACAAATGGGGTTTAACATTTTCTGGAAGAGAAGATCTGTCTTTATTTAAAATAGGTCACATTTGTGTTTTTCCTTCATTTTTATTGTTTGTGTGTTATGGTGGACAAGTAAAGGGTTCGAATGATTCCTTTATTAGTTTAATGAGAAAGGTAACAACTTAAAGATGACCATACGCTACACAATCTCATAGTACTACCTCTGTACAATCTCCATTAGAGTGGTTCTTCTAAATCCTAAATATTGTTTGCCTTAATGCATTCCTTTAACTTAAGGTAAAAAATGTATAGGCATTGAATTTGGCCCCTCACCCCCCCCCCCCCCCTTTATACTTACCTTAACCCTTATCCGATCCACCCAGTGCTGTCAATTAAAGCCAGTGATGAGGGAGCAGGGCTGAGTCCTGCTGTCTGTGTCAATGGACGCAGCAGCGGGGCTCGAGAGAGAGCACGCACGAGTGGACAGAGAGGTGGAGCCAGGAGCCTCGGCGGGGACCCAAGAAGAGGAGGTTTGGGGCCACTCTATGCAAGTCTATTGCACAGAGCAGGTAGGTAAAGAGATTACAATTACTTTATTATTGAAATAACATGAGCACAAATAATCTAATTTTGGAAAAAATCAGACAAGCCTTCACACTACATAGTTGATGGTAGATCAATTGGTGGGCATAACATGTTTCAATAAATGACTGATTTCTTTTTCAAACAATCTCTTACGATAGAATAAATCTTGAAAAAAATATATATACTAAATATATATACTCATGCTAATGGTGTGACAAAAAATAAATAGTGAGATAAAAAATTGCAGCTGCTATACACAAAGTGCTAATCACCTCGAAAACATGAAAGAATGAATATAGCACTCGCAAACACAATATATAAATGTGAAATGAGAAATGAATAATAAAACAACACAAAGTCCAAAACAAGTGACTCAAGGTGCTTCAATCCAAAGTGATGAGAAGAAAGGTGCTTCAGAAAATTCAGGTGCACAACACCCCCTTATGTATCCCCACACAGAAGATATGTTAGCTCTTTCCCACCACCATCTTTTGAGCTAAGCACTGAATGATCAAGAAATTAATTGGAAAAATAGGTTAAAATATACTGTATTATTGAATGTGTATATCAATGTCAGGCCATACCACAGTGGTCAAAATAATCTGTTACTGGCAAAAGACAAATGAATACAAACTTTTAGCTGCCAATAAATATCATGCATGCTATTTATTTAAATCCTTGCATTTGCCTTGGTTATAGAGTGCGGTACTTTCTCAAAATATTTTCTCCATAATATTAACCGCTAAATTCATTGGAAATAATACAAGGCTAGTGACATGACATTTCTTTCCAAAAGTGGAGGAACATGGGTCTTATTAGTAGTTAACCCTGTCAAAATGCTAACAGAAAGGTGTGTTCCAATGTAATGGTTTATTTTTTCCCTGTAGCTGACTGCAGACACTAAACTAATTATTTCCTCGCAATGAGAAGTGCAGCAAATAAGATAAGTACAAGTATCTGTCCACCTTCCTTGCATACCAATCACTTCCATAATATTTAAATTATTACTTGCTGGCACAAAGGTCAGAGGCTATTCTACGACTTTGCATAGGTATGCAAACACCACTGCATGCTATGTTTATATATTGTCAAATTAGGATTTGTAGAGTAAAGTAGTTAATTATCTGAATTTGTTTGAGAGTAGCAGTTGCATGTAATATGTCAGGCACTGTTTCCAAGAAAATCCCACAATTAAAAATGCTACACAGCTGAAATTGCAGTAACCTGTTAGCTGTAAAAATGTTTTAAGCAGTGTCTAACGCTGTATATATTCACATTGCATTCTTTGAAACAGCTTGAAAAAATAAGATATTTACCAAAAAGCCAACATCACAATAAAGTAATAGTAGTTTCTATAGCTTCAGCACTGCAATATGAATATGGATTTAAAAATGTAATATTTAGAATATGCAAAAAAAAGTGCAAACTAGAAAATAAATATTTACACAGATGGCTTAGCAAATATCCAAACTATTCAATACCTATGTGCATAAAAACATATGGCATACTGTATATTAAGGTCACGTGTCAATCACACTTTGGCTTATGAGAACATTCAGCAGTAATTCTATGGGTGTAATCAGAAATGTATTTATTTATAGTAGCTCACAGTGAAGTTTTGGACATACTGGGAAACCATTGTATATTGTATTCAAATGCATCACATAAAAAATACAGTCACTAGAATTTCACAGCAATAGCAGCAATCTCTTAACTGTAGCCCATTGAATTGTCTGCTTAACCATTGACAACATGAGAAGGCATCCAATTACTACTACTATTCATTTACTATTGAAAGGGCCTGTGTCGATGAGCTTTTCTTCAGAACTGCTGACACACAGGTCAGAAGGAGGTCAACTGCACCTGTCAAAGTGCAGAGTAGAAATAAAACTTTCAAGTATACCTAATGAGCAGTGGTGACTGGTGCTCCATTTTGTTTGGGAGGGGGGGCAAAAAAAAAACAACCAGTCACCCCCCCGTTCGATCATTTACCCCCCCGGCCGTGGCGGCCAATACAGCCACGTCTTAAGACCCTCTTCCTGATTGGCTGGGAGTCGAATCAGGAAGACAATAGTGAATATTAATGAATTAATATTAATTCGCTATTGTCACACAACTGGGTGGGCTCAGGGCGCAGTGCTCTGCGCCCCGATCATACCCTTTTTTTTAAGCCAAATAGAGCCTCAGGCTCTAATCATGTGCTTAAAAAAGAAAAGAAAAAAATCCCATTGAAATCCATGCATCCAGCGCATTGCATGTAGATAAGGGGCTGGACGCATGGATTAGGGGGCGACGCCCCTTATGGATGGGCCGCCACTGCTAAAGCGGTAAACCAATGCAGGGGGTTATTGAGAAGACCACAGGAAATTACTTAGCTACTGTGCAGCTCACTGTCTCTCCATCTACTCAGACCCCCTGTCATTCACAGGCTCCCCTAGGCCCTCAGGGTTCAATAATAATAGAGTTATTTCTATTATACCTGTAAATTGTTAAAAACTCATTAAACATGATTGGAATGGAAAAACGCAAAGCAAAATATAGCCACCAGTCATGTTATCTTTGCCAGGCAAAGATTTCTTAAACTTTTCACTTTCAATGATAACGGTGAACAGGACTAATAGAGAGAATGCATCTCGGGGATGAAGACAGCAACAAAAACTAAGAAGCGCTCTAATTCATCTCCACTCTATCCAAAACTCACAAAAATGTTTTGCCTTTGGTTCTACTTTAAAGCCTGGTAGAACACCAACCAAGGGACATGGAACTCCCTCTGGCAATACCGGAGTCCAGATGGGCTGCTCTTAATGGAGGGGGGAGGTAGGGGAATGGTGTTTGGAATCACATTTTATACAGCCTTCACAGCTCACCTCACAGCCATAACTGAAAGATCCAGCTATTACCTCAGGTCTTTTTGACTCTCAGTTGTACTCCTGGGGCAGCACACAGCTGGCTGCTATTCCTTCAAACTAATTCAGACTAATAATCAAAGATATGTTATAGACCAGCTATAACATTAGAAGCGCTGAAAATTCTTACACACCTAAAAAATGTCAGAAAGTGCATAATCAACTGTCCAAAAAGTCCATCAATAGCGTTCATGTAGGGTATATGTCCAATCATGGATCCCATCACCACACTGTGTGTGAAAACTCCCCTATGGTAATGAACTCACCAGATTCTGTAACAAAAAGATTTATTGAATCCAACCCCCCCATTACAAATGTGCACTTACAATTGTAACAAAACATAAAAGCATGTAAAATATCAATCCTGCATCACTCGCGTGTCTGTCTCTCACCACTCCACAGATCTCTCGAGGAGCGGTGTACCCAGGTTGAGACGACAGCTGACAGACAGTGTAGGTAGCTGCGTGGTTACGCTCTGACGCATTTCGTCATCACTTTGTCAGAGGGCGCCCTCTTGGATTCAATAAATCTTTTTGGTACGGAATTACGATATGTGTACACATCTTTCTGTTACGAGTGACATCTAGATGGAAGGACATCTAAAAAGCAGATCAATACAGGCGCATGTTTTGGATCTATCTGGTGAGTTCATTATCATAGGGTGTGGTGACAGGATCCATGATTGGACATATACCCTACATGAACGCTATTGATGGACTTGTGATTTGATCGATTTTTGGACAGTTGATTATGCACTTTATGAAATTTTTTTAAGTATGTAAGAATTTTCAGCTGGACTATAACATATCTTTGATTATTTGTTTTATTTATAGTGGCTGCTATCATTACTCATATTAAGTAACATATGTAATATTGGTCTATGAGCGCTGGGAGAGAGGGATTATCTTACTACTGTTTTTTGATGACTTCTTTTGCTTATGATTAATTCAGACTAATCACAAAAAAAAGAGCACAGGATCACTGGGCAGACTCTGCTCTTAAAAAAATGTAATGTTTTCTTAATCAAGTTAATTAGGGCATGTTTACATTTGTGGTTAGTTTATGACCTGGGCACCGCATATATGTTCTTGTGTTCGTGCTGGGAGCATGCTCGATCACATGCTCCCAGCACTGAGACCAGGGCTGTCAAAGACATCCCTAGGTCTCTACTAATGCTTGGGACCCGGGGGAACTGGATACCGGTCACATGACCGCTGTAATTGACTCTGACTATCACAGTGATCATTCAATCTGTTGCCCTCACCTGTGTTGTTTTTCTCTGTGAAGAGGATAAACAACACACTCTCCCTCTTGCAAGGAGCAGATACGTTGTATCTTTCCCTCCTCGCTAGAGGACATATCTTCAAGAAAAAAGTGCCCATTACTATTTCCCACCAAATGAAAGCCCAATTTGTCCTGCAAAAAACAAGGTAAATCCATCTGAATAAACTAAGTGGTTGCGATGATATGTACAGTTCTACAAAGTAGTAAAAATGGGCCTGGGTGTTAAGCACTTCAGCTCTGGAAGATTTACCCCCCTACAGAAGCAAATACTCTTGCGCACAGGTGTGTAAGCTTGTTGATCCAAAGAATTCAAAGTGGACAATGAATTTCAGCCTTGCTGCCCTCCAGGATGGAGAATCCTAGTGGTAAAACGAAAAAAAAAAAAAGAGGGCGCACCAGCCTCGTGCATTATCCTTCAGTAAATTTATTTTAAAAAATAATTAAAATCTACTCACAAGGGTAGAATAAAGTCAAGCATATAGTAATTCTAAAGCAATTGGTGCACTGGTAGCAGTTTCCAGGTCCTAGGAGGAGGACCTATGAACCGCTCCTGGCTGATGTGTTTTGAAGGTGTCCCTTCTTCTTCCCCCCTTCATGACCAGGCCATTTTTTGCGATACGGCACTGCATTACTTTAACTGACAATGGCACGATTGTGCAACGCTATACCCAAATAAAATGTACAGTGCCTTGAAAAAGTATTCATACCCCTTGAAATTCTCCACATTTTGTCATGTTACAACCAAGAATGTAAATGTATTTTATTGGGATTTTATGTGATAGACCAACACAAAGTGGTACATAATTGTAGAATGAAAGGAAAATGATAAATGGTTTTAAAAATGTTTTAAAAATAAATATCTGAAAAGTGTGGCGTGCATTTGTATTCAGTCCCCTTTAGTCAATATTTTGTAGAACCACCTTTCGCTTCAATTACAGCTGCAAGTCTTTTGGGGTATGTCTCTACCAGCTTTGCATATCTAGAGTGAAATTTTTGCCCCTTCTTTGCAAAATAGCTCAAGCTCTGTCAGATTGGATGGAGAACGTCTGTAAACAGCGATTTTCAAGTCTTGCCACATATTCTCAATTGGATTTAGGTCTGGACTTTGACTGGGCCATTCTAACACATGAATATGCTTTGATCTAAACCAGTGATTCCTCCAGAGGGGTTCCTTCAGCATTGGGCAATTTCTGCCTCTCAGATAATTCCCACTGAAACCATTGATCTTTTTAACTGTCTGTAAGGAGGTAATTCTTCCCAATGTCCACAAGTGTAAGGACCATTCTTCTCACTGACTATCCAACTAATGTATCATGAGTTGTAGATTTCTCATTTTTAGCAGGGGTTCCCTGAGACTGGAGAACTATTTCAAGGGTGTTAAAAAAGGTTGAGAAAAGCTGATCTAAACCATTCGATTGTATTTCTGGCTGTATGTTTAGGGTTGTTGTCCTGCTGTAAGGTGAACCCCAAGTCTCAAGTCTTTTGCAGACTAAGACTGCCCTCTATTTGGCTCCATCCATCTTCCCATCAACTCTTACCAGATTCCCTGTCCCTGCTGAAGAAAAGCATCCCCAAACCATGATGCTGCCACCACCATGTTTCACAGTGGGGATGGTGTGTTCAGGATGATGCGCAGTGTTAGTTTTTCGTCACAGATAGCATTTTGCTTTTAGGTCAAAAATTTCAATTTTGGTTTCATCTGACTAGAGCACCTTCTTCCACATGTTTGCTGTGTCCCCACATGGCTTCTCGGGGCTTCTTATTGCCACTCTTCCATAAAGGCCAGATTTGTGGAATGCACAACTTATAGTTGTCCTGTGGACAGATTCTCCCACCTGAGCTGTGGATCTCTGCAGCTCCTCCAGAGTTACCATGGGCCTCTTGGTTGTTTCTCTGATTAATGCTCTCCTTGCCCAGTCTGTCACTTTAGGTGGATGTCCATGTCTTGGTCGGTTTGCAGTTGTGTCATACTCTTTCCATTTTTGGATGACGGATTGAACAGTGCTCCGTCAGATGTTCAAAGCTTGGGATATTTTTTTAAACTTCTCCACAACTATATCCCTGACCTGTCTGGTGTGTTCCTTGGCCATCATGATGCTGTTTGTTCACTAAAGTTCTCTAATAAACCTCTGAGGGCTTCGCAGAACAGCTGCATTTATACTGAGATTAAATTACACATAGGTGGACTCCATTTACTAAATAGGTGACTTCTGAAGGCAATTGGTTCCACTAGATTTTAGTTAGGGATATCAAAATAAGCCCAGGTTCACACTGACTGCGTGAATGAAATCAGCTGAACTTGTACGATTTCATTCACGCATGTCACTCCAGACTTCGGCGGTGATTTTAGAGACATCTGTGAGGGATTCTGCGCAGATGTCAATGGAAATCACACCCCCAAATTACCAAAAGTAGTACAGAAACTACTTTGGGGAATTGGTGAGGTGTTGCACTGATTCGGGCGCTACCATTGCTGGTAATTGCCGGCAATTTGGCTATTTATCTTTTTCCTACCACTTCACAATTATGTGCCACTTTCTGTTTGTCTATCACATAAAATCCCAAATAAATAAATTTTTTGGTTGTAACATGACAAAATATGGAGAATTTCAAGGGGTATGAATACTTTTTCAAGGCATTGTATGTCCTTTTTTTCCCACAAATAGAGCTTTCTTTTGGTGGTATTTGCTCACATCTGCAGTTTTTTTTGCTCTATAAACAAAAATAGACAATTTTGACAAAAAAAAACCCCAAAAAAATATTTCTTACTTTCTGCTATAAAACATAACCGGTACTATAGAAGGGACGGACTGCACCTAAATGAGGAGGGTGCAGATCAGCTGGGAATGAAGATGGCCAAAAAGTTAGAGGGGTTTTTAAACTAGGTGATGGGGGGAGGGTCCAGAGATAGAGATAGTCAGCGTGGAACATTCCCGAGGGTAGTACTGGGGGCATTAGTGGTAGGTTGACCAAAGCACAAAGACCCAAGGTAAGTATAGTAGCAAGTCCTAGTTGCAATCTCGAAACACCCAATACGAGGACAATATGCGACTGGTCTAAACTATGTGGCATGTTCACCAATGCCAGGAGCATGGCGAGCAAGATGGGTGAACTAGAGATACTGTTATACGAGGAGGATTTGGATTTTGTGGGAATTTCAGAGACCTGGTTCAACAGCTGTCATGATTGGCTAGCAAACATTCAAGGGTATACCTTTTACCACAAGGATAGGGAGGGTAAAAGAGGGGGAGGGGTATGCCTATATATCAAGAATAATGTACAAGTGAATGTGAGAGATGACATCACTGAGGGAGCTAGAGAGGAGGTGGAATCCTTATGGGTAGAGCTCCAAAGGGATGAAGCTAAGGGGAAAATAATACTGGGAGTATGCTATAGGCCCCCTAACCTGAGGGAGGAAGTGGAGACAGATCTCCTATCACAATTTGGATTAGCAGCAAGGATGGGAAGTGTTATCATAATGGGGGATTTTAATTATCCAGACATAGACTGGGCGGAGGGAACCGCGCATTCATTTAAGGCTCACCAGTTCCTTAATGTATTGTAGGACAATTTTATGGGTCAGATGGTAGACGCACCAACTAGAAATAAAGCGTTACTGGATCTACTGATTACCAACAAAACAGACATGATCACGGATGTGGAAATACGGGGCAATTTAGGTAACAGCGATCACAGGTCAATTAGTTTCAGTATAAATTACACAAATAGGAAACATAAAGGGAATACAAAGACACTGAATTTCAAAAGAGCCAACTTCCCTAAACTACAAACCTTGCTAAAAGGCATAAATTGGGATAAAATATTAGGAACAAAGAACACGGAGGACAGATGGGTTTGCTTTAAGAGCATATTAAATAAGGGCATTAGCCAATGCATCCCATTGGGTAATAAATTTAAAAGAGCGAACAAAAGTCCTGGATGGCTTGACTCCAATGTAAAAATGCATATAAAAGCAAAGAAGAAGGCCTTCAAAAAATACAAGGTTGAGGGATCATCCCCAGCATTCAGACTTTATAAAGAATGCAACAAGAAATGTAAGGGTGCAATTAGGGCAGCTAAGATAGGACATGAAAGACACAAAGCGGAGGAGAGCAAAAAAAATCCCAAGAAATTCTTTAAGTATGTAAACAGTAAAAAAGGGAGGACAAACCATATTGGCCCCATAAAGAATGAGGAAGGATATCTGGTTGCAAAGGATGGGGAGATGGCGAAGGTACTGAATTTTTTCTTCTCCTCAGTCTTCACGAATGAATCGGGGGCTTCAGTAACCAAAACTGCAGTGTTTATCCTCATGACACAACACAGGAAGCATCTCCATGGTTAACAGAGGACAGAATTGAAATTAGACTTGAGAAACTTAACATTATTAAATCACTGGGACCAGATGGCTTGCATCCGAGTGTACTTAGGGAACTCAGTCAAGTGATTGCCAGACCGTTGTTCCTAATTTTTACAGACAGTCTACTGACTGGAATGGTACCAGCTGATTGGAGAAAAGCCAATATAGCACCAATATTTAAAAAGGACCCAAAATACATCCCTGGAAATTACAGACCAGTTAGCCTAACATCAATAGTATGTAAACTCTTGGAGGGGATGATAAGGGACTATATACAAGATTTTAGTAATGAGAACGGTATCATTAGCAGTAATCAGCATGGATTCATGAAGAATCGTTCTTGCCAAACCAATCTACTAACCTTCTATGAGGAGGTGAGTTGCCATCTAGATAAAGGAAGGCCCGTAGATGTGGTGTATCTGGATTTTGCAAAAGCATTTGACACAGTTCGCCATAAACGTTTACTGTACAAAATAAGGTCCGTTGGCATGGACCATAGGGTGAGTACATGGATTGAAAACTGGCTACAAGGGTGAGTTCAGAGGGTGGTGATAAATGGGGAGCACTCGGAATGGTCAGGGGTGGGTAGTGGGGTTCCCCAGGGTTCTGTGCTGGGACCAATCCTATTTAATTTGTTCATAAACGACCTGGAGGATGGGATAAACAGTTCAATCTCTGTATTTGCAGACAATACTAAGCTAAGCAGGGCAATAACTTCTCCGCAGGATGTGGAAACCTTGCAAAAAGATCTGAACAAATTAATGGGGTGGGCAACTACATGGCAAATGAGGTTTAATGTAGAAAAATGTAAAATAATGCATTTGGTTGGCAAAAATATGAATGCAATCTATACACTGGGGGGAGAACCTCTGGGGGAATCTAGGATGGAAAAGGACCTGGGGGTCCTAGTAGATGACATGCAATGCCAAGCTGCTGCTAACAAAGCAAACAGAATATTGCCATGCATTAAAAAGGGGATCAACTCCAGAGATAAAATGATAATTCTCCCACTCTACAAGACTCTGGTCCGGCGGCACCTAGAGTATGCTGTCCAGTTCTGGGCACCAGTCCTCTGGAAGGATGTACTGGAAATGGAGCGAGTACAAAGAAGGGCAACAAAGCTAATAAAGGGTCTGGAGGATCTTAGTTATGAGGAAAGGTTGCAAGCACTGAACCTATTCTCTCTGGAGAAGAGACGCTTGAGAGGGGATATGATTTCAATATACAAATACCGTACTGGTGACCCCACAATAGAAATAAAACTTTTTCGCAGAAGAGAGTTTAACACTCAGTAAAATTAGAAGAAAAGAGGTTTAACCTTAAACTACGTAGAGGGTTCTTTACTGTAAGAGCGGCAAGGATGTGGAATTCCCTTCCACAGGTGGTGGTCTCAGCAGGGAGCATCGATAGCTTCAAGAAACTATTAGACAAGAACCTGAATGACCGCAACATACAGGGATATACAATGTTATACTGACACATAGGTTGGACTTGATGGACTTGTGTCTTTTTTTAACCTCGCCTAATATATAACTATGTAACTATGTAACTATATCCAATAAAAAAATTGAAAAAAATAAAATTTTTTCATAAGTTTAGACCAATATGTATTTTGCTACATGTTTTTGGTAAAAAAAATTCCAATAAGCGTATATTGATTGGTTTGCGCAAAAGTTAGTGCATCTACAAACTATGGTATAGATTTTTTGGCTTTTTTATTTATTTATTTTTTTACTTATAGCAGGACTGCGACATTGCGGCTGACAAATCAGACACTAAATTACACTTTTTTGGGGGACCAGTGACTAATACAGTGATCAGTGCTAAAAATATGTACTGTCACCGTAATAATGACATTGGCAGGGAAAGGGTTAACATTAGGGGGCAATCAAAGGGTAAACTGTGTGCCTAACCTGTGCTTGGTTACTGTGTGGGAGGTGCTTGTACTATGGGAAGGCAGAAATCCGTGTTCACAACCTTCCCTTCTCACAGAATGCCGCTCTGCCTGTGTCCCGAAAGATCGGCGGTCCCCCCCCCGATGACAATGGCGCTATCTGCTGTGCCTCCTCTTCTTTTTCCTCCAAAGTTGTATTTCACTAATACAGAAGATGTGTTACTGGCCAGATCACAGGTGAAAACAGAGGGGAAAAAAGCCAAAGAGAAGAAAACTGATGCAGCCACCACATCAAATGAATGGTAAGCTGCAATATAATACATTTTTGGTTTTGTGTTAAATATCGCTTTAAAGTGATTCTAAAGGTTGCGTTTAAAAAAAATAACAAACATGTTATACTTATCTGCTTTGTGCAGTGGTTTTGCACAGAGCAGCCCCGGCTCTCCTCTTTTTTGGCCCACTGGCACGCCTGCCCCCCACCTTGAGTGCCCCCCATAGCAAGCCTCCTGAGCCGCGCTCCTGTGAATAGACATTGTCCATTCAAACACAGAGCGCGACTCAGCTCAGCTCCTCACTCTCTCCCAATGGCTCCCACTGCTGTGTAAGTCAATGAGGAGATAGAGACCTGGGAGAGTGGCTGCTCTCATGCATATTGCTGGATCGAGATTGGGCTCAGGTAAGTATTTAGGGGGGGCTGAGGGGGAAGCTGCACACAGATCATAGAATACATTAAGGTAAAAAAAACCTTCTGCCTTTAGAACCACTTTAAGACCCTGTTTATGAAGGCAGTGAAGAGGTGACATATCCTTCCTACTCAACACCTCTGAAAAGCTTGCTTTTCAGAGAGATGGCAACATCTGTTACACATCTAAACGTGGCCTTATACTACTAATCAGTAGTCATTGTGGCAGCTCCAAATCCAGGTCTTCCCTACTCCCATTGGTTAAATTCTATAGTCTCAGTGCTTCTTACTTAGCTGCCTCCTGCGCTTTTAGGGCTCATTTACATTTGCGGGGCAGTAGTTGAGCCACATTTTTACCACTCTTCAACCACTCCCCCATCAGCTGCAAAATGTGTACACATTCTGCCCCCATGGTGCTTTGCTTCGCGACCACGGCAAGAATTATACTGTCTGTTGTATTCAGTATACTCAACACATTCAAGTGAATGGGGCCGCCTTGCAACTGCCTCGTAACTGTGTGAAATGCACATAATTGCAGTGTAATAGTTCAGCATTTAGGGGGTTAAACCAGGAGTCACCTCACCTCATGTCAAATGTCTCTTAAAAGCATTCTGAGCGTGAATCACTTTTCAGAGGCGCAACAGTCCTTGCCGCTAGTGTAATCAAGCCCTTAGGCTTGCAGAAGCACTATTCAATAAATGGCTGGCAGAAAGATAAAAGTGTAGTTCACTGGTTATTTACCTGTTGGGTTTACTCATCAGATTTCGGTAAAGGGTTTGAGAAGAAACTCACAAAAAAACAATTACATATACTGTCATTGACAGATTGGTATTCCATTTAAATTGTTTGTTTGTTTTTTCTTTTTAGAGGAAAACACAATTTTTTTGAAACATGCACTCCATTTAAAGTAAAATTTTGATTTAAAAATAAACATCACATAAAAGTAAAGGATTGTGTTTTCTGACTGAAGGAGTTTCACGAATCCAATAACTCTAGACTGCAGCATTTTATTCAGCATAATATTGGACATGCAAAGACAGCCAGAAGGAATTGTCATAGAAAAGGTAACTGGAAATAGATATCATTGTTGCTGTTCCTGACATAGAATTTTTATCTCAAACTACAGATGATACAAAGACAGAAAATTGGCTAGTTTGTTCAGCTAATATTATAAGCTTTGGCTGCACTATGTATGCTTTCTGCTGTGTATTTTAGCAATATACCATATAACATATTAAAGCGGATCTTCACTGCATCTGAGCACCACAAACCAAAAACACTATTTATTTCATTTTTTATATTCAAAGCCAACTTCCCCCTCCATGTCTCCAGGCTTTATTTTGTTGAGAAATCACTTTGAAAAACATCCCCCTAGCATTTCTGGCCGTGACCATCTTGAGTAAGGGCAAATGATTCATGTAGCATTTACTTCCCTGAATCCATCTGCCCATCCATGCTTAGCTCAAGCATGCATGAGGGTGTGCTTAGCTGAGAAAACCCCTCTTGCTCTCCTTCCTTCCTGAAGACCTGATGAACTCCAGCATAAGCAAACACTGTCTAAATATTTAGTGTTTTTTGTGTATTTCTTTCAGATCTGTGCAGTAATCCAGTATGAAACGTTGCCTCAGTGCAGGCACTTCCTGTAATAAAGACTAGCCACTGTTGCTCTCTCTCCTTGTGCAGGGTGACTGGTCTTGTATCCACCCCCTCCTGTAATTTTATGTAGGCAGCCTGTAGAGCAGTGGTTCTCAACTCCAGTCCTCGGGACCCACCAACAGGCCAGATTTTAAGTATTACCTTGGGGAGTTGCAGACTAGAATACTGCAATCACTGAGCAGCAAGTGATATCACCTGTGATGTATTTCAGCTATCTTGCAAACCTGGCCTGTTAGTGGGCCCTGAGGACTGGAGTTGAGAACCACTGCTGTAGAGAGTGGGGCCTGTTGGGTCCCTCCCACAGCTTCACACTCCGCACAAGTTATATGAAGCAAGTAACGATGTCACTGATACTTGTTAGCTAGTTTATATGGTAATAACTGGGATTGCAAAGCATTTGGTATGCTTGGGGCTATTGAGGAAAATATAAATATAAATATAAATATAAACAAAAGTTTCTGTGCTTGGGCTAAATGAAAAAGAAAAAAACAACAGATTCCCCCATCCACATAAGGGAGGTGGATGTAGGGATTCCCCCATCAAGACTCTCTGGTTGGCTGCAGCAACGGTTGACTTCTGTCAAGCAGGTATGGCTACACATGGATCAAAATTTGGCCGGTTCAGCAGAGAATTTCGATCCATCTGTACTGAATCTTTTGTGTATTTGTGAAGTGAGGAAATAACAGCTGAGCAAAAGAAGAAAAGAAAAAAGCTTTGTGAATTGAGCCCCTTACCTGTTAGCTAGCATTTGTGACCTCGTGCCAGAAGGAGACGTCAGATAGATGGCCAGATCTCCTCTACGTGGGTGTGTTATTGTAATCCGTACAACCACATGCTCCAAATAAATAACATGATGGTTTGAGTTATCAGCACAGCCTGTTGCTTTATATACTGAGCGAACAACATGGTCTGGTCGGATTGTCCTATGGAATATTAAGCATGGAAAAAACAGAAGTAAACCACTTGTATGTAATGACCTTAAGTCAATTCTACTGAAGTATTAAATGTTTGTCATGATTGAGAATGCAGTAACTAAGGTTGTGCAACTGCTGTGATGTATAGTGGTACTAAAGGCAAAATAAAAAATGACCTACAGGGCTCTTTCAGACAGGTGGTTAGCTTGTCGTCTTTTAAAAAGCGATCCACTGTGGATTGCTTTTCAGAGAGTGGTATAACAGCAACTAGCAGGTGTTAAAGAAGGTGCTAATGCCACCTCTTGATGCCTGTTTTTTATGTTTTTTCTTTTTTTTTTTTTATTACCGAAATACAATTTTTCATTGTGGGACTTCGCCCCAATTGCAAGCCAAGTGTTTGGTGCATGGTTGTGATGCAACCCCATTGATCTTAGTGGGTGAGTTTGATAGGTCATGCTGCAAAATTGCTGCAAAACAAATCAGCATGACCATGGTATATGTACAGCCCTATCACACTGTAACATTACAATTCCAGTGGGCACCAAAATAAAAGAAGCTGCAGGACGAGGAACAGAAATAAGTTCTGGGATAGGGTTTCCTATCATCACACTAAGTGAGAACTACCTCACATGATAGATTGCAGAATATGGGGTTAGCAATCTACATGCCCCAAGGAAAGAAAGGCATAGAGATTTGGCGGGAGAGGCAGGCAAGTGCCAGCCAGTGTTATGTACAGACCCGGAGAGGGAAACAAATGCAAAAGGGAAGCACTGGGAACAAAAGACAAACAATCAGCTTGGGTTTCCAGAAAAAGATGATGGCTGGAAGTGTGCAGTTAGGAGTTTTATACCCTGTACACACAATCGGATTTTCCGTCAACAAAACCGTGGATTTTTTTCCAAAGGATGTTGGCTCAAACTTCTCTTGCATACACACGGTCACACAAATGTTGGCCCAAAATTCTGAACGTGACAACGCGGTGACGTATAACGAGTACGACGAGCCGCGAAAAAGGAAGTTCAATAGCCAGTGCGGCTCTTTCTGCTAGATTCAGAGCATGCGTCAACTTTTGTGCGACTGACTTGTGTACACACGATCGGAATTTCTGACAACAAGTTTTGTTGTCGGAAAATTTGAGAACCTGCTCTCAAACATTTGTGTGCGGAAATTCCGACAGCAAATGTTCAATGGAGGATACACACGGTCGGACTTTCTGACAACAAGCTCACATCCAACATTTCCCATCGGAAAAGCTGACCGCGTGTACGTGGCTTAATAAGCACTAGCCAGAGAGAAACTTCTGATAGTGACGTGGAAGAAAAACAAAAAACAAAATTTAAATAGGTAAATGCTATAATAACATTACCTATAAGGCGGAATAAAGCGAGACAATAAAAACTAGGGAAAAAGTACTTAGGTGTACATTACCCAATAATTTGTACTTTCAAAACTTGTGTGCTTAGCACTGTGGTGTACATGGTTTTATCACTGGATAGGATTAATTTATCTGGATTTAGTGTGGCATATTTTATACATACAATTTTTAATAATGGGAACAATGATACATCCAATATAAATACTAAACATATGCATGTATTATCCAATGAAAATAATAAGCTAATGGGGGTAGATGTACAGAGCCTTGAAAAAGTATTCATACCCCATTGACATTTTCCACATTTTGTCATGTTACAACCAAAAATGTAAACGTATTTTATTGGGATTTTATGTGATAGACCAACACAAAGTGGCACATAATTGTGAAGTGGAAGGAAAATTATAAACAGTTTTCAATTTTTATTTACAAATAATTAACTGAAAAGTGTGGCGTGCATTTGTATTCAGCCCCTTTACTCTGATACCCCTAACTAAAATCTAGTGGAACCACCTGCCTTCAGACATCACCTAATTAGTAAATAGAGTCCACATGTGTGTAATTTAATCTCAGTATAAATACAGCTGTTCTGTGAAGCCCTCCGGGGTTTGTTAGAGAACCTTAGTGAACAAACAGCATCATGAAGGCTAAGGAACACACCAGAGTTGTGGAGAAGTTTAAAGCAGGGTTAGGTAATAAAAAAATATCCCAAGCTTTAAACATCTCACGGAGCACTGTTCAATCCATCATCTGAAAATGGAAAGAGTATGGCACAACTGCAAACCTACCAAGACATGGCCTTCCACCTAAACTGACAGGCTGGGCAAGGAAAGCATTAATCGGAGAAGCAGCCAAGAGGCCCATGGTAACTCTGAAGAAGCTGCAGAGATCCACAGCTCAGGTAAGAGAATCTGTCCACAGGACAACTATTAGTTGTGCACTCCACAATTCTGGCCTTTATGGAAGAATGGTAAGAAGAAAGCCATTGTTGAAAAAAAGCCATAAGAAGTCCTGTTTGCATAAGGAAATGATTCCCGATGGCTGCACTTCCAAAAATGTTTTTATTGAAGCTTCATATGACAATTGGTTGACAGATAGAAACTAATGACTAAGTACTAACATTTCCATGAAACGCTACCACTTTTTTGTTCCCTGCTCTATCTGTCAACTACTTGTCATATGAAGCTTTAATAAAAGGATTTTTGGAAGTGCAGCTGTCTGGAATCATTTCCTTACGTTAAAGCGGGGTTCCACCCAAATTTTGAACAATATCTGTATGTATTCTCTTCCTTGCCTAGATGCTGACATGCCGTTTAAAAAAATTGAAATCGTCGTAATTACCTTTTATTTTTCTATTCTTCTTTGCACTTCTTGGTTCTCCTCCCGTGGGAGTAGGCGTGTTTCTAGCCTCTCCCAGACTCCTGGGAGCTAGTCTCAGGCTTCCCAGGATGCCACTGAGCATGTGCGGGAACGAGCGGTGAATGCTGGGAGCACAGCATTCACCACATCCAGGAAATAAATGCTTGTGGGCTTCAAATGCCCACAATGAAGATGGAAACCGCCTGCAGTGAATAATATAAGTTATTCTTTCCGACGAAATCTGACACAGGCGGACATATTACACACAATATGTGAGTATGTAATGCTGAGAAAAAAAGTTTGTGAATGAACTCAAAAAAAAAAAAAAAACGATAGATAGGTGGACCCCCGCTTTAAACAGCATGTAAGCTGGGCTAGCACCTGACCTAATGTGTGTGGGGATTAACTAGAGACTCACTCACCTGGAGCAGCTTTTTTTGTTTCATTAAAGTCCTATTTGCAGTTTGTGAGAAGCCATGTAGGAGGCACAGCAAACATGTGGAAGAAGGTGCTCTGGTCAGATGAAACCAAAATTTAACTTTTTGGCCTAAAAGCAAAATGCTATGTGTGGCGGAAAACTTACACTGCACATTACCCTGAACACACCACACCATGTTGTGGGGATGCTTTTCTTCAGCAGGGACAGGGAAGCTGGTCAGAGTTGATGGGAAGATGGATGGAGCCAAATGCAGGGAAATCTTAAAAGAAAACCTGTTAGAGTCTGCAAAAGATATGTGACCCTAAACATACAGCCATAGCTACAATGGAATGGTTTCGATCAAAGCATATTCATGTGTTAGAATGGCCAGTCAAAGTCCAAACCTAAATCCAATTAAGAATCTGTGGCGAGAGTTGAAAATTCCAATCTGACAGAGCTTGAGCTATTGTGCAAATAGGAATGGGCAAAAATGTCACTCTCTAGATGTGCAAAGCTGATAGAGACATACCCAAAAAGACTTGCAGCTGTAATTGCAGCAAAAGGTGGTTCTACAAAGTATTGACTCAGGGAGGCTGAATACAAATACACGACACACTTTTCACATATTTTATTTGTAAAACATTTTGAAAACTATTTATCATTTTCCTTCCACTTCACAATTATGTGCCACTTTGTGTAGGTCTATCACATAAAATCCCAATAAAATACATTTACGTTTTTGGCTGTAACATGACAAAATGTGGAAAATTTCAAGGGGTATGAATACTGTTTCAAGACACTGTACCTGCCAAACTGAACTTTTGTGAATAGGATACATAAAAGGAGTGACAACATCTTACTTCATCTGCCGGTCAGTGTTTTCTACACATATATGCTGCGCGGGAACTGGTGTCCATTTTTCTGCTTCTATCACCATTGCTTCAGCATCCATCAAACCAAACCCATAAAGGTGGCTCACTATAGGGAATAAAGAATGTTCAACTATTAATATTGAATATTGAGTAAATTAAACTGACTTTTATTCACATATTCACACAAATAATACGGTTAAAAAAAGATTGATGTTCCTCAAGTTCAGCCTTGTACAACTCCAGCATCTTTAGTCAAAAATACTGTAAAGACAGAATAGAACATCGGTACAACTGGAGGAAGAAATATATTGCTAGGGCAAACATATTGCTCTTTTAGCTTTAAGGCTCTGTTCACATTTAGCATTTGGATCGTGGGAAAAATCGATGCGCTTCTGCTCGCTATCTCAAATCTCACTTCAATCGCAAAACACATGTTTGGGTGCCATTCATTTTGCAACAATGATTGCATGAAAAATCGTGCTGCAATCCTGGCAAACACAAGAAGCTTGTCACCCAAAAAGGAGCAGGAACTTCTTTTGGGCCACAAGCTTCGCATGTTGCGGTTTGCTGCAATTGCCACGCAATTTATGAGCGAAAATTGCGGCAAAACCACAACGTGTTTTAGGTGCCATTGAAAATGCATAACACCCGAACATGCATTTTGTGATTGCAGTGCGATTTGAGATCGCGGGCAGAATCACAGCGATTCTGTCCAAGATTCCAAAACTCCCGAATGTAAACGGAGCCTTAATTTTACAACTGTGGATATTATTTGTCGAGAGAAAATCATTCAGTTCTTTTTTCAAATTTAACAGTTGTTGACATTACTACCTTACTATGTACAGTATTCTGCAGTTTAAGGGTAACTATAAGGTTAGATTCACAATAGTCCACACTTTTCAAAATGTGGTTATGCCTGAATGCCTGTTTTTTTTTTCTTGAACAGCAATTTACAATAGGGCTAGCTATTGGCTTGTGTTTGTAGCATGGCTTGGCTGTATTTTAAATTTCAGGTGGATAGTTGAGGGCTGCCCATGTGAAAGAGGCCTAATAGTGTTGAGTCAATTTCATTTTAATTAGTACTTCTAGTTTATAAGCTTAAACACAATCGCATATCTGTTTTACAACATTAACATGCAGTCTCTGTTTTAGGAATAAACATGAAATACCTGACAAAGGATTTTCAGAGCACATAGATGAACTAAATAGAAGCACAGCAGATGCTGCTGTTTTTTGGGCTCTGCTTGCCAGACTGAAACTTTAGACAAAGATATATCATAAGGGATGAAACACTGGGATGCGTCATCTAATAATCTAAATTAATAAATGTAAAGCTCAACTCGAGCAGACTATAAAGAAATGAAAAGGTGACCAAAGAAAGAACATAATTTTAATATTTATAAGAAAGCTTTTCTTAAAAATTTTATTTGATTTATATAGTTCCCGCTGATATATAACACTAAGCTGCCCAGTGCATGTCATTCATAAAAATATGTGGTATAATAACTTACTTCAGAGTGCTGTTTGGTAATCATGTGACTGCCCGCCGGTCTCCTCCTCTCCTCGTCTTGGCTGATGTCAGCGTGGGTTTCCCAGCACCTCCCCCTGCAGCTATCACATCGAGAGAGGAGACCTCTCTTCGCTCAGAAGTAAGCTATTATACAGCATATAGAACAGGCGAGGCCTGTTCTGAGTAGAACGTGTCCTGTTAAAACACTGTATGGTCTTGGCCACCGTGCTGCAGCTCAGTTTCAGGGTCTTGGCAATCTTCTTATAGCCTAGGCCATCTTTATGTAGAGCAACAATTCTTTTTTCAGATCCTCAGAGAGTTCTTTGCCATGAGGTGCCATGTTGAACTTCCAGTGACCAGTATGAGTGAGAGCGATAACACCAAATTTAACACACCTGCTCCCCATTCACACCTGAGACCTTGTAACACTAACGAGTCACATGACACCAGGGAAGGAAAATGGCTAATTGGGCCCAATTTGAACATTTTCACTTAGGGGTGTACTCACTTTTGTTGCCAGCAGTTTAAACATTAATGGCTGTCTGTTACGTTATTTTGAAGGGACAGCAAATGTACACTGTTATACAAGCTGTACAATCATTACATTGTAGCAAAGTGTAATTTCTTCAGTGTTGTCACATGAAAAGATATAATAAAATATTTACAAAAATGTGAGGGGTGTACTCACTTTTGTGAGATACTGTAATGAGCATGACAGCCAAAGGACACCCCCCATATTGCTATCATAACATACTTTAATAGCTAAATTTATGCTTGTCCTGCTGTAAGGCAACCTCACTATGCTCTCCAGAAATGATACCTGAAATAGTTAACTCGTCATACATTCTTGGCACTTTCCTTGAAGAACACCCTCTGAAAAGGTATACGTACGTACGGTACATGTGAGTAAGTTATGAGTAGGAACTGCCATTCATAAGCCGCGTACACACGAGCGGAATGTCCGACAGAAAAAGTCAGACGGAAGATTTTCATCGTACATAAATATTAATAGCACAGAGCTCCTAGTGCTCAGCATTGCAATGCTTAACATGATCAATGTACACCTGGAAATGCATACCATGTGCTCATAATGTTCCTGGGACATAATCTCATGTTCTCAGCATGGCCATGATAATATACTTCTCTTGCCTAGCAACGAATCTCTAGTGACCAGCATGTCCCTGGCAGAGTGGCCACTGTGGTCTGCATTTCTTTCTGGCACACTATCTCATTTATTTATTTATCTACCCTGATGACATGCTGGCTTCAATTGGTAATCATATGCAATTCACATGACATTTACAGAATACGATTCAAATGAATGCTGTACAAAATATAGATGGCCTCAGTTTTATGTCATCAATGTAAAATGACCTGAGGTTAAAAAAAATCTAAAAATACTTTTATTTGTTAGAATGTACTAAAGGTAGTGTTTATGTATCCACACTATTATAGAATTGGTATGCTGTATTCAAATTCCAGACAGAATGTTTTTTTTTTATTGCTTTATGTTTTTATTTCATTTTGGATAAGATAGAAGATAAAACCTCTGTCAGGCTTTTTATTGTTGCCTGCTTCTTTATAGGGAATATTTCACCCACTACCTCTCAGGACAAGAAGTGAAAAAAAAGTTGTCCCTACTGTATCCAAACAACATTTCCAACAATTTTTTATTTTTATTTTTTTGAAGCAATATGGTATGTGCTAATTTCCAAACAGTCATGCAGCTGGTTTACAAAGGGTTGAAAAATAATATTCCCCAAATTGAATGATGCCTGAACCAGGTGGCGTCGCTTCAAAATGACTCACTATAGTCACTAATTTGACATTTCAAATCCATAAAGATTTATTTGACAGGACAATTTTCAGAAACATCTAATGGACTGATATTATTCTATTCTAGGAGAGGTATTGTGTTAACAAGCTGATGAAACTGGCATTTGCTAGAGATACCTAGCTATTCATACCATCAGGAATACCAACACCTGGTATTTTATATTCAGACATATTCCAATCCCTTAGTTGCATCACATTTACACTTTCAGAAGAACAAAAAACTGTTAAAATGTAACACTGTTAATCCTAGTTTTTATACAGTTTCAACCAGGAGGGTTGCAGGGGAAGACCTACATTATTCAGAGCAAATTGCAAAAAATGATGTGCCAGGATAGTTGGAAAGAAATCTTAATGATGGAAAGCATCCAAACATCTGTCTACATGTTGACATCAAAAGTCTGACCTGCATGGTGTGGTCTGCAGCTGCAGGTATTTAACCTACGGACCACCTCAAGAAAACAGCCAAAAACATTTAACATTGCATGGCTTGAAAGTAATTATGGCAAGGTAAACAATGACTGTACATAAAAATCCATTTATCAAGAGACAGAAAAAAAACTTTGTAGTTCTGATTACTACATTTCTGTCCACAAACAGTAAATGTAGAATATTGCTTTTCATCCAGAAACAGAAAAAAAGCATCGGCAGCACTGCAAAAGTTATGGATTCCTTATTATTCCAACGTCTCTAAGCATTATGGGACTTTACATTTTTGGACATTTCTTTTTAGCTCTGCTCACATGAAACAGCATGTATTCACAAACTAAGAAGTAATGTAGCGTAAAAATGGGTAACTGATGCCCTTTCTCCCACTCTCTCGCCTCTGAACCCATTATTACTGGTAAGGTTTCCAATAATAATATTTTTAACAAAATAACTATGTAATAAAAATTTACAGCTAGAAAATATACCCTAACTCACAATTTGCTCTGTAAGGCACAATGTAAGGATTAGTTCTCCTATTGCCGCATACACACGACCGGTTTTGCCGTTGGAATAAACTCTGAAGGTTTTTCTGACGGAACTTCGACGTGATAGGGTTGAAATAATGACTTAGAGTTCCACTTAAATTGTGTACGTATCAATTGTTCTATTTAAATTGTTTGTGCTCCTTTCTTACCTGTGTACGTATTAATTGTTCTATTTAAATTGTTTGTGCTTTTCTCTTCTGTGTACGTATCAATCTGTATCTAGATGGAATTTGGAACTGCTGAATAATCATTACATGTTCGCTGATAAGAAACTCTTTCTACCTTAACCTCATTTGGTAATGCCGATAAGATTACTGCTTGTAGAGCTGCCTATAAAAGAAGTAAAGGGTGCAGTCCTTGATGCTCAGAACTGTGATACAGACATACCTGACTCCGTGTCATCTTTCTTATAGAAGCAATAATTTGACAAAGCAATATAAACTTAAAGCAACTTGTTTAAGAGTTGCCCCTAACATTTTGGCGCCCGAACGAGGGACTCACCGATGATACTACAAGAGGTGGCTGAGCTACGCTGACGGAACGAAAGGACAGGCATTCCGGGAACCACAGATCAAAAAACCTGCGCAGGTAAGAAAAAGCTTTATTTTTCTTATATTCTGTGCTCCCCTGATTTGTGCCTATCCCTTCTGTCAGTTACGGTTCTCCTGGTTTTAAAACACCAGCCTCTGTAGTGGTGAGTCTAGAATTACTGCATATTTTAGTTTATATTGCTGGAATTATTTGTTTGTTTGTTGTCTGTGTCTGTCTTGTCTGTCTTGTTGAGAAAGTGAATGAGCCTTGTCAAGGATGGTATGAGTTAGAAGGGGATTGCCGAACTAAGCAACGGAATGCGCCTTACCTCACATGATTGGGAACTTGAGGGCTTGTGAGCTTGGGGGTCTGACGCTTATGCTTAACCTCACATCTAACTCATAAACCATAGACGGGTTGAGAGTATAAGCCCTGTCTGCTCCATAAAGCAGGGATAAGAGTGTATGAGAGGGATTCCCAGATACGGGGAGGGAATAAGATCTCCATAAAGTCCGGAGATCTAGTCGGATACCTGGCCACTTAAAGGAATGCTTGTATATGTTGTAGCCGCATTTTTGTATATGTTGTAGCCGCATTCTGGTTTGTTATTGGGCTAGCATATAAAGTAATTATTTATTATTGGGCTAGCATATAAAGTAATTCGATTTCAGAAATCTCATTCCGGAGAGGTTTTTAGAATTCTAGCACCCTAGGAGGAAGGCAACGAGGAACTAGTGTAACTTAGCTGGTTTGTTATTGGGCTAGCATATAAAGTAATTATTCATTCTTGTATATGTTGTAGCCGCATTATATTGTACACTAAGTGTCCCACACGCTACCTAGGCAGGACTGTTAGAATGGGCCAGAGGAACACAAAACCCCGTCAGGGAATTGTGGCGCACTATACGGTGCCACAGATAATTAAAAACATCTGTGGGAAAGATGAAGCATAGGACTTAAAGGATGTCTTTCGTAAATTTAAGGTGAAAGGAGCAGCGGGTTTAGACCCGGATGTATGGAGTGAAATAGTGAAAAAAAAAGTGAAATAAAAAGGGACAGACAAGGAGAGGTGTTAGAGAAGCAATGGATGCGTCAGGTTCAATGCTTAATTAAGGTCTCAAATAGAGCAAAAGAAGAGGGGTGGAAATATAATCCAGACTGTGATGATTGGGATATGAAAGATAGAAGAACAAAAAATGTTGAAATTTTAAATAATCCCAGCTCAGCCATCCCACCCCCATACACTGACGTAGAACGTAAACCACACAAGATATATCCTGTACTTAAGGGTAGAGAATGGGTTTTTTTCAGGTTTGTGGAGTACAAGAATTTCATTCAGAAACTGTAGCCCCCGTACGCACTGATACATGCATTATAGTAAAGCCAGCTGTTTTATGTAGATTTGTGACACAGTTAATGAATACACATGAAGCAACCTGGCAGGATGAGGAGGATTTATGCAGACATAAAATGACTCTGACCCTGTTTAACCAGTTTATGACCGACCTGCAGACTGAGCTGAGGGGGATGGCAATTTAGAGACAGGACACGTCAGACACATAGACTCAAGGGCCCCTTTTATTGCTAGATTAGAAGCTTTCTGTCAGGCAAAACAACAAGAGAGGGGGTCAATATCACCCATGAAACAAATGCCAGGACAGACTGTATCAGAATTTTACTTATCTATGGAAAGTATGATGGCAGATGAGGGATTGGATTTGGCTCTGCCAGTCACGATCCGAGCCTTCAATAGACAGTTTATGGAAGGATTAATTCCACAGATAAGTGAAAGACTGAAAGCTTGCACACCACCCTTAATTTGTTGCGATTTTGGGCAGAAAAAGGTTGCAAGGTTAATAAGAAAAAGTTGCAAGTGTGTCAGGAAAAAGTTATCTTTTTGGGACATTGTATATCACAGGGTACGAGACATCTCACTGAGGAGAGGGTTCAAGTGATAAAGGGAATGTTACCCCCACGGAATTTCAAACAATTGCGTATGTTTTTAGGTATCGTGTCATATTGTAGACAGTGGATACCACATGCTAGCGCTTTGATGCAGCCATTATACGATTGTTTGAAAATTGTACCGTATATGCTTACAGAAGTAGAATATGAGTCGTTTATCACTTTAGATTATACTAAGATATTTAATCTGTACATTGCTGAGATCACTGGACACGCCACAGGTGTTCTGACACAGGCACATGTAAAACAAAGACCAGTCGCTTACTTTTCAGCAGCATTAGATCCAGTATCTAGAGGTTCACCGTCTTGTGTACGGGCGGTAGCTGCAGTGTCAATTATCATAGATAAGTCATCAGAGATTGTTCTAGACAATCCAGTCGTAGTGCATACCACACATGACATACATGCAATCTTGTCTCAGGTACAGCCCAAACACATTTCAATGGCTAGGCAATTAAGGTTACAGTGTACTTTATTCTTACCTCCAAATGTCACTTTTCAGCGCTGTACAACCTTAAATTTGGCCACCTTTTTGCCTTTTCAGTCACCAGATTTGGCAAGGGGGGATGATAGTACTAATAGTACTAGTGAGAAAAGAAATGAGGACACTAACACTCTTTTGTTTAAAGAAGTAGATCAGCACGATTGTTTCCAGCTCATGGAACAGGAGACAATGGGATTCCCACACATTACAGATACACCAATTTTAAACGCTGAGTACACCTTGTATATAGATGGCAGCAGGTTTGCTGATGACAAAGGTAAATATCACACAGGGTATGCTGTAGTGACTGATACCCAGGTAATTGAAACACAGCCCTTACCAGCCCACATGTCAGCACAGGAAGCAGAATTAAAAGCTTTAGAACAAGCCTTAGAATACTTAAAAGGACGAGAGGGAAATATTTACACTGACTCTGCCTACGCTTATGGTGTAGCGCACGATTATGGCCACATATGGAGGGCTAGAGGTTATCTGACAGCAGCAGGTACACCTGTAAAACATGGAGAAGGGATTAAGAGAGTCCTGAACAATCTTCAAAAGGTTAAACGAGTAGCCATTATGAAGATAGCGGCACACACGAGCGCAAAAACAATTGAGGCAAAAGGAAATGCATTTGCAGATTTGACTGCAAAACAGGCAGCTCTAGGGGAAGGAAGCCCTGAGACCTTAGCAGCGGTAGAGGTGAGTATCCCAGAACCAACATGGCAGCAGCTGAGTAAATTACAGGAGCAAGCAGGGGAGAGCGAGAAAGATAAGTGGTTCAGGATGGGAGCAACACCAGACCTTGACAATGTATGGAGGGAAGGAGGCAAAATATGCCTACCTGCCTCTCTGTACCCAGCGATGGCAGCGGCAGTTCACCTACCCACACACGTCAGTTCCAATTCCATGTATAGGATTGTGAACCAAGGATGGCTCGCCCCTGGATTCAGTAGCACTGCAAGAAACTACTGTGCAGCCTGCCAAATCTGTCTCCTGAATAACCCAGGACAGAGAGTAAAAACCCCACGAAAACACCAGGTCCGGGCCCAATACCCCTTCCAGAGACTGCAAATTGATTACTAGGCATGTGCAATTCGTTTAGTTACGAATTCGTTTTTTAACGAATTTCGACAAATTCGTTAATTCGGGAATATCCGAATTAACGAAAACCCGTTTAACGAATTTTTTCCGAATATTCGTAAATTCGATAAAATTGGACATTCGTAAATTCGGGCATTCGAACATTCGTACATTCGCAATTTACATTCGTACATTCGTACATTCGAACATTCGAACATTTGTACATTCGCAAATTTACATTCGTACATTCGTGCATTCGTACATTAGTAAATTAGTGAATTCGTAAATTTGTAAATTCGAAAATTCGGAAATCTGAAATAATAGTTAACTAATAATAACTTAACTATTAGTAATTACTAGTAACTTTGAATTTATAGGTATTGTAATTTCCTTTTAAATTTGGCTGTTAGTGAACGTAACACATACAAATTTATCCGAAGTTATGAATGATCCGAAAAAACGGAATGGAACGTAATGAATTAATAATAATAAATAACAATAATAATAATAACAATGTTTTATTATTATTATTTATTATTAATTTGTTCCGTTACATTTGTTTAAATGCAGCCTTAATTTTGGATAATTCGTAACTTCGGATAAATTTGTATTTGTTACGTTCACTGACAGTCAAGTTTGAAAGGAAATTACAATACCTATAATTTAATAGTTAGTTACTATTTCAGATTTTTGAATTTTCAGGGTTTTTGGTTTTTCAAACTTCGAATTTACAAATTTCCGAATTTTCTAATTTACAAATGTACGATTTTACGAATGTACGAATTTACGAATGTACAAATGTACAAATGTACGAATGTAAAAATGTACGAATGAACGAATGTTCGAATTACGAATGTTCGAATTACGAATGTTCGAATTACGAATGTTCGAATTACGAATGTTCGAATGTATGAATGAACGCATTTACGAATTTACGAATCGTAATCATAACGAATGACCCGAAAAACGAAAAAAATAATAAACTAATGAAACGAAAACGAAAATGAACGAATTTTTTTGGCTGTGCACATGTCTATTGATTACATACAAATGCCTAAGAGCGGCCCCTTTGAATTTGTCCTCGTGTGTATCGATTTATTCTCAGGTTGGCCCGAAAGTTATCCAGTAAAATCAGCTACAGCTAAAGCCACAGCTAAGAAACTGATCACTGAGTTAATACCTAGGTTTGGTCTTCCTGAAACCATAGAATCAGATAGGGGGACACACTTTACAGGAGAAATCATGCAGAATGTGATGACCATGTTAGGGGTTCAACAAAGTTTTCACACCCCTTACCACCCACAGAGTTCAGGATCAGTGGAGAGAGTAAATGGGACAATAAAGCTAAAAATACAAAAAGCTATGCAAGAGTTGAACAAACCATGGCCAGAATGCTTGCCTTTGGCTTTGTTCTCCATAAGATACACCCCTACAGGGAAAACAGGATTGTCTCCATATGAAATACTTTTTGGGAATGCACCTAGATTAGGTCTATACTTTCCACAGAATATGCAATTGCAATGTGATAGTTTGACTGCATATGTGATACAATTACAACAACGTCTAACTAAGATCCACAAAAGTGTGTATTCTTCTCTTCCAGACCCTAATTCAATAACAGGTACACATACGCTGTTACAAGGGGATTATGTATATGTAAAGAAACACACCAGAAAGACATTGGAACCCAGGTTTGAAGGTCCTTATCAAGTACTCTTGACCACGGCCACTTCAGTAAAGCTGGAAGGATACACGCATCACATTGCAAGAAACAACCCGAGAAAACAACATGATGAAATATCTACTTACATATTGGTTGTTGCAGATTGTTGTTTTACAAATATATGCATGGACTCCTGGTATTAATGTAATTGAGGTAGAGGAAACAGCCGATTTACAATGGGTTATAGACGATCCTAATGTAGCGAATGTTTCAGGATATACAATGGACGAGTACATAGTAGTGGGTAATTTCACAGTCAAAGGACATAGGAAGCCGTTGCACATTGATGAAAACATAGGATGGATAAGGGCAGACCCATCATCAAAGGTAGATATAACGTTTCAATTAAACACTAGTATGGGTTTCACATACAGATGGAAGAAGAAGTAGTTCCCACATTTGAATCATCAATGCTAACACCCGTGCCCCACACTTGTATCAATGTATCAGTATCACAACAAAAGACAAAAGTTAAATTCAATGTAACTTTCCCTGAAATTCCAAAATGTAGGTACAGACGAGTATGGTATGACACTTTACTGGGACTGTCAGGTACAGGGATGGGAATTTTAAACTCGGTCGAGATAGAAGAGCGAACAGCGTTAAATAAATCGGCGCCGTTTGTGGGATGTATAAAAAAGATTAAAATATTACAATGGGGTAACGACACCTATCTTTTTGAACCAGACGCCGATAAGATATTCTCTTCAGTCTATGAGGTACATAATCTCACTGACACTACACCCTTTATAATTTCTTTAGACCCACTAAAACAGGTTTTGGAACAATCAGAGTTGTTAAGACAACACATAGAAACACTAGAACATACCCTACAGAATAACCTTGTATCTACAATTATTGACAAAGGTAGACTAGTACATCTTTCCTCACAGATACAACAGGATACTGCACCACATTGGTGGGATATATTTAGTGGAATGTCTTCTACAGCAACCAATACCTTTCACTGGTTGTTAAGTCCAATGGCAATTATTATTCTAATATTAATATCACTTACAATCACAAATATATGTTTATACAGGAAAATAAATAGGAAAATTAGGAGAATAGACAGGGTATACTGATAAATGTGTATTGACATCACCCTACTCCTATAAAACTCCTCTTCTTGAATTTTAAGATGTTGGTAATACCTAGGGGGATGGGTTCTACCCCTCTGACAACTTGCGGTCAGGGAAAGGACTCTGGGGAAAAACTGACTAGAACTTATTCATGAGGACCCAGGGGGAGGGAGGGGATGATGTCAAAGGGGGAAATTGATAGGGTTGAAATAATGACTTAGAGTTCCACTTAAATTGTGTACGTATCAATTGTTCTATTTAAATTGTTTGTGCTCCTTTCTTACCTGTGTACGTATCAATTGTTCTATTTAAATTGTTTGTGCTTTTCTCTTCTGTGTACGTATCAATCTGTATCTAGATGGAATTTGGAACTGCTGAATAATCATTACATGTTCGCTGATAAGAAACTCTTTGTACCTTAACCTCATTTGGTAATGCCGATAAGATTACTGCTTGTAGAGCTGCCTATAAAAGAAGTAAAGGGTGCAGTCCTTGATGCTCAGAACTGTGATACAGACATACCTGACTCCGTGTCATCTTTCTTATAGAAGCAATAATTTGACAAAGCAATAAAAACTTAAAGCAACTTGTTTAAGAGTTGCCCCTAACAGACGGAATTCCATTCAAGCGGTCTTGCCTACACACGGTCCTACCAAAGTCCGACCGTCCAGAACGCAGTGACGTACAGCACGTACAATGGGACTAGAAAAAGGAAGTTCAATATCCAGTAGCCAATAGCTTCCGTCTCGTATTTGCTTCAGAGCATGCGTTGTTTTTGGTCCGTCGGAACAGCATACAGACGAGTGGTTTTCCCGATAGGAATTGGTTCCGTCGGAAATATTTAGAACATGTTCTATTTCTAGGTCCGTCAGAATTTTCGAAAAAAAATGTCTGATGAGGCACACACACAATCGGAATATACGATGAAAATCTTCCATCTGACTTTTTCTGTCGGACATTCCGCTCGTGTGTACGCGGCTTATGAATGGCAGTTCCTACTCATAACTTACTCACATGTACCGTATACCTTTTCAGAGGGTGTTCTTCAAGGAAAGTGCCAAGAATGTATAACGAGTTAACTATTTCAGGTATCATTTCTGGAGAGCATAGTGATGTTGCCTTACAGCAGGACAAGCATAAATTTAGCTATTAAAGTATGTTATGATAGCAATATGGGGGGTGTCCTTTGGCTGTCATGCTCATTACAGTATCTCACAAAAGTGAGTACACCCTCACATTTTTGTAAATATTTTATTATATATTTTCATGTGACAACACTGAAGAAATTACACTTTGCTACAATGTAAAGTAGTGAGTGTACAACTTGTATAACAGTGTAAATTTGCTGACCCCTCAAAATAACTCAACACACAGCCATTAATGTCTAAACCACTGGCAACAAAAGCGAGTACACGCCTAAGTGAAAATGTCCAAATTGGGCCCAATTAGCCATTTTCCCTCCCTGGTGTCATGTGACTCGTTAGTGTTACAAGGTCTCAGGTGTGAATGGGGAGCAGGTGTGTTAAAGTTGGCGTTATCACTCTCACGCTCTCATACTGGTCACTTGCAGTTCAACATGGCACCTCATGGCAAAGAACTATCTGAGGATCTGGAAAAAAGAATTGTTGCTCTACATAAAGATAAGGGGAGCTACAGTTCATTGAGGGAACCATGAATGCCAACATGTACTGTGACATACTGAACCAGAGCATGATATCCTTGATGATTCGGAGACTGGGCCGCAGGGCAGTATTCCAACATGATAAGGACCCCAAACACACCTCCAAGACAACCACTGCCTTGCTAAAGAAGCTGAGGGTAAAGGTGATGGACTGGCCAAGCATGTCTCCAGACCTAAACCCTATTGAGCATCTGTGGGGCATCCTCAAACGGAAGGTGAAGGAGCACAAGGTCTCTAACATCCACCAGCTCCATGATGTCATCATGAAGGAGTGGAAGAGAACTCCAGCGGCAACCTGTGAAGCTCTGGTGAACTCCATGCCCAAGAGATTTAAGGCAGTGCTGGAAAATAATGGTAGCCACACAAAATATTGACACTTTGGGCCAAGTTTGGACATTTTCACTTAGGGGTGTACTGACTTTTGTTGCCAGCAGTTTAAACATTAATGGCTGTGTGTTGAGTTATTTTTGAGGGGACAGCAAATTTACACTGCTATACAAGCTGTACACTCAATAATTTACATTGTAGCAAAGTGTCATTTCTTCAGTGTTGTCGCATGGAAAAATATAATAAAATATTTACAAAAATGTGAGGGGTGTGCTCACTTTTGTGAGATACTGTATATGGCTTTAGAATTTAATGAGTCAGTCACTTACCCATAACAAGCATGAAGGTTGTGACTTCTGCCTTCACTCACTGTAAACTTGTTCTGGGTCAGTGATTAACTAATCAGAGAAATCATAGAAGGAGCAGCAATGGAACTAATGCCTTATTACAGTATGTATAGCCAAAACCTTTTTTTTTTAGTTTTGGATAGAGTAGAGAAAGGTTAAAATTAGACATGTGCAATTAGTTTCATTACGAATTTGTTTTCGGACAAAATTCTGCACGTTTGTTTATTTGGAAACATCCAATGAAAGCTTACGAAAACGAATTGTGAGAGCAAAAAAAAAAAATCTGTAAGAATGAAAAACTATTTAACCTACGAGTTTAACAAATCGATTACATTCGGATAATTTCCTTTTTCATATTTTCGTTCTTTACAACAATTTGTTATTGTTGAATATAAAGAAATAATGAATGTATTTTTGTTCTTTAAATACATGTGCTAGTAGCTGTCTGAGGCCTACTACTGGTAAATTAATCCCAGCACCGCACGTCAACCCTGAAATAATGAAAAAATCCAACTAAAGAAGGTAACGAATACAACCAATGTCTGAATGAATGAATGGTCCAAGTCCGAAGTAACGAACACCGCATCTAAACAGATGGACCAAAACGAATACGAATGCATCTGAAGTTACGAATGAGTTGAAGTAACAAATGCTGATCATAATGAATGATCCGATAAACGAAAAAAAACAAAAACAAATGAAACGAAAACAAAAAGTAATATTTTTCGGCACTGCACATGGCTAGTTAAAACCCCTACAAGTTTTTTGTTTGCTTCCTGTGTACCATTGAGGAGATTTCCCTTTACCTCCTATATTATGGAGGAGCAGGAAGTTAGAGGCTTTCCTTCTTAAGTGAGGGGACAGTTGTCCCCAGAACCGGTATCCCTATTGGAAGATTTCCCTTACGTTTTCTCCTGGGGAAAACTTTTAAATTTTGGATTTCACCTAAGTTTCTTTCCCATGAGATTGATCACCAATACAAACAGAAGGGTGAATCTCTACAATAGGGACACAGACAACAATAAAAACCTGACAGAAGCTCTAACGTTTCCCCACAAAAGAACAATTTTTTCCCTACAAATACACTTTATTTTAAATAAGCCTTTATTTTTTAGTCTTCCAAAATCTCTGCATAGCTCTCCTGTCCTAGATGTCTTGTCTTGTTCAGTAAAGGTTCTGAACAATACACTAGTCCTTTTTTCCAGTGAATTCCATGGAAGTTATAGACATGATGTAGATAATTACAATACACTAGTCCTTTTTTCCAGTGAATTCCATGGAAGTTATAGACATGATGTAGATAATTATAAAGAAACTAGAAGAACAATACATGCATCTGCATCAACAAATTTATTATAACTGGAATCTTCACTGTTGAATTGCTATAACAGTGCAGCTTTACCTCTCATAAATAGTTGCGTGTCCCTGTATTCTCTCTCTCTCAGAGCAAAGGTGTCAGCTCAATTTCAGGCTGGAAGCCCTCAGTGAAGCTGTTTTTTCTTCTGCCTCAACTCAGGGCTGATAAAGCCTGGTACACGCTATCAGTTTTTTTTTCATTCAACCCAGCAGAGGTTTCTGTGCAAACTATGCAACGTTAGCACGGTAATCTCCCTAGTTAAGCTATTGTGTTCTGTCAGGGGGACTGGGGGCCTGCCCCGGACTGTCCCCCTGTGATCACAGCCATAAGCTGCCAGTGCTGATCAGCTACTGGTTGGATGCTGGTTTGTGGGGACAGGTTTGTAAAAGAGGTTCACCCTTGAAACGCGTTACCACCCTCTCCTGTTCAGGCTTGCTTTGACAACATGGAATGCGGTTTTGGATTTTTTCATTCAGGGAGATCCAGCTGACATTGATGAGCTTGTAGCTTTGTATATATTGTTCTTAGGTGATGCTACTGACTTACCATTTTGTGGTGCTCTCAGTGGAGACACCTTGTAGGACTGTAATCTATGACCTGAGTGTGGTTAAGAACTTGTTAGGCAGTGTAATACTGGGATGTGATTTTGCATTGTTTTTGAACACGGAGGAGAAAAACAAATAACTAGTCCTGAAAATGTGTCTAAAGATGATGATACCATTTTGCTTACTATTTTGCTTGAAAGGAAGGGAGATGTACACACCCCAAATTCATAGGTACCTGACAACTTCCTTTTAGCCGTCATGGTTGGGAAGTCAGGCGAACTTGTCACACTGCCAAAAATAACAATTATATAAGTGTATACAATGACTTACTGGGCTCCATTCACAAAAGTGGTATCTTACTGCATCCTGATTTGCAGTAACATACCGAACAGCGTTTTTCAAAAAGTTTTTTGCCATTCACTAAAAAACACTACTAAAATACCACAATCGTTATTTTATGAAGTTATGCAGCTTTTTAGTAGTGAAAACATGCAGCAATTTAAAATTTAACATTAATAAATAGATGTTAACAACCACTAAACAACATGGTTCTTAAGGAGCCGATGGCTGCCCTGTCCTTAACAACCGCTGTAGTCATCCCCCGTTCCCCGCTGACAGCTGAAAGTAAAAAAACAATTGCTGCCAATTAAAACATATAAAAAAAACGGCGTGCCCCCCCCAATCTATACCAGGCCCTTCGGGTCTGGTATGGATTTTGAAGGGAGCCCAAAGGCAACAATTTGGCATGGGCCCCCTTCAAGTCCATACAAGACCCATATCTGAGCATGCAGCCCGGCATGTCAGGAAAGGGAGGGGTGACGAGCGAGTGCCCCTCCCCCGAACCATACCAAGCAACATGCTCTCAACCTGGGGTAGGGGGACTCTACCCTCAATCTTACTAAAGGGTACTGGAAGGTTCCCTTAGCAGACAGGGCAAAGCAAAAGGAAGGCTTTTTCAACCCCAGACTGGCTGTACCGGTACTGATTCCAAAGAATGATGGGGAACATTATTGGGCCCTGTAAAGCATACTGTAAACTTCAAAATATACAGTGTCTTAAGAAAGTATTCATACCCCTTGACATTTTCCACATTTTGTCATGTTACAACCAAAAACACAAAGTGGCACATAATTGTGATGTGGAAGGGAAATGATAAATGGTTTTCAACATTTTCTACAAATAAATATCTGCAAAGTGTGGCGTGCATGTGTATTCAGCCCCCTTTTCTCAGATACCCCTAACTAAAATCTAGTGAAACCAATTGCCTTCAGAAGTCACCTAATTAGTAAATAAAGTCCACCTGTGTGGAATTTAATCTCAGTATAAATACAGCTGTTCAGTGAAGCCCTAAGAGGTTTGTTAGAGAACCTTAGTGAACAAACAGTATCATGAAGGCCAAGGAACACACCAGACAGGTCAGGGATAAAGCTGTGGAGAAGTTTAAAGCAGAGTTAGGTTATAGAAAAAAAATCCCAAGCTCTGAACATCTCATGGAGCACTGTTCAATCCATCATCTGTAAATGGAAAGAGTATGACACAACTGCAAACCTACCATGACATGGCCATCCACCTAAACTGACAGGCCGGGCAATGAGAGCATTATTGAGAGAAGCAGCCAATAGGCCATGGTAACTCTGGAGGAGCTACAGAGATCCACAGCTCAGGTGGGAGAATCTGCCCACAGGACAACTATCAGTCATGCACTCAACAAATCTGGCAAGAAGAAAACTATTGTTAAAAGAAAGCCATAAGAAGTTCCATTTGCAGTTTGTGACAAGCCATGTGGGGGACACAGCAAACATGTGAAAGAAGGTACTCTGGTCAAAATTGAACTTTTTGGCCTGAAAGCAAAACGCTATGTGTGGCCGAAAACTAACACTGCACATCACCCTGAACACACCATCCCCACTGTGAACCATGGTGGTGGCAGCATTATGTTGTGGGGATGCTTTTCTTCAACAGGAACAGGAAAGCTAGTCAAAGTGTATGGGAATATGGATGGAGCCGGATACAGTGAAATGTTAGAAGAAAACCTGTCAGAGTCTGCAAAAGACTTGAGACTGGAGCGGAGGTTCACCTTCCAGCAGGATAATGACACTAAACATACAGCCAGAGCTACAATGGAATGGTTTAGATCAAAGCATATTCATGTATTTGAATGGCCCAGTTAAAGTCCAGACCTACATCCAATTAAGATTTTGTGGCAAGACTTGAAAATTGCTGTTCACAGATGCTCTCCATCCAATCTGACAGAACTTGAGCTATTTTGCAAAGAAGAATGGGCAAAAATGTCACTCTCTAGATGTACAAAATTGGTAGCGACATAGGCAAAAAGACTTGCAGCTGTAATTGCAACGAAATGTGGTTCTACAAAGAATTGACAAATGCCCCCCACACTTTTCAGATATTTGTTTGTAAAAAAATTTGAAAACCATTTATCATTTTCTTTTCACTTCACAATTATGTGCCAGTTTGTGTTGGTCTATCACATACAATCCCAATAAAATACATTTATGTTTTTGGTTGTAGCATGACAAAATGTGGAACATTTCAAGTGGTATGTATACTTTTTCAAGGCACTGTATAGCAGCTCAACTTACTGATCTCACCAATGAGTGCAAGCCCACTACTATTCAAAAGCTGAAGTAGACTAGTGTAAAAGCTCCAATGTCAGTCAAGATTTTATTGTACAAACAGATGCTTTTAATGTTGGGGCCTGCCTCGGAGCAGTCTTGTCCCTGGAAATTAATGGGAAAAAATATCCAGTAGCATCCCTGCAGAGTGCAACTATTTACCAATAGAAAAAAGAGTGTCTGGCCTTGAAGTGGGCACCAAAGCCATTTTCAGATGATTACAGGCCATTCTCCAACACAATGGATGGCTCAGACAGGAACTATGAAAGAGTCACAAGATGGTTTCTGGTTCTGCAAGGCTTTTCCTTTTCTGTGGAACACAGCATCCTAACTACTGGTCTGGAGTTTGGAGGTTTTGTAGAGATTGCATGGGAAGAGACCTCCATCCTATGTCCACATTTTACCTGGCAGGCTTCCTTAAAAGGCCTCATGCACACAAGACTTTGTTCCTCCCCTAAATTCCTTTGCTTCAACATAAATGCACATTAAAATGCAAATGTCAAAGTCATGCAAAGTCATGTTTTGCAGGATGAAAAGAAAAATAATCTATATAGGTATTCCCAGCTTAACACACACACGTAATACAAGAGGTAGTATATACAAAATTAAAAATATATAAAAGAAGCAGACAAGTTGCAACTTGTGTACTAGAATGTATGTGTCAAGAGTAATTCCAATAGTAAGACATTCAGTCCTACCATAGCCTTTCTGCACTTCAGTTGTCTTACACCTTTATATTACACAATTCCAGATAACACTAATGCCGCGTACACACGGTCGGACTTTTCGTCTACAAAAGTCCAACGGACGCTGACGGACTAAAGCTGGCTGGTAATCCGATCGTGTGTGGGCTTCCCCGGACTTTCAACTGACTTTTTCAGCCTCAAATCCGACGGACTTTAGATTTGAAACATGCTTCAAATCTTTACGTCGTAAGTACGACGGACCCCGAAATCCGCTCGTCTGTGTGCTAGTCCGACGGACAAAAACCCACGCTAGGGCAGCTATTGGCTACTGGCTATGAACTTCCTTATTTTAGTCCGGTGTACGTCATCACGTACGAATCCGTCGGACTTTTGTGTGGTCGTGTGTAGGCAAGTCCGTTCGTAAGAAAGTCTGCCGCAAGTCCGCCGAAGGTACGTCGGAAGTATGTCGGACAGGCTGTCGGACTTTTGTAGACGAAAAGTCCGACCGTGTGTACGCGGCATAACAGTGTACAATGTTAACCAGGGTGCTTCACAGTATAATTTATTGTTGTTGTAGAGTATTGCTTGATAAGACTTACAAAAGGTTTAAAGCTCTAAAGGTAGAGTAGAAGGCTGTATCTATTTTACGGCCACGCTGGGCTCTGCAGGCACCATATGCAACAAACATGTATTGAAGCAGCACACCCCCGTATAGAGTATTCAGAGTCTTAGAATTCAAAACTACATGTAGAAATGTTTGTGAAGCCTTTCTGCCTGAAACACAAAGAAGGTTCTTTCCTGAAGAGCTCATGCTGTGGTTCAATACCTGTACAGTATTTGGCTAAAATAGTACGTGGGAAATACAAATGTGAAGACATAATTAAATTATCATGGCTTAACACCTGTCAATGTCATCCCCAGCAGAGCTGGACATGATGCAATGAAGGAAGGACTGAGGTAATACCAACATTATTATTAGTAACACACCAGTTACAGTCAGACCAGCAAATGACTGGATGTCTATGGCTACTGAATGATTTCTATAGACAATTATCAGAGTAAGCGATGAATAAACTGCCAATAACATTTGGCAATATTATGCCTGTGTAATTTGTATACCACAAAGGAAAGATATGATTCTTTACATACAGTGGGGGCGGAAAGTATTCAGATCCCCTTAAATTTTTCACTCTTTGTTATATTGCAGCCATTTGCTAAAATCATTTAAGTTCATTTTTTTCCTCATTAATGTACACACAACACCCCATATTGACAGAAAAACACAGAATTGTTGACATTTTTGCAGATTTATTAAAAAAAAAAACCTGAAATATCACATGGTCCTAAGTATTCAGACCCTTTGCTATGACACTCATATATTTAACTCAGGTGCTGTCCATTTCTTCTGATCATCCTTGAGATGGTTCTACACCTTCATTTGAGTCCAGCTGTATTTGATTATACTGATTGGACTTGATTAGGAAAGCCACACACCTGTCTATATAAGACCTTACAGCTCACAGTGCATGTCAGAGCAAATGAGAATCATGAGGTCAAAGGAACTGCCTGAAGAGCTCAGAGACAGAATTGTGGCAAGGCACAGATCTGGCCAAGGTTACAAAAAAATTCTGCTGCACTTAAGGTTCCTAAAAGAACAGTGGCCTCCATAATCCTTAAATGGAAGACGTTTGGGACGACCAGAACCCTTCCTAGAGCTGGCCGTCCGGTCAAACTGAGCTATCGGGGGAGAAGAGCCTTGGTGAGAGAGGTAAAGAAGAACCCAAAGATCACTGTGGCTGAGCTCCAGAGATGCAGTCGGGAGATGGGAGAAAGTTGTAGAAAGTCAACCATCACTGCAGCCCTCCACCAGTCGGGGCTTTATGGCAGAGTGGCCTGACGGAAGCCTCTACTCAGTGCAAGACACATGAAAGCCCGCATGGAGTCTGCTAAAAAACACCTGAAGGACTCCAAGATGGTGAGAAATAAGATTCTCTGGTCTGATGAGACCAAGATAGAACTTTTTGGCTCTAATTCTAAGCGGTATGTGTGGAGAAAACCAGGCACTGCTCATCACCTGTCCAATACAGTCCCAACATTGAAGCATGGTGGTAGCAGCATCATGCTGTGGGGGTGTTAATCATCTGCAGGGACAGGACGACTGTTTGCAATCGAGGGAAAGATTAATGCGACCAAGTACAGGGATCTCCTGGACGAAAACCTTCTCCAGAGTGCTCAGGACCTCTGACTGGGCCGAAGGTGTACCTTCCAACAAGACAATGACCCTAAGCACACAGCTAAAATAACGTTCTTGAATGGCCCAGCCAGAGCCCTGACTTAAACCCAATTGAGCATCTCTGGAGAGACCTAAAAATGGCTGTCCACCAATGTTTACCATCCAACCTGACAGAACTGGAGAGGATCTGCAAGGAGGAATGGCAGAGGATCCCCAAATCCAGGTGTGAAAAACTTGTTGCATCTTTCCCAAAAAGACTCATGGCTGTATTAGATCAAAAGGGTGCTTCTACTAAATACTGAGCAAAGGGTCTGAATACTTAGGACCACGTGATATTTCAGTCTTTCTTTTTTAATAAATCTGCAAAAATGTCAACAATTCTGTGTTTTTCTGTCAATATGGGTGCTGTGTGTACATTAACCACTTCAGCCCCGGAAGAATTTACCCCCTTCCTGACCAGAGCACTTTTTGCGATTCGGCACTGTGTCGCTTTAACTGACAATTGCGCGGTCGTGCGATGTGGCTCCGAAACAAAATTGACGTCCTTTTTTTCCCACAAATAGAGCTTACTTTTGGTGGTATTTGATCACCTCTGCGATTTTTATTTTTTGCACTATAAACAAAATAAGAGCGGCAATTTTGAAAAAAACGCATTATTTTTTACTTTTTGCTATAATAAATATCCCCCAAAAATATATAAAATTTTTTTTTTCCTTAGTTTAGGCCGATACATATTCTTCTACATATTTTTGGTAAAAAAAAATCACAATAAGCGTTTATTGATTGGTTTGCGCAAAAGTTATAGCGTTTACAAAATAGGGGATAGTTTTATGGCGTTTTTATTATTATTTTTTTTTTTTACTAGTAATGGCGGCAATCAGCGAATTTTATTGTGACTGCGATGTTATGGCGGACATGTCGGACATTTTTGACACATTTTTGGGACCACTGTCATTTATACAGCAATCAGCCTATAAAAATGCACTGATTACTGTGTAAATGACACTGACAGTGAAGGGGTTAACCACTAGGGGGCGGGGAGGGGTTAAGTATGTCCTAGGGGAGTGATTCTAACTGTGTATGTGACGTCACTAATCTCTTCTCCGATGACAGGGAGCAGAGATCCAGTGACACTGTCACTAGGCAGAACGGGGAGATGCTGTTTACAATGGCATCTCCCCGTTCGTCCTCTCCGTGAGGCGATCGTGGATATGCCCGCGGCGATCGAGTCCGCTGGACCCGCGACCCGACTCACGGAGATCGCGGCAGGTGCACGTGCGCGCACATGGCAGCACATTCAAAGTAACGTACAGGTACGTTACTTTGCGCAGCCGTGCCATTCTGCCGACGTATATCCACAGGAGCCGGTCGGGAACCGGTTAATGAGGAAAAAAAATGAACTTAAATGATTTTAGCAAATGGCTGCAATATAACAAAGAGTGAAAAATTTAAGGGGGTCTGAATACTTTCTGTCCCCACTGTATATGCACAACATTGTCTAGTATGTTAGCACTATAAAATATGTCAAATGGGAATGATGTTGTTGGAGCTGAAGGTCAAGCAATGCACATCTTGCCATTAGCTGGTCTATCATGCATACAGATAAACTGTTACGATAGGAAAAGGGTGCACCACTTAACTTGAAATCCAGTAATAAACAAGATGCTTATTTCTTATGTAACATGTAGTATAATATATTTACAACAATACAATTTATGCATGCCTAGAAAACAGTTGAAATTACATTAGGAATGTCACCAAACAAATAAATTTGTATGAACTCTTCTACAATCCTTATGTAGCACCCTGATGTTTAGGTAGGGTTGCTAGTAAATTTACCTGCCAGGTACCTGCCTTGGGGGGGGTCAATAGGGGATCAATTGATTCCACCCTAATCCTGGAATTGCTGCGCTTCTCTCTTCTGCCACTAGATGGCCAGGTATCTGGTGGCATTAGATAAGACAAGGGCATTGCAAGGGCAGATTAGGAATAGATGGTCCCTTGACCTGCTGGGAGAGCCTATTTATTTGGGTGAGGTCAGGTGATGAGGGCTCTGTGCCACCTGGACAGCTGTCTGGGTGGACATGTGTTGTGCTGTCCCGGGCTGCTAGGCCAAATCCTGGGCCTATCCCGTGAACATCTGGCGGCTAGGCTGTTTGAGGGCCTATCCAGAAGCGAGAGAGTAGCATAGGGTTGGGACTGCGGCTTGCAGTCCAACCAGAAGGGACGGTTCTTCCGGCCGGAGAACCTGTCGTGGTCGGAGGTAGAGGGGAAGCTGTCGCCACTAAGGGACCACCCCCCTTATTACCAGGGACCACTGTGAGTAGCTGAAGCAAGTATCAGAGTAGTAATCTCACCAACCGGGGATGGTGAAGAATTAGGAATCTTCAGCAGGAGTCAAGCCAGGAACCCAGCCAGCAGAGGTGACGCTTGCAGAGTAGCCTTGTGTGTCAAGCCAGGGACCGAGCAGTCCAGTGGGGTGACGCTTGAAGATTATCTTGGATGCCAAGCTAAGGACCCTGCAGGGAAGTGGGGGTGACACTGAGGAAGAGACAGAGAGAAAGCTGGAAGAGCTCAGGAGATCCAGTGGCAGTGGATCAGCAAGTCTAGTGAGAGAGACTGGTAGCTTGGTTGAGTGAAGATCTAGGTGCCTTTCCCTGCATGGCTGTCTACCTATAGAAGTCTCTGAGTCTGCCAATTAACATTGCAACCACTAAAGGGTGTCCTGGCCCTAAACCTTCTCTCCCACAGTTCTGTTTAAGAGACAATAAATCCCTTTGCATTCAAGAAGTATCTGGGGCCAATGAATCTACCTTGCATTACACCCACCCTGCCTCGTAACCCATTCTACATAAAAGGATGTTAGCTCTCCCTGACTCTGGAGGTCACCATTAGGCTTCTAGAGGCCCAGGACCTTGCTACACTTAAAGCTGAAGTCTGAGCTAAACAAGTATTGTGTAAATACATGTATTATGTGTAATCTTGCTTGAACTTTGGTCTGCTTTCTGTATTACCTCCAGATCTGTGCAGCAATCTAGCATGCAACTCCTGCACTTTGCAGATCACTGCTGCTATCTCTCCTTGTAATGGGTAACTGGTCTTCTACATGCCCCCTGTAGTTTTCTGAAAGCAGCCAGTAAGCAGGTGCAGCCAGATAGTCTGCCACTGGCTCTTTCCCAGTATAGTGTGTCAGGATGGGAGGAGCCTTAGTGCAGTTGGGGCATGGGAGCCAGAGACCCCACCATCAGGCAGATGTAGTCAGCAAGTGGAGGCCTTGGACAGTTTAGGAGGACAGGGAGAGGTAGACCTGCACCCAGAAGAGCTGGCTGTAGTCATTCTGACTCTTATGGTGGTGGAGGCTAGAGCGGGTCTCAAAAGGCCTTTTAGGCCAGTCCAAATGTTCCCTGGAGAACCTGGGAGAAGTATACCCAAGCTAGAGGTGTCTGCAGTGATCCTAACTCGATGGAACTACCTGTGAGGAACAGTGACACTGACCCAGGTGGAGAGAGGCTGAACTAGGGAAGATGGCTTACTAAATGTGCTGAATTCACATGTGACTGCTGCAGATTGTCCACTACATGTCATTAACAATGTGCTGTCAAGTGACCCCAGATAGTATATAAATGTGATGTGACTGTGAATGCCATCTTTAAAGTAACATCAATAAAGTGCAGCAATTCTCTCTTTGTGTGGCCCTTCCTTCCCTTTGGGATATAAAGGTTAATGGCTGGGAATGTCATGAGGAGGCCTCTGGAATGGAAAGGGCACAAGATGGGGGAGGGTTAAAGCCTTAAGCAGATGGGCTGTTGTTCTGGAAAGGAAAAAGTAAGGCAGGGACTTGTGCTCTTGGCGCCATTACTAGCCATTCACAAGCTCCACTTAGGTGGACTTGTTATATGGATCCTCAGGTCTATCCCTACCTGTACATACCTACTTATTTTGATAAACATGATTGGTAAAGCCTACAGAATGAGCTTGGCACACCTGTTTCTCACAGGCATTCTGTGAGGTGTGGGTAAGTTGGCTCTGCTATGAGAGGGAAAGAGAATTGCTTGCAATACAGCATACAATCTTACTACATGTTTTTTCACTAACACTAATCAATCAAAAAAGTTATATGTTTATGTCCACACAACAAATAGTCAAAGCTTCCCATCTAATGAATGTAGGGGTGGAAAGACGGAGATTTCCCTTGATCCCCATAAAATTCCTAATCCAAATTTTTTCAAGCACATATGTTAAAAGGCAATGATGTAAGGTGTAATACCTAGGTTTATGAAAGTATTTGGTGTGTACTTTTAGTTTTTTTCTTAGTTCTACAAATACCTGTTGAGCCTGCCAGTGAAACTCGCCTCATGCAGCTTCCTGAGATGGTGTGGCAATGATACTGCTCTACTTTTGAATTCAAAGCAGAGTTGCCACTCTCATTTAGACTGTGCTAGCTTGCACTACAGTAGGATGAAAAAATGTTGCAGGAAGCTTGGCTATCAGCACTGCCAATGATTCCAAAGGCTGTAAACTTGTCAATGTGAACCTGGCCACATCTAGTTCTGCCCACTGTTTTCTGGATTGGCAACGCTGTCTCTCCAGCTGTACTCTTCCCACTGTAGGCTGCAGTGTCTGGGAGGGGGAGCATGTGAAACACAAATAAAGGAGGATTTAACTAAGTCAAGAAAGGTAAAGGACGTTTTTTGTTTACTGTATGAAGATTGTGTATCACATAGTAAAACTGGATTTGGTACTTATTTACATTGTCATACTGATGCCTTTAGTTGTACTTTAACCATTTCACACGGCATACTGGCAGCCCTTTAAGTGAACTTCAATGCCTGGCTTTTCTATCATGTGATTGCTGTGATTGGCACTATATATTAGCACAATGACCAAGAGCTGTCAGTAACATTTGGCTGAAAGTGACAGGTATTGGTCTAGGCTTAAATAGATGCAGTGGAGGGCATGGGTGACATTGGGGGTCTGATAGACCCCTGATGTCTCCATAAAGCGGGCCTGCCCATGCTATCATATAGGGGGTTTGTTAGCCTCCTTGCAATAGCAATAAAGTTAAATGAAATAAAGCTGGTATATTGTGTGTAAGTCTGACAAGAAGACTGCCACCGGATTGCTTTCACACACCCGGTAACGATAGCCCCCCCCTTCCTGGCATGTATCCCGGGCTCCGCCTGCCTATCTGCAGGCCCAGGACCGGCATAGCAGATGCCAGAGGGTAGGAGGAAGGGAGCTGAGCGGACACACATCCGCTCTCCTCCCCTTAATTTTTTTGAGGCCCCCATCCCCACTTATATGCATGCATGAACGAAAATACATACGCCAGGGGCCCCTACGCATAAAAACGTTGATTGTGATACACGTTACATATCGCCACGCACGTCAGAGTGATATCAATATTTCTAGCACCAGACCTCCTCTGTGAGGCTAAACTGATCCGCTATAGGGGGCTTTTAAAGCGTCACCTATAGAAATGATAGGGTACTGAAGTTTGTTGCCATTTTGCTGGCGCATGCAATTAAGGTTTGAGATGTTGGGATACTGTTTACTCGGTGGAACCTCATCTTTTATATTTTACAAAATAATTGGGTCATATTTTGTGTTTGTGTACCCTAAAATTAATTTTAGTTTATTTTCTACAGTCATTTTTAATTTCCTAGACTTTTGTGGCAATATCGTGTAACATAAAAAATTGGAACTACCACTAGTTTATTCTCCAGGATGTCCTCTTTCAAAAAATATATTATGTATTGGTGGTTTTATGCAATCCTCAGGCCTAAAATTATTTTTTCAACATTACAACCTCTTAATACACCATTCTTTGGAGAATATTAACACATGTGCAATGAATTCACATATGCTTCCACCATAATTTTTTAAAACAAAACCAAAGAAAAGAGTAACTAAAATTTTACTCTCTGGTAGCGCAATATTGATCCAATCCACAATACAATCTGCTTTTAACACAGAAAGTGCCAATATCAGTTTATAATATTATTCATGCATCCATCCATGATATCTTCATGAAATTAAATAAATAAATAAATAATTTTATACAACAGTCAATGTTCTTGTTCCATTGCACTACACTATTTGTGCAATTCTTCCAAACCAGAGAGAGTGCAAACCACTCCCCATAACAAATCGCACTCACCAAAAAAACTTTCCTCTCATTTTACTGATCGGCAAAATAGCATGCAGAAGGATCCTCCATCACAGTCACTGCTTCTTTAAGATCACTCCATCAGCTCTCCATAGTCTCCATTCATATACCGCTGGTGTCTCCTTGTTACATAGTTCGTAGCCTCGGTCTTATGCCGACTGGCAGTGTAAGCTCCTCTCTTGCATTTTCCCAGCCTTCCCATCCATAATAGCTTTTACACTGTTCTCATGTTTAACTGCACCCCTCTGCTCACTCTCCTTCTGCGTATATTGCCCCCTGTCTTACCCTTTGCGTCCTTCACCTAAACTTATGGCCTTCTTTAATACCTACTGCACACTTCTCCTGCACATACTGCCCCTTTTCATCCCCTTTGCACTCCTCTCCTGCACATTCTACTTGCTGTCACACCCTACTCTCCTGAACATATCCTTTCTGGAATATGCACACTTTTGCTTGTATTATATAAAAAAATAATTTCTTGTAGAAACTTGTTCAAGAATCTGTATTCCCACTGTGCCTGTTTCTACTAAAGATCAGTTTGAGGCTTTTGGTTTGCCTTTATTTTACCACTGAAATGATGGCACTGCTTTGCCACAGACAAGCAAAGTAGTCACCTGCTTTCACAGAGTCTGCAAATACATTATGCAACACATGGAACTTTATAAATAGATATATTTGACAATTATGTATGAAAATTCTAACACTGGTCTTAACATTCAGAAACTGCAAATAGCTGGTGTAACCCATCCCATGGAGAAATACAGATGAACATGGGAAACAGCATCTTATTTCTTGCATGTACTGTAAATTGCATGTGTTCCAACACCCACAGAAAAAACATGCTGCTTAATTCTTAATGACACCACCACACATTAGACATCATGGTGTATATCTCTGTTCATGGAATAGCACCATGCAGTTTCTGTGCGGCTGCAGTTTAAAAATTGATGCTTAGCAGAAAGAAATATGCACCAAGCACTCCCATTTGATGACTGTGTTCACCAGGTCAGTGACAGAAAATTGTGCAGTTTTGTCCTATAGTGTCTATTCTAAAGTAAACTGCAAGTTCATGGTGGAATAATGTAACGTAAAGAGCAGGCATGCCTAACGTGAAGATAAAACTTTAATGCTATATGTAGAATCCTTAGGGGGGATGATGGTGGCAAATAATTAATTCTGGCAAAGTATTGGCACCAGCTATGGTAAAGTATAAACATTAATATGTTCCAGCACATTGATAGACAAAAAGGAATTTGTCAGAGTTTACTAGTACAAATGAGACCACACATACATTAAAATCTTAAATAGTTTAATAGGCAATAATTCTTGGTCTTGTGGTGACAAATCCTAGTAAGTTAACACGTTTCACAAATAGGGTCTTCAGGACAAACTAAAGACCAAACGAGAAAGTAGCAGAATTTACTATATCCTGTGGATGCAGAGACTAAACAGGAGCTACCCCTGGGGCAGATGCTGGGACATTAAGTTGAAATGCAGACATATCAGCTTCCCCAGGTACTTATTATAGTGGTAAAAAAACAAAACACAATGGAAGGCGCATCTAGTGCATTACCAAAAAACATTTATTCAATAATAAAATCGATAAAAAGTGGGTACTCACAAAGTGGCAACTATCAATGAGCCATAAAACCACACAATGTTCAGTAGTGTAGACACACATATGCCGTTTCACATCAAGGGGTTTAAAGCAGCTCAGCTCTAAGGAAGGGGGTGCGCCCCAAAAACATGTCAGATGTATACCCCTTGATGTGAAACTGCAAATGTGTGTCCGCTCTGCTCAACATTGTGTGGTTTTATGGCTCATTGATCGTTGCCAATTTGTGAGTACCCACTTTTTATCGATTTTATTATTGAATAAATGTTTTTTGGTAATGCACTAGGTGCGTACGCCTTCCATTTTGTTTTTGTAGTATCAATCAGATTACCCCATCTGAGGAGAGCAGTATCCTCCCAGTTTCGGATTACTGTTATCCTTGCTGATTTTTGCCACAGAAGACCTTAGCGCTAGAAGTGACTGCTTGCCTTTGTACTTCTTATGGTGAATACAGGTTGTGCTTACTAGAATACTACTACCATACTAGAAGATGAAAAAGAAATGGCCGACCTATTCAGGATTATCCATATCCTGGAGAGGCCACAAGTCTCTATGTGGAGTGAAATACAAGTTCCTTCGACAATCCTGATCTAACAGGATTTTTAACTAACGTGTTTATAATAAAGCTATTTAAAGATTTCAATGTATGCATGGTTTGATTTGTACCAGTAAAGTCAGAAAAGATACATTTTTGTTTATTTCTATGCAATGGGGTACTGGACTAATCTGTTATTATATGAGCTTGTTTCAGTACACAAAACAGGCAGCTGAGTTCTAAATGCTTTCCTTCCCTTTGTACAGAACTGGCTTTGCATTCTACCAGATTGCCGTGTACAGAATGAATTCTAAAAATCATGTGCACGGGGAGGAAAAACTCATCCTATTTATAAATAATCTCATAGATCTATGGGATTCCTATGGCTATTTTGGAGGGCTTCATTGCCCCCTCTGCCAATAATTCTAAACTATGTAGTGTTATTTGTACTCAGGGGGACTAGCAGTTTAGCAACTTATTACATAAATATGATAGCATTTTACAAAAACAGCCCATTTTATAAACCAACAGTATGGCATATTAATAATATACATTTCTTATCAGTATTTTAAAGCCCAATTCCAGTTTGGGCAATACACTTAAGGTAGATATCCATGCAACTGTGTAAAATAAGAAAGCAGCTCCAACTGCTATACTCACCAAATATCCAGTGTTGTCCCCTCAGAATCAATGATCCATGGATGTGATATTCTGCTCTTTTTTTGGGCTGGATAATGCTGGTCAAGCCTCCATCCACCCCATCCAGGGCTCGCAGGACAATGCTACAGAGTTAGGATTTGCCCACCCTTAGAAAATGAACAGGTCAAGGAGGACCTGTGAATTCACTGGACTGGACCCAAGATTGCTGGGAAAAAGGTGTCCTTTTTTCACGGCACAGGACTGGCTCCAAGAGTGTCACAGTCAGGGATCATGCTCGGAGACTGATAGCAATAGCAGAAGAGAGGCGCCCACAAACCAGCTGGGTAAGTACAAGAAGTAGGTCACCCTGATGACACAGGGGTATCTGAGGCGCAGAGTCTAAGCACTAACTGGTGTTTACCAGAGCTCCTGATGCTGGAGATTGGTTTTGCTACGTGTTAGTACCAGGTTGTAGTCCTCAGGATTGCCCCTCCAAGAAGTGAGCAAGCCAGGGTCCAGTAGCAGATAGAGCAGATGGTGATTAAGCAAAAGCGTAGTCAGTAATATGCCAAAGGTCGGTAACAAGTGGTTGCAAGTTAGGATCAAGCAGAAGCATAGTCGAGGAACAAACCAAAGGTCTGTAACAAGTGGTAGCAAAGATAATAACGGCAAAAAGAGAGACAAGAGTGAAATCTTGGCTGGAGAGTACACAATAATCTGACAAACAAGAAGTGCAAAGGCATAGCTAAAACAGGAAGGGAGGCGCAACGGTTTCAAGGTTCAAGAGGAACAAGGTTTAAGGCAAAATTGTTCAAGGAATTGTCCAGACTGCTGTCCAGCATTTCAGGTGGTTCAGCAGGATGACACACCGCCAGACACAGCAGAGGTTGCAGGCTCAGACCCAGTTCCTGACAGTGGGAACACAGAGTTAAGCTTTTTTTTTGTTGTTTTGTTTTTTCGTTAACTTTTTTGTCTTTGTATAGATCTATGTTTGTCCCAAGCATGTTTGAAGCCATTTGCTGTTGACTGTCTCACTACCTCTGCTGGAAGTTTATTCCAAGCATCAACTACCCTTTTATTTAAATAATACGTTCTAAAATTAGTTTTCACATTTCCTCCAGTTAGTTTGAGGTCATGTCCCCGTGTTCTTGATTTTAGTTTTATATTGAAAAAAACACCCTCCTTAACCTAATTCACCCTCTTGATCTATTTAAGGGATTTAATCATGTATCCCCTTCCCCTTCTTTCCTCCAGGCTGTACATACAGTATTAAGTTCCTGAAGTCGCTCTCAATATGTTTTATCCCCCAGACCTTTTTTGTTACCTGTCTCTATTTTATCAATATCCTGTAAGTGAGGTCTCCAGAACTGGACACAGTATTCTAAATGAGGTCTCACTAAAGATCTATATAGGGGAATCAGAACCTTCTTGCTCCTGCTGGTGATCCCTCTAGTGATGCATCCTAAAATCCTACTCCCTTTTCCACTGCCTGCTCACACTGTTTGCTCATTTTGCAATCATCTGAAATAAGTACCCCCAAATCTTTTTCCTCTTTAGTGCTGACCAACACTGTACCCCCAATGTTGTACTCTCTCAAGGGATTAATTTTCCCTAGGTACCTTATTTTACAATTAGAAACATCGAACTGCAGTTTCCACTGCTTTGACCAATCTTCCAGCAATGCCAAATCATGTTCCATATTACAGACACCTCCAATGTCGCTGGACTCACTGGGAAAGTTAGAAAGTCAGTGATTCAAAGTATGAAAGCTAGAGACAACCAGACAACTAGTATTTTCAGATCAGTCATGAAAATCAGATTTCTCTTGCATAGGACAGTGTTTCTTCACAATATACAATGAGAAATAGTTATTTTTTCCGCTAAGATTTTTTTGAAGTTTTACAATTCATACAGAGACGATTAACATATATAGAGCAAACATACAACTCTGATCCTAATGATATAACGCAACGGCATATGAGAAATCGAGTACATAGCAGAAAGTTACATAATACGGCTTTTGAAAAATATCCGTACAATATCAGCATATAGAACAATAAATAGATATTTACTTTCACATCTACTATATACAATTCTGTTATTCTATTTTCTTTCTAAGGATGCTACTCATTCTTTAAGAACAATGTCTAAAAGAAGCACACCAAACAGTAGATTCCAGAATTTTCAGTACTTTTTTTTTTTATTTTGTGTTACTATTGTATTTTTTTTGTATAGCTGCTAAGATTGCAACATAGAGTATTTCCTTTGACACAGTTTTTCCCCTTAAGATATCAATGTGCTCAACCCTTTAAACACATAAAAGGGGATATAAATACGGAGAGAAGAAATATGGATTCATAGAACCTCAAACTATAAAATGTATTCTGACAATACTAAGGAAGAGCATATGGATCTAATTTACAGAGTATGTGCTCTTGTCTAATTTTATAAAATATTTAATCCTTACCAATAAAGTATGATTTGTTACCAAACTGAAGGTACAGCAACATTCCAAAATTGTTTAGATATGGAAACAGTTAGTTATAAAGGCATAATTGCAACAGTTTGTATACTTTACAAGTGAGGCAAATGTTGCAGTCACTCACATCCACAATTTAGAAAAAGTAGTGTTTGATTCCATCCTAAAGCCTATTTAGTAAAGTGACCCCTACAGCAGTCAAAAGTTTGCACCTTGTTAAAGTAAATATACTGATAATACTTTATTTGCATACAAAATTTGACTGATGTCTTTCTTAACCATTATTTGGAACATGATTAAAATCATAATGTGAATCCATAATGCAAAAAAATGATAAATGCCAAATTCATACTGCACCAAACTGACAAAGTCAAAAGAACAATTTTGGTTTTCCTTATCATCATCTGCTGAAAGCCACATGATGGGGAATAGGGATGGGCCGAACACCCCCCGTTTCGGTTTGCACCAGAACACCTCAGACAGGCAAAAAGTTCTAGCGAATATGAGAACCCTATTAAAGTCTATGGGACACGAACATTACAAATCAAAAGTCCTCATTTTAAGGGCTTATATGCAAGTTTTTGCCATAAAAAGAGTATGGGGACCCGGGTACTGCCCTAGGGGTATAAATGCAAAAAAAAGTTTTTAAACCAATAGTTTTTTCAGGAGCAGTGATTTCATGCTTAAAGTGAAACAATAAAAATGAAATATTCATTTAAATATCCCCTTAGTCTGCCTGCAAAGTGGCATATCTGTGCGATGTGTAGAACAATGCTGCAGCAATAATGACATTTCTAAAGGAAAAAATGTCATTTAAACTTGCTCATGGCTGTAATGTATTGCCGATCCCAGCAACATAGATGAAAAATCAATGAGAAAAACTGTGAGAGGTCCCCCCCCCCCCCGAGTCCATACCAGGACCTTCGGGTCTGCTATGAATTTTGACTCCATGGCAAACTTTAAAAAAAAATTAGCGTGGGTTTCCCCCCAAAATCCATACCAGACCCTTATCTGAGCATGCAGCCTGGAGGTCAAGATAGGGGTGGGACGAGCGAGTGCCCCCCCTCCTGAACCATACCAGGCCACATGCCCTCAACATGCGGGGTGGGCGTTTTGGGGCAGGGGGGCTCTGTGTCCCACCCCACCCCACCCCAAAGCACTTTGTCCCCACATTGATGGGGACAAGGGCCTCCTCCCAACAACCCAGGGCTGTGGTTTTCTAAGCTATGGTTAAGCACTATATATAGTGTTAAACACGTTAGCTTTTTTGTTCTGCTGTGGTATGTACTTTTGTTTGTAGTTTTTGAATAAAAGGCATACTCGGAGTGCGGCTGTGCAGAACGACTTCTTACCTGGGCTGTGGTTGTCAGGGTCTGCGGGCGGGGGGCTTATAGAAATCTGGAAGCCCCCTTTAACAAGAGGGCCCCCCAATACAACCCCCCATGTGAATGGGTATCGGGTATATTGTACCCCTACCCATTCACCAAAAAAAGTGTCAAAAAATAAAAACCACAAGGGACAGTTTTTGACAATTCCTTTATTAAAAAAGAAAAAAAGTGTCCCGCGATATACATCCATCGTCAATCACACCGCCCGACGGACCCGAAAAATTGAAAAAACCTCCACCTCCATGGGAGGCCTCCCGGTGACGGCTGTGTTTTCGCTTTGACAGCTCTTATATAGGCAAGGGCGGGCCATCCGGTGATGTAACCGAATGACACCGCTGCCCTTTGACATCACATAACGTCAGAACCTTTTGACTGTGCGCTGGGCAGGCGAACATCCCACTAAGTGCCCAGAAAGTTTAGGTGGTAGGCGAATACCTGAATGGGCGATGTTCAGGCCAAACTTATGCTCGGCCCAAACCGTTCGCCCATCCCAAGTGGTGCCTGAACCCTGTAACGCCTCCCAGTTACTCTTGTTGGGCACAGGAACGGGCCCTGCTGTTAACAAATTATAAAAAAATCAAAATTTCATGCCCCTGTCAAACAGGTGCAGAAAAATTGGGCCTTGGGTGTTGGTGGTGCCTGAACAGTGTAACCCCTCACAGTTACTCTTGTTGGGCGCAGGAACCGGCCCTGCTGTTAAAACTCTGTACACAAATTTAAATTTTATGCCCCTGTCAAACGTTTATTCTGACACAATCCTCCTCCTCTTTCTCTTCCTTCTGTGTGTTTGGTTCCCCCGCAGGAATGGTATTTGCATAAAGGGGGCCTTGAAAGGAAAGGAAGTCCTCCTCTTCCTCCCACTGTTCTGCCTCAAGTGCCCTGTCCATGATGCCACGAAGCATGTGCTCCAGCAGGAAGACTAGAGGGACAGTGTCACTGATGCATGCATTGTCACTGCTCATAATCCTTGTGGCCTCCTCAAATGGTGACAGGACAGTGCATGCATCCTTTATCAGTAGCCACTGGTTTGGCGAAAAGAAGCCAAGCTCCCCTGAGCATGTCCTTGTGCCATACTCACACAGGTACTTATTGATGGTCCTCTGCTGCGTGGGCAGCTGCTGCAGCATTTTCAATGTTGAGTTCCACCTGGTGGGCATGTCACAAATGAGGCAGTTGGTGGGCAGGTTGAATTCCCATTGAATGTCAGCCAGTCGAGCACTGGCCTTATATGATCGTCAGAACTGGTAACAGACTTTTCTGGCCTGCCTCAGAAGATCTTGTAAGCCTTGGTATCTGTTCAAGAAACTCTGCACCACCAAATTCAGGACGTGTGCCAAGCATGGAACATGTGTCAAGTGTCCCTGTCGGAGGGCGGAGAGAAGGTTGGTGCCATTGTTGCATACAATCACTCCTGGCTCAAGCTGCCGTGGCTTCAAACACCTCTGGGCCTACCCCTGCAGAGCTGACAGAATCTCTGCCCCAGTGTGGCTCCTGTACCCTAGACAGACCAACTGAAGCACCACATGGCACCTTTTAGCCTGACTGCTTGCGTAGCCCCTTAAACGCTTAGGAAGCACTGCTGGTTCAGAGGACTATTCAGTAGAAGAGACCACAGAGGAAGAAGAAGAGGAGGAGGTGGAGCAGACAGATGTGGCAGAATCACCACCAGCTTTTTTGGAGGCGTGGTGGCGGAGCAAGCTCCAGCACTGAACCCTGTCCTGCATCCTTGCCAGCTGCCAGTGCATTGTGAAGGAAATGTAACGTCCCTGACAATGCCTGCTGTACCATGAGTCAGAAGTAATGTGAACCTTGCTGCTGTCCAACGAGGCCTAAACATTGCTTTCCACATGACGGTAGAGAGCTGAAATAGCCTTACGTGAAAAGAACCTGCCACTGTGATATAGCACATTCCAAAAATTTGGCGAAGGTAGCATTTAAACACTGAGCATGTGGATGGCTAGGACAGCATATTTTTTTACAGTTCAAGAAATCAACAGGTGGTGTACTGCTAGCAGATTGGCTGCAAATACTTGTGGCACCCATTGCTATTCCATCATTCCTCTCAGTGCAGGTTTTTGAGAAGCCTTGAGGTATAGTAGGGGTAGAGATCCCAGATGAGGAGCAAAGAGTCTGCATTTTTTTATGATGTGGGTCTTTCAGGTGCTGTTGCAAACGGACTGCATGACAGGTCGTCATATGTCTTGTCAAGCGGGTGGTGTTCTGGCCACGCTTGATCCGCTTCAGATAGAGATTGTAAACAGCAATGGTGCGATCTAACTATACATGTGTTGAAAAAAAGCCCACACCAATGAACTTTTGGAAGTTAGCGGGGAGACAGCAGTGCCCTGCACCTGTCGAGCTCTGTGGTGTTATGCAACAGGGTGACTGCTCTTAAGCTGGCCCCTGGAGGACATCATGACTCGTTGGAGTTGCCTCCTCCTCCTCACTTTCCTCCTCTGTTCTCTCAGGCACACAAGTACAGCCATTGACCTCATCATCCCCTCCCTCCTTGTCACTGGAGCACACTTGGCAGTATGCTGCAGCTGGGGGGACATGACTGCTAGTTTCTTGTCCTTCTGTGGGACCCCCTCTCTCTAGGCTCACTCCCTTCCTCAACCTGGGAACTAACATCAGAGCATTCAAATTACTGCGCATCCTCCAGCAGCATGTAACCGACAGCATTATCAAATTATTCTGGTGACTCCGTGCGTGATGGTGGGGCTACAGAAGGAGTAGTTGTGGACAAGGAGTCAGTGGAATAGGCCGCTTTGGCAGCTACGGGGGAAGGCAAAAAGAGTCTGGTTGACAGAGGATAAGGAGGATGAGGACGGCTTAGTTATCCACTCCACCAACTCTTCTGCAAGTTTTGGCTCAATAGCATGGCAAGCAGCGGAAAAAAAGGACAAGTGTGCCCCGCCTACAGAGGATGCACCATGTCCGCGACCACCACTTTTCACTGTAGACACAGAGGCTGCTTGCCCTCTTTTAGTGGCCTGTGAGCGTCTGCGTCTCCTTGTTGGCCTTCTGGACACGATGGGGATTTTTTGGGGTTTCTTTTTTTTGCTTGGTGCACTATAAACTGTTTTATTATTGTTTTTTATTTTTGGTGGGATTTTTATAACTCTTTTTTACAGAGTGTGGGAAGGGAATAGGGTGCTTGGGTGCAATACTTCTGTGCTTGATGCACTATAAACTGTTTTTTTTTTTTAAGAAAATAACGATGCAGCAACTTTGGAGAATTTTTTTTCACTGCTGCTGCTGCTGCAAAAACCTAAAATAAAAATAAATAAAATAAAAGAAATAAGAAAGGCCAAATAAAAAGAAAAAGAGGAAACACTGCTGGCAAAGAAAGAGAAACACCTGTGACGCAGAAGTGGGGACAGCAATTATTCCCCAAAGATTGTTAATGCTGCTGCGCCACAAAAAAAAAAAAAATCTAAGGTATACCACTGCTGTGCTGACGCAGAAGGAATAACACCTGCAACACAGAAGGGGGAGTACTAATAATGCAGCAACAGAACCTGATACTGCAAAAAAAAGAAAGAAAGAAAGAAAAAAAAATGGGATCAGCGGTGGCACACCGACGCTTCAGTAGCACCACAACACTATTATACACACTACACTGCACTGTATTATATACACTGCACTATACTATGTTATTCACATCGCAGCACGCTGTATTACAGGGATATGCAATTAGCGGACCTCCAGCTGTTGCAAAACTACAAGTCCTACATGCCTCTGGGTGTCATGCTTGTGGCTGTCAGAGTCTTGCTATGCCTCATGGGACTTGTAGTTCTGCAACAGCTGGAGGTCCGCTAATTGCAAATCCCTGCTGTATTAGATACTGTGCACTGCACTGTTATATATACTATGCACTGTAGTATATACGATGCACTGCACTGTAGTATATACGATGCACTGCACTGTATACTCTGCACTGCAGTATATACACTCTGCACTGCACTGTAGTATATATTATGCACTGCATTATATACACTACACTGACTGCACTGTATTAAGTATTATACACTGCCTGCACTGTAATATATATACTACACTGTCTGCACTGTAATATATATATACTACACTGACTGCACTGTAATATATATTCACACTGACTGTACTGCAATATACAGTATATATACTACACTGACTGCACTGTGATATATATTCTACATTGACTGCACTTTAATATATATTCTACATTGACTGCACTGTAGTATATATTTTACACTGCCTGAACTCTATATATATATATATATATATATATATATATATATATATATATATAATACTACACTAACTACATGCTCTATCCATTAACTAACCTGCCTACGCCATCTCCACTCCAACACACTACATACGGCTGCCGTGTAAGCAGCCTTATATAGTGTGGGACGTGGACTTTGGCCAATCATGGCTCTCACTGCATGGCTCTCACAGCACACTGCACTGTGATTGGCCAAAGCATGCAGGTCAGGTGCATGCTTTGGGCAATCAGAAGCCGTCAATGCACTGTGATCTCGCAATGCATTATGGGACGCTCCTCGACTGGCGCACTTGCCGCGAGCGCCCCATATGTTCGTTTGTTCTACCATCCTTAAGGACCACCCTTAATGGAGAAACTTGCAGTTTTACAGATTCATGGCATTTCCACATGGATAATACTTCTTTTGTAGTCTTATTATGTTCTTATATAATAAATTCTCAAAAACTGTGTATATATTTTTAATTATAGTATTATTGCTTTTGCTACTCTAGGAGTTACACATATTACTCTTCCTCTGACACCAATATAAGGGGCAGTTTTTCTACCACTATATTTGATACAGGATATCTTTATTCTTTCCGATACCTGTATAAGGGGCACTCTTTCTCCCACTGACAACAATGTAATGGACATTCTTCCTCCCCATAACACCAATTGTATGGGACAGTCTTCCTCCCATACAACACCAATGTAACCGACAGTACATTACATACTCCTGGCCACTGCGCTCTGTATACTGTGTTGTATGTTACATAGTCCTGACCTCTGCACTTTGTGTTACAGTCTTCTACCACTGCAGTTTGTATGCTGAACTGTGCATTAAAATATCTGATTGCTGTACTCTATAAGCTTTGCTGCATGCAACATATTCCTGACTGTTGTTCTGTGAAATCTGCACTGTATGTTGCATATGGCAAACCTCAGCACTCTGAAAGATTTACTGTACATCATGAAATCCTGACCAATGTTCTATATATGCTGTGTTGAATGTTACATACTCCTGACTCTTGCACTCTATATGGTGTTAATTAAAGGAATAGAGCATGTTTACTTTTCACTTTGTAAGGGAATTTTGACACTGTAAAAGTGGTGAAAATTAACTTTGCAAAGCATACGCAAACAAGTGCAAAGAAAATATACAAAACAGACTTTTTGCTTGCGTATACTTTAAGTCAGCAGGGTTTCAATTATTTAACTAAGCTAAATGAAAATTCCCTTACAGAGTGAAAGTGAACAACCTATAGTCTTTTGTAAATCAATCCTTATGCTGTGGGTTCCATACTCCTACCTTAGAGACAATAAACTATGTATCGTTTGATAGTCCTGAATGCTGGAATACATATCCCTTACTAACTATTGTCTTGACAGTTGCTGATTGTCAAGCAGTCCCCAGCTAGGATAATCAATCCTTCTTTAAGGTAGATTTATACAGTATAAAATGTATTTAAATATTTTGTGTGGAGAAAGGCACGCGGTATACTTCATAACAGAAAATTGGAAAACTATCCTTTGCCATAAGGTTTATGTGCCTCTGTGAAATTACCTTGTGGCACAGTAATTAAGGCATGTTTTTGGGTGCAAAGACTGCAGCATATATGTGCAGTAAACAAAGCAAGAAGCCTTAGGCTCTATTTACCATGCCCTTTTGAGTCATTCTCACTGCTTAGTGTGATTTGACAATGCAGACTTTTCACTATGGTATGCTAAGTATGCTGTTATTTTCTCTCTTCATTCTGCCCAAGGGTGTACTCAGCCTTTTATAATCTTGGCAATGCCCCTTCTGGTTAATATAAGAGAAATGTGGGTTTTAAAAAAACAACACAAACACACATACTCACCTAGATGCATTGATCTGATGCTGCAGCTGTCCCCCCCGCAGGCTCTACACCAAGAACTGAGCGCTCAAAGACCACTGATTTCTCAGTTCTTAGGTCCTCACTGATCACAGCGTTGCCCCTCAAGCACTCACTGGACCGCAGGACTGTTGAGGGGGTTGGAACGGCTGGCTCAGGCTCTCAGTGGCACACTGAGTGGCTGAGCCAGCTGCCAATCAGGCATCTGAGTAGATCTCGACTTTATTGTCGGGATCCCTGCAAAGCCTGGACCGGCTCTGTGAAATCAGTTGACAATAGGTTTTAGCCCACTGTTGGACAAATCTGGGTCACTGGAGTGCAGAACTAAGTGCACTCCTGTGACCCACAGGAGAAGTATGGCCAAAAGAGCTCAGGAGCTTATCCTGTAAGATAGAAGTCCATCACATTAATGATTCTCTAGCTCTTCCTTTGCTAAAAGAAGTGCTACTAGAGTTAAGAGTAGGTATTACTTATATCTGGCCAGGAATAACTGAATTGGGTCAATGTTACTAGAGGCCATGGCTGGATGACTCATCCTGGCAGCTCTCTGGTGCCTTTCCCTGGTGTCTGGAAGGTTGGAGAACCTTCTAGAACTAGAGGACAGGGGTTAGAAGGAGCTGCCATGAACAATTATGGGGCCTCAGCCAATCCCCAGAAGTGGGCTGGCAGGGGACTGAGACAACCCCATAAATAGACATGGGTCATTCCAGCAGGGGAGTCGGGTGGAAGATGGAGGAGTGCGGAGGAGAGGCTGTTAGTGGCCTTTGAGGGACCCTTTACCGGGGGGGGGTTCTACCTCTGGCCGGGTGCTCAGGAAAGCTGGCCTGGAAGGATCATGCACAGGAAGCAGTGGAAGGAGTCATGCTGGAGAGGCAGTGGGAAGGGGCAAAGAGAGACAGTGAGTAAATCAGCATGGTGCAAGGAAAGACAAGGGGAGAGACCGCCATCTATAGCAGTCCTCTCTTGCAGACCGCGTAGTCCCAAATATTCATCTAACCTTGCCTTGGGAGGTATCCATGTGTGTGAGCCAGGACTAGGGAGGACTAGGGCGGAAATTCAGTCAGGAGGACAGAGGAAGATCAGCCAGCCATGGCTGCTGGCAGCCAGGTGGGCAAGCATTTTCTGCAAGCAAGTGGAGCTGGGATCAGTGGCCACAGGGAAGCAGAAGGAGGAATGTAATGCTGTTCATTCACATTGCACTACTTTGTCAAGGGACTGAGGGTTTCGGCCTGTTATGGGCCTTTGCTGGACTAGTAACATCCTGCTAGTTTCCACAGGAGTGAGCAGTAGGTGATGTGTACTGGAAACCAAGTCTGTGCAGGAGGAAAGAAGAAGAGGACTTTTTGTAAATAGAGAGGAAGCTGTCCGCCTGGTTCATAGTTCTGGACATTTTTTCAAGTTGGGTATCCCATAATTCCCTACCCCATCCAAGTTATCAACCCCTAATAAAACATCAAAAACCAGCCAAGAACTGTTTTCTGCAGTGGAATGCATGAAGGAAATGCTGTGTGACTGGCTGAGCAGCAGTGGGGACCAAGGACATTAGCAACTTCTCTGGGGGTACGGCTACACAGGTGTTATTCCCTGCAATATTTTTATGAACTCTTAGCTTTGTAACTACTACTTTAAACTAATCACCAAAGACAACTTCATCTATTTTCCCTATATTTTAAACAGAGGAAATTTAAGGTAGCATATCTAAAATAGTTCTGGAGAAGAAGATTTACATAGATGTCTTTTCCTCCATCTCTTGTCAGTCCAGTCTCTACATAGTACAACTCTGCCCTGTATCTCTATTGCTTAAATTTTTTTAAAAAAAAAAAGCTTGATGGGGGGAACAAATGGTTGTAAACAATCATGTAAACATGTCTGTGAGATTTTTACAGGTTTAAAAAAAAATGCCTATAACTTAATGGCTATAATAGCTATAAGCAACTGTATAAGACTGAATCAGCCACAGATATATGTGTACCCTTCTCAGAATTCCCACAGAATAAATTACACTAGTGTGTTCAAACTTATTTTGGTTTCAGTTTACCTGTAAATTCTTTATACAACAGAAACCAAGACCATTGGTATTTTTACTATGTAGTGACTATGAATTTGCACCAACAGCCAACACTGAAAAAAGCTGAACATAAGGAATTTGTTTTTGCTTTTCTTACTGCTTACTGTACATTTACCAGTAAACAAAGATACACTTAAAATGTAGTTAAACTGTCCAAGTTAAGAATCAGTAGTGAAAATGATAACAGACTTACCTTTGTGACCTGCTGCATTTGTCTTCCAGTCTGGAGCATTTAAGTGCCTTGGACGGGAGGTCCTTACAATTATATGCTGCACATCTCTCCATGTTAAGAACGGGCTATAAAATAAGAGAGACAATATCATATTAGTAATAGTAATTAGTAATATCATTTACTGATGTGAAAATACCAAGTTTGAATATACAATGCACAATATATATATATATATATATATATATATATATTTTTTTTTTTTTTTTTTTCTTTTTAGACCTACTGTAAAATCCATTTCTTGGCATTTTTTTTAAGTGACACAGGATTCAGTGTTCAGAGGCAATTTGGTTATACTGCCTCCTACTGGAGAATTTGGAAACTGAAAAACTAAAAAGCAGTGGCTAGTCTGGCGTAACCCCTCCAACTTCCAGCCTCAGTTTTGTAGCATAGCAGTACTAGAAGTAAGATCACAAACACAGAGGGTGGGATGTGTGTCCCTTAAAAAAAACTCCAAGAAATAGATTTTATAGTACATACAAAAATCTTCTTTTCTTTCTCATTCATTAAGGGTCAAAAAGTGGGCAAAAATAACAAAACACTAACAGATCCACATCATAAAAACAACAGAACAGGGGACAATTTGCAGCTAAGAAGAGCTGCCTGAAGCATCTTATTCCTGAAGCTGGCATCAGAGATGACTTGAACATCCATCTGGTAAAACCTAGGGAATATGGGAACAGAAGACCAGGTGGCAGCTTTGCAAATCTGGGAACTGGTTGCCTGATGCCAAAAGGATTAAGAAGAACTCACACATTTAGAAGAGCAAGCTTTACCAACAGTGGGTGGGACCCAATCCTTTAAATGATGAGCTTGAACAATGGCCTGTCTGAGCCACTGAGAAATGGTGGAAAAAGAAGTTGGTTCCCCTTTATGGGGACCATTTGCAATGACAAAAAAAACACTTTCAAATAGAAGCAGTGGCCGAGCAGCAAACCTGCACAGAATGAACTACATACAGATAGAAGGTAGAGGCCTTGGAGGAACAAAATAGCACTTCTTGTCCCTAAAAATAAAGGAGTCCTGTTCCACAGACCAACATTTTAGCCAAAGAGTTCCCCACATATTCACTGACATGAGATTTGGGAAAAAAGATTGACAACATTGACAGAACAGTTTACAGAGTAGTGTAGAGCTGTGGGCATGAGCTCCAAATGCTTTACAAATAAATGGTAATGATAGTAGCTCGATCCTTTAATATGTGTTTAATCTGTTCTACCAATGATTGATAGACATTTCTGGTAGGTTGAAAGCCAAATACAGGGAAAGGATTTGCAGACGTTTTTCAATAGGATCCTTAAACACAAATGTATCCACAGGTATGGTCAGTACTCTATAAAGACAGGAAATCACCAGATCTTCAGTGGGAATGACTCACTTCTTGATAAAGGATATTGGTCTATAATAGGTTTAGAAGGACTGAATAGTTTATCAAAGCTTTTTCAGTCTCTGTACTGAACACTTATAAATAAGGAGTGTATCAGAAAAGATTTAGAGCCTCTAAGAGATCACAGACTAGTAACAGCATTAGAAGCTACTGTACATGATGTTCTTCCATTTTTAATGTGCAAGCACTGTATCAATAAGAACTGATATGGTAAGTTTAAACCTGGGTCTTATAGCAGCTGACTGTAGCTCCTCAGGAACAAAATCATCTATCTAGGATTTGTAAAACTCTTAATCAGTTTGGGCACAACAGAAAGCTCAGAAGCCACTATAGCTGCAGTATATCAGATAATGATTTTGGAGGGGAAGGTGTAAAAGTCCACATAACGCCTCTGCTTTCTGAGTCACCAGTCAAAGTTGTGATTTGTCCCACAAATTCCAGCATAGCTGTGGAAACTCCTCTCTGGATAAGGCAGAGAATGGTGCCACATCTAGCAGGCTAACAGGCTATTGATGACTCTCCAAAGTTTATGGACTCAAGATGGGGGCCACGATCAAGACTGTCGGTGTCTCGGTCTAAGAGGTTGATACTGTAGGCAACCCTAAAACTGTTAGTGGATCACAAGCTAGAGGGACCCAAAGTAGAATAACTGCTCCCTTTGTGCTGGGGATCTGACATGCTGCACTGCTTGACAGAGACAATTTAGACAAGAACATCAGGTGCAAATTATATGGATTCACAAGCCAGCTGCTGAGAGCAGGAGACATTCGAAAGGCTGGAGGTGACCAGGTCACTGTAGGTGGCACCAAGAATGAATCAAGGTGGAACCACATGTCCCTTGCAAATAGGAGTAATGGCTGGAAAATGCTACCTCACACTGAAAAGGCTGGAAGCAGAGCATAGAGTGGACAACATTTTAACCCTTTCCATGGACCAGTCAAAAAAAGAGAATAGTAATGGTGTTCAACAGTTACAATAAATTTAGTAGCTCCTACTGCTCAGCCCACACAGCCTACTAATTCAAGAGCCTTCAAAAACAGGGTTATACCAGCTGTGTCACAGCTCTGGACTTGGAAAGTGCTCTGCAGCTAACACAATACACAAAGGCCTGGAATGTACCAAAAGCAGAAGCCAATGCCTAAACTTCATACAGGCCCCGCAATCTTCAGTCCAGTGGGGTCTGAGGTTACAATGATCTGGATGGCTGCATAAAGAGCTCAGCTCAGCGGTACATAGATAAAGTCTTTATTGTAAGGCAAAATAATCTTGCAAAATAGAAAATGGCTAGTAGAAAAAAGTTAAACTCTTCTCAATATAGAAAAGCTATTCATCCTCCTAGGACCCTAACAAAAAACTCAAGCACGCTGGAAGTGGAGAGGGTTATACTTAAATGGCCACTGTTTTTTTGTTAGAAATGGTCAGAATCCTCCTGTAGGTGGCGGTATAATCCAATTGACTCTGAATACTGTATCCTGTGTAATTTAATAAATGGGATATGTTTCCATGCCACACCACAAATACTTTAGTTAACTTAAAGTGGTATTAACCCACCAAAATGTAAATGCAGTTTACAAATCCTGTGGTGGTTGCATTTGTTTTCTTTTTAAAGCATATTTTCTTTATTTTAACTTCCTGTCCTCCCAGTGTTTCCACTCCACTTCTAAGAAACAATGGAGACATTCTTGGACAGCAGCACTGTCAGTCTGGGGAGAGGGTAGTGTTAAAAGCAATAGCAAATTTAGATGAGTTTGACTAAAAAGCGGAACTCAAGCTGACACTTTTTAAGTAGTTTCAGCAAAATGCATTTGCTTCCTTATAGGATAAAGGTTTTATATTAAGGAATACAAGCTGACCATTGTAAACATACTGTCACCAGTGTCCCTGCTCACTGCCACACCAATTATATGATGACCCTGTACTGCACTGGTGACAGTATGTAAAAAAAAATAATTGTAAACAAAAAGTATTTTTAAAAAATGTCTTCATTTTCAAAAAAATTGTGAAAAAAAAATTACATCTTGAAAAAACTTGCCATGCCTCTTACTAAATACCTTGGACTATCTACTTTCCAAAAAGAGGTCATTTGGGGGTTATTTGTACTGCTCTGGTGTCTTCAGGAGAATTGAGATAGGCCGACAGTACATCAGGATTGATCAATTTTCATATATACTGTATATACCATAGTTTGTGGACCCTATAACTTTCTGACAGACTTAATAATAAACACTGATTTGAGTTATTTTCACCAATGAAATGTAGCAAAATACATTTTGGCCGAAATTTATGAAGAAAGATAATTTATTTGCAAAATGTTATAACAAAAATGAGGAAATACACTTTTTTTCAAAATGTTTAGTCTTTTTTATTTTATTTTAGCAAAAAATAAAAAACCCAGTGATAATTGAATACCACCAAAATAAATTTCCATTGGTGTAAAATAAATAAATAAATAATATGGGCACAGTGTCATTCAAAGTGTGACAGTGCTGAAAGCTGAAAATTGGCCTGGGCAAGAAGGGGGTGAAAGTGCCTTGTATTTAAGTGGTTAATCAAATTAGTCCAATTAAAAAACAAATTAGTATGTCTTGTGAGCTTGACACCTTGTGCCCAGAACATCTGCTACATCATGCTGATCGACTAAATTACTCATGCAACAGCAAAACCTCTATGATTTTTTCATACAAAGTAACAAAAACTGAAAATGAACCATTAGACAATAATACCGGTAATATTTTACAATTCTGTAATTGCACAGGGGTTAAATTATGTGGCCCTTTGAGGTGAAAACTTTCTTAATAAGTGGTCTAACTGGCTGCTATATCTTATTTGTTATTTCAAAATATGCAAAAGAAGTGGAAAACTCTGAGCTATTAGTGTAAATACTCCACTCCAATGAAAAGTTTATGCAGGTGCAGGCGTTGAATAAGAACTGAGTTATAAGGTAATCTAAAGTCTCTCAATTAATCAGGTGGAGACAGTGATATATTTATGTTTGCAAACACAGACCATTTCTAAATTACTTGATACGTGGTCGTGCATAACTACAACTGTCTCACATGCAAATGATTAACTCCATTTTGATAGCTTCTTTACAAAACAGGAAAAGCTTAGCGAAGATTAATAGATCACTACCGCATCAGCCAATTTATGCCATTAATTTTAAATGAACTGCATTATTAAGCTCAATACAACCTGTCTGGAGGAACTAAATAATTTCCACATGTACACCTTGGTAGCGGTGATACTAAAACAAAGAAACTTGGAAAATAAAAACTGTGAAAGCACAAAGCAGAGGGTTGTTTACCGAGATCTATAATACAACTAAATAGCATTAGTGTCTGCGCATACTGTGCTAAGGAAGAGGTGTTTATGCATAACAAATAAAAAGTTGTATTTTCTTTTGCATTTATTTTTATTGAAAATGATACTTAGACAATCACAAGTTCAACATGAGCCAACCATGATTGTAAAACAGATGCAGCATTAATATTAACAGACTTTATTTAGTCTGCTATAAATAGTAAAAGCATATCTATGGTCAAAATTTAAAATCATTAAAATTATTTCTACATTGTATTTAAATTATTTCTAGCCTATTCCTATTAATCTGAATGATACTGAAGTTTTTAAACATACTATGATAAAGAATTCTACACATTTCCTTGGATTCTTCAGCACATGTTAACTATGACTTGTGAGTTGCAGTGTTAATTTAGTCGACTAAAACGACTAAAGCATTTTAGTCGACTAAATGAATACTATTTTAGTCTACTAAAATACGACTAAAACTAAAACAATTTAGATGACTAAAATACGACTAAAACTAAAAGCCATTTTAGTCAAAAGACTAAAATGAGACTAAAACTAAAACGCCATTTTAGTCCAAAAACTATGACTAAAACTAAATTGCAATTAATAAAATGTATTGGAGATTTTAGTCGACTAAAACGTAGGACATTTTAGTCGACTGAAATGTACTGGAGATTTAGATGACTAAATACAACTAAAACTAAAACAATTGCAGAAGACTAAAATGGGACTAAAACTAAAATGCCATTTTAGTCCTAAGACTAAAATTAACACTGGTGAGTTGGCACTGCTATGTCACACATTTCACAGAGCGTATACGAATTTCTGAATTACAGAGGTGCTGAGAGGAGGAGTTTCAGGAGGTGGTGTCAGTACAGGAATCATTGCTTGCAGGCTGCAAGGTACCATGGAACATGTAGCCCTTAGAAATTGAAAGTAAACAGCAGAGAAGTTGCAAAACATGCATGGAATTGAGGAAGTTGTTGAAAATGTACTGCCGACAGGCAGCATTCACAATATTAAAGGAGATTTTTCAAGTAAGGAGGGGGTGGACCTTTCAATCATCCACCCATCCTTTATTAATAGATCACATTTAATTCATAGAGGCTGTAGTACAGCTTCTATGAATAGACATGTTGGGCAGAAAGGGCAGATGAGTGCCTGTCAGGTCCCTCAGTAAGATTTCTGCTAAACTGGGAAACAGCAGCAGCAAAAGGAACATTACATTGAAGGTAAGTTATACGTTATTGGCTGATTTTTAATTAAGTAAACTTAGGCTTTACATACATCATAAACTGGTTTGCTCCTCAGCAATCATGGCTTGTGGGAGTGGCCAAGCTGTTTTATTCATATGCACAGTAATATATATGTAATATATTAATTTTGATATAATTTGTTGTTACTATATCTAAATAGCTTTAGGTCTAATATACAATATAAATAAAGAAAATTATTGCACAGTTCCAAAGTTAAAAATTAAATCAAAAAATGAATATAAGCTACTGGCAACAACACAACAGGACAGTTGGTGATAGAAACAAATACAATAATATAATAATTTGCCTTGCTAAACACTCAAAATAATACAAATAGGGAAAACAGTGTCCATACAGTATATATAAACATCTCATATTAGTCTCACACAAACAACAATGTAAGTGAACACAGTCTCTTGAAGTGAATATCCAATGTGAGCAAACAGATAGTTTGTGGAATTTTCTCCCAGGTGCACCTCCACCTAAAATCATGTGAAATGCTTGCTTACCAGAGATCTAGACTCCAAATTATGGTCTAGACAAGCGTGAGTGATACACTGAAGATCTATTTGGTTCCCTCTGTTTAGGCTTTAGGCTTCGTTTCCATCTGATTTCCCCATAGAGGAGAGCGGGACTGTGTCCGTGTCCGCTCTGCACAGCAGAGCAGACAGGACCTGTCATCCGCCTGCTCAGTGGGGATCAGTTACACAGAGGCGCCTTGTGAAAGGGGCCTTAGTAATTAGATTCAAGGTTAATTTAGGGTTACTGTTATGGTCTAGGAATAGATACTAAACTTTAATGGATAGGGTTAAAGTTAGCCATTAGGAAGTATATTAATGTAACGTTTAAGTTTTAGGATTCTGTGTAAGTGGTAATGATTTATTTTGTGTAAGATTTAGGACTCATTCTCACATACAACGACCTTTGCTATCCCTCTGAAAATGGATCTGCGATGGAACGCTTTTCAGAGGGCAAATGACAGGCAGCTGGGAGACAATATGTCACCTCCTCAACGCCATAATCGTGTCCACTAAACACACATGCAGGGTAGGTGCTGAATGGCCCTATAAACTTTAAGGTCGTGTTCAGTGGTAGTACTGAATGTGACAGGGGCTTGAATTTTTTGGCACGGGATGTGTATAGCTCTGAGCAACTTCATGTCTTTCTTTAGGTGGGCAGTCAGGGGGTTGTTCAACCGCAGCTCAGCTTAGCTTAACTTTTACTGCCCCTAGCTGCACACCTAAACAAGCCCATTATGTTATGTCTTAATTGTATAGGTTATATTAACTTTAATGGGAGAGCTAAGGGTTAGACATCTGAGTGGTTTTGTCTCAGTCTAATTTCTGGTTGGCGCAAAAAGCTCCAAAACTAGAACTACTAGAGCCAGTCGCTGATGCCAAATACAAACATCCTGTTTCTTGTTCTGTATAAGATTATTAGAACAACTGAAACCTTTGAAACATAAAATTGTTCAAACAGTATCCATACAACAGGGGTTGTAGTATACCACATTACATCTAGATGGTAAAGGATGCAATCTGAAATCTCAGCTACTGATCTCAATGAATTGTGGAAGGGTAAAAAGCAATTGTTAAATCTGAATGTGCTAAAAAAAAAAAAAAAAAAAAACTTTCACTGAAAAAAAGCCAAAACAATGTCCTGTAACCTACTACAAAGCATAAAAGTAAAATTCTAGATATATATTCATTATATTTTTGGGAAATGATTACCTTACAGTTCACATGGCTTCAGATAGTCCTCAAACTAAGCTCATTGTATGTTTCTTTGTGTGCAGAACTGTATTTTTTTCTCTCCAGACTATAACAAAATAATCGCTTTAAATGAAACATCTACCAACTAATTACATTGTAGTAGGGATAACAAGCAGATTTGTAATTAGACTAAAGCCCCGTACACATGGGTCAAATATTGGGCGGTATGGGCCGGTTCAATAGAACCCGGCCGACATTCTGTTCGTGTGTATGGCAGCTGATCGGGGAATGACCGAAAAAAGTCTGCCAATCGGCATCAGATCGGCGCTCTCAGCCAATAGGTTCTGGCGGGGGGCCATCTCCATGTAAGAACACAAAAGCTCAGTGTGGGAGATCGCTGTACTAACATCAAATTGTTACATCATTCAAAGACAGGGGATTTCAATTTCAGGTGTGAGTGGACTGAAAATGCTCTAAGTTCCGCTATGCTTTAAACTAGACTTACAAATACTGATAATACATTGATGCAAACCAGCAAAAAAATCTGTATACAATTACAAGTGACAGACTTCACTGTATGAGCCTCAATGTTCTAAGAATAAACTACCAGAGGAGTTTATCTCAGTTTTAGTACTGAATTGTATGCTTTCTTATTAGGATTCTCAGCAGAAGTTCATTACATGATATATCATTATGCATCAAGCTGGATATACTGTATTTCTTACCAGATATTTAGAAATACTGCAGATATTCATATGGAAAGCATGGAATTAAGTTTCTATTTAGGCAGAAATATATACGAAATATCCAAATTTGCATATAAATACATGATTTTGTAGTAATAGTTCTGCGGTAACAGCATCACATAGCATTTGCGATTTCCTAAAGTAATATATTCATTGCAAAAGGTGCATTAGCCAATAAAGATTGTACTCTAGTAATTATATCATCTTTGTCAGAAAGCCTACATATGGTCATATCATTGGATGGGTTTTTTTCTATTTGCGCCTGCAAATGTAAGATAATGGACAGAAAGTTGTTTATAACATTCACAGTTTCAAACTTTTAAAAAAATCTATTAATCTAACATAAAACGATAAGATAATAAGGGCAAATAATGACACACATAGTTATGTTGGCTGCTCTGCTCAGAAAACGTTTTACTGTTTAATTGTTCAGACCAGACGTTTTATACCACAAATACTTACTAATCATAGTCACTGTAAATGACAATATACTACCTTTTATTTTATTTTAAAGGAAACGTGTCATAAAGGGTAACCCCATTTTTGCAGAAACAAAAATAGCTAATAAAAATATTTTAGCATATAACATTGATAAGTAAGCCATATTGGAATTTAATGTTATTAAAAATTACCTTTCCTTTAATTCCCAACTGCTGTAATGTTCTGTAAGATCCAATGCAATATGGCAACCCGGATATAGACAGGTGCAGTTTGTCCTCCATTCTGTAGGTGGCGCTGTGTTTCTGTGCCATGGTGAAGATAGAGCAGAGACTGAGAGGAACATTGTTTCTCTGCAGACTCCATAGGTCTTTTAGGGGAAGCAGCTGTCTAATTAAATTCTGCAACTGTTGGTATCCTTTGATGGCCACCCTAATGTGATTGTAAATTCTTCCTTTTTTTCAAATAATAAACTTGTTATACTTATGTGCTCTGTGCAGTGGTGTTGCACAGAGCTGGCCCGATCCTTTTCTTCTGGGGTTCCCCTGCCAGAGCTCTAGGCTCCTCCTCTTCTTTGTGCACCACCATAGGAAGTGCTTCCTATGGTGGCGCATCTGCAGGCTCACTCCCAAGCTGGGCCATGTGCACAGCTTGACCCTGACACCACGTCTTCCTCACGGGATTGGATTGACAACAGTAGGAGTCAATGCCTATGTGAAAAGGGATATAGAGCAGTGCTGGCTGCAAATGGGCACAGTGCTGGTTTGATATAGAACTCAGGTAAGTATATAGGGAGGTGAGGAGGTGATAACCTTACTGAGACAGTTTTTACCTTAATGTTATCACTTTAGGTGTGGGCAGTGTTAATAAATATCAGTTCCCTGCTGTGTTTGGCACACAATTGCAAAGTGTAAAGGCTAGGGACAGGTCCCATGTTGGTTAGGGAGAGAAACAGAGCATAGGGAAAGGTTCCTGCTTGAGGAGGGAGAGGATAGGGACACCACTATCTTCTTCTTGTTTCCGGTCACCGGACCTGCTGCTGAGGTCTATTTGTCAGCCTAGAAAAACGTTATCTATGTTTTCAGTCAGCCACAGCAGATGCCATCCCGGTAAAGTAGGCTTTGCCTGAAATAGTGCCTTACTCTGAGCCTGTGTGAATCACTGCTGCATATCTGTGCTACTTCTGAGTAACTGTTACAGAGTACTGTAGAGAAATCGGTGATTCCATGTGTGTCTTATGATGTAACCTGTGCCATTAATTCTGTACCACTGGTGTACAGAATGCCCTCAGAAATTTAATTTCCTGCTTGTGTGATTGGCTTACTGAGATACACTGGAGATTTTCTCATCAGGACACTAAAAGTGTGCCAGGGGATTATAATGAATCAGTCCCTCTCGTCCAGAATCAGTCTGCAAAGGACACGGTGAAACAAACAGCTATTTCTTTTTTTTTTTTTTTGCCACTTCAGTAGACCTTCCGAGAGACTTAAATCAACTTTGCAGTTCATTTTTTATTTCCGTCCCACTCAGAGTCTCATCATAGTAGCTCATATCATATCAAAAAGATAAATATAAAATAACACTTTCCCCGTGACGTAGGATATGTGCTGCTGTTATCGACAATATTTAACCTTCTCCCCTTCCCCACCCTCCCCTCACATCCCCTATACCTCAGTTTAACCTTCACCCCTCTCTCCATGGTCTTATCCCAACTCGTCCTACTATGCTAACCCATAGCTTTCAGTTCCTTAGCATATAACTCCAGGTTTTTTTTAATTTTTTCCAACATTCCCATTTGTCACTGCTCCTATTATTTGTTTCATTTAAACTACTACCCAAGCACTCCATGTTATATATTTCTTCCACCGCGTCTATCCATTCCCAGGTCGCTGGGCTCTCCTCCTTCTGCCAGTTCTTAGGTATCAATCTCTTCGCTGCATTTATCAGATGAGGGACCAGCGACCGCCTATATCGTTTAATATCTGACAAACAGCTATTTCTTAAGCACAGAAAAAGGTAGGAATCAACTTCCGATTCCAGCACCATATGGACTGCTCGCTCTCCCTGGGAGTTCCTGTCAAGCTACAGAACTCTTTTATATAAAAGCTGTTGCTAGCCTCCCCACTGCTCGCTCTGCTTCTGGACAGCATATGAATATCAAATTATTATTATTATTATTATACAGGATTTATATAGCGCCAACAGTTTGCGCAGCTCTTTACAACATGGGGCAGACAATACACTTACAATACAAATCAATACAGGAGGGATCAGAGGGCCCTGCTCGTTAGAGCGTACAATCTAGAAGGGAGGGTCAAGTGGAAACAAAAGGTAATAACTGTGGGGGATGAGCTGATGGAGAAAATGAAAATACAGTTGTTAGGTGTGGGTAGGATAGGCTTCTCTGAAGAGAAGGGTTTTCAGGGATTGTCTGAAAGCTAATAAAGTAGGAGATAAGCGGACAGATTGGGGTAGGGCATTCCATAGGATTGGAGAGACTTTGGAAAAGGCCTGGAGGCGAGCATGGGAGGAGGCAACAAGGGAGCTAGAGAGCAGGAGGTCTTGAGAGGAACGAAGAGAGCGAGTAGGTTGGTATTTAGAGACTAAGCTAGTGATGTAGCTGGGGGTGAAATTGTGGATGGCTTTGTACGTAGTTGTTAGAATTTTGAATTTAATTCTTTGGCCGAGCGGAAGCCAGTGGAGGGATTGACAGAGAGGAGTGGCAGACACAGAGCAATTGGTAAGGTGGATGAGTCTGGCAGCGGCATTCATAATGGATTGAAGAGGTGATAGACTATGTAGAGGTAAGCCAATGAGAAGGGAGTTGCAGTAGGCGAGGCGAGAGATGACTAGCGAGTGAATTAAGAGCTTTGTGGTGTCATTGGTTAGAAAGGGGCGTATTTTGGAGATGTTGCGGAGGTTGAGACGGCAGGATTTGGACAGTGATTGGATATGTTGCTTGAAGAAGAGTTCAGAGTCTAGGACTACACCTAGAACCTTGGCATGTGGGGATGGGCTTATAGTTATGAAATCGCTTTTGACAGAGAGATCAGGGGAAGAAGCATATGGGGGAGGAAAAATTATAAGTTCGGTTTTGGCTAGATTGAGTTTAAGGAAGTGGTGTGACATCCAGACTGATATATCTGAGAGTAAATTACTGATACGTGAGGAGACAGAGGGAGTGAGCTGAGGGGTAGAGAAATAGATTTGGGAGCGTAGAGGTGGTATTGGAAGCCATGGGAGGCTATCAGTTGACCCAGGGAGGCGGTGTAGATTGAAAATAGTAGAGGTCCAAGAACAGAAATGAGCTGAAGGAGTGGATTGACCTACCCATCTCCATTTTTGGGAGATCTATTCAAAATGGTCAGTTTTGCCAGGTCAGTATACCCACTCCAGACCATCCCACTGCTACTGAAGCAAACACATACAAAAACTGAATAGAGAGATATCTTTTTTTTCTTTGACGCAACAAGCGGCCTCGTATGAGTCTTCAGAAACTATCTCCCAAGAAGCAAAGGGGAGCTAACCTACCTAATATCAGGGTTCATAATTTAGCACGCCTACTACGTATTGGTTTAGATTGGAGTTTGTGCTTATCTCTACTCTAATGTCTCATGGGAATGGGCCATGGTCAGCCCCTATGACCTGACGGCTATCATGCTTTGTAAATTGAGATGACTTCCCTCTAATCTCCAGCAGAACATTCTGATGTCACTGGGTCACAGTGATAGCACTGAGAGAAATCCGGAAAAAAATGGCTGTGTGCCCACACGTATCCAGCTATTTACCTATTAATGGGGAATCCTATGTTTTCACACAGTTTGCAATATGGGGCATACGCCATGTGGAAACAGAGGGGCCTATCTCATGTGATTTCTTTGTTTGAGCATGATTCCGGAAAACCTGAACCCTTTCAAAACATCTCCACCTGCCACCCCAACACTTCTTTTACTACCATCAATGCACAAAGTATGTAAAAGCCTGCTGCCAGCAGAAACCTGGAAGATTTCAGCTATTCTTGTAATTCTTCTAATTCTATTTATAGGCCTCTCAACTTACATTTTACAAAATCTCTCTCAAACTCTTTGTTGTCTTTGTGGGCTTATGACTTTTCTATGGATTATCTCGCTAAGGGAGAAACTCTGTTTAAACTTTTTCACAGAGTTTTCATACTGTTTCTCTCTAGAAAGGGTGATCCTCAACCAGCCTCCTGCCTGCTTTGTAGTCTACACAGGCCTTCTCTAACTTGACTCTGGTCATGCCAACATATCCCTGACTTTTGGGACCAAGTGGCCAATTATATTTTTGGGATATCCCGCTGCATCAATCCAAAATACCCCATGTTAATGTTGTTTGCCTATGGCTCTCCAACAACTCAACCTACCTCGCATCCCTCAGATGCCTGTTAGTTGCATGTAAGACTAAAAAAAAACTATCGCCACTAAAGCACCAAGTACATAAATTGAAAATATTACTTTACAGAGATCAATTTGACATGGATCTTTTCTGATCCTCTTCTCCTCAATACTTAATTTCAAAATGGCAAATGTTCATAGAGTTTCATTTACACTCTACAGAAAGGGATGTCTTTCTGTCCTCCTTTTGTTTTCTGGACAACCCCCTGCTCCTATACTGGTTCATTAACAGGCTGCCTTCCTTTTGGTTTACAGTTGGATACATCCCACCTCTCCCCTTTCTGACCTCCCCCTCATCCGGTCTTTTTCATTATTCTTAATTTTCAATACACTTGGATGGAAGTAGCTGTTTATTTAACCTCTCCCCTGAACCACTGTGCACTATTGGGCCACTGGCGACTCTTGGGCAACCTTTTTACCCTCCACATCTTCATGCATTATTCTAGTCCTCCCCTCCTTGAGACCGGCACAGCATCAGTCAACATTGTACAGACACAGACACAGATTCATACGTCAGCATAGTAGTAGAAACTCCTCCTTCAGAGCTTTCCCCGAAGATGAGCCTGGGAGACATTATGTGACCTCTGAACAGCAATGATTAAAGGGGTTGTAAACCCTCGAGGTTTTTCACCTTAATGAATTCTATGCATTAAGGTGAAAAACCTCCTGTCGTGCAGCAGCCCCCCTTTTACTTACCTGAGCCCCGTAATTCCTGCAACGGGAACGAGCACACCAGCTCCAGCCGGTGTCTCGTGTCCTGATTGGATAGATTGGCTCCCACTGCTGTCAATCAAATCCAATGACGCGGGCACCGGGGGCGGAGGTAAGTATGATATGTTTGTTATTTTAAAAAAACAAAAAAAATAGGTTTTAATAACCCTTTAAATAAGGTACTCAGGAATTCAGTCAAAATGACTTTATTACCAAGGCTCTTACACCTTTTTAGGTCCCTTCCCATCCCAATCCTGAAATCCCACCTTAATAAATTCCAGTCCAAAATCATACACTTTGTGTAGGGCTCTTTTTAGACTTTGAACTTAAGGGGGTTAAGGCCTCCCTAATTTATGGAAGTACTATCAAGCAGCCCAACTAGCTCAAATCTCCATAGAATATGCCAGCGGGAATAAACGGGATTGGGTCAGCATGGAAAGACAGTCGATCCCTGGACATACCATAGATTTCCTTCTCTGGTGTCCCTGTAAGAGCAGACTGTCCATTTTATGCCCTACCCTTTCACACTCCATGGCTTTATGCGATACACTACATTCTAACCCTGCCCTCACGTCAGAATTCCATCCACTATCTCACCTCTTCCATAACCTGCAATTCCCACTAAACATTCAGCCGTTCCAGTGGTGGTTAAACAAAGGATTATTTAGAATAGGACATTTCATTTCCCCCCTAGGTCTATTAACGGTAAGCCATTGTGTTAGTAAGCTGGAGATGCCTCAATCTGAGTAATTCAGATTAACTCAAATTCTGCATTTTTTGCTTTCTCTGTGAAAGACTAAACCAGACCCATGAGGGTAACCCCGTATGAACAATATTGCTCTAGGATCATGGATCTGAGGGAGGTATTTCTCTAATATACTCCTCACTGTCGGATACTTCAGAGAAACCCTCGGCATGCTCTACCTTGGGAACAAGATTTGGAAATGAATTGGGAGTCGGATACTTGGCACCACTGTTTTCAACGGTCCTTTAAAGATATTGCTAACATTTCTCTGGTGGAGGCCAGTGTTAAAATCCTTACATGTTGGTATCATGTTCCTTCCTGCTTAGCAGAGATCTACCCAGGAATGTCTCCCCTTTGTTTTCGGGGCTGTGGGCATGTAGGTACTGTCCCCGTATAAGAGGTTTTTGGAACAAGTTTTTCTATTTGCTGCGGAGTGGCAATCCCCAAATCGCCTCTAATCGCACTTTTAAATGAAAGGGTCAATAAGATCCCTAAAAGTACTCAAAAACTGATTTATTTCATGCTATTGGGAGCCAATCTTACAATTGCTTGAGCTTGGAAACAGCATCTGTGCCCTTCTTAGCAGCGAAGTGGAAAATTTATTGGATAATGACTGGGGAAAAAGCCCTGGGCAAATCATTTTCATACTTCTATTTAGTCAGCTGTCTCTCCATTCATGCTTAAGTCCCCTTTAAGTCTAACTGCTCTCTCCCCTCACCTCTCTTCTCCACTTGATTAACTCTTTTCTAACTTAAAATGTTGCTCTCTTTATCTTGGTCATTTATTCTACTTCTCTCTCCCTTTCCTCTTTTCTCCCTTTTTTTGGGGGAGGGGGTTTGGTCTGGATCCGCCAGACATAAGTTGCTTATGGGATGTTTTTTCAGCTCTGTTTTTGCAAGTTGTTCCAGAGGTATAGAGGGCACTCCAAAAGCTTGGCCTATTCTACAATTTTAGGACATTTACAACCCTTTCTAGGAGTTCAGGATAGTATATATCCAACCCTGCCCATCTACATCCAGGGCTGTTGCAAGTAGGCATTTCCCAAAAGGAGTCCACACAGTTTTAGCCTTGCTTGTGTAAATATGCCCTCTATTGCAGGTCTGCGATTTACTCTCGTTCTCGGGAGTTTCATCTGTTTATCATACTTTGACTAGTTACTACATCCCATTATCTCTCTTGAAACCATTATGCTTTGTATTCAAATGTGTTTTTCTGTTGGCTTCTTCTATAAGCCTCATTGTGTATTCATTGTTTCTCATGTGAAACTTTAATAAAAATATTGAAAGTAAATAAGGTACTCAGATGATTTTTTTATAATAAATTAAATATAGTAGCATGATCTTTATACAGTGAAAGTATTTACAACGCTTCACTTTTTCTACATATTGTTATGTTGCAGCCTTATTCCAAAATTGATTAAATTAATTATTTTCCTTAAAATTCTACAAACAATACCCCATAATGACAACGTGAAAGATGTCTGTTTGAAATCTTTGCAAATTTATTAAAAAAAAAAATCCCATGTACATAAGTATTCACAGCCTTTGCTCAATACTTTGTTGAAGCACCTTTGGCACCAAATTACAGCCTCAATATTTTGGGAGTTTGATGCTACAAGCTTCGCACACCTATTTTTGGGCACTTTCTCCCATTCTTCTTTACAGGACTTCTCAAGCACTATCATGTTGGATGGGGAGCGTCGGTGCACAGCCATTTTCAGATCTCCCCAGAGATGTTCAATCTGGTTCAAGTCTGGGCTCTGGCTCGGTCACTCAAGTACATTCACAGAGTTGTCCCGTAGGCACTGCTTTGTTATCTTGGCTGTGTGCTTAGGGTTGTTGTCCTGTTGGAAGATAAACCTTCGCCCCTGTCTAAGGTCCAGAACGCTCTGGAGCAGGTTTTCATCAAGGATGTCTCTGTACATTGCTGCAGTCATCTTTCCTTCGATCTGGACTAGTTTCCCAGTTCCTGCCAGTGAAAAACATTCCCACAGCATGATGCTGCCAGCACCATGATTCACTGTAGGGATGGTATTGAAAGGTGATGAGCAGGGCCTGGTTTCCTCCAGACATGGCGCTTGACATTCAGGCCAAAGAGTTCAATCTTTGTTTCATCAGAACAGAGAATTTAGTTTCTCATGGTCTGAGAGTCCTTTGGGTGCCTTTTGGCATACTCCAGGCGGGCTGTCATTTGCCTTTTATTGAGCAGTGGCTTCTGTATGGCCACTTTACCATACAGAACTGATTAGTGGAGTGCTGCAGAGATGGTTGTTCTTCTGGAAAGTTCTCCTCTCTCCACAGAGAAATGTTGGAGCTCTGTCAGAGTGACCATTGGGTTCTTGGTCACCTCCCTGACTAAGGCCCTTCTCCCCCTGATTGCTCAGTTTGGCCGGGCAGCCAGCTCAAGGAGAAGTCCTGGTGGTTCCAAAATTCTACCATTTATGGATGATGGAGGCCACTGTGCTCATCGGAACCTTCAATGCTGCAGAAATGTTTCTATACCCTTCCCCAGATCTGTGCCTCAATACAATCCTGTCTCAGAGGTCTACAGACAATTCCTTGGACTTCATGGCTTGATTTGTGCTCTGACATGCACTGTTAACTGTGGGATCTTATATAGACAGGTGTGTGCCTTTCCAAATCATGTTCAATAAACTGAATTTACCACAGGTGGATTCCAATCAAGTTGTAGAAACATCTCAAGTATGATCAGTGGAAGCAGGATGCACCTGAGCTCAATTTTGAGTGTCATGGAATAAGGCTGTAACATAACAAAATGTGGAAAAAGTGAAGCAAATTTACTGCTACAGGGCGGCCACGCTGTGCAAAATCATGTTCTGCATATACTGTATGTGATTTTGCACTTCTGGTTTGGGGGCCAGCGCGCCACTCTTGCTGTGATTTGTCACAGCAGAAGTTGATCAGCGGGTGCCGGCCAATGGATGACCACCGGCATCCACTGGTCATTGAGGAGAGAGACTGAAAAGAGCTCTACATATGTAAATGCAGAGCTCTGTTCTGACAAGGGGGCAGTGATTGATTTTCTTTATACCACATCCCTAAGTAAAAACAGCACACATAGTAAACACAAACACACATTTAACCCTTTGATCGCCCTAGATGTTTAACCCCTTCCCAGCCAGTGTCATTAGTACAGCGACAGTGCATAGTGACAACACTGATCACTGTATTAGCGATACTGGTTCCCACAGTGTCAAAAGTGTCCAATTGGCCGCCGCAATATTTCAGTCTCGCTATAAGTCAATAATGGCCACCATTACTACTATAAAAAAGAATAACAATAAAAATTCCAGTATATATCCCATAGTTTGTAGATGCTATAACTTTTGTGCAAACCAATCAATATCTGCTTATTTCCCCAAAATATGTAGCAGAATACATATTGGCCTACATTTATGGTGAAATTAGATTTTTTTACATTTTTTTTTAATTGAATATGTTTTATAACAGAATGTAAAAAATATTTTTTTTTTCAAAATGGTCTGTTTTTTTTTCTTTATAGCGCTAAAAATAAGAAACCACCAAAAGAAAGCTCTATTTGTGGGGAAAAAATGATATAAATTTTACTTGGGTACAACATTGCATTACCTCGTAATTGTTAGGTAAAGTAATTAGTGCTGCATCATATAAAAAATGGCCTGGTTATGAAGGCGATAAATATTCTGGAGGACAGGTGGTTAAACATTGTATGATTAGTATCACCTTAATGTAGATATCCATATAATTACTAAGGGTTCACAAAAATGTTCTCATAGCTTGTATGTGCAGTGAAAATTGAAGTCACACAGGCTAAGAAAGAGAAATCTAGTAATAATTATTCTTACTACACTGAAATGTTTATTTCAATAATAAAACTGTAAACAAATTATCTTTTCATGAAAAATAATATTCACATAAAATAAATACCTTACAAAGGCAATTTCTTAAAGCTGTGGATTACATTACACAGTTTCCTCACACTGTTGTTATGAGGTACAGTGAAAGCCAGGCAGTTTTTTATGCCAAAAATAAATGCAATACCATACATGCGTATTTATAAGATTCATTTATAATGTGAATATGCACTCTTTGCTTAACCACTTCAGGACCATGGTCTATTTTCCCTATAGGGGTGGGGGTTGGAAACTGTGGGCTTATTTGGAAACAGATCTACATCATTTCTTTTTAATATATAAGTATTACTTAGTTGTGAATGTGAAAAAAATGTAATTTTTTTGCAAAATTACTTTTTTAAAATCAGTGCAACCTTACATATAACAAAATACATTCAACATAATCTGAGTGTAAGGATATGACAAAAGTGTAATTTTAATGAAACAATGCAGAGTTTTAAAACCCAAAGTCAAAGTTTGCCTTTCAATTTAAGAAAGTATTTTCCTCTTATGATGCAATACTTTGTGTCATCGACATTTAACAATCAAGCTGGGTTTAAATGGACATGAATTGCAGCATCAGGGAAAGTTTTGCAAGTCAACAGTGGAATAAATTATGAATTACATATAACTACTGAACATCTGTTGCAGTAGGTGAACCCTGCCCTGTTGCAAGGTGGCTGTCTTTTTTTTTTTTTTTAAAGAACTATTTTATTATGTAAAAAGGTCATAATGCAATACACTTAAGTTTAAGGAACATAGGCGAGAAGTTTACAGAGTGAGATATACAAATGGCTGTACGAAGGTAACATGAAAATATCAATGTTTCAAAAATTCAAAGACAATCTATATAGCTAAAGAGATATCCCACTGTTTCCAGTTTTTGTCAAAAATATGCATGGTATCTGAGAGAACAACTTTCTGAATGCAAGGTGGCTGTCTATTCCCTATGTAATAATAATGTGGCAACACAGTAATTACACTGCAATGCAGAAAACCTGTATGGAGAGCTTTGTGGAAATTGTGGCACTAACTCATCCAGCCCCTGGGTGGGGGAGAACTAGATCGCAACAACCAGTGGTTTCAGCAGCCACATCCAATGAATTCACACATGGCCACCTAAAGCTTCCAAAATGACAATGTGGTTGACAGTAGCTTCTGCTTAAAATGACAATATAACATTTCATGGTTAGTGGGCTGAATTACTCACTGTCTTCTTACTGCCTGTGCTCTATTGACAAGGCCATAGTGATGGTTCTGGAATCCTCATTTAACTGTGTATTCTACAATATACAGAATTTAGTTAGGGAGTTTGATATAATTTGGCTGCAGAAAAGCTGTGACGGTTGGCTAAAACTGTAAATTTCTGTAGGGATTTCACCACCAGGATACCCAAAAATATAATAAGGCCAAATCTGATTCGAGTTGCCAGTAATACTACAGAATTAAAATTTTTGGTGTTAGAATTTACACTGTAAATGAAATAAAAAGTATTCAGTGGACTTGTATTTTTTTAATGGAATGTTTAGGAATTATTAAGAAAAATAGCCCTTTTCTTTGGAATAGTATCAGCTGTTTTATTACTCAATAATTGGCTAATCTAATGGGCATTACACAGATTTTTACATTATTATATAGTTTAATACACTGTCAGGCCAGAATCTGCAATACTTACTTGGCTTCTAGTGCAAGAGCTATAATCCCAGCAGCCATAGGAGCTGATGCTGAGGTTCCAGTGTGACTGTCTGTACAGCGCTGCCGTAGATCTGTGGTGATCTGAAACATAACATTAACTTTTTTATTTCTCTAAATTATTTGACAAAGAAAATGACTCTATAGTGAAAACAATATGCTTGTGCTATTTTTATTCTTTTACGATCCTGGTCTTTACCACAAACTTCTAAAGGAAATTAATTTACAGGAAAAAATTGCACAGGTTTTGTAAATTTGCAGAGGATTGTTGGCCTCAGGTACCAGCTATACATTATAGGTTATATTTTTTACATGTTTTCAGAAGTGTAAACCATTGTTAGCTGCAAGAAGATATGACCCCGCTTTTCTTATTTCCACTTTATCATAGACTAGTCTCAGGAAGCAGGCTGATTTTATGAAGATTTTCAAATTACCCACAATTTTGAACTAAACATTATACTATAAATCCGCTTTCACATAGGTACCTTGGAACGGGTTACATATTTTGCTGCATAGAAGAGATTTTTCTGAAAGATTTGCAATGTTATCAGTGTCCCGAGTAAATAAAAATTCTCTACTCTACTGTTTTGTCTGATACCTCTCATCTAGACGGGAAGTATGCAGAAGTCTTCCTTGTGGGGCAATTTTCCATTTACTTCCTGTTCTACCTTAAACCCATCAAATAGACGCAAAGTAAGGAGAAATATCACAAAATTAGTACACAGGAGGCACTAAAAATTTGACAGAGGTATTGGCCTCTTTCTTGGTGTTTTTTTGGTAGAGAATGTGGTCTTATAAAACATTATATATATATATATATATATATATATATATATATATATATATATATATATATACACTATATTGTCAAAAGTATTGGAACACCTGCCTTCACATGCACATGAACTTTAATGGCATCCCAATCCTAGGATTCAATATTGAGTTGGCCCACCCTTTGCAGCTATAACAGCTTCAACTCTTCTGGGAAGGCTGTCCACAAGGTTTAGGAGTGTGTCTATGGGAATGTTTGACCATTCTTCCAGAAGCGCATTTGTGAGGTCAGGCACTGATGTTGGATAAGGAGGCCTGGCTTGCAGTCTCCGCTCTAATTCATCCCTAAGGTGTTCTAACGGGTTGAGGTCAGGACTCAAGTCAGTCAAGTTCCTCCACCTCAAACCCGCTCATTCATGTCTTTATAAACCTTGCTTTGTACACTGGTGTGCAGTCACGTTGGAATAGGAAAGGCCATCTCCAAACTGTTCCCACAAAGTTGGGAGGAATGAAATTGTCCAAAATGTCTTAGTATGCTCATGCCTTAAGAATTCCCTTCACTGGAACAAAGGGACCAAGTTCAACCCCTGATAAGCAACCCCACATCATAATACCCACTCCACCAAATGATATGGACCAGTGCACAAAGCAAGGTCTGTAAAGACATGGATGAGCGAGTTTGGGGTGGAGGAACTTGATTTGACCCTTTGGGGTGAATTAGAGTGGAGACTGCGAGCCAAGCCTCATCCAACATCAGTGCCTGACCTCACAAATGCGCTTCTGGAAGAATGGTAAAATATTCCCATAGACACACTCCTAAACCTTGTGGACAGTCTTCGTAGAAGAGTTAAAGCTTTTATAGCTGCAAAGGGTGGGCCAACTCATTATTGAACACGCCATTAAAGTTAATGTGCATGTAAAGTCAGGCGTCCCAATACTTTGACAATATAGTGAATATACAGCATATACAGTGCCTTAAAAAAGTATTCATACTTCTTGAAATTTTCCACATTTTGTCATTTTAAACCAAAAACGTAATGTCTTTTATTGTGATTTTATGTGATAGACCAACACAAAGTGGCACATAATTGTGAAGTGGAAGAAAAATGATAAATGTTTTTAAAATTTTTTTACAAATAAATATGTCAAAAGTGTGGTGTGCATTTGTATTCAGCCCCCCTGAGTCAATACTTTGTAGAACCACCTTTCACTGAAATTACAGCTGCAAGTCTTTTTGGTCAAGTCTCTACCAGCTTTGCATATCTAGAGAGTGAAATTTTTGCCCATTCTTCTTTGTAAAATAGCTCAAGCTCTGTCAGATTGGATGAAGAGTGTCTGTGAACAGCAATTTTCAACTCTTGCCACAGATATTCAATTGTATTTAGGTCTGGACTTTGTCTGGGCCATTCTAACACATGAATATGCTTTGATCTAAACATCCCAATTTAGCTCTGATTGTATGTTTAGGGTCGCTGTCTTGCTGGAAGGTCCACCTCCCCCCAGTCTCAAGTCTTTTGCAGACTCTAACAGGTTTTCTTCTAAGTTTGCCCTGTATTTGGTTCTATCCATCTTCTCATCAACTCTGACCAGTTTCCCTTTCCCTGCTGAAGAAAAGCATCCCAACATGATGCTGCCACCACCATGTTTCACAGTGGGGATGGTGATGTGCAGTGTTTGTTTACCGCCATACATAGTGTTTTCCTTTTAGGCCAAAAAGTTCAATTTTGGTCTCATCTGACCAGAGCACCTTCTTCCACATGTTTGCTGTGTCCCACACATGGCTTCTTGCAAACTGCAAACAGGACTTCTTATGGCTTTCTTTCAACATTAGCTTTCTTTATGGACACTCTTCCATAAAGTCCAGATTTGTGGAGTGCACGACTAATAGTTGTCCTGTGGACAGATTCTCCCACCTGAGCTGTGGATCTCTGCAGCTCCTCCAAAGTTACCATGGACCTCTTGGCTGCTTCTCTGATTAATGCTCTCCCTGACCGGCCTGTCAGTTTAGGTGGTAAGTTCGCAGTTGTGCAAAACTCTTTCCATTTTCGGATGATGGATTGAACAGTGCTCCATGAAATGTTCAAAGCTTGGGATATTTTTTTTATAACCAAACCCTTCTTTAAATTTCTCCACAACTTTAACCCTGACATGTCTGGTGTGTTGCTGTTTGTTCACTAAGGTTCCCTAACAAACCTCTGAGGACTTCACAGAAGAGCTGTATTTATACAGAGATTTAATTACACACAGGTGGACTCTATTTACTAATTGACTTCTGAAGGCAATTGGTTCCACTAGATTTTAGTTAGGGGTATCAGAGTAAAGGGGGCTGAATACAAATGCACACCACACTTTTCACATATTTATTTGTAAAAAAAATTGAAAACCATTTATCATTTTCCTTCCACTTCACAATTATGTACCACTTTGTGTTGGTGTATCACATAAAATCCCAATAAAACACATTTATGTTTTTGGTTGTAACATGACAAAATGTGGAAAATTTCCAGGGGTATGAATACTTTTTCAAGGCACTGTACATACATAAAAAATAATAAGATCTCTATATAAATGAGACAACGATCACAGAAACACTATCATCCCATGCTTTTCCAACCTTGCAGTGACTTGATACAATAAAATTCAACGCAATGGATAAAATGGATAAAGACAGAGTAATATGTATAATCTCACGTTCAGTGGAAGCCCCAATTCTTCAAACCTCTTCTGAATATGTTAACATACTGATACTGGCAGACTTACAGAACACCTCAAGTCAGCGCTTGGAATGGAGTTCAATTACCTCATTCCATGACATTCCAACAACTTCAGTTTGCTTTCAAATTAATTTTAGATCACAACTGATTTAGTTCTACTTCTATTATGCAATTTATCAAAAATTAAATACGACACAAACATCAAATTGCTTCATAAAGCCAAGAGAACAATTTAGTTCCTCCATGCAATATATTTGATACAGATCCAGTAAATAATTCTGAAATGTGGTTATATAGGCTTCTTGAGGATTAAATGGTTTATTTTAAACATCTCATTCTGGTACATTTAGCTTTCCAGTCAATGCCAGAACATCTGTATTCAGATCATAGAAAGCTTAGTGCAAATCCAATATTATTGTTTTTGTAACAACACTTCCGTAGTTCATTTGGAACATAATTGTATTTTTTTCTTTTTGTAAACATGGAAAGGCTGTCACAGCAACAGATGCTATTTGAGGGGCAGAGTATGTTTCAATAGCTTCTTTTCATGAAGTTATATAATAACTTCATGACTCAAATCAAGATCTTTGTGTGAATTGCAAAACAACTTTGGATATCATACTCGTACATTTATCACTTCTAAGTACTCAAAATATATGTCATCCAGCCATGTGTCACAATTTATATATATATGCACATACTGTATGTGTGTGTGTATATATATATATATATATATATATATATATATATATATATATACACACATGCGGTTTTGCATGAACCGCATGTTTGAGATCTCCCCAGAATGGCTCAATGATATTAAGGTCAGGAGACTGTGATGGCCACTCCAGAACCTTCATCTTTTTTCTGCTGCAACCACTGGAGGGTCAACTTGTTGTGCTTAGGGTCATTGTCTTGCTGGAAAGTCCAAGAGCATCCCATGCCCAGTTTTCATGCAGACGAGTGCAAATTGTCTGCCAGTATTTTCTGAAAGCATGCTAATGTCATCAATTTTCACGAGATTCCCCCTGCCTTTAGAGCTCACAAACCCCCAAAACATTACTGAGCCACCACCATGCTTCACAGCAGGGATGGTAATCTTGTCACTTTAGGTCTTGTTGACCCCTCTGCAAACAAAGCGCTTATGGTTGCGATCATAAAGCACTATTTTGGTCTTGTCACCCAAGATTACAGTGTGCCAAAAGCTGTGAGGCATGTCAAGGTGTTCTCGAGCATATTGTAACCATGCTTTTTTTGTGGCATTGGTGCAGTAAAGGCTCCTTCTTGGCAATTCAACCATGCAGCTCATTTTTGTAATATCGCCATATTGTGCTCATCAAAAAACACACCGTCCTTTTCTAGAGCAGTCTGTATTTCTCCAGAGGTTACCTTTGGGTTTTTCTTTGTATCCCAAACAATTCTTTTGGCAGTTGTGAAATCTTTCTTGGTCTACCTGACCTTGGCTTGGAAATTTTCCACTTCTTAATAAGTGATTGAACAGTACTGACTGACATATTTAATGCTTTGGATATCTTTGTATATCCTTTTCCATCCTCCATCCAGAAACTACCCAAATGACCCTGATCAAAAGGTGACATACCCTGGTGATTTTGACCTGATAACATGCACACAAGTTGACACAAAGGGGTTTGAATGGCTATTAAAGGTAACCATCCTCATCTGTGATCTGTTTGCTTGGGTGTTAGGGTGTGTGCATAAAAGGTCAATTAGGGTGTGTGAATAAAAGGTCAATGAGTTTTTGGACTCCTGACAGACCCTTGCATCTTTCATCCAGTGCTGCACTGACATTTCTGGATTCTGAATCATGGGGAAAGCAAAAGAATTGTCAAAGGATCTGCAGGAAAGGGTAGTTGAACTGTATAAAACAGGAAAGGGATATAAAAAGATATACAAGGAATTTAGAATGCCAATCAGCAGTGTTCAAACTCTAATCAAGAAGTGGAAAATGAGGGGTTCTGTTGAAACCAAACCATGGTAAGGTAGACTAACTAAAATTTCAGCCACAACAGCCAGGAAAATTGTTTGGGATGCAAAGAAAAACCCACAAATACAGAACTCTCTGAAAACATGTGGTCTGGCTGTTTCAAGATGCACAATAAGGAGGCACTTGAAGAAAGATGGGCTGCATGGTAGAGTCACCAGAAGAAAGCAATTACTACGCAAATGCCACAAAGTATCCCTCTTACAGTACGCCAAACAGCACAGAGACAAGCCTCAAAACCTCATGGCACAAAGTCATTTGGAGTGAGGAGACCAAAATTGAGCTTTTTGGCCACAACCATAAACACTACATTTGGAGAGGAAAAAAGGGGGCCAGTGGCTGGTATGTCCTAGTAGACAAGGCACCTCATCCCAATGATTTAAATATAATTTTTTTTATATATCTATTGTATTGAGTTGTTGTTGGCACCGCAATAATCCCCTTCCCTTTGCTCCATACTACATTTGGAGAGGAGTCAACAAGGCCTATGAAGAAAGGTACACCATTCCTACTGTGAAACACGGAGGTGGATTGCTGATGTTTTGGGGATGTGTGAGCTACAAAGGCACAGGAAATTTGGTCAAAATTAATGGCAAGATGAATGCAGAATGCCTGAATGGAAGAAGCAGAGCCAAGCTGAGGAGATCCAGGGGAGGACCCTTGCTGGAGAGAGCCAGGATGAAGGCTGGTCTCTCAGAAGGGCCTGGTAACTCGTTTGGAGGACGCACCTACATCTAACTACCCTCACAGTACTGCTGGGTTGGTTTAAAGGTTCTGGTACTGTGAAGCTGTTCTACAATCCAATCAAGGTAATACTTTCCTGGCTGCTAAGTTTGTGAGAGAGACTTATCCAGGCATCTACTGGCTGCTAAGTCTGTGAGAGAGGCTTATCCAGACATCTTACTGGTTGCTAGGTCTGTGTGAGAGACCTACCCAGGTATTCAAGATCTGCTGAAAGAAAGCTGTATTTTGTTCTTTGATTCAAGCAGTCTGTAAGTGATCTGCTAAAAAGGTATCTGAAACCTCCCCTCAACCTCTTTTCTGTAACCTTTCTCAAGTTTTAATTAAAGCATTGCAAATGCTTTAAATGGACTCAGCCCTGGGGTGAATGTAAGCCCGCTCCCTGTATCTGGAGGTAACCTATTGCTCCCAGTATACCCAGGGGGTGCTATATATATATATATATATATATATATATAAAATGGTAACGCAAATTTCTAATCAGACAATCCCGTGGCAGAAACTCTGCATTTAGGCAGCTAGAGGTGGTGAAGACGACTTGCTGAAGTTCAGACCGAGCATCAGAATAGGGAAGAAAGGGGATTTAAGTGACTTTGAATGTGGCATGGTTATTGGTGACAGTATGTGTAGTGATATAATATAAGTATTGAATATTGGGTGATATGATAATTAATAAGTACTCTTCCGCAGCAACCCAATTCTTCCAGAGAGATGCACTTTATTGACTTCCAACACAGAACAAAGTCCAAAGTCCACAGATGACAAAGAAATCCGACAGAGGAAATATGATTCAGAGACCCATATTCCTAGGCCTGTGTGTCCCCAGCCATACACAGACAAGCCCCACTCATACACATACAAGCCTCACTTACAAACCTATAGACTGAATGCCGTGTTATATTCACCAGGCATTGAATGGCTGAGCAATTTGATTGGCCTTTCAATTCAGGACTTTAGTCTTTCAAACAGACAACAACCCCCAGCCGTGAACAGCTGTAGTCATAAACCACCCCAATTTGCACTCCCGCATATCAACATCAACAAGTCCTCTTTAGATATGTGTATACCACCTGAACACCCTTTGAAATGTTCAAATAGACTTGCATATGATTAACACATCAAAGAGTCTTCAGCTTGTTCCCTTGCTATGTTAAAATTCAGTTGGACAATGCAACTGAATTTCTGGTCAGCATGGCACTCCAATACAATATTATACATAAATTGGCCAACATATTACAACATATACCCCCACTTGGGTCGGTTCTAACTACTAGAACTGACCCATAAATCAAACAACAAAAAATATCATTACGATTTAAGGTACTGGATGCTTTACAATGGCTCATATAAAATATGAAGTTGAAACTGGTTACATCTCTCTTCGCCAGCCTCTAAAATATCCCCATGAAACAGTTATTAGATAATATAACTTTTAGACCATGACTAGAAAAGGATTTGGTAAACATCAGTGGCCCATATAGCTGTTAGGCCTTATTATATCACATCAAGATCTTGAATATTGCGCAAAGACGAGCTGATGTCACAGTCCATCCTTTGGTCTGACTTCATCACATCTCTCACCATCTCACTGAAAGTAAACTTGGTATGCTCTGGGAACTCCAATCCACAAGTCCAGGATTCTCTCATCTCCAGGCTCAAGCTTTTCATTTTTAAAGATGCTTTTACGCAAACACTCTACTTTCATCTTTATAGTAAGAAGAACTATCAATGTACCAGCACTCACTTTCAAGGTCAAAAGGTTTGGATATGGCAGTAAAAACTGTGCTTCAAACTATTTTCTTGCACTTGACATTCATGAGTCCATCTTGCAAGCATTTTACAATTCACATCTGCTTCTTTCCATTTCCACAATTTGAACAAAGATGACCGGGTTGTGTACCTGTCAAGTACCAGAATTTGTTGATTGCCAGCCACAATTTGCTTTTGTAATTTGCTGTAGGCCGACCCCTCATTGCATCCAATAGAGCAGTTACTTGGATCATTCAGTCCATAATTACACTTGAATGGTATACCAACATATACATATACCCCCACACGATGGTTCAGATAGAATCAACTTGACATCAGTGTTTATCAGATCTTCTATCCAGACAAAGCGGCAGTGGAAATTCTTGCTAGTATCTTCACCATGAAAGGTAGAAAGAATTTTTTCATCCATATATGTCATAGCCTTTAGCATATTATAAACAACTGAATCAACAAAGTTTCAAATCATGACTAGAGTGATGAATTTCACTCACCCCTCTTATAAATTTAGGAAAACCACCCAACATACTAAAATTTATGCTATGCCAAGCCATTGTGCAGCATCTCACCTTAGATGTCAAATATATTGATCAATACGCATTATGTAATATGTACAGTTGTCATGAAAATTATTTTAGGTTTAAATGCTTCTCTTTGGTTTTAAGATAAAGTTCAAGAAATAAAACATAAAGAAAATAAAAAAATGAAAAGCAAAATATATCAGGAAAAGGAAGAAAAATTAAAAATTAGGGCGTTGAAGAAAAAAGAAAAAAAAAAAAAAGGTCCATTGCTTGATGAATTTCGAGAGAGTCCATGAATGCTTTATAATTCCATGTATAGTGATATATTGTCTATTCAGCATTTCTCCCATAATTCTCCACCACTATTCAATTTCAGACTTCTGCTATTCACATGCAAGCATCTTCAGACGTCCTTGAAAAACAAAACTCTCCAACAAAACTAATTAGCAAGGTCCTTAAACATTGTTTGAAGTTAAAACAAAACACTATTTACACGTTTACAGTTTGGAGCTAATTCACCCCCACTGCTAGAGAAGTGTCATCTGCATTCAAAAACAGATCTGGAGAATGTACATCTTGTACATTCATGACACCCTGTACCCCCTTCAACTGCTCTAATAATTTATCACGTTCCCCTCTCATCTTATCATACTCAATTTTCAGCTGGTCATATTTCTGTTTTAATTGAGAAAACGGTATCCAAGTCTTTGACCTTTTCTTATTATTATTTTGGTCAGCTCTGTTTTTCATATTAATATCACCTATGTTTGACCCGATGTCTCCTCTCTGGCTATTATCATAGGATATTATCTTCTGATCTTTATGTTCAGTATTTGTCCTAAACAATGTGGCTAAATCAATTTTGGCAGCCTGCTCATTTGACTTTCTCCATAAATGGTCTGCTCTCAACAATATGTCTTTTAAGTCATGAGGATTTGGGGTAACTGATAAAATATTTTGTTTGATATCTTCATGCAACGCATCTAGAAACATACTCATATGTATCAAGCCACCACGCTCAAATGCAAGATTATTACCGACCAATAATTCCATAATAGTCGCTATCCTGTGTGACAATTCATAGGGAGATTCATTTTGCATTTGTTGGATCTTTCCATGAATAGTAACATCAGAACGTACACCATACAAAACACATAATAATTCCAGTAATATGTCCCTTGTCCTCAGAGGCTGAATACAGATTTGTTTAATTCTCATCCAAAGACCATCCTATAGAATGTTGCAAAACTCTTTCTAAGTCAGATGGGTTGAGGTTGTACATATCTCTGACCTGCTGCACGTTACAAAACCATTTTAAAAATCTGTTTAAATCATGGTATGGAACCATTCCTATTTCTTTAAGAATTGCGTCTAATAATTTTGGTTTCAATGGCTTCATTACAAGCTGAACTTCACCTGTATTATTATTATTGTTATAAACTGTGGTAGTCACAGTGGGGGCAGCTGGTAATGAATTATCAGATTTAATATGAGGTTCTGTTTGCTGCAGATTGCTGAATCCAAGATTTGATGCATATCTGCATTCCTGAGATCTCTTCTCTAATTCCATAATTCTTAATTTTAATCTCTCATTTTCCTCTGATAATTCATCACAACGTTTAGATTTCTCAAGTAAAGCTTCTCCAATGGTAACTGCATGCAATTTTAAATTTACTGTCTCGGTGTCTGATTGGTTTTGTAACCTCTCACAAACATTGTTGCTATTATCAACTGCCTTCTGTAACTGGGTAATTTCCTCAACCTTATAATTCAAAGAACTTTCCATTGTTAGACAGCAAGATAACAAGCACTGTATAATACAACCTTTTCTTTTACTTTCTGAAATTTTGCTATCAAAAACATTTTTCTCTAAAAATTCCTTCATCATCGTCCATGTCTGCTTACATTTTTCTGGAATTTCATAAGGACCACCATGGCGCTTAATACATTTTAATACCCATCTGTTAACTTTATCAGAACTGACACTAGCTTCACACTGAGTAAGCATTTTGACTATATTACTAATAATTAAAAAAAAGAAAATATTTTACTCACCGCATTAGTTACTCCTTTGGCTTCCACTTCAGGTCTTCTGGTACACGACACAGTCCTTTTTTTTTTGTTGTTGTTTCCGGTCTCCAGAGAATAATTCTGGGGTTCCCAACTTGTTTAAATTTGTAGATCAGACTCTCTTATGTCACAACCAGACATTCCAGACATTAGAGTCACAGCACAGCTCTTGGTTCTTCATCAGACTTCTGTCCACCTCACAGGATTGTTGTCACCACCGACTTCCGTTACTAAGTCCGAAAATGCTCTTCTGGTCACTTCACGGCACCAAATGTAGTGATATAATATAAGTATTGAATATTGGGTGATATGATAATTAATAAGTACTCTTCCGCAGCAACCCAATTCTTCCAGAGAGATGCACTTTATTGACTTCCAACACAGAACAAAGTCCAAAGTCCACAGATGACAAAGAAATCCGACAGAGGAAATATGATTCAGAGACCCATATTCCTAGGCCTGTGTGTCCCCAGCCATACACAGACCAGCCCCACTCATACACATACAAGCCTCACTTACAAACCTATAGACTGAATGCCGTGTTATATTCACCAGGCATTGAATGGCTGAGCAATTTGATTGGCCTTTCAATTCAGGACTTTAGTCTTTCAAACAGACAACAACCCCCAGCCGTGAACAGCTGTAGTCATAAACCACCCCAATTTGCACTCCCGCATATCAACATCAACAAGTCCTCTTTAGATATGTGTATACCACCTGAACACCCTTTGAAATGTTCAAATAGACTTGCATATGATTAACACATCAAAGAGTCTTCAGCTTGTTCCCTTGCTATGTTAAAATTCAGTTGGACAATGCAACTGAATTTCTGGTCAGCATGGCACTCCAATACAATATTATACATAAATTGGCCAACATATTACAACAGTATGGTCTGTGAATTTTCAAAAACTGCTATTGGGATTTTCATGTGCAACCATCTCTAGGGTTTACAGAGAATGGTCCGAAAAAGAGAAAATATCCAGTGAGCGGCAGTTGTGTGGATGAAAATGCCTTGTTAATGTCAGAGGAGAATGGGCAGACTCGAGATGGTAGGTTCGAGATGATAGAAAGGCAACAGTAACTCAAGTAACCACTTGTTACAATACCATCTCTGAATGCACCACACATCAAATCTTGAAGCAGATGACTACAGCAGCAGAAGACTACACCGGGTGACACTGCCAGCTATGAACAGGCTACAAATTGCACAGACGTTGCTTGGTTAGACGTGCCTCGATTTCAGCAGCGACATTCACATGGTAGGATCAGAATTTGGAGTAAACAACACGAAAACGTGGATCCATCCTGCCTTGTATGAACGGTTCAGGATGCTGGTTGTGGTGTAATGGTGTGGGGGATATTTTCATGGCACACTGGGCCCCTTAGTACCAATTGAGCATTGTTTAAACGCCACGGCCTACCTGAGTATTGTTGCTGACCATGTCCATCCCTTTATAACTACAGTGTACCCATCTTCTGATGGCTACCGCCAGCAGGATAATGCACCATGTCACAAAGCTCAAATCATCTCCAACTGGTTTCTTGAACATGACAATGAATTCACTGTACTTCAATGGCCCCCACAGTCACCAGATCTCAACCCAATAGGGCACCTTTGGGATGTGGTGGAACAGAAGATTTGCATCATGGATGTGCAGCCAACAAATCTGCAGCAAGTGCATCATGCTATCATTTCAACGTGGACCAAATCTCTGAGGAATGTTTCCAACACCTTGTTGAATCTATGCCATGAAGTATTAAAGCAGTTCTGAAGGCAAAAGGGGATCCAACCCGATACCAGCAAGGTGTACCTAACAGTGGCGGCCCGTGCATTGTGGGCACACGGGCGCCACCCCCCCGACACCTCCACCGCCCTCCCTATTCATGTACCCAGCCCCTTTTAGGATGCCAGACACATTAAATACTATGGTGGGGATAGGCGGGGAGTGTGTATTTTGAAGCACGTGATTAGAGCCAGAGGCTCTAATAGGCTTCAAAATAGGGTGGGCTCAGGACGCAGAGCACTGTATCCCGATCCAACCCTGTTGGGTGGCATAGTGAATACATTTTCGCTATTTTCACACTAACATTCCTCCCTGCCAATCAGCATGCAGGTCAGCGAGACCTGTCTCCTGATTGGCCAAAGCATTAGGCAATCCTATTGGATGCCTAATGCTTTGGCGGAAGAAGAGACACTGCGGAGGAAGCCTGAGGAGCCGAGCGGACACAGGAGCCACAGCTGCCGCTTCCCGCTGCGTAGGAGAGCCGCCGAGGAAGAGAGCCCGTCACTCCAGAAGAGGAGCGGAGCCCCGCCACACGAGCGGTAAATGCCGCCGGACCGGCCTCGGGGGTTAGTGAAGTGACAGCTGAGCCGAGGGAAACTCCTGGCTACGTTTGATGGGCACAAGTGGCTGCATATACTGGGCACAAGTGGCTGCATTTGACAGGCACAAGTGGCTGCATTTGATGGGCACAAATGGCTGCATTTGATTGGCACAAGTGGCTGCATATGGCGGGCACAAGTGGCTGCATATACTGGGCACAAGTGGCTGCATATGATGAGCACAAGTGGCTGCATTTGATTGGCACAAGTGGCTGCATTTGATTGGCACAAGTGGCTGCATATGATAGGCACGAGTGGCTGCATTTGATGGGCACGAGTGGCTGCATATGATGGGCACAAGTGGTTGCATATGATGGGCACAAGTGGCTGCATATGATGAGCACAAGTGGCTGCATATGATGGGGCACAGTGGCTGCATACGATGGGGCACAGTGGCTGCATATAATGGGCACAAGTGGCTGCATATGATGGGCACAAGTGGCTGCATTTGATGGGCACAATGGCTGTATTTGATGGGCACAGTGGCTGCATTTGATGGGCACAATGGCTGCATTTCATGGGCACAGTGAGGCTGCAATTGATGGGGGGGTTCAGTATTTTTCAGTTTGTTTGCGCCCCCCGAAAAAAATTTTGAGCACCAGCCGCCACCGCTACCTAATAAAGTGGCTGGTGAGTGTATACAGTTGCAATAAAAAGTATGTGAACCCTTTTGGAATTATATGGATTTCTGCACAAATTGGTCATAAAATGTGATCTGATCTTCATCTAAGTCACAACAATAGACAATCACAGTCCGCTTAAACTAATAACACACAAAGAATTAAATGTTACCATGTTTTTATTGAACACACCATGTAAGCATTCACAATGCAGGTGGAAAAAGTATGTGAACCCTTGGATTTAATAACGGTTGAACCTCCTTTGGCAGCAATAACTTCAACCAAACCTTTCCTGTAATTGCAGACCAGACGTGCACAACGGTCAGGAGCAATTCTTGACCATTCCCCTTTACAGAACTGTTTCAGTTCAGCAATTCTTGGGATGTCTGGTGTGAATCGCTTTCTTGAGGTCATGCCACAGCATCTCAATCGGGATGAGGTCAGGACTCTGACTGGGCCACTCCAAAAGGCGTATTTTCTTCTGTTTAATCCATTCTGTTGATTTACTTCTATGCCTTGGGTCACTGTCCTGTTGCAACACCCATCTTCTGTTGAGCTTTAGCTGGTGGACAGATGGCCTTAAGTTCTCCTGCAAAATGTCTTGATAAACTTGGGAGTTCATTTTTCATTCGATGATAGCAATCCGCCCAGGCCCTGACGCAGCAAAGCAGCCCCAAACCATGATGCCCCCACCACCATACTTCACAGTTGGGATGAGGTTTTGATGTTGGTGTGCTGTGCCTCTTTTTCTCCACACATAGTGTTGTGTGTTTCTTCCAAACAACTCAACTTTGGTTTCATCTGTCCACAAAATATTTTGCCAGTACTGCTGTGGAACATCCAGGTGCTCTTGTGCAAACTGTAAATGTGCAGTAATGTTTTTTTGGACAACAATGGCTCCTCTGTGGTATCCTCCCATGAAATTCATTCTTGTTTAGTGTTTTCTGTATTGTAGATTCGCTAACAGGGATGTTAGCATATACCAGAGACTTTTGTAAGTCTTTAGCTGACACTCTAGGATTTTTCTTCACCTCATTGAGCAATCTGCGCTGTGCTCTTGCAGGATGCCCACTCCTAGGGATAGTAGCAGCAGTGCTAAACTTTCTCCATTTACAGAAAATTTGTCTTACCATGGACTGATGAACAGCAAGGCATTTGGAGATACTTTTATAACCCTTTCCAGCTTTATGCAAGTCAGCAATTCTTAATTGTAGGTCTTCTGAGAGCTCTTTTGTGCGAGGCATCATTCACATCAGGCAATGCTTCTTGTGAAACGCAAACCCAGAACTGGTGTGTGTTTTTTATAGGGCAGGGCATCTGTAACCAACACTTCCAATCTCATCTCATTGATTGGGCTGGAGGGCCGTAGTTTGGGGATCCCTGGTCTAGGGGTTCACATACTTTTTCCACCTGCACTGTGAATGTTTACATGGTGTGTTCAATAAAAACATGGTAACATTTCATTCTTTGTGTGTTATTAGTTTAAGCAGACAGATTGTCTATTGTTGTGACTTAGATGAAGATCCAATCACATTTTATGACCAATTTGTGCAGAAATCTATATCATTCCAAAAGGGTTCACATTATTTTTATTGCAACTGTATATCTGTGTAAAGAATAAAGTGCAGTGCTATATTGCAGACATTTAATTTGCAACACGCTAGTTTTAAAGTGCAGAAAATTAGGAAACTGTCAACAATTACGGTGCTAAGCAATTTTTAGTACAGCTTAGTTGTTCCCAAGCTGCAGTCTTACTTCAATAAGTGTCAATTTGTGGAAATTCTGCTGGTTACTCTGCTTCAATTACACAATTCTTAATCTGAATTTGCATTATCTACAATCATGGTTGACTGTCTTCAATACTTTCTAAGTCACTGACCCAGAACAAAGATGTAACCTGTAAAGGGAGCCTCTGATCTGTATACTTATGCAAGGGATAGCATGACAGCCAGGCATTTAACATTTTCAGCAGGCAAAGACAACCCTAGCAGTTTATGTATTGACATCCTTTAACTTTGGTAATTAAAACTGAATTCCAGTAAAGAAAAAAATACTTCATAAAGAGATAAAATAACAAAGACGACTTTGCTGCAATTCTCCCCCCCTCAGACCATCATCATTCAAACCATTCCCTTTGAGCCCAGGCTGTCATGAATACACCCCCAGCCTATGACGGAACTTCTACTCTACTTTCCCCTACCATTAGCACACTCTTTGTCAGCAAACGGACTGCTTGGCTCCTGGATCTGCTTCTTCATTACATCACTCTGAGCTCAGCTATACAGGGACTAGAAGAGGCTAATACTAAATCAAAAGGTACTCAGACTGCCTACACTGAAAAATGACAAGTGATGATATACAGAGGAACCCAAAAAATGTATGCACACTTCAACAGTTTTTATCTATGCCTTTTTTAAATCACCAATTGAATTATGGCAGCAATGTGTAGTATTAGATTTCCCCTAAAGATGTCAGTAGTCGCACCAATGTTGATGTAATCAATTTACAAGCCATTCGTTCGGTTTATGCAGATGAGCAATTTTACTTCCAGCAAGATGGCGCACCCCCTCACTACCACAGAGACCTGAGAGCCTATGTCAGGACGTTGAATAGGAAATGAAGGTGCTGTTGAATTCCCTCCACACCCCTTGATTTCTATCTGTTGACAACACCAAAGGATGTGGTGCATCATAGAAAACCACCTACACTGACTGCACTATGGGAAGAAATTGAAACATCATGAATAGCAATTCCTGTGGACACTGACAATGTTGTTCATGCTGTAGTTTGCCAAAATCAAAAGGGTCTGAATGCTAATGGTGACCATGTTGAGCACCTAATGTGACTGCATAATTCAAACAGGACTTACAACTACCCTTTGATGTTTATATATATCTAGTAACACAATTTTCATGCATATATTTTTCAGGTTGAAGTGTGTATACATTTTTTAACCACTTGCCGACCGCCTCGCGCAGATATACTGCGGCAGAATGGCACAAGCAGGCAAAGTAACATATGGGTACGTGCCCGAGGCGGTCGGCTTCTGTTCCAGAGCGATCCGTGCTGAGGGGGAGGCCATCCATTTGTGGCCACCCCCTCACGATCGCTCCCAGCCAATGACAAGCTTCCTCTGCTGCTGTATAGTAAACAGCAGCAGAGGAAGTGATGTCATCGCTCCTCGGCTTGTTATTTTCTGTTACGGCGCCGAGGAGAGAAGACATCGATGTGAGTGCACAACACACACACATACAGTAAAACACACCAGGCACACTTTACACCCCCCATCACCCCCTGATCACCCCCCCCCCCCCCCCCCCCGTCACAGAGACACCAAGCAGTTTTTTTTTTTTTTATTACTGCATTGGTGTCAGTTTGTGACAGTTAGTGTGGTAGGGCAGTTAGTGTTAGCCCCCTTTAGGTCTAGGATACCCCCCTAACCCCCCTAATAAAGTTTTAACCCCTTGATCACCCCCCATCGCCAGTGTCACTAAGTGATCGTTTTTCTGATCGCTGTATTAGTGTCACTGGTGACGCTAGTTAGCGAGGTAAATATATAGGTTCGCCGTCAGCGTTTTATAGCGTCAGGGACCCCCATATACTACCTAATAAAGGTTTTGACCCCTTGATTGCCCCCTAGTTAACCCTTTTACCAATGATCACTGTATAACTGTTACGGGTCACGCTGGTTAGTTAGTTTATTTTTTATAGTGTCAGGGCACCCGCCGTCTATTACCTTATAAAAGTTTAGCCCCCTGATCGCCCGGCGGTGATATAAGTTAGGTTTTAGGGTCAGATAGGGTCTGCGTCACCCCAGGCAGCGTCAGGTTAGCGCCAGTAGCGCTAACACCCACGCACGCACCATACACCTCCCTTAGTGGTATAGTATCTGAACGGATCAATATCTGATCCAATCAGATCTATACTAGTGTCCCCAGTAGTTTAGGGTTCCCAAAAACACAGTGTTAGCGGGATCAGCCCAGATACCTGCTAGCACCTGCGTTTTGGCCCTCCGCCCGGCCCAGCCCAGCCCACCCAAGTGCAGTATCGATCGATCTCTGTCACTTACAAAACACTAAACACACATAACTGCAGCGTTCTCAGAGCCAGGCCTGATCCCTGCAATCGCTAACAGTTTTTTTGGTAGCATTTTGGTGAACTGGCAAGCACCAGCGGCCTAGCACACCCCGGTCGTAGTCAAACCAGCACTGCAGTAACACTTGGTGACATGGCGAGTCCCATAAGTGCAGTTTAAGCTGGTGAGGTGGCAAGCACTAGTAGTGTCCTGCTGCCACCAAGAAGAAGACAAACACAGGTCCGTCGTGCCCATAATGCCCTTCCTGCTGCATTCGCCAATCCTAATTGGGAACCCACCACTTCTGCAGCACCTGTACTGCCCCCATATACATCCCCAACCAAATGCGGTCAGCTGCATGAGAGGCATTTACTTTATGTCCTCCCGAGTACCCCTACCCAACGAACCCCCCCAAAAAAGATGTTGTGTCTGCAGCAATCGCGGATAGAGGCGTGACACCCGCTATTATTGACCCTCCTGTCCTGACAATCCTGGTCTTTGCATTAGTGAATCTTTTGAACGCTACCATACACTAGTTGAGTATTAACGTAGGGTACAGCATTGCACAGACTAGGCACACTTTCACAGGGTCTCCCAAGATGCCATCGCATTTTGAGAGAACCGAACCTGGAACCGGTTACAGTTATTAAAGTTACAGTTACAAAAAAAAGTGTAAAAAAAATAAATAAATATATAAGATAAAAAAAAAATAGTTGTCGTTTCATTGTTCTCTCTCTCTATTCTCTCTCTATTGTTCTGCTCTTTTTTACTGTATTCTATTCTGCAATGTTTTATTGTTATGTTTTATCATGTTTGCTTTTCAGGTATGCAATTTTTTATACTTTACTGTTTACTGTGTTTTATTGTTAACCATTTTTTTGTCTTCAGGTACGCCATTCAGCTGCAGCGCAGATTTATTTATCTTGACAGCAACAGCGTTTGCTCCCACGATATATAAAGCCGTGACTCCAACGGAGGTGATATATGCCGAAGCATGGGGGCAGCAGGGGCGGAGGAGCGATTTGCTCCTAACTTTTGGGGCGGATGCCCCCATGCTTAGGCATATATAAATGGTGCATGTATGCCCATTATTAGAAGTGGGTGGATGAAGGGAGGTATTCTAATGGTGGGTATACCCACCAATCAATCTCTTTTTTTCATTCAGCCCACAGGCTGCATGAAAAAAAAGATTACAATATATGCCCAACAAGGACCAGCAACGTACTGGTATGTTGCTGGATCTTGGAGTGGTTATACCAGAATGATGCCTGCAGGTTTAGGTATCATCTTGGTATCATTCTTTTCAGCCAGCGGTCGGCTTTCATGTAAAAGCAATCCTAGCGGCTAATTAGCCTCTAGACTGCTTTTACAAGCAGTGGGAGGGAATGCCCCCCCCCACCGTCTTCCATGTTTTTCTCTGGCTCTCCTGTCCCAACAGGGAACCTGAGAATGCAGCCGGTGATTCAGCCAGCTGACCATAGAGCTGATCAGAGACCAGAGTGGCTCCAAACATCTCTATGGCTTAAGAAACCGGAAGCTACGAGCATTTCATGACTTAGATTTCGCCAGATGTAAACAGCACCATTGGGAAATTGGGAAGGCATTTTATCACACCGATCTTGGTGTGGTCAGATGCTTTGAGGGCAGAGGAGAGATCTAGGGTCTAATAGACCCCAATTTTTTCAAAAAAGAGTACCTGTCATTACCTATTGCTATCATAGGGGATATTTACATTCCCTGAGATAACAATAAAAATGATTAAAAAAAAAAAATGTAAGGAACAGTTTAAAAATAAGATGAAAAAGCAAAAAAAAAATAAAGAAAAAAAAAAAAGCACTCCTGTCCCCCCCTGCTCTCGCGCAAAGGCGAACGCAAGCGTCGGTCTGGCGTCAAATGTAAACAGCAATTGCACCATGCATGTGAGGTATCACCGCGAAGGTCAGATCGAGTGCAGTATTTTTAGCAGTAGACCTCCTCTGTAAATTTAAAGTAGTAACTTCTAAGGCTTTTAAAGGCTTTTAAAAATGTATTTAGTTTGTCGCCACTGCACGTTTGTGCGCAATTTTAAAGCATGTCATGTTTGATATCCATGTACTCGGCCTAAGATCATCCTTTTTATTTCATCAAACATTTGGGCAATATAGTGTGTTTTAGTGCATTCAAATTTAAAAAAGTGTGTTTTTTCCCCAAAAAATGCGTTTGAAAAATCGCTGCGCAAATACTGTGTGGAAAAAAAAAATTAAACACCCACCATTTTAATCTGTAGGGCATTTGCTTTAAAGAAATATATAATGTTTGGGGGTTCAAAGTAATTTTCTTGCAAAAAAAAATAATTTTTTCATGTAAACAAAAAGTGTCAGAAAGGGCTTTGTCTTCAAGTGGTTAGAAGAGTGGGTGATGTGTGACATAAGCTTCTAAATGTTGTGCATAAAATGCCAGGACAGTTCAAAGCCCCCCCAAATGACTCCATTTTGGAAAGTAGACACCCCAAGCTATTTGCTGAGAGGCATGTCGAGTCCATGGAATATTTTATATTGTGACACAAGTTGCGGGGAAAAAGACACATTTTTTTTTTTTTTGCACAAAGTCGTCACTAAATGATATATTGCTCAAACATGCCATGGGAATATGTGAAATTACACCCCAAAATACATTCTGTTACTTCTCCTGAGTACGGGGATACCACATGTGTGGGACTTTTTTGGAGCCTAGCCAACTTTTTGTAATTTTTTTTTTTTTGTCATTATTCAATCACTTGGGACAAAAAAAATTAATATTCAATGGGCTCAACATGCCTCTCAGCAATTTCCTTGAGGTGTCTACTTTCCAAAATGGGGTCATTTGGGGGGGTTTTGTACTGCCCTGCCATTTTAGCACCTCAAGAAATGACATAGGCATTTATAAACTAAAAGCTGTGTAAATTCTAGAAAATGTACCCTAGTTTGTAGACGCTATAACTTTTGCGCAAACCAATAAATATACGCTTATTGACTTTTTTTTTTACCAAAGATATGTGGCTGAATACATTTTGGCCTAAATGTATGACTAAAATTGAGTTTATTGGATTTTTTTTTTATAACAAAATGTAGAAAATATCATTTTTTTTCAAAATGTTCGGTCTTTTTCCATTTATAGCGCAAAAAATAAAAACTGCAGAGGTGATCAAATACCATCAAAAGAAAGCTCTATTTGTGGGAAGAAAAGGACGCAAATTTTGTTTGTGTACAGCATTGCATGACCGCGCAATTAGCAGTTAAAGCGACGCAGTGCCAAATTGTAAAAAGTGCTCTGGTCAGGAAGGGGGTAAATCCTTCCAGGGCTGAAGTGGTTAAGGCCCCTTATGTTGTAACCACAGCACCTGAAGATTTGGCTGCTCAATGACCAGGCCATTTTTTGCGATACGGCATTGCGTCGCTTTAATTGGCAATTGCACGGTCATGCAACGCTGTACCCAAACAAAATTGATGTCCTTTTTTTCCCACAAATAGAGCTTTCTTTTGGTGGTATTTGATCACCCCTGCGATTTTTATTTTTTGCGCTATAAACAAAAACAGAGAGACAATTTTGAAAAAAAAAACACAATATTTTGTACTTTTTGCTATAATAAATATCCCCAATTTTTTAAAAAAAAAAGCAATTTTTTTCCTCAGTTTAGGCCGATATGTATTCTTCTACATATTTTTGGTAAAAAAAATCACAATAAGCGTATATTGATTGGTTTGCACAAAAGTTATAGCTACATATAGCTACACAGGGATAGATTTATGGCATTTTAATTTTTTTTTTTTTCTAGTAATGGCGGTGATCTGCGATTTTTATCAAGACTGTGACATTATGGCGGATGCATCGGACACCTTTGACACATTTTTGAGTCGATTGACAATTATACAGCGATCTGTGCTATAAAAATGCACTGATTACTGTATAAATGTTACTGGCAGGGAAGGGGTTAACACTAGGGGGCGATCAAGTCACGAGCATCGGCACCCCCTGCAGTGCAGCGGCCGTGCCTGCTATCCCGCTTAAAGGAGCCGACGTACAGCTACGACAGTTCGTGGGATCGTGCTGACCTGCCACAGTATAATGACGGCGGCTGGTCGGCAAGTGGCTATAGATAACACAGCTGCATTAAAGTGTGTCTCTTGTATCTGTTTAGAGTTCAAATTTAAAAGATACAGGAGGCTGATTAGAATTAAGGGATTATTTCACATAATTGGAATACTACAGAAATGACAAGCTAATTGCTTTAGCCTTTGTCAAATGAGAAGTTTTTAGGCTGGCCATTACTATCCTGTCATTCAGAAAATTCTGCTTGCCCGATAATCATTCTGACCCAATGGCTCTTCTAAGACCCCCATACACACTATTAGATTCTCTGCAGATTTTTGTCTTTAGATTTACCAAAAACATATAATATGAGGTCAAACCTTAATGCCGCGTACACACGAGCGGACTTTACGGCAGACTTTGCCAGGCGGATTTCATCAGACAATTCGATCGTGTGTGGGCTCCAGCGGACTTTGTTTTCTCAAAAGTTGGACGGACTTAGATTTGAAACATGTTTTAAATCTTTCCGTCGAACTCGAGTCCGGTCGAAAAGTCCGCTCATCTGTATGCTAGTTCGACAGACAAAAAGCCACGCTAGGGCAGCTATTGGCTACTGGCTATGAACTTCCTTGTTTTAGTCCGGTCGTACGTCATCACGTACGAATTCGACGGACTTTGGTGGATTGTGTGTAGGCAAGTCCATTCATTCAGAAAGTCCGTCGAAAAGTCCGCCGAGCAAAGTCTGCCGTAAAGTCCACTCGTGTGTACGCGGCATTAGAGTTTCAATTTCTATGCAATCCAGCATTCCCTTGCATTACATGGTTTTGGTAAATCTGAAGACAAAAATTTGCAGAAAATCTAATAGTGTGTATGGGGCCTTTGTCACTGAACCAGAACAAGTATGCAGGTCAGGTGTTCAGATTTTACTCTAACTTCACTTGCTGTATGCTTGCTCTCTGGGTCAGTGACTCAAAGGGTTTGGTTTACTAAAAGCAAATAGAATGTTCACTTTGCAAGAGAAGTTGACTTTGAAAGGGAATTTGTCCGTGAGCTTAATGAATGAGATGAAGCTCTGCCATTGCCATGAATGCAGACTCACCATTGCCATGAATGCAGCCTTACCATTACCATGAATGCAGCCTCACCATTGCCATGAATGCAGCCTCACCATTGCCATGAATGTAGCCTCACCATTGCCATGAATGCATCCTTACCATTGCCATGAATGCAGCCTTACCATTGACATGAATGCAGCCTCAAATGCAGCCTCACTATTGCATGAATGCAGCCTCACTATTGCATGAATGAAGCCTCACCATTGCATGAATGCAACCTCACCATTGCATGAATGCAGCCTCACCATTGACATCAGTGCAGCCTGGTCGATGCCCATCTGCAGCCTCGGAGGGTACAGGGAGGGGGGTGGGACGAGGGCCAACAGATTACATACAAAGTTCTGCCTCCTATGATAGACAGAACAGTTGTCCAATGGCAGCCCAGGAGATGGGACTTCCTATAACAGAGGCCGCTGTGTAAACAAGAAATTCTCACTGTATGTATTCTGTCGGCGCTCGTCCCATCCCCTCCCTGTCCCCTCTGAGGCACATATATATGGGGTTGATTTACTAAAGGCAAATAGACTGTGCACTTTGCAAGTGCAGTTGCACTTATTTTTCCTAGAGCTTAGCAAATGTAGTGAAGATTTTTCATTATCCAATCATGTGCAAGCAAATATTCTTTTTTTTTTTTTCTTGCACCTGATTGGGTATTTTTTACAAAATGATGCTACACCACATTCACTAAGCTTTGGGGAAAATGAACGCAATGGCACTTGCAAAGTATTTTCCTTTAGTAAATCAACCCCTATGCCTTTCTTTCCTTGCTAACGCCCTATGCTGAGATTATTTGAAATGGCTCACTATCTCTTTTATGGCTTGCTTATATTATCCACAATCACATGTTACATGTTTGATGCTGGGACATGATTCATGTTTTAAGAAGCAGTGGGTGCCCTGTGTGCACAGTGCTGTGAATGGGGCTGGAAAACACATTTGTTAGCATTATGCCCAGTCATTTACACAGAAGGAAATAGTAATTGTGCTTCACTGAAGCACCTTACCATTTAACACTTTATGGTAATTAAAGATGTGCAATGCAATATGGCATGTGGCAGTACTGGTACTATCAGTATGGTTGATGTGTGGTACAAGTGCATGACTGTTGACCGGCAGACAAAGTTGTCACATTTTTATTTTCACAAGGATAGTGTTGCTGGGGTGGTGCTAGTTGAGTTTATGAAATATCGGGGATTTATTAAAACTGGTGCACTCAGAATCTGATGCAGCTGTGCATGGTAGCCAATCAGCTTCTAACGTCAGCTTGTTTAATTGAGATTTGACAATGAAACCTAGAAGCTGATTGGTTTCTATGCCAAGGTGTACCCGATTTTGCACTCTCCAGTTTTCGTAAATACCCCCCATAGTTTAAATAAAATAAAAATATTTAAACTGAACAAATAATCAATAGGAATTAAAAAAATGCTATGTTTTGTGAATTTATGGTACGCTGATATATGTTATCCAGGCCATTTTCCAACATGCATGACCTCTAACCTACCTCTAACCTATCCTTAGGCCCTGAAATAATCCTAACACCTAATCTCAACACTCTGTGTGTCTTGTGGACATGCACAGCAGGGCTCAGGAGCACTCGGCAGGGGGGAGGAGCCAAGAGTTCCGTCAGGGGACCCATTTCCATTTGCATTCTATATATACATATAATGTGATTCTGTACTTTCCAAATATGCTGCAGAAATCTCCCTCCACTGAGTCTGGCTGCAATCATTTAAACTGTGGGCAGATGAAGCTGCTGCCTGTTCACTTCCTGGATTTACACAGACACACAGAGGCACACCTCCAGCTCTGCAGCTCTCATTGACCCTCTTATGACTAATCCCCCTCCCTTCCTGGCAAACTCTCACGAGAGTGAGAGAGAGAGAGAGCTGTGCATGATGTCATAAGCCTAGGCTTTTTTTTCCAGACAAGAAGAAGTGGGCTGTATAAAAGATATTTACTGGCAGAAAAAAATGTTTTACTATCCAATGGTAGCCTCCCTGGCGGTTTTCCCGAGTGTGGCTCAGGGTTAAAATTCAGGACCATTAGCGGTAACCCCGAGCCACACTCGGGATTACATCGCAGGATCCTGGTGTGGCTTTACTTACCTTGTCCCCGGGATCCTGCGATGTCCCCCGCTGTGTCTGCAGGCTCCGTCCTCCTCCGAAGCCTCTCTGTGCCGGGCTCCGTTCCCTGCGAGCGGTGCGACGCACGGGGGCAGAGCCTGGCGGCAAATTCAAGAAATTGTAAAAACATAACACATACAGTACTGTAATCTTACAGATTACAGTACTGTATGAAATAATTTCACATCCCTTTTGTCCCCAGTGCTTTGTCCTATGCCCTGCATGCAGTTTTATGTTATATATACTGTTCTTTCTGCCTGAAAACTGGAGATTGTCCATAGCAACCAAAAAGTGTCCCTTTACGTCAAAAGTGGCTTTAGACCAGCTAGAAATCAGCGATAGTAAATTAGAACACTTGCAGAATTGAGCGATAGTGAATCGTGGGGAAATTTATTTTATTATTATTATTTTTTTTTTTAATTATTTATTTTTATTTATTATATTATAATTTATGTTTTTGTGTTTCAAACTTTATCATACCCGGGATATCTACTAGACTCTTGTTTGGACAGATTTAAGTGAGTTATTGTTAAGATTTACAGACCTACAATATAAAACGCCAACTTTCCAAGCAAAATAATTGTACCGCTTTCAGCACCTAAAATCCGAAATAATCATACCGCCAGGGAGGTTAAAACAACAAGGGCAGAAGACTTAATAGATGGAAAGATGAAAAAATGACTGAAGTTCCGCTTTAAGCTTTGCAAATATAACCTAGAAGCTGATTGGTTACTATGCACAGCTGCATCAGATTTTGTGTGCACCAGTTTTAGTAATTTGACCCTGTGGTGTCAAATGTTCCCAACCTTAAGAGAAACAAAATGTTACCGCTTACACTCTACCCAATTCATCCTCCTAATCCTTACCTTTGACTTATCACCCTAAAATTAACCTTTAACTTGAACTCTTACATTCATCTAACATTTAAGTATTCCTGAGACTCAGCCCTAACATAACATTTAGGCTGGGTTCACACTATTGCGAATTGAATGCAGGTTTCCCCGCAATTTGCATGTCAGGAGATTGTGATCGGCTCTTTATGGAGTGGCTCTGGTGCAAATTGCACAGAAGTCCTGTGCGTTTTCTGGTCAATTTCAGGTACGAATTCAGCCAAAAATTCGGACCAAAATCGGACCTGAAACGGTAAACGGGACACACGGGACCCCTGCTGTAAACCACTCCACTAAAGCTAAATAAACTTCTAAAACCATGTACTTATGTTATGAAGTGCCAAAACTGTCATGAGCAGAATCATTCAGTCATGTGTTGAGGAAGCCCAACATTGTGATGGAGCAATAGGAATGCGTAGATGGGTCTTTGCAGCAAGCTCTGATACTACCACTACTACTGACACTAGGGGGTCAATTTATAAAAATATTTGCTGGACGAATACATCACAAGCATTCACATAGTTGCCACAAATTATCCCCATAATTTGTCTAATATGTTTATTTCCCATGATTGTCAGTTCTGTCTAGTGGTCATAAATAAACAAAATATGGGGATTAATCATGAAGGATATGAAAATGTGTGTACCATCAGTCCAGCTAATTTTTTATAAATAGACCCCTCAGTGTCTAAACTTTGCCTGTCAGATTGGCTCGCCATTAGGCCATCTCTACCTGCTTTTTGAGCCTGCTGAAGATAAGTATAGGCACCTCTAGGTACTTGTACTTTATAACTGCAGTCTTGTAAAGAATTTTATGTGAGCCATAAATAAAGAAATAACAAGAAATATCATGAAATACTACACAATTTAAAGGAAATTGTGATTTACAGAATAAGCAATGTGTATACCCAGCAGCAAGTGTTACAGCTGCAGGTCTCTTATTAATTTAACAGCAAACTCATAAAAAAGAAAACACTAAGCAAATATTAACTGACACCAATAATAGCGCAGATGACAAATATCCAGAACATTCTGTAGACACTAAAACATGTGTGTATCAAACTTGTCCACCAATAGTAATTTTGAGTAATTCTTAGGAATGCACTTCATCATTACTGTGTGCCAACTTCCAAGGATTAAAAGAACTTTTATTTCAATATTTCAAAATCTTTCCTATTAATAACATCCTACTTTATCTTTTATTGCCACTTCTTTAACTGTGATAGCAAGTGTCATCAGATGTAAAAACATATTCCCTCCCTTAATCAAACCTGCTATCTCTTTTTAAAAGAGAAAGATATAGAGAGGAGAACAAACTCCTGACTCAATCTTACATTTTTGATATTTTCAAACTATCCCAGTGCTTAGTTAGTGTCTATTTAGCAACTCAAAGATTCACACTCTAAAGCAATTTCCATCTCTGGTATGTTTAGTAAACTCGGTAACCAGAGGATAAGGATGGGCCGAACGACCCCCTGTTCGGTTTGTACCAGAACTTTCAAACATCGGTAATCTTCGGAACCAAATAACGAACCCCATTGAAGTCTATGGGACCTGAATGTGAAAAATCAAAAGTGCCCATTTTGAAGGTTTATATGCAAGTAATTGGGCATACAATGGTTATGGGGGTCCGGGTACTGCCCTGGGGGACATGTTTAATGAAAACAAAGTTTGAAAAAACATAATTTTTTTTTTAGAGGCAAACTATAAGGTCCTTTTAAGATGGTACATGGTGCCGACTAGACTCGCTACATATGTCCCAGGAGCTTCTCCAAAGTGCTTTCGAGGTTGTTGGCAAGATGAAACGATATATCATATATGGTGGCAATGCCCCAAGGTGCAACGATTTTGAATTTGGGTTTACAACTTTATTTTTACCCTTACCCAAATCAACCTCATTAAATCCCCTAAACATGCCCTGTTGGGGCTTAAAGTCGATGAGGCCTCAAGAGAAGGCTCCTCACTTTCATATTTATCTCTGTCAAAATCGGTATAGCCAGAAATTGGAAGTCAGCTGCCATCCCATTTGACCAACTTAAGCGCAAGCTCTCCTGATTCATGATAAATGAGAGGCTCTCGGCAGTCTTGAATGACAAAATAAAGGTTTTTGAAAAAGTTTGGGGTCCGTGGATCAGTCCTCCCCCTCATACGGCTCCATCCTGAGGAGACGTCGAGTGGCACGGGCAGAGCTTGGGGTCTTCCCGAGGCTCTCCCCCTCTGTTTTCTTTCCTTTCTTCTCCCCATTTTACATTCTCTTTGTTTAATAAGGAGCTTGATGAGTACTATCTATGTGCCAATAAAAAAAGTACCCAATGTCTTTTCTTCGACAAATGAACATCCGGTAGTTTGCAATTGATATAATGTTTCAATAGTTTGCTATTGTTTTTATACCTAATGTGAAAACATTAATGAAAACATTGAAACAAAAAAAGTCATTTTTAAATGAGCAGTGATTTATTGATGCTTAAAATGAAAGTATAAAAAGAAAAATTCCTTTCTATATACTGTAGCGCCTGAGGGTCCCCTTAGTCCACCTGTAAAGTGGCACATCTGTACTGTGTATAGAAGCTGTTGCAGAAATAATTGCATTTATAAAGCCCAAAAAATTACATTTTCACTGCAGGCCTTCTTTATTTTGTAAGCAATGGCTTGGGGAGCCAGTGTGTATGATGAGGTCACAATGTAGTGCACGGGGAACAAGATGTTTTGGATAAATTATGGTGTCTGTATCACAGACTTTGGATTTCTACTTCTGTAATGGGTGCAGAAAAATTGTAATTGTAATGATATGCACCTGTCAAACAGGTCAGAAAAATTGGTCTTTGGGTGTTAATTGTGCCCATGAAACCTACACCAAAAACATTCTTCCAGATGAAATCAACACCCATAACACTGGGCATCCTAGAAGTCCTGCAGAGATTCCACACCCCAAAAACACTTAAATGGCGACATTGGCATCAGGGGCTTCATAGCTGCTGGTAATTCAGGACTGATTCATTTTGATAAAAGTCACAAAGTCCACAGGGTCTGTGGACAGACGCATTCTATGATCAGTAACAAAATCTCCAGCAGCACTAAATGCCCGTTCGTAAAAGCACATTGGATGCAGGGCAGCCCATCAGCTTAATAGAATACTGGGCAAGTTCTGGCCATTGGTCTATTCTCATGACCCAGTAAGCCAGGGGATCGTTGAGTGGAAAGCTATCCATCTCTGTTTTCACCATGTGATGCAGACGCTGCCGATGGGATGTGGAAGTTGACAACCCTGGGCGACAAGGACTAAAAATATTCAGAAATGCATCACTTAGGCGGCCGCCTTCTCCACCACTCCTCTCTTGACCAACAGAAGCCTCAAAACTATGTTTTCCACGACACTGTAACCTGCCAGAATTGGGAAAAGCATTTGATAAACTTCTCATTAGGGTGTATTCAAGAGATTCATCTTCTGCACTCTCTGTGGGGACGGGATGAGTTCTGAAACTTTCCCCTTATAACGGTGGTCAAGGAGGGTTGCCAACCAATAGTGATCCTTTTCCTTTACGCCATGTATTCTTGGGTCCTTTCGCAGGCTTTAAAGCATAAGGGAGCCCACACACCCCAAATTTGTGGAGGCATGAGAAGCAGACTCCTCAGAGTCAATGAGCATTATAGTATCTGGAAACTGCCTCCTCCCAGCCACATACTATTCCCAACGGTTCTGCGGATGGAAAACCATCTCTGACTGTTTGACTTTTGACTCTGCTTCAATGTCTCCAAAACTGCCAGAATCCTCCAGCTCCTCTCGCTCCTCTTGTGTCTTCTGTGGCATAGGAATAATAGTGTGTGCATAAAGTGGGCCTTGAAAAGAAAGGAAGTCCTCCTCTTCGTCCAGCAGGAACACAACACGGATTGTGTCACTGTCACTTGCATTGTCACGGCTCACCATCCTTGTGGCCTCCTCAAATGGTGACAATACAGTGCATGCATCATTTATAAACAGCCATTGGTGTGGGGAAAAAAAACGAGCCGGCCTGAGCCTGTCGTTGTGCCATACTCACACAGGTACTCGTTGACGTCCCTCTGCTGCATGTGCAGCCGCTGCAGCATTGCCAAAGTCAAGTTCCAGCTTGTGGGCATGTCACAAATCTGGCGGTTTACGGGCAGGTGGGATTCCCGCTCAATTTCAGCCAACCGAACACTGGCTGTGTATGACTGCCTAAAATGGCTACACACTCTTCTGGTCTGCTTTAATAGATCTTCCAACCCTGGGAACCTATTTAGGAAATGCTGCACCACCAAATTGAGGACATGTGCCAGGCATGGCACGTGTCAACTTTCCCTCTCCAAGGGACGGGCAGGAGGTTTGTGCCATTATCACACACCACCATTCCTGGCTCCAGCAGGCTGCAAGAATCTCTACTCCGGTGTGGTTCCTGTCCCCTAAACGCACCAGCTGAAGCACTGCATGGTACCTTTTAGCCTGACTCATTGAATAGCCCTTTGAAAGCTTAAGGGGTACTTGAGGTTCATAGGAGCATTCAGCAGAGGAGGGCATGGAGGAGGTGGAAGAGGAGGAGAAGGGGGTGACAGGAAGGAAGCTTATGAATCTGGCATCATCACCAGCTGTATGGAGACGTGGGGGCACAACAAGCTGCAACATTGCGCCCTGTCCTGCATCCTTCCTAGTTGCAAGCAGAGTTACCCAGTGTGCTGTGAAAAAAAATATATTGTCCCTGCCCATGCTTGCTGGACCACGTGTCAGCAGTAACATGGACTTTGCGGCTGACTGCCTTGCCCAACAATGCCACAACATTGCCTTCCATGTGATGGTAGAGATGTAATGACCTTACGTGAAAAGAAATAGCGACTGGGAACCTGCCATTGTGGTACATTCTGCAAATTCACAGAAGGGGGCATAAACCAGCAGGTGGAAAGGCAGAAGTTGTAGAGCCAGCAGCTTTGACAAGCTTGCATTTAGATGCTTGGCATGTGGGTGGCAGGGACTGTATTTTTTTTTTCCACTGCAGCAGATGGGGCAGAGGAATGTACCGGCTATAGTCTACAGCTGGTGGTGTGCTGCTGGCTGATGTGCTGCAAGGACCTGGGACACCCTGTGCTACACCATCATCCCTGTCAGTGGAGGCTGCTGAGCGGACATGAGGTATAGCAGACACAGACTGAGATGAGTAAGGAGGAGGGAAAGATTTGTGCCACTTTTGTGTAGCTTTTAGGTGCTTTTGCCAATGGGCTGAGTGGTGGAAGGTTAAATGCCTTGTCAAGCATGTGGTACCCAAATGGTTGGTGTTTCTGCCACGCTTGAGACAAAGTTTGCAAATAGCAACAGTACGATCAGCTGCACATGTACTAAAAAAGGCACAGACAGCTGAGCTGTGGGAAATGGGCCGGGAGATAACAGCTCCACAATGTGATGGAATAGGGTGCCTGTTCTCTACTCTTCCACGATGGCTGCCTCGCTGGGGTTGTGCCTCACCCTCACTTTTCTCCCCTGCTCTATCCGACAACCAAATCGAGTCAGTGACTTCATAATCATCTCCTCCATCCTCATTACCACATGAGACAACTTGGCAATACGCTGTGGCTGGGGGAACATGACTGCCAATATGTGTACCAGTGTTCTCCACTCTCTGTCGGCTCATGTTCCTGTCTTCCTCAACCTCAGAGTCAGAACCAACATCTGAATCGAGTAATGGGCTGTGCATCGACAAGGAGCAAGTGACTGACGCTGTGTTAAAATAACTCTGCTGACTCCTCCATGCCTGATGCTGGGGCTATGACAGGAGTAGTTGTGGACAAGGAGGCAGGTTTTGCCACTCTGGCAGCTGCAGGGGACTGCACACTAGTCTCTGCTTGGGTGACATAGGATGAGGAGGATGAGGACGGTTTAGTAAGCCAGTCCACCACCTCCTCTGCACGCTGTGGCTGGATAGCACGGCAACATCACTAAACAGAGGAAATGATGCCCTGCCTGAGGTCTGATCATGTCCACCTTTGCCTGTGGACACATACGCTGATGGCCCCCTTACAGTGCCATGGGAACATCTGCCTCTCCTTGCTGTCCTCCCAGACATGATTGGGGGAGTGGGGGGTGCTTAGTTATAAAATAATAATAAAAAAAAAAGATGTATAAAAAAAATGTATACATGGATGCACATTTTTATCAATTGAAAGTGGTGTTTGGTGCACTTTAATTTGAGTATTCACGACACAGACACACTCCACAGATACACTATAATATACTGCAATATACTGTGTCAAACTTGCAGTAACGCACAGAACTATATGACGTTAAACTTGCAGTAACGCAATGAAACATACAACGTTAAACTTACAGTAACGTACAGAACTATACAGCGTTAAACTTGCAGTAAGGCAATGAAATATATGGCATTAAACTTGCAGTAACGCAGTAAAATATACAGCATTAAACTTGCAGTAACGCACAGAACTATATGGCATTAAACTTGCAGTAACGCAATGAAATATACAGCGTTACACTTGCAGTAACGTACCGAACTATATGGCGTTAAACTTGCAGTAACTCAATGAAATATAGGGCGTTAAACTTGCAGTAACGCACAGAACTATATGGCATTAAGCTTGCAGTAACGCAAGTGGCCCTGTGTCCTCTTAAACTCCCTGGGACTGTTGAGATATTATCATAATCATATCTCCTCTCAAGCGTCTCTTCTCCAGGGAGAACTACAAATTAAATTTGTACTTATTTTTATTTATGCACTTTAATAATAGGTAGCGCTTTACCAGTTTTTGATCTATTGTTAACAACAAAGATGTTGCTATCAGTATAGCATTGTGCATCAGATTAAATGATCAACCCTGTTAAGACTTGCCATAAGTGGTACACATTTTACAATTTGGCAACAGCATTGTGTAGGCTCAGTGTTATAGATGTGGCTCCAGATATGACCCTGCACTAAAGTTAGTACCTTAGAAAGCAAAGCTTTACATTCTTTCTCCCAGATATAGTTCAGCCTCTTACCACTGGCACCAAATAAGATTCTGTATATAATAAAAACATATTACGGTGCACAATATACCCCCTAGAATAATATTGTACTGTAAGAAGATTGTACTCTTGAAAAAGCTACAGAATTGGTCTGAATTATATACAAGACGTCATTCCAGTTAGTGAATCCATTAATAGAGGAAATTAATAGTAGGTTACATCATTTTGGGAATTATACTACTAGCAGGTATTCTACAGCAAATACATCTTACCAAATGCTGTACAGACTACTGTGTAGAAAGCAACAATTTTTAACAATTTAAATTCAACATATAAAACATTCAAACATGACCATTTAATAGGGATGTTTAGGGCACAGCAAGATATTGTTCACAGCTATCAATCAGCATACACTCGCAGTAAATGTTTGCATACTGTACCTTATTTAAAAAGCATTTAAAGTTTAAGTGGAAGTCACTAACTATAAACATATTAAAAAGACAAAATCTTTGTGTGCTGGATAACCATAATTTATTGTTGGTGGATTGGCCATCCTCCGTTATGTTATACAACAGGAAGTTAAAACTGGTTGCCAAATCTTATTAATTACTGGAAAACATTCTGTTTCTGCGTTATTTACTGATAACAAACCGCTGAAGATATTTCACTTGTATTCTATATAGTTTTGTTTAGACTTAGATTAGACTTTTGCCAAACTATCAGAAATGTTACAACGTTGGCATGTTCCAGAAAACATCTGCAGTTTGATTTATACTTCACTTACTTGGCTACCAAAGCAAGTGGATAATACCTAGAGAAAGCTCCCTGACTGGAAAATCCATCAGGACCCTTTCAAAGGGAAGTTGTTGACAGGAGTTGGGGTGTTTAAGCATAATTACCAGAGAGATCTAAAACAAGACTTTCAGCTATAAAGCATTCACTTTCACAGAGGTCTTCCATCTATCTTAAGCAGGAAATAAGAAGGGCATAAGACCACCAACAGGCAGGAAAACTTCAATAGCTGACATGATGTTCCAAATTCAATACCACGCTGGGACAGGCTCATTAATCACAACATGCTAGGAAAGATTGTCAGTATTAGGAAGTCAACATGTGCAGGAGAAGTGATATGCATTAGTGCTTGTCAAACACTGATACTTTCAATTCAGATCTACAAATCCTACATTTATACAAAAGTGTTATACTTTACTGTAAGATTGGTGGATCTGAATACTTTAAGCTTGCCTCTAGTAAAATGTAAACAGTTCACATAAAGCAGTTCCCACTGCAATATGTCTTTAATGATATAAACACAACCATAACAGACCCAGTGATATGAAGCATGTGTTATGTCATATGCTAGCTGGGTATACATTAAGGATACAGATGAAAATAAAGACTTGCAATTTTAGTTTTCTTTATTTGTTTTATTTTGACAGTAGAAATTCTGGAACTAACTAGCCATTCACAATAAATGTAGCTTTCTAATATGAACAAAAGGATATGGTGATTGATATCCTGCAGGCAGTGGATTCATTAAATATGGAAGCGGAGGTAATGTGTGATGATGGTGACTGGTTGGTGACCTTTTCCTTTTTTTCTTTTTTTTTGTTTTAAACCTAAGGACATTAATTCACTGCATAATAGTACTGGTGAGTGTATGTAACAAAAAGAGGATCCTATTTGTCTACTAAATCAGAGTTCCACTCATTTTTCAGTTTATTAAAAGTCAGCAACTACAAAAAGTGTAGCTGCTGACTTTTAATAAACAGCCACTCGCCTGTCCCATGGTCCAGCGAATGCGGCCGCCCGAAGCCTCGCTCCTCTCCCCCTCCTTTCTGCAGTGCCGGCATTGCAAGTGTGGGCACCCAGCAGTGACAGCTTGCGGCTTCGCAGCTGGGTGCGCACTGCCCATGCGCGAGTCATGCTGCGCTCTCCTAGTGGCCAGGCAATCTTCTGGGACCTGTGACGTGTCCCAGAAGATTGCAGAGAGGGAGGGGCCACCTAGGAGGAGAGGAGGAGTCGCCTAGGCTGTGAGGCAAGGGAAGGAGGAAGTGGGACTTGAAGTACCTGTAAAAACCAGGTACCCACTCCCCCCCTAAAAAGAAATGACATGCCAAATTTGGCATGTAAGGGGCGAGCGGAAGTTCCACTTTTGGGTGGAACTCCTCTTTAAATCAACCAAATGCTAAACAGCATAAATAGCTACTTATGACTGATCCTATGAAGGATTAAGGTAATTAAGGAAATTATCAAACTTATCATCATCATAATCATTTTTGTCTCTCAATAGCTACATGAAAATTGATAATTAAAATCGAAACCCTTAAGCTATACTGTATGTTGTTAAATACACCGATCTCTTCTTTTAAAGCAGTATTAGACTGAAAAACAAAAATGTATTATATTGCAGCTTACCAATCCCAAAATCTGGTGGCTGCAATAGTTTAAATTCTTAGGCTTTTTTTTCATTATCTGATTATCTGGCTGCAAAAATGTCAGATTTTTTCAACTTCCAAAGTGGCAAGAGGGTTGAGACAAACCAGTTAAAGTGGAACTTTATGCATAACAACTTGATAAAAAATAATGTTCTTTAGCAAGGAACATCAATTCCACAATTATGCTACCAAAATTAGTGTGTGCTGTAAATTGCCTCCAGCATTGTTCCTGTTTTTTCTTGCTGGAGGCTGCCATTTTGCCGAAGCCCAGAGTCCCTGAGCAGCATTAATTCTTTAGGTTGCCAGCAGATTGGCTTCTACATTTTCCATACAGTGACGAAAAATAGAGCGCAACTAAGACAGTGCATTACAGGATTTGAAACAGTATAGTCAATTATTTTAGCTTATAGTTTTACCTAGCAGAAATGGCCAGCCTGAAGTGATCTAGCAGGACTTCATTTTCTGACTAAAGTTCCACTTTAACACTGACAGGGGTGTTTACAATGGTCAGCATTTTTTTCATTTATGTGAAACCTTTATCCCAAAAGGTAAAAAAAATCTGTTGCTGTAATTGTTTAAAGAGTCTTAGCAGGAGTTATACTTTAATTTGTTCGTCAAATTCATCTAAATCTGCTAGCACATCTAACACTACCCTCGCCCTATATTGATAATGTTGTTGTTTAAGGCTGGGTTCACACCTATGTGAATTGAATGTGGGTTTCATCGCATCCAACTCGCATGACAGAAGATTGTGACCTGTTCTCAATGGAGCCGGTTCACATATCTCCGTTGCAGCTGCGGAGCGGCTTGCACAGGAACGCTGTGCGTCTTTGGTTCCATTTCAGGGCCAAATTCAGGCAAAAATTCAGCCCTGATTAGTCCCTGAAATGGAGAACAGGAGAACAGCCTAAAGGTATTTGAAAGACAAGGGGAGGGGGAATAGAGAGAGATTCCACTAGGGGTCCATGCCTCAGGAAAGGAATTGGAATAGGCTGCGGAGCACTCCTTAAATAAATCTCTGCTGCTCATCCATCCAGAGTGGAGACACCCTATAACAGAAAGCATGTTACAGGCAGTCCCCGGGTTACAAACAAGATAGGTTTGTTCTTAGGTTGAATCTGTTTGTAAGTCAGAACAGGTACATTTTTTAAGTGTAGCTCCAGCCAAAAAATCAATTTTTAAGCTTTTTGCATAGCATAGGGAAGGGTTATCATCACCCCTGTAACATTTGTTTAGCTGTCTGTGCCCCTGTTCAGAAGATTTCACCTCACTTTCTGTCCCAATGACAATTGGATTTTAAAAATTTTGGGCTGTTAGGAAAACAGACTGGTGATAAAGCATCAGTGGAGACACCTTTTTCCCATATTAACTCTTTCAGGAGTGAATTTCCCTTCCTAGGGGTAGATTTCCTCTCACTTCCTGTTGTCTCCTTCCGTTTGTAAGTAGGAGTCGTTTGTAAGTCGGATGTTTGTAAATAGGGGACCGCCTGTACTAGCCACTTCACCAGGTGAAAATAAAGAGAAAAAGCCTAATAAATGAAAACTATTGCAGCCATCACATCTAAGGATTGGTAACCTGCAATATATATTATTTTTGATTTTGGCTTTAATACCACTTTAATGCCTTATGCCTTTATTGTCAGGCCTGAAGTTTTTCATAAAAACTTAATAAAACTCGGCCCCCAAGCATTCCTGTTTAAAGGTGACAAAAGTGTTTTTCCTTTCCTTACACATGACTAGATATTTTAAGTGAATGCAGGTTTATAGTGCTTTACCTCTTTAGTAGATCAGACCCTGTTACAAATGAAGGGCAAATATCCAAAGCATACTTATAAGGCACATTACCCACAGAACAATTACCCTTAGTATCTCCTACAAAAACATCTGGAAGACTTAATTTTTAAAAAAAAATTAAGTCTTTAACAGATAATAAAATGTTAAAAGCAATTCAAAATAAAACCAGTGCTGCAGTAAAGGTACCAAGTACCTATGCTGGAGTTCATTTTGATTCCTAGAATCCCTAGATCGCATTTGAACCTAGACCATGGCTGTCCAAGTACAGATTAGTCCCTGCTTCTCCAGCCACTTAAAGCGGTAGTAAAAACCACTTGGACACTTGTACAAGTATATCCTTGATCATACATTGTAAAATTATCTGTGTGTGCTTTATCTTTTTTATGCTAAACACCATATTATTATTATTGATATTGTGTGTCTTAGAACAAACAATCCATACCACTTTTCTGTCATATGATTCCCCGCTGCTGTAGGTTGTAGCCAGTGTTGAGGCACACTCTTCTAGATACCAGGGTTTTTTGCCACTTTCCGTCGTGCTGCTAATAGAGATGGTGTAGATAGAATTGGTATAACCATCGCAGGAGCAGTGATCTCTACTTCTACCACCATTACCAGAAGCCCATACAAATATCGAACCGTATCCTCGTCTTCCCTACAAAAGATGCAAGGGTTCATTATAAATACATTAAAAAGCAGGAACAACTACAAAAGCGACACCTATACAGTGGTAAAAAATTTCAACAGGCATCCTTCAAATAGCTAAGCTTCCATACATAGAAACACATGCAGGTCAGTGCTGCCAAAGAATCCTGACTGTGCTGAAACTTTAATAGGAAGCCGGGAGCAGTAAAAATCTGCTTATATGAAGTTATCCACATATGTAGGTGTGTGTTATCCTTACTAACAGTTATTCAGTCATGGAATACTTTAAAAATGAGCCATGTGGCAATTTGTATTTTCTTAAATTGGTCCCATTACCTACAGTGATGTATGTGACAACCAGACAACCATGGAAACAGTTTATAGATAAGTTGAATAATGTATGAATTATTCATTTAATTATCAGCAACTGAAGCCTGCGTGCATTTTAATTGTGCTCAACAAATGCAATAAATACATTTGAACTTTTCACAGGAATATTACCATGTTTATTTGTTTCATATTTACTTCACAGCAAACAAAAAGGGTGCTTAGATGATTTGTGAAGTGTTAATGTTCTGCTGTTTATATAAAAGCAGCTGCTGAATTCTACTGATGTACACACACATGATTATCAAAACAAAATACTGCGTTACTAAAAATTAATTACTAAAAGAAACACCTAAAGCAAAACCATTTGCTGTAATATATGCATAGCCTAAAATATTTCTTAAGCATTACCTAATGCAATTGCTTTTCTTTTGAAAATAAGCTCTTATAATCAATGCTGAAAGACGATGGCCAAGTACCCAAAAACTGTTGGATTTCCCATCACTGGGATGTTCAGCTATTAAGAACCTGGCAGGTATCATACAATCATACACACTGCCTAACACAAGGAAGGAAATCATTATACTATTTAAAACCTTTTTTTTTTGAGAACACAGTTGATTTAGAGAATATTCACTATGCAAAGGGAAATTTCACTTAGCTCCGTGTATAGTAAAGAAAAGATGTGTTCATCCTATCATGTACAAGCAAAAAGATTTTTTTTTTGTTAACCACTTCAATACCATGCACTTTCACCCCCTTCCTGCCCAGGCCAATTTTCAGCTTTCAGCACTGTCGCATTTAAAATGACAATTGCGCGGTCATGCAACACTGTACCCAAACAACATTTTTTTTCCACAAATAGTTTTCTTTTGGTGGTATTTGATCACCACTGGGGATTTATTTTTTGCGCTACAAATAAAAAAAAATGTTTTCCTAGTTTCTCTTACAAAACTTTGTAAATAAGTAAGTTTTCTCCTTCACTGATGAGCACTGATGAGGCTGCACTGATGGGCACTGATGAGGCAGTACTGATTGGCACTGATGAGGTGGTACTGATGATGAGGCACTTATATGCAGCACTGATAGGCGGCACTGATAAGCAGCACTGATGGGCACTTATAAGCAGCACTGATGGGCACCGATAGGTGGCACCGATGGGCACTCATAGACAGCACTGATAGGTGGCACTGAGGGGCACTCATAGGTGGCACTGATGGGCACTCATAGGTGGCACTGCTAGGTGCCACTGGTAGGCACTTATAGACGGCACTGATGGGCAGCACTGATAGATGGCACTGATAGGCATCATTGATCAGGAGGCACTGGCAGGCATCACTATTGGGCACTGAGTGCCATTTGTAATGGGCACTGATTGGCATCCCTGGTGTTTTCCAGTGGGCATCCCTGGTGGTCTCCAGTGGGCATCCCTGGTGGTCTCCAGTGGGCATCCTTGATGGGTCTGCACTGATAATCAACGTGCTAATTGTCAGCGCAGACCCCCCTCGTCAGGAGAACAGCCGATCGTCTCTCTTCTATTCGTGCCTGTCAGCACGAATAGAGGGAAAGCCGATAAACGACACTTCCTGGTTACCATGTAATGAGCTGTGATTGGACACAGCTCATCACATGGTAAAGAGCCTGATGTCATAGGCTCTTTACCTGGATCGGAGATATGGTGTGTCAGACTGACACACCACACCACAGTTCACCGTGATGCGCTCCCCCGCGAATCACGGTATATCCTGCTGGATGTCATATGACGTCCAGTCAGGATAACACAACCACTTTCCGGCCATCATTTTGCTATATGGTGGGCGGGAAGTGGTTTTAACTTCCCTTACACACAGTTGGGTATTCAAATCGAAGATAGTTTCACTTTATTTGCTAAAGAAGTATTCACTTTGTGAAAGTTCTCAACTTCTTAGCAAATCAACCCCATTGCATCAATTAACACTTCGATTAGTTCATATATCTGCTGCCCCAACTAAATGTATTATACAGGTGAAAAAACTGCCTTTTAAGTTCTTAATCAACAAAGTGGTCTATCATGAGAAGAGACCGTTGCACAAGAACAATTTTATGATTAACTCACTGTCTGGTGAAAATGTTTGCATTAGTTCATTTACAAACTGTGGGACACAGCAGGTTATGTTATGTTATCATTGCTTTTATAGTAGAACTCGGGAATTCAGTGGTAGTGCTATATAGATTGTAGTGAAAGACTGACAGACATGTATATTGTGTACTTAAAGTGTTACTAAACCCACAACAGTAAAAATGAGTCTGTATATGCAGTAAAGCATGCTTGTTTTACTCACTGTGGAACCTAAGGGGTTAGTTCTCTGCATTGTGTAAAAAGGCTGTTTCCGATCCAGTCTTCTCTGATCCTCCTCTTCTTTTACTGTCCACAGTCAATCTCCTGATAGAACAGAGCCTTGGAGGCACTCTGCACATGCTTAGTTGGGTGTGTATTGCTAGAGTGTTTTTTTTTTGATGGTGCATGTGATCAGCACAGAATGAAAACTCCTCCTAAAAGCTTTACCCAGACACTGATAGAAGTCATAAGACTGCTATATACTGCTGATGAGAAAAGGTATTTGACAGTTTATATTTACTAAAATAATTGCATTTCCATATTCTGTGTCTGTGGGAGACCAGATATAGTGAATGCAGAGTCCTGGGATTAGTAACACTTTATTATTATTATACAAGATTCATATAGCGCCAACAGTTTGCGCAGCACTTTACAAAATGAGGGCACACAGTACAGTTACAATACAATTCAATACAGGAGGAATCAGAGCCCTGCTCGTTAGAGCTTACAATCTAGGAATTTAAAGCAAAGTTAAAGGGTCGGACTGTATACTTCAAATCCACATACAATATATTATCAAAAGTATTGGGACGCCTGCCTTTACATGCACAGAACTTTAATGGCATCCCAGTCTTAGTCTGTAGGGTTCAATATAGAATCGTCCCACCCTATGCAGCTATAACAGCTTCAACTCTTCTGGGAAGGCTGTCCACAAGGTTTAGGAGTGTGTCTATGGGAATGTTTGACCATTCTTCCAGAAGCGCATTTGTGAGGTCAGGCACTGATGTGGATGAGAAGGCCTGGCTCACAGTCTCCGCTCTAATTCATCCCAAAGGTGTTCTATCTTGTTGAGGTCAGGACTCTGTGCAGGCCAGTCAAATTCCTCGACCCCAAACTCACTCATCTATGTCTTTATGGACCTTGTTTGTACACTGGTGTGCAGTCATGTTGGAACAGGAAGGGGCCATCCCCAAACTGTTCCCACACAGTTGGGAGCATGAAATTGTCCAAAATGTCTTGGTATGCTGACGTAATGGAAATAAGCCAAAAAAACAACCTCACACCATAATCCCCCCTCCAAATGATTTGGACCAGTGCACAAAGCAAGGTTCATAAAGACATAAGCGAGTTTGGGGTGGAGGAACTTGACTGGCCTGCACAGAGTCCTGATCTCAACCTGATAGAACACCTTTGGAATGAATTAGAGTTGAGACTGCGAGCCATGTATACCCACAATGCAGCGAAAAGGCCGAATTGTAAGGCCTCAAACTGGAAGTGCAGTGGACATGCAGCAAAGTGAAAGAATCACAGATGTGCTAGGAAAAAAAATGGGGACATGGAACTATATATCCTTTATGTCTTCAGAGGCCATAAAGTCCCCCTATTAACAGGAGACAGTGACATATGACAGTCCTGGTAAATTCCATATGACATTTCTGGACACAAATGAAGACATTTAGGGGCTTGAGATCCAAGATAGAGCAGATGCCCCCTTTGGTCTGGAAACAGGTTAGAGTAGAACCCCTTGAACTATTCTACCACATGGACTAAGGCAATAATGCCCTGCAACAGAAAACCTGCCACGGCATGCTGTATAAAACGTATATAACTTCAGATACATACAGTATACAGCCAGGTGTCGTCAGTCCACCTCCCTGCTTTAGCCAATCAGAGGAACCTTTGGATTAATTCACAGAATATAAATCTGCCTATAAAAGGCCGAGCACCGCTCAACCCGGGTGCGGGACGGGAGGTTTTATCGCTTCACTGCCGGAGCACAAGTCAGTATACTGTATGTAGCTGAGTTGCTGAGTATACAGCACGCCCAGCAAGAGCACTTGTTAGTGTAGAAAATAATCTGTTTGGGACAGCTTGGCCAAAACAAACTAGTTAAAGGGGCAGTCAACGTGGAGATCAGCTTTAAAGTACAACTAAAGGCAAAACATTTTTTTTTTTTACTTTTGGACAGAATGGAGAGGGATTAGAATACTTGTCAGTTTTTATTGCTGTCTGTGTCCCCATTAGGGAGAACCACCCTCTGTATTTGTCCTATTTACCATTATCATTAAAGAGGGGTTTCAGCCTGGGGAAAAAAAGTTAAGTATATTCTCCTTTGTCTGCATTTCTTCTCTTTACCACTTATACTTACTACTCTTCTAACTCCTTATTTCAATTTTCTTCAAGAGGGCTTTTCGATTTACTGGTCCCTCTTTCCTCCCTATAACAGATCCTCCCCTGAATTAGATCCAGTAATACACTCTAGCCAGTTTCCCATCAGTCATCACACGCTTTTTCAAATTCCTGCAGGCCACTCCTGCAGCTGCTGACTTTTAGGGCCCTTTCACACTGGAGCGGTGCGCTAGCAGGACGGGAAAAGAAGTCCTGCTAAAAGTCCTGCTAGCAGCATCTTCTATACACTCCGCTCCTTCACCGATCCTGCCCATTAAAATCAATGGGACAACGCGGCTATACCGCTGGCAAAGCGCCTCTGCAGAGGCGCTTTGCAGTGGTTTTTAACCCTTTCCCGAATACCGACGGTAAAGCGCCGCTTACAATAGCGGCACTTTACTGCCGACGCCGCCCCTGCCCCAGTGTGAAAGGGCCCTTAATATTAGGGCACTTACCTGTCCAGGGAGCGCAAGCTTTCTAAATGGCCCGGCGGCGGGGGAGGGATGAACTTCCAGGAGATTGGTCCATTAACCATCTCCGGAAGTGGGGAGGGGTCCTGTCAAGAACAGGTCCCCAGTTCCCCCCCTGAAATGTGCCAAATGTGACACCGGAAGGGGGGAGGAAGCGTATAAGCGAGAGTTCCACTTTTGGGTGGAACTCCGCTTTAAATGTATTCACATGATACTGGCTGTTATAGCTCAGGTGACTCATTTCATATTACTTATTTATATGTGTATCTTTCTATATTACAGAATGTATCTTAAAAAAATCAAAAAGGAAACCTTTAATAAAAATGTGTTGAAAGTGAAAATCACTATATACTTTAAGACAAGTTCTGTCTATAGCCATGCTGAATATTGGTGTCAAATATTTAAATTAAATGTGTCAAAATGTCAGCTCTTCGAATGCTGGTAACTTGACAATTGCAGACAGTTAAAGCAGCATTTCACTCTCTCAATCAACATTGACTGTGTTTAATTCGTATGCTGCTAGTATTAGTAAATAGATAGGAAAGTATATCTTATTTACGCGTTTTAATTTTTTTTTTTCAAATTGCTTAAGTTACTTCCTCACAAATGATGTCATACATCCCAGGAGTCTTCAGGGGGGGGGGATTTCTGTATTGTCTCAGGCTTCTCAACTGCACTTTTATTTTGGTATTTATGAAACAGACTGGCTTTTACAAAAGTAATACTGCAAATAGAGTAATGTTGTATATTGTTGTACCACAGGGACATCACTAGTGCTGGGAACTCAGGGAAAGTGGCCCCCATCTCCTGCAGGGTGCCCTGGGTCCCAATCACTGCGATATGTGCAATCTGTGGTGACTAATAGAATTAGCATACCACAAGCAAAAGGCACAGAGCCAATCAAATGGCCTTGTGTCATCTGATTACTGTAATGGCCAACCACAGGAATCAAAAATGTAAGTACAGTTTATGATTACATTAGAGAGCGTGTCCTTTGCTCCTCTGGTGCTGATCCTCCTCATTCTGCAGCTGGCTGGCTGGTACTGTAAGAAAACATTCTCCCAGTGGCCATTATTAAAAGGGGGGCCACACTGACCACTGAGCAGCAAGGGGGGAGCACACTGATCACCATTGAGCAGTGAGGGGGTGGGAGCCCTAACCTCTGAGCAGCAAGGGGGGCACACTAACCGCCACTGAGCAGAAAGGAGGGGCACGATGACCACTGAGCAGCAAGGGGAGGAGGCTCACTGGCCATCACTCAGCAGCAAAGGAATACAAAGTGGCCACATTGACCACAAAAAGGGCACATTGAACACCAGTGTAAGGGGGCACAGTGACCACCAATGTAAGAGAAACAGACACTGACTGCCAATGTTAGGGGGGGCACAGACACTGACTGCCAATGTAAAGGGAGCACAGACACTGACCACCAATGTAAAGGAAACAAAGACTCTGACTGCCAAGGTAAGGGAAGCACAGACACTGACCAACGTATTAGGGGCATAGTCACTGGCCACTGGGTATTTTTTTCTCCCAATAACCACCAACACCAGGCAATTTTTCCTCCACCTGTCCAACAATGCTGGGTTTTTTCCTCCTGCTGACCACTGATACCAAGTAATCTTCCCCCCCTGACCACAATCACCAGGCATTTTTTTCTCCCTTGATCCCTGAGGCTGGACATTTTTCCTCCCCCTGACCATCAATGTCCGGATTTTTTTTCTCCAGCTGACCACCGACACTGGCCATTGTTTCCTCCTGCTGACCACAGACACCAGCCATATTTTCCTCTAGCACTATGACACATACTGCTGACCGCTGCACTATAAATACTGTGTTGTACACAACAAAGTGCTTACCACTGTACAATAAGCACTCCTGACCAAAGTGTTCTTTGTCCCAACAATTTGGGACATCCTGTTTGCTAAGTAGTTTATAACTATTTTAATGAAGTTCTTCTTTAAGGTTTATGTGTGTGTGTAACTTTTATTTTTTTGATCCAGCAATTAAGAAGTATTTTGTAGCTACAAAGACTGTGGCATATGTATGCAGTGCGGTGTGTACTGCAAGTAGGCTTAGTCTATATTTAACCATGTTCCTTGGGTCACACCAAATGCACAACACATTTTATCATTTCCAGTTGCTGAGGTTAGGGATATGTCTGGGAGATTCTTGCTTGTAGCACAGTATTTAAAGCATATTTTGTGGGTGCTGAAGCACTATTGTATATGTGTGGTATATACAGTGAGTAGGTAATTTATTTAACCCTACTCCTTTAAACCCTTCAGTTAACCCACACCCACCATTTGCTGAGGCACCCTAAAAGTGCTGCTTTATTCCTTTTCTCAGGGTGCCCAAGGATGCCCCAGGTCTTTCACAATCCTTGCAATGCCCCTGTTGTGCAAACATTCATATGAACAATATTAGTATGAAATTATATGTATTATAAAATATATTTTTTAGAAAAATAAAATAAAAAGACCGGTTGTAAAACAGCAACAGCACAACTAGAGCAAATGTATTTAATGATTTACTTGCTGAGCATTACCCAAAATCTCAGCAAATTCCCATTTAGTGTCATGGGCTTTCAGCTTATGTCAATGGGCAAATTCAGCTTGCTTTCATGTCCATTTCAATTGCATTTGAGATCAGAGATTTTTCATAATTAATTGACAGGTGCATTTGACTACAGTCCACCTTTTACTGACATGCATTTGAACTCCTGCTAAGCTGCTGAACTCAACTTAATTCAAGCTGCTTTTGCATTACCATCGACTAGTATGCAGAGAGAAGTAGCTCTGACACAAAAAAAATACAAATTGACACGATTCCTAAATCAAGCATTACCACCCTGAAACCACATTTGCCACAAGAAGATGTACCAAGATTGTTACCAAGTGTTTACTACCTACACTTTACATCTTGGTAACAAAATCAGTACCATCCGTACAATGATAACGCCAAGCTCTGCTGCACTTCCACCAACACTAGTGACCATCTCTCTAGTATTTCCTTTGACATGTCTTCTCTGTACTTAAACATAGACTATATGCCATCCTGATGGTTACACGTTACACTAATACTATACCACCACAACTCCCTAATGCAACTCCTGGGGTATACATTACTTCAAACTCTACTTCACAGCACATATCCAGAAACTTTCACAAGTCTATCAAAGCTGTCACTTTTTTGCTATGCAAACTAACTTTTCTTCAGTCTGTTTGAATGTAACTGATTTCAAAGTTTGGGTCTGCCTGCAGTCGTTGTGTGATTTAAAAAGCAAACATTTTAATGGGTGAATTAGCCAGAGTACACATAACAGCATAATTATGATACATGGCCAAGCTGCATTGGAAAAAGGTAGCAAGGCACAATCAAGTCCACTATTTGACAAGGATATTTACAAAACTATGTTTTTGGCTTTCCAAAGGACAATTACAGAAGTTTATCAGTTGAATCACATCGCTCATCATTCCATGAAACATACTTTTAATAGGAGAATGTTTACTTCAATTTCAAGAAAAGCAGGCTTCAGCAGATATTTAAGCTTCAGCACCATACAGAGAAGTAAAAATATAGGAGTAAAGAAGGCTAATGTCTTCTTTAACACTCCTTCTTGATTAAAGTAAATCGGTCAAATGCAATGACTTCAATATTTGTGCGTCACTGACCTGCAACCAGTATAGATATTCTGATGTTTCCCCAATTTTTTTTTTTTTTTTGCTCCATGCCTTTTCATGGCTTGTGAAAAACAAAAGGCAAACACAGCCAGACAACTAGCATTTTCAGAATGAGGCCAGAAATTGTAGCCCCCAAGTGTCTCTCAAACATTTGCACTTTAAGTCCACACGTTCAGTCCCAGTAGATTGGCTTGCCTCTACAATTTCAACAATTAAATTAACCTACAACTGTAATAAAGTCCAGTATTTCTACATAGAAATTACATACAGTATTCTCCAATGTTATTACTTTGGGACACAAAGATATACTTATTTGAATTAGTTGGATCCTCATAAACAAATTTTCAGAGCTAAGAAAATAATTGCTTTTATTACTATTCAATGGTAATGTTCAGCTGTGGCAACAATATATGTAGTGTCAAGAAATGACTAGATAAAGAATATTGCAAGACTACAGATTTTAATAACCCTGCCAAGGAAAATATACCTGGCATCAGTAATGAAGAAATTGTTACAGCTGTGATATTGTGAGTCAGAGTAATGAAACCGAGAAGCACTGTTCTGCCTTCAGTACACAACAGTGGCATAACATCTTAAAAATGCACAAATTAAATATTTCCAGCACACATCACAAATCTATTAATTACAATGATTTTACCACTCAGCTGCAGTAAAATAAGTGAATTTCATATACACTGTTTACAGGTTACTGTATATGATTATTTTAAATTATTATTATGCCTGATTAGTAATAAACAGGTATGCAAATCTGCATGTTTTGACATGAATCATTGCCCACATTCTTAACACCACCCCCTCAAGTTGTAAGAAAAGATGTGTAAAACACTCTTCTCACCACTTACTTTGCTGCCTATTGCAGCATGACCACATAAGTGGATAGATGTGGCCATCAACCTGCATCTTTTGCCTATTCTGTTTGTCACTTTATTGTGTTCTTATACACACATTCTTACCCCTAGGACTTGGATACATAATGCCTGGTACACACAGTAAGATTATCGGACGAATGATTGTTTGTTTTTATTGCATGCTAGTCTAATATCGAAAATAAAAGAGGTTACTAAAATTCCAAAAATTCTCGTATGTATTGTGTTGTATTTTCGGGCGTCAACTTTACTGATTGTACGAATATCGTACGATCTGGTATCGTACGAGAAAAAAAAATGTGCTTGCCCCATTGGATAATTTCGCATGAACTGTCTTGATCGGCTCACAAAAGCCGATCAAGCCGATAATCTGACTAATGATCAGATTATCGTATGTTCGCGTCGAAATCGGTATTTTTCGTACGATTTTCTGATTGTGTACGGGCCTTAAGGCTCAACTGGCAGAGCTAACACACCTGAATAAAGTCCCTCTTTGTTATCTTCCATTAATCCTTTTGTCGCCAGAGTCGCTTTACATTTGTTTTTACAGACATGTTAAAATGCACAGTGTGCAGTGTGAAGATTAAGGCCGGGTTCACACTATAACCCGATGTGGATCGCACAGGAGCGATGTGCGTCCCTCTTCCACGTTTCAGGGACGAATCAGGGCCGAATCTATGCCTGAATTCGGCCCTGAAACAGAGCCAAAGACGCACAACGTTTTTGTGCAGTGCGCTCCGCAGTTGCAACGGAAATATGTGAACCGGCTCCTTAGGGAGCCAGTCACATTCTCCTGCTATGCGAACTGGATGCCGGGAAACCCGCATCTAATTCGCATAGGTGTGAACCTGGCCTAAAACCGCCCATTATTATATAATTTCTGAAAGCAGAGACTATGGAGAATAACATGATATTAGCACAACTGTGTATGAAAATGCATATTTTCAGTAAAAAATACACTAAAATTAACTTTAGTGCACAAATGAAATATACATTTTTTTTTTGGTAAAACATAAAAGTTGAGGCTGCGGCGAGCAAATAAAACAGATGCCCAACAATGTCAAACGTTAAAAATGCATGCACCCATAAAACACCAACAAACTTTAGCACCCACAATTATCCATAGGCAATGCTTTAAAGGCAATAACAAGTCATCAGTTTGGAGTTACTGTAATAGTTAATATTGGCTCTACCTTCTATCCCCCTCTCCTCACTCAAGGCTAGCCTCACCACACCCAGAGGTCTACTCACTGAGTGAGACTTTCAGCACTGGGTCACACCAGAGGCTGTGCTACAGCTCTGAATGATCTAACACAGCACACATAGGTCGGAAAAGTGCCCTTTAAATTGAATATTTTGGAGTACAGTACAAGACAAGGGCAGAATATTTATACACCATAGGTTATAGGTGTGTAACTTCATGGTGGTTGGACACTGGCAAACATTAGAGGACACACCCCCTGGGCACCCCCCCTATAGCCCTACCCTACACTGTGAGTTCTCAGTTTTTCAGTTAGTGTCTAAAGGTGATGGATCTTTTATCCTTCACAGAGAAAATCACCCTTAGTTTAACTAGTTTATTATTTTATCTTCAAATTCAATCATTCTCTCACTGTCTTCTACTACCACCATAGAAGCGGTTTAACTGAATCAGCGCAAGCAACAATGTCAACATAAATAACAGCGCCAACAGGTCAAAACAACAAAGCTCACAAGACCCAACTTCAAAGTGCTCCTGTGAGATCCATGCGGCCAAAAGCTGCATCCACATAAGACTGGACATCCATCTGGTAAAACTTTGAAAAAGTATGAACAGAAGACCAGGTGGCAGCCTTGCAAAAGTGGGCTAGAGAGACTTAGTATTGAAATGTTCAGGAAACTCCCACTGATCTGGTGGAATGGAGTGTAAGGCTCGGTTCACACATGGGCGGCACGACTTGCAGGTCGCCTCAGCGAGGCGACCTGCAAACGACTGCCGGGGCGACTTGCGAGACGACTTCTGCATAGAAGTCTATGCAAGTCGCCCCAAGTCGCCCCCAAAGTAATACAGGAACCTTTTTCTAAGTCGGAGCGACTTGCGTCGCTCCAATTAGAACGGTTCCATAGCACAGAACGGGAGGCGACTTGTCAGGCGACTAGGTCGCCTGACAAGTCGCCCCAGTGTGAACCGAGCCTAAGAGGAGATCTTTCTTTGAGGACGTAAGCTCTTGCAATCCGATTCCTTATCCATCATGTGATGGGGGACTTTGAAGCAGGGTGTCCCTTGCGAGGTCCTGAGTACAGGATAAACAGAAAATCTGTCCATCCATCTGATTGGATCAGTAGCATTGAGGTATATTCTAATGTCTCTGACAAAAATGCACACATTTGCAGAACATGCATTTCCACAAAATGCAGAGAGATGTTTCTTTGGGTGCCTAGGAACTGAGCATTAGGATCAGTAGGACAATGTCCTTACTGAAACCACCTTCAGGAGAAAGAATGGCCCTGGGCGTAAGACAACCTATTCATTGTGAAGTACGGAGGCGCTTTACAGGAAAGGTCCACTAGTTCAGAAACACATCTCACAGACGAGATGATGACCAAAAAGACTACTTTTGTAGTAGAATGTTCATATTAACCCATATATTTCATATTAATTAGCATATGTATCAATGATTTAAAATAATTACAGGCATACCCCACTTTTAAGTACACAATGGGGTTTATTTACTAAAGCTGGAAAGTGCAAAATCAGGCTCACTTCTGCACAGAAACCAATAAGCTTCCAGGTTTTATTACCAAAGCTTAATTGAATAAGCTGGTGTTAGAAGCTCATTGCTTTCTATGCAGAAGTGAGCCTGATTTTGCACTTTCCAGCTTTAGTAAATAAACCCCATTGTGTACTTAAAAGTGGGGTATGCCTGTATTATTCTCAATCAAACGTTATTGTTTCTACAAACTTGAGGGTAAAATATGATATAAAGTATGTATATTTAAAAAAAAAGGTTGAACTCCAGTTGTCCTCTCTGCTTCATATTGATACTTTTTTTAAGGCAGTCATAAGTTTACTGGGGGAAAATTCACTGGACAAGGATCAGACCGTTCCACACATCATAGTCTGCAGGTACCGACATTTGTTATTTTTTATTTGTGTTAATTACATTGATATATGTATTGACAAGCAATCATATACCACATGTAACTCTATAGTGAAAGTTTCTTACATAAGGAGTCTGCAAACTCTTTATCTATGAGCACGTATGGACTTGCTTCCAGTTGCAGCTGGTATCAACAAAACCTTCTGCACTTTTGGAATTTACTGCCTGGTTATGTCGTGTTGTTATTTTCTACATCACTTTGCAAGAAAGATCCTCTAGAGAAATATCCCTCATTGGTTCAAAGGGTGGTTTTTGGTAGAGAAAACTAAGTTGAGATCCGATGGAAGCACGGGGGGGGGGGGGGGGCTTTATACAAGATACATCTTGAAGGAAGGTTCTTACAGGTAAGGGTGAAGCAAAAGTAATTAGCAATAAAGGTCTGCACACCACTCTTAAACCGTATACATACTATGAGTTCTTTTCCGTTCAACGCGGGTTGAACTAAAAAAAAAAAAAAAACTGTCACCTCCAGTCAGAGCTACTGTACTAACGATCCAAAGTTTGCACAGTGATCTCCCCCGCTGAGCTGTTGTGTTCTAACAGGGGGACAGCCAGATCACTTTGATCAGCACTCTCAGCCATTGGCTGAGAGCGCTGATCGGGAGCCGGTCGGCTGCTGGTTTTCCGGCATGCTCGTCTGACAGAAACTGGCAAAATGGCTGGCTTCTGTCAGACCATCTGACATGCACACACGAGCCGAATGTTGGGAAAAGAGTAAAAATCTGAAAATAACTATTATATATATTATTTTTTCAAGTTTGATCAGTACCATTATTGTGGGGAAAACATACATTTTATTCTGCTGCTCATTCTAGTACTCGATTTACGTTTACATTAAAATTACATTTTTGGTATAAAGCATGTTAAAGTTATTTACAAACAAAATAAAGTTTTGGTTTTATTTTTTGGCACATTTCAATTTTCTTATAATGCATCAGTAATTTAAAGATCTTACTGATTTAAAACAGATATACCCTAAACTACATATTTTTTAACAGTAAGACCTCTTTCACACTGACAGCGCCCACCGTTAGCACTAAAGCGCCGCTCATTTTAGCGGCGCTCCAGCACTGTTTTAGCTGCGCTTTTCGGCCCCTAGTAGGGCGGTTTTAACCCCAAAAGAGGGCTAATAACTCCCATTTTGCGGCGCTTTCGAGGTGCTTTTAAGGTGCTATGGAAGCGCTGCCCAGTCATTGCAATGGGCGGGGCGTTTTGGGAGCGCTAAATACAGCGGTGCTAACTAACCCCAAAGATGCTGCCTGCGGGACTTTTGGTAACGTCCCGCAAGCGCACTGGACGAGTGTGAAAAGTCACACTGTAGTGAATAGGAGGCGGATTTCAGGTACTTAGCAGAGGCTATTTCTAGCATTAAAGTGCCTGAAAACTGCCCGAGTGTGAAAGGGGTCTTAATTCTTAAAGATAACTTAAAGATAACAATGTATATATTTGCTTTATAATATTTTTTTTCCAAAAAATAATTTAAAATAGTAACATGGAACAGGAGGTAAAACTGTTAAGTGGTGCTTATACATGTTGAAATGAACGGGTTAAGTAGTAAAATAAGAGCATGTCCTAGTTAATTAGCTAACTCCCTGTGCACACTAAAACCTATGTCAGCTCCAGCTCTCTCACTCACAGATCTGTTTGACAGGAAACTCAGCAGATAAGACAGCTAGTGTATTACTTTTGTTTTGGTTTACACATGTTACACTGAATGCTCGCTGTGACTGGCTGTCAGGATGATCATTCAATGAGGAAGGCTTCTGACTTGCTCCCAGTCGTAGGGTTGGGAGCTCATCTTTCTACAGGGGAGATAAGAAACTGCTGGACGTACAGGAGACACCTTCTGTACAGAGGAGGGGGTTTTACGGGCATGTGTAAGATGCCTAAGGTAGGCAACTGGATATGGTTGCAATGAGCTACACTTAAAAAGTATAAGAGCTGATGTTCAAAAATACATAAAGGCAAGGCCCTGATGAGGTAGGCGGTTCTTGAGAAAGAGGATTCTTACATCCCCGAAACATTGTTTTTTTCCTCCTCCTCTATCTTTTCAACAGGGCCTGGCTCAGCTTTCCTTTTCATTACATTATCAAGGGTACTGAACTCCTGTGTGCATTAGTGAACATCAGCTCTTATACGTTTTAAGTAAATGCATATGTAAATGGTGATCACATCGCACATGATGTATCATCACGAATGTCAGAGCAAGAGCAATCCCAAGCTCTAATATGAACCACCTACGCTAAGGATGCGTACCACCCGTGATGTATGCCCCACACTTACTGTAGAGAAACTAAACAAAAATAAATGTGTTATCTCTCAACTTAAAAAACCCTAGTTCATTATTTGTTGACCTATGGTCAAAAAATGAGATGTATAAAAATTGTCATGTTTACAAAAATATATGAAGATATAAAAAAGTACAATAAAGAAAACTTCTGGTTTTGATCTCAGTTAAATTTATTTGAAAGAAATATATTTTTCATTGCACTAAACACACTTAGAAATGAATGTCACCTAATAGCAACTGCTCCACTAAAGGTACACTGATCTTGGTATAATTGTATTGCAAAATAATGTCAAGGATTTCTAAAAACCTGCTGAATAGCCAATGTCATAGGGATACTTTGTACAATGCCAAAAAAAAAAAAAAAAAAGTTGTTGCCAGTCATTTTAGTAAAATAAAGATCTAACTTGGTATGAGTGACAATGTGTCAGAAAGCCATCAGAATCATTTCTAATTTTAAAATTCACCTTACTAAGCCACAGATCTACCTTTAAGAAATGTCACTAATTAAAACACAATTATTGCTTTTTCATTTTCATGTCTTCAAACTTGACTAGGGAATGAATTTGGTGCTAAACCCAATGAATAGTGATAACAGAGCCAAAGTTACTGCAGAGAAAGAAAAGAAAAGGGACTGTGCTGTGATGGGAGGAAAGCTTCCAGCTCAGTATGCCCTAAAAGCCCGGCAGCACCACATCTCATCATTAATGTTCATCAATTGCGTTGGGCAGTCATCCAATGCTTTGGACAAAATGCTATAATGGGAACAAGAAGAAGTCCACCATGTAGCCTAGTAGGATTTGTTGGCACTGGGATGCTTTATCTAAAGAATTTGATTTCACTATTTATCCTGTCCTTGCAAAGAAAACGTGCTGTGATACTATAACATGACACTGAAATGGAGTGGGCCAAGCTACTGGTCTGAGACCAAGAAACTATCATTAACTTACAATTAGGTAAAAAAACAAACACTTACCAGGCAGGAATTTTAGGGCAACAGACTGCGTATTAGTATAGGTTATTCATTCTTTATATTATGTACTGTATATGTATCTACATATACATTATTATATATACAGGAGGGAGATGAACTTCCAGAGTAACACATTTACCCAAAAATAAAATAAAAAACCAGTCAACTGGGCTTATTTAGTAAGGTATTTGCAAAGTACAATACTAATAGCAACAAATAATTTATTTTTGAAAAATGAAATCTTTTAAAAGTTGTTATAAAATTGTTCAGTGTACTATGTGCAGTACCATTGTGTTTGACACTGTTTTAGGAAATAAACCTATATATACATTTCTTCCAAAAACAAGAAAAAAAAGATATATCTGCTGCTATCTGCATAAAAATTAAAGGTATAGAAAAGTGTTGTACAAAGTTTCTCCAAATGTTTAATTGTGACAAGTCGCCAACATTAGGACACCAAGGTGCCTAAAAATTATCCACTAACAGATATATACTGTGTGTATATATATATATATATATATATATATATATATATATATATAATGCCCAATGTATATTCTGTTGTTTCTCCTTTGCTGGTATCAAATGTCTTTCTTTTTGCTCATATTGTACTATTTCACTAACAGTATTGGTTTCTGCGGGTCATAATTTACACATACCATTAGTAATATTTAATTCAAAGGATCAAAAATCCTAATAAGAACAGAGCTTTTTTATGGATTTTAAGAGATTTGTTCTAATTATCAAGTATCTTTTTTATATACAGTATCTTTATTGATTAATTTACATGTTAATATGTCTCCCGATAACCATAGCATGCCAGCACATATCTCTGTACTCCACTCCAGTAACGCACAAAGCAGTTACCTTTCCAAATGCATATAAAAGCCATTTTACCCATTTGTTTCAGATACAGAATACTACACCAAAGGGTGTTAAACGGCATAGTATATGCATTAACCCTGTTAGGAGACAGTTTCCAGAATATGTGCTGTAAAAAAAAATCAGTGGCTAGCTTAGAGTATGTCCATTAATTCCTCTAGAAAAAGTCTGGTAATCCCTCAGTAGGCAGTCTCAAGAGTATGTATATTAACCCTTAACTAGCCACTCTTCAAAATATGTGCAATAAAGAAGACCTATTAGCAGAAGAAAAGAATGCTTATTAACCCCACCCAATTGAGGGGGATGGTGTGCATTTATCTAAATGTATCTAAATCTAATTTATCCATCTAAATCCCTGCAGGCTTTGGTGAGCTATGTTGTCAGATAGCTAGCCCCACCCATCGGCCTAGCTATCAGACAACACTGATTAACAAAGATGGGTTTCTAAATGACAGCTCGGGAGAAGAATGGGTGGGACAGGTATAGCACATAGAGCCCACATTTTCCTACCCCCATTTCCTACACTGCCAAAAAAAACATTGCTCTGCTGTGTAGTGCCATGTCTCATCTCTCCTGTTTTGTTTACAAGGATGCTGGAGCTATTCAGGAGAATGAAGAAAGTGAAAACTGTCAACTTGTGTTGTGCGTGATTACAGCTGGTGAAAAGGACTTCCATTGATAAAAACCCAATATAGCAGCCCCAACAGTGCCCAGCAGTGACGTCAATCAGTGCCCAGCAGTGATGCAAGTCAGTGTCCAGCAGTGATGCCAATCAGTGCTGCCTTTCAATGCTCATCAGTCCCGTCTATCAGTGCCCATCAGTGCCATCCATCAGTAACGCCAATCAGTGCACATCAGTGCCACCTATCTGCGCTGCTCATCAGTGCCACCTATCAGTTCGGCATTTTTGTGCCTCATCAGTGCCGCCTCATCAGTGCCCATCAGTGCAGCCTATCAGTGCCCATCAATGCAGACTCATGAGCACACAGTGAAAAAACTAAAAGAAAAAAACTTTTGTCTTTTTTCCTTTTTTTTTTTTTACAAAAAAAAAAAAAACTCAGTGGTAATCTGTCTTAAAAAATTTTGCTTGAGTACAGCGTTGCATGACCATGCAATTGTCATTCAAAGTGAGTCAGCGCAGAAAGCTGAAAATTGGCCTGGGCAGGAAGGGGGTGAAAGTGCCCAGTATTGGAGCGGTTAACGCACGCAAACATAATATACTACCCAATGTATTTGTAAAATGTCAAAGATGAGGTTGCAACAAGTAAATAGATACTCAACATGATGTGTACTGCCCACAGTACATTTACTGCAGACGGGCAGCAACTACATGCTGCGCCTCCTGGGGCCTGCGGTGGCATGATCCCCTGACACAGTGGATTCACCAGATGCAGCAGATTGCAGGTCTCGGTACCTGGCCACTGGGAGCGGCCGTAGTATCATGTGATCACTATGACCAATCACAGCAATCACATATTACAGTATGTAAGCTTTCCGTCAATCATGAACAGCTTGCGTACTGTTGTGATGTTTTGATTGGCCCACAGCTATCACATGGTACCTGGGCCAATTATAGCACTCTTTACTTTGTGATTAGCTATAGCATGTCAACAGTAAGCAAGCTGTCATGTATGGAAATCCATTTGGAAAACTATTGCATATAACAGTGATTATTACTGTTAAGCTCCATGCACACAGGACTCACAAAAGAGTTCTGGACTTTGGATTGCTGGCAGGAAAATGCTGCTTTAAAAACGCGATTTTATCAGTGTTTTGCATTGGCGTCAATGCGTGTTTAGCCACACTAGCTTTTAGCTGCATTTCTCTGCTTCTATTCAAAATCAATGGTTCCCTATGGGAGCCCATTGATTTGAATAGAAGTCGCACCAGAAGACGTATCATGATGATCCGACTTGCGGTGCGACTTGTGTGCTGAGGATGTTGAAGGGGAACCCCCGTCAAAATGAAAAAAATTGGTCTTTAAAATTGTATTTTAAGGGGAACCCCCCACGCCACAAAAAATGGACGAGCAAGAACCCTCCCTCCTGGACTATACCAGGCCACATGCCCTCAACATGGGGGGATGGGTGCTTTGGGTCGGGGGAGCCCTGCGCCCCCCACCCCAAAGCACCTTGTCCCCATGTTGAAGAGGACAAGGGCCTCTTCCTGACAACCCTGGATGGTAGTTGTCGGGGTCTGTGGGCGGGGGCTTATCAGGATCTGGAAGCCCCCTTTAAGAACCCTATGTGAATGAGTATGGGGTAAATTGTACCCCTACCCATTCACCTAAAAAAAGGTGTCAAAAACAAACACTGTACACAGGTTTTTAAAGTATTTTATTAAGGCAGCTCCAGCGTCTCTTTCGATTCCTTCTCCCCTCTCCGGCTCTTCTCCCTCCTCCGGCGATGTACCGGTCCTTCTCCCTCTCCGGTTCTTCTCCTCTCTGCGCTGTCTTCTCGCTTTTCTGCTGGGTCTTCTTTCTCCGCTGTCTTCTCGCTCTTTTGCCGGGTCTTCGCCGCTGTCTTCTCCCGCTGTTCTTCTTCCAATGTTGACTCGACGCGATCTCCCATTGAAATGCTAGGTCCGCCGTGTGCAATGACTTATATTGGCATAGGGTGGGGCCACCTGCCGATGTCATCCGGAGGCCCGCCTTCTTATGACTTCACCACCCGGGGCATGATGGGACGATGGCATCACAAGGGAACGGGGCCTCCAGATGACGTTGGCGGATGGCCCCGCCCCATGCCAATATAAATCATTTGCGGACCCAGCATTACACCAGGAGATCCCATAGAGTCAACATCGGAAGAAGAACAGAGGGAGAAGACATCAGTGAAGACCCAGAAAAAGAGCGAGAAGACAGTGGAGAGAGAAGACCCGGCAGAAGGGGGAAAAGACAGCGCAGAGAGGAGAAAAACTGGAAAAAGGAGAAGGACCGGCAGAGGGAGAAGACATCACCAAAGGAGGGAGAAGAGCCGGAGAGGGGAGAAGGAATTGAAAGAGATGCCGGAGCTGCATTAATAAAAAACTTTAAAAACCTGTGTACTGTGTTTGTTTTTGACGCCTTTTTTAGGTGAATGGGTAGGGGTACAATGTACCCCATACTCATTCACATAGGGTGGGGGGCCAGGATCTGAGGGCCCGCTTGTTAAAGGGGGCTTTCAGATTCCGATAAGCCCCCGCCTGCAGACCCTGACAGCCACCGGCCAGGGTTGTCAGGAAGAGGACCTTGTCCTCAACATGGGGACAAGGTTCTTTGGGGTGGGGGGAGCAGGACTCCCATGCCCCAAAGCACCCACCCCCCATGTTGAGGGCATGTGGCTTGGTATGGTCTGGGGGGGGGGGGGGGCGCTCGCTCGTTCCCCCATCCTGACCTGCCAGGCTGCGTGCTTGGATAAGGGTCTGGTATGGATTTTGGGGGCAAGAAATGGCGTGGGGGTTTCCCCTTAAAATCCATACCAGACAGAAGGGTCTGGTATCGTCCTGGGGGGAACCCCATGCCAATTGTTTTTTTTCATTTTGGCGGAGGTTCCCCTTCAACATCCTCAGCACACAAGTCGCACCGCAAGTTGGATCATCATGATCCGACTTCTGGTGCAACTTCTATTCAATCAATGGGCTCCCATAGGGAACTATTGATTTTGAATAGAGGCAGAGAAATGCCTGACGGGGCTTAAGGCTCTATTTACAGTGTTAAACCGCGTTTACCTTTACCAGCGTCTGGCATTTTTAGGACTGCTCTGGAACGTGATTTTAGGGAGTTCAGACAACAGCCCATAAACCCCTGCTGATAAATGTCCAAAAATGTCCATGTGTGCAAGGACACATAGGATCACATAGAGGGGAGTTTATGGGCTGTTAAAAAAAAATATGCCCAAACTCCCAAAAACGGACGTTTATGAGCTTCAGTGTGCATGGAGCCTAATAAGCAATAACAGTGTTGAAAAAAAAACTGAACTACTCTGTTTACAGCATGTAAAAAAAGTTAGAAAAAAATTGAATAAAAATTAATCCTTTTTTTGTACATATTGTCCCCAGTCAGTATGCTTGATCAGTGCCACACCAGTCACATGATGAGGCTGTACTGCACTGGTGAATTTCTTAATTTTCCAAAAAATTGTGACGAACAAAAATTACAACTTCAAAAAACTTGTCATGCCTCTTACTAAATATCTTGGGCTGTGTACTTTCCAAAAAGGGGTCATTAGAGGGTGTATGTACTGTCCTGGCATTTTAGCGTTTTAAGAAATAGGGTAGGCAGCCATTACATCATTATTGGTCAATTTTCAAATATCCACTGAACAAAATTATAAACGCAACACTTTTGTGTTTGCCTCTATTTATTATTATAATCTACGACTTTTTCTATGTACACAAAAAGCCTATTTCTCTCAAATATTGTTTACAGATCTATCTAAATCTGTGTTGGTGAGCACTTCTCCTTTGCCGAGATAATCCATCCACCTCACAGGTGTGGCATATCAAGATGTTGATTAGACAGCATGACTATTACACAGGCCTTAGGCTGGTCACAATAAAAGGCCACTCTAAAATGTGCAGTTTTACTGTATTGGGGGTGTTGGGGGTCCGAAAACATGTCAGCATCTGGTGTAACCACCCTGTGCAGCACATCTCCTTTGCATAGAGTTAATCAGGTTGTTGATTGTGGCCTGTGGAATGTTGGTCCATTCATCTTGAATGGCTGTGCAAAGTTGCTGGATATTGGCAGGAACTGGAACACGCTGTTGTATACGCTGATCCAGAGCATCCCAAACATGCTCAATGGGTGACATGTCCGGTGAGTATGCTGGCCATGCAAGAACTTGGGATGTTTTCAGTTTCCAGGAATTGTGAACAGATCCTTGCAACGTGGGGCTGTGCATTATCATGCTGCAACACGAGGTGATGATTGTGGATGAATGGCACAACAATGGGCCTCAGGTTCTCGTCACGGTATCTCTGTGCATTCAAAATGCCATCAATAAAATGCACCTGTGTTCATTGTCCATAGCATACGCCTGCCCATACCATAACCCCACCTCCACCATGGGCCACTCGATCCACAACGTTGACATCAGCAAACCACTCACACACACTACACCATACACACTGTCTGCCATCTGCCCTGCACAGTGAAAATCAGGATTCATCCGTTAAGAGAACACCTCTCCAATGTGCCAGACACCATCGAATGTGGACATTTGTCTACTGAAGTCGGTTACGATGACGAACTGCAGTCAGGTCGAGACCCCAATGAGCAGGGCGAGGATGCAGATGAGCTTCCCTGAGACGATTTCTGACCGCTTGTGCAGAAATTCTTTGGTTATGCAAACCGATTGTTGCAGCAGCTGTCCGGGTGGCTAGTCTCAGACGAACTTGAAGGTGAAGATGCTGGATGTGGAGGTCCTGGGCTGGTGTGATTACACATTGTCTGCCGTTGTGAGGCCGGCTGGATGTACTGCCAAATTCTCTGAAATGCCTTTGGAGATGGTTTATGGTAGAGAAATGAACATTCAATTCAAGGGCAACAGCTCTGGTGGACATTCCTGCAGTCAGCATGCCAATTGCATGCTCCCTCAAAACTTGCGACATCTGTGGCATTGTGCTGTGTGATAAAACTGCAGATTTTAGAGTGGCCCTTTATTGTGGAGAGCCTAAGGCACACCTGTGCAATAATCATTCTGTCTAATCAGCATCTGGATATGCCACACCTGTGAGGTGGATGGATTATCTCTGCAAAGGAGAAGTGCTCACTAATACAGATTTAGACAGATTTGTGAACAATATATGAGAGAAATAGGCCTTTTGTGTACATAGAAAAAGTTGTAGATCTTTGAGTTCAGCTCATGATAAATAGGGGCAAACACAAATGTGTTGCGTTTATAATTCTGCTCAGTGTATATACTATAGTTTGTAGACTCTATAACTTTCACACAGACTAAATAATATACACTTATTTGGGTTATTTTCATCAAAGGACTGTGGCAGAATACATCTTGGCCTAAATTTATGAAGAAAGATTATTTGTTTGCAAAATTTTATAACAGAAATTAAGAAAAACTTTTTCTAAATTTTCAGTATTTTTTTGTTTATACAGCAAAAAATAAAAAAAATCCAGTGGTGATTAAATACAGCCAAACGAAAGCTCTATTTGTGTGAAGAGTACAGTGTTGCATGACCGAGCAAATGCCAGTTTAAGTAGTATAGTGCTGAATAGAAAAAAACGCCCTGGTCATGAAGGGGGTAAAACCTTTTGGAGGTCAAGTGGTTAAACTTGAGCACAACTGTGAAACAACAACAAACTTTGGTACCCAAAATTGTTCATTGGAACTGTGAAACAACAACAAACTTTGGTACCCAAAATTGTTCATAGGCGTCACTTTACAGGTTATCCGTTTAGAGTCAACTGTGAATGATGGCCCTAGAATTACTCCTTTAACTTTGACGTGTGCAGCATTATATATCATGTGTAGCTCAATTGTCATTTTCGTACGTAGGCGCACCCATCTCTTGCATTTCTTTTTTTAAGTGCGTGTATGCAGAGGCGGGGGACTGAAAAAAATTGTTTATTTTTTCTTATAATTCGTATGTTGCTATCACATAGAGGGCGAATGGCCCTCTATGTGATAGCACACTGTAATGACAAGTTCTCTTTACTGAAACATCATCTCTTCTCTGCCTTCCCTTGAAGCTAATGTAGCACAGATCATGTTTCTTCACCACTCACAGCAGCCAGAGAGTGATAGCTAAAACTGTAAGTGACGTAATACACATCACTGATGTGTTCTTTCACCGGAGGGGAGATCAATAGAAGTGGAAGGGCCAAGGGGTGGTCAGTACCTTCAGAGGACTGTGGAAGCAACCAAGGTCCTCTATAAAATTAAACACTGCAATAGCAACCATGACCTTGTTTAAAATCCCGGTCTACATTATCATCTTGGCCACAATATAGGCCAGTGACATTTTCTACTTCCATATTACTGAAAATAGACAGTAAGATGATTTTCAATTTCTGCTATGTAGAATACCTTTCTGTTTATCCATACAGAGATATACAGCCAAACATTTTTAGACAACACCTAAAACATAGCCTTGGAGTCCTACCTCTATGCACACTTACTGTTCTGATGCCATTCTCAAAGGCATCCCTGGCAAGAGCAGCTGGTCCATCCACTGTCTTTCCATCATCATCTGGACCCCAGCTTGCACTGTAGATATGCACATGTTGTGGGTTTAGACTGAGAGATTTAGCTTCTACCATGTCTGTTACATCACCATCCAACATGCGTACACCTACAGGAAGATAATTATAGAATATATATATAAAGTGGATAAAACATTGAAAACAGAATAAAATATTGCCACTGCACAATAGTTAACCACCTGCTATCATAACTCATAATACTCCACTGATCATTATCTCTTATGCCGCGTACACACGGTCGGACTTTCCGGCATACTTGGTCCGGCGGACCAGAGTGTGCCGGACAATCCGCCCGTGTGTGGGCGCCGGCGGACTTTTCCGGCGGACTTTTTCCCAAAAGCCCGCCGGACCTAGATTTGAAGAAAGTTTTAAATCTTTCCGCCAGACTCAGTTTCGGGCGGAAAGTCCGCTCGTGTGTGTGCTGGTCCGACGGAAAGCCCGCTCGTGTGTATGCTGGTCCGACGGACCAGATACGACACGAGAGCAGGGTATTGCATCTCGCGCTCGCTGCAATAGGAAAAACAAATTTTCCTATTGCGACGAGCGCGGGGCATACCAGGCCCTTAGGTCTGGTATTGATTATAAAGGGAACCCCCCTACGCCGAAAAAACGGCGTGGGGTCCCCCCTAAAATCCAGACCCCGATCCGAGCACGCAGCCTGGCCGGTCAGGAAAGGGGGTGGGGACGAGCGAGCGCCCCCCCGCTCCTGAACCGTACCAGGCCACATGCCCTCAACATGGGGGTGGGTGCTTTGGGGGAGGGGGACCGCCCTGCGGGCCCCCCCCACCCCAAAGCACCTTGTCCCCATGTTGATGAGGACAAGGGCCTCTTCCCGACAACCCTGGCCGTTGGTTGTCGGGGTCTGCGGGCGGAGGCTTATCGGAATCTGGGAGCCCCCTTTAATAAGGGGGCCCCCAGATCCCGGCCCCCCACCCTATGTGAATGAGTATGGGGTACATGGTACCCCTACCCATTCACCTAGGGAAAAAGTGTAAGTAATAAAACACACTACACAGGTTTTTAAAATATTTTATTAAACAGCTCGGGGGGGGGGGGATCTTCCTCCGGCTTCGGGGGTCTTCTTCCGGCTTCGGGGGTCCCTCCGCTTCATCTTCTCCCGGCGTCCGGTTGGTTCTTCTCCGCTCTCTTCTCTCCAGTTCTTCGGCCGGCTCCTCTGCTGTCTTCAGGTAGCTCTCTTGCCAGCAGAGGTCCGGACTTCTTGTCTTCTTCTCTTCTCCAGATGTTGACACGACGCTCTCTCCGGCTGGACTGCTCTCCGAGGGCTGCGTTGTGACTTATATAGGCGGAGACCCCGCCCCCTTTTGATGTCACAGTCCCTGGGCATGCTGGGACTGTGACGTTTTAGGGGGCGTGGTCAACATCACCCAGTGACCACGCCCCCTAAAACGTCACAGTCCCAGCATGCCCAGGGACTGTGACATCAAAAGGGGGTGGGGTCTCCGCCTATATAAGTCACAACGCAGCCCTCGGAGAGCAGTCCAGCCGGAGAGAGCGTCGTGTCAACATCTGGAGAAGAGAAGAAGACAAGAAGTCCGGACCTCTGCTGGCAAGAGAGCTACCTGAAGACAGCAGAGGAGCCGGCCGAAGAACTGGAGAGAAGAGAGCGGAGAAAAATCCAACCGGACGCCGGGAGAAGATGAAGCGGAGGGACCCCCGAAGCCGGAAGAAGACCCCCGAAGCCGGAGGAAGATCCCCCCCGGAGCTGTTTAATAAAATATTTTAAAAACCTGTGTAGTGTGTTTTATTACTTACACTTTTTCCCTAGGTGAATGGGTAGGGGTACCATGTACCCCATACTCATTCACATAGGGTGGGGGGCCGGGATCTGGGGGCCCCCTTATTAAAGGGGGCTCCCAGATTCCGATAAGCCCCCGCCCGCAGACCCCGACAACCAACGGCCAGGGTTGTCGGGAAGAGGCCCTTGTCCTCATCAACATGGGGACAAGGTGCTTTGGGGTTGGGGGGGGGCCCGCAGGGCGGTCCCCCTCCCCCAAAGCACCCACCCCCCATGTTGAGGGCATGTGGCCTGGTACGGTTCAGGAGGGGGGGGGGCGCTCGCTCGTCCCCACCCCCTTTCCTGACCGGCCAGGCTGCGTGCTCGGATCGGGGGTCTGGTATGGATTTTAGGGGGGACCCCATGCCGTTTTTTCGGCGTAGGGGGTTCCCTTTATAATCCATACCAGACCTAAGGGCCTGGTATGCCCCGCGACGGGGCTCGCAAGGTGTCAATCTCGCCGATAAAAGTGGCAAGATTGACATCCTTTTCTAGTCCCGTCGCACCTGAGTCACGTTCAAAATGAACGGACTTGTCCGTGTGTGGGCAAGTCCGCTCATTCTGAAAGTCCGCCGGAACTCCGGCGAAAGTCCGTCGGAAAGACGGGCGGACTTAGCCCGCCGGAAAGTCCGGGCGTGTGTGGGCAAGTCCGTCCGTTTTAAAGTCCGGCGCACCTGGCGGACAAAGTCTGTCGGAAAGTGTGCCGGACCAAGTAGGATAGAAAGTCCGACCGTGTGTACGCGGCATTAGGCCTCATGCACACAAGACTCTGTTAAACTCACGTTCAGAGGCAGTTGGACACTTTTTTCAACTACCCCTGAACCCATTCAATGTTATCCTATGTGTCCATGTACACAGTCTCGTTTTTTGGCGTTTTTAGGCAGTTGCGTTTAACCTCGTTTTTCCAGAAGCAAAAAAAGGGTTCAGACGCAAAAGTTTTCCACAATTCAGACGCCAAATGTGGCTAAACACCAGTACCGCGTTTAGCCGCGTTTGCGTTTATAAGTGTTTTTTACAACCCGACTTTGGGGCCACATATCTCGGGGCCACTTGGAGCTAGAAACCCCAAATTTGGTGTGCTAACAGTTGGACTAGCACTATAACATATCCAAATTTGGGGTTCCTAGCACTAAGTGGCCCTGACATATGGGGCCCCAAAGTTGGGTCACAAAATGTCATTCTCTGCTGCAGAAGTGCTTGACATTTTGCAAACCGACTTTGGGCCCCCGTATCTTGGGGCCACTTAGTGTTAGGAACCCCAAATTTGGATATGTTGTAGTGCTAGTTCTACTGTGTTAGCACACCAAATTTCTAGCACCAAGTGGCCCCAAGATATGGGGCCCCAAAGTTGGGTCGCAAAATGTCATTTTCTGCTCTGCAGACGCTTCTAGACGCACACGCGGCTAAACGCGGCAAAACGGGCGTTTCTAAACGCGTGTTCTAAACATGTGTTCAGCAGAGTTTGCACTGGCGTCTCGTGTGCATGAGGCCTTAAACTGATAACTGTATTAAAAGTTTACAAAATTATGCAACCAACTCTAAAAACACTAAAATTATACAACCCCAATCCCAAAACAGTTGGGATGCTGTGCAAAATCTACATAAAACAGAGTGCAATGATTTTCAAATCTCATATACCCATATTTTATTCACAGTAGAACATAGGAAACATATCAAATGTTTAAACTGATACGTACCATTTTAAGAAAAAAATAAAGTAATTTTGAAACTGATGAAATCAATATTTCTAATTAGGTTAATTGTCAACAGGTCAGTAACATGACTGGATATAAAAAGAGCATCTTAGAGAGATAGAGTGGCTCAGAAGAAAAGATGGGCAGAGGTTCACCAATCTGTGAAAAGCTGCGTCTAAAAAATGTCAAACGATTTCAGAATAATGTTCCTAAATGTAAAAGTGCAAAGATTTTAACCACTTGCTGCACGCCTGCCGTCATATGATGGCGGGACGGCGCAGCTGTTGTTCTGGGCCGCCGTCATATGACGGCGCAGCCTTCCAGGCATCGCTCGGGTCCCGGTGCGCATGCCCAGCGGCCACGATGTCCGCCGGGCACCCGCGATTGCCTGGTAACTGAGCAGGACCGTGGATCTCTGTGTGTAAACACACAGAACCACGTCCTGTCAGATGGGAGGAGACCGATGGTGTGTTCCTTGTACAGAGGAACACTGATCGGTCTCCTCCCCTTGTGAATCCCCTCCCCCCCACAGTTAGATTCACTACCTAGCAACATATTTAACCCTACAGTGCCCCCTCCTGGTTAACCCCTTCATTGCCAGTCACATTTATACAGTAATCAATGCATTTTTATAGCACAGATCGCTGTATAAATGTGAATGGTCCCAAAAAGGTGTCAAAATTGTCTAATGTGTCCGCCGCAATATCGCAGTCATGATAAAAATCGCAGATCGCCGCCATTACTAGTAAAAAAAAAAATAATAATAAAAATGCTATAAATCTATCCCCTTATTTTGTAGACGCTATAACTTTTGGGCAAACCAATAAATATATGCTTATTACGATATTTTTTTACCAAAAATATGTAGAAGAATACGTATCGGCCTAAACTGAGGAAAACATTTGTATAAAAAAAAAAAAAATGTGGATATTTATTATAGCAAAAAGTAAAAAATATTGTGTTTTTTTCAAACTTGTCACTCTTGTTTTGTTTATAGCACAAGAAATAAAAACTGCAGAGGTGATCAAATACCACCAAAAGAAAGCCCTATTAGCGGGGAAAAAATGATAAAAATTTCATTTGGGTACAGTGTTGTATGACCGCGCAATTGTTATTTAAAATGCGACAGCGCTGAAAGCTGAAAATTGGCTTGGGCAGGAAAGGGGTGAAAATGCCCTGTATGGAAGTGGTTAAATAAATCCTCATCTATAGTACATAATATCATCAAAAGATTCTGAGAATACAGAAAAATCTGTGTGCAGAAGGGACAAGGCCGAAACACAATATTGAATGCCCGTGATCTTCAGCCCTGCAGAGGGCACTACATTAAAACCAGGTATTAATCTGTGATGGACATCACTGTATGAGCTTAGGAACACCAAAAATCACTGTCTGTGAACACAGTTCACCATGCCATTGAAAAATGCAAGTTATAGCTCTATCATGCAAAGAAGCCATATCTGAACAGAAACATCACTGTCTTCTCTGTGCCAAAACTCATTTAAAATGGTCTGCTGCAAAGTGGAAAACTGTTCTGTGGTCAGATGAATCAAAATTTTACATTCTTTTTGGCAACCATGGGTGCTAGATCCTAAAGAGAAGAGGGACCTTCCGGTTTGTTGTCAGTGCTCAGTTCAAAAGCCTGCATCTCTGAAAGTATGGGGGGGACATTCATGTATATGGAAGGGGCAGCTTGCACAGCTGGAAAGGCACCATCAAGGCTGAAAGATATATCCAGTTTTAGAGCAGCATATGCTCCCTTCCAGACGATGTCATTCTCCAGGACAATGCTAAACTACATACTGCCTCTATGACAACAGCATGGCTTTGTGGTAGTTCCGGTGCCTAACTGCCTACCTACAGTCCAAACCTTTCACCAACTGGAAATATTTGGTGCATCTTGAAACAAAAATAAGACAAAGAAGAACCAAGACTGTGAGCAGTTAGAATCCTATATCAGGCAAGAATGTGACAACATTCCTCTCGCAAAACTCCAGCAACTGGTCTCCCTAGTTCTCAGACATTTACAGAATGCTGTTAAAAGAAGAGGGGGTGCTATACTGTGGTAAACATGGCCCTATCCCAACTTTTTTGAGATGTGTTATTGGAATCAATTTCAAAATTACTGTATATTTTTTCTTAAAATTGTACATTTTTTGTACAATTGTACAATTTTTTCAAAATTGTTTAAACATTTGATATATTTTCTATTGTGAATAAAATATGGGTTTATGAGATTTGCAAATCATTGCATTCTGTTTTTATGTAGATTTTACACAGCACCCCAGCTTTTTTTGAATTTGTGTTGTACTACTTAAATAATAAACAAGAGTATAAAAATGTGTCAATTAACATATACAGGCATTACATTCTTTAAAAAGTTTTAACCATTTTTCTAAAGAGGAAAAAAAATGCTTTTCCTTTCCAATACCATTCATATACATGTGCAAATCTAGAATAATCTCTGTGCTTGTCATTGTCATTGTGCTTGTCAGTGAATACACTTAAAATAAAATGTATTTCCTGAAATGCAGTGGGAGTTCTGGCATTAGCAGTGATGTAAATTATTATGGTGTGGTAAAAGGTGTGCTTCCTATGCAAAGCTGTTTATTTGCACAATACTTGCTTCCACTTTGCAAAGACACCGAGAGAGATTAAAGTGACAAACTTTTTAAAAAAACATATATGTCATACTTACCTGCAGTGGTTTTGCACAGAGCAGCCCTAATCCTCTTCTTCTCGGGTCCCTCGCCAGAGCTTCTGTTTCCTCCCCCTTGACAAGTGCCAATAGCAAGCAGTTAGGGGGTCACTGGTGCATGCTTGGTCCTGAGTCCCGCTCTATGCATCCATAATACACATAGACCCGTAGCTTGGCCCCGATCACCACAGTCTCCTCATTGGTTCACTGGCTGTGATTGACTGCAGCGGGAGTCAATGGCTCCCACTGCTGTGTCTTAGCCAAGGAGGAGAGAGAGACTCGGACAGCGGAGGCTCCTACACACATCACTGGATCGAGAGGGAGCTCGGATAAGTATAACGGAGGGGCTGTGGGGGGAGAAGCACACAGAAGGTTTTTTACCTTCATGCATAGGTAAACAAACTTCAGCCTTTACAATCACTTTAACCAGTTGCCGACCGCCGCACGACGATGTACGTCGACAGAGCGGCATGGGCAGGCAAAAGGACTTACATGTACGTCCTTGCCTGCCTCTCAGCAAATAGCTTGGGGTGTCTACTTTCCAAAATGGGGTCATTTGGGGGGGGGTTTGTGCCACCTGGGCATTCCATGACCTCCGAAACTGTGATAGGCAGTGAAGAGTGAAATCAAAAATGTACACCCTTAGAAATCCTGAAGGCGGTGATTGGTTTTCGGGGCCCCATACGCGGCTAGGCTCCTAAAAAGTCCCACACATGTGGTATCCCCGTACTCAAGAGAAGCAGCAGAATGTATTTTGGGGTGCAATTCCACATATGCCCATGACCTGTGTGAGCAATATATCATTTAGTGACAACTTTGTGCAAAAAAAAAATAAATAAATAAATAAATTGTCACTTTCCCGCAACTTGTGTCAAAATATAAAATATTCCATGGACTCAACATGCCTCTCAGCAAATAGCTTGGGGTGTCTACTTTCCAAAATGGGGTCATTTGGGGGGGGTTTGTGCCATCTGGGCATTTTATGGCCTTCAAAACTGTGATAGGTAGTGAGGAGTAAAATCAAAAATGTACGCCCTTAGAAATCCTGAAGGCAGTGATTGGTTTTCGGGGCCCCGTATGCGGCTAGGCTCCCAAAAAGTCCCACACATGTGGTATCCCCGTACTCAGGAGAAGCAGCTGAATGTATTTTGGGGTGCAATTCCACATATGCCCATGGCCTGTGTGAGCAATATATCATTTAGTGACAACTTTTTGTATTTTTTTTTTTTTTTTGTCATTATTCAATCACTTGGGACAAAAAAAATGAATATTCAATGGGCTCAACATGCCTCTCTGCAATTTCCTTGGGGTGTCTACTTTCCAAAATGGGGTCATTTGTGGGGGTTTTGTACTGCCCTGCCATTTTAGCACCTCAAGAAACGACATAGGCAGTCATAAATTAAAGGCTGTGTAAATTCCAGAAAATGTACCCTAGATTGTAGGCGCTATAACTTTTGCGCAAACCAATACATATACACTTATTGACATTTTTTTTACCAAAGACATGTGGCCAAATACATTTTGGCCTAAATGTATGACTAAAATTGAGTTTATTGGATTTTTTTTAGAACAAAAAGTAGAAAATATCATTTTTTTTCAAAATTTTCGGTCTTTTTCCGTGTATAGCGCAAAAAATAAAAACGGCAGAGGTGATCAAATACCATCAAAAGAAAGCTCTATTTGTGGGAAGAAAAGGACGCAAATTTAGTTTGGGTACAGCATTGCATGACCGCGCACAGTTAAAGCGACGCAGTGCCAAATTGGAAAAAGTGCTCTGGTCAGGAAGGGGGTAAATCCTTCCGGGGGCTGAAGTGGTTAAGGGGCGTTTCACACTATAGCACATTAAAATGCTATATGCAGTTTATAAAAATGAATAACGTGTTTTTAGCACATTTTAAGTGAATTGTGCTAAAAATTTCAGCGTATATAGCATTTTTAATGCGCTTTTAATGAGTTTTTTATATGATTTCTGGATATATTACATCACTGACTCTAAGCATGCAATTGTTTACCCTGGACATGTAAGCAAAAAAAATGTCAAAAACACAACACAATGCATTTTTGATGTGTTTTTAATGCAATTTCGATGAGTTTCCATTGATTTCTATTGAAGGTGCATTTTTTGTGCACTTTTTTTTTTTTACACAAAAGATGCTGCATGCAGAACTTTTCAAAACACAGCACACATGCAGTGCACAGATGCGCTTTTGTCAAGCTAGAAAGGTACTCCCTAGCACGGCAAAAATCGGATAGCTGTGAAAGGGCCCTAACTAAAACAGGTGCACACAGAATCTGGTGCAGATGTGCATAGTAACCAATCAGCTTCTAAGACCCCATACACACTATACAACTTTTGTTGTCAGATTTCCTTTAAACCCCTTTCACACTGAGGTGTTTTTCAGGCGTTTGCAGGCACCTGTAAAGCACCTGAAAAACGCCCCCCCCGCAATCTCAGTGTGAAAGCCCAAGTGCTTTCACACTGAGGCGATGCACTGGCAGGACGTTAAAAGAACTCTTGCAAGCAGCATCTTTGGAGCGGTGGAGGAGTGTATACAGCACTCCTGCCCATTGAAATGAATGGGCAGTGCCGCCAAACCGCTGGCAAAGCACTATTGCAGCGGCGCTTTGCGGGTCATTTTAACCCTTTTCCGCCTGCTAGCGGGGTTTATAAGCACCCCACTAGCGCCCAAAACCTTCGCAAAAACGACGGTAAAGCGCCGCTAAATATAGCAGTGTTTTATCGTCAGCGTCCGCCCGCTCCAGTGTGAAAGCAGTCTTAGATTTACCAAAACCATGTAGTGCGAGGGCCTGCCAGATTTCATACAAATTGAAACTCTTAAGGTTTGACCTCATATTATATGGTTTTGGTAAATCTGAAGACAAAAATCTGTAAAAAATTGTATAGTGTGTATCCAGCTTAACTTTAGCTTGTTTATTTAAGCTTTGACAATAAAATCTAAAAGTTGGTTGGTTACTATGCACAGCTGCACTAGATTCTGTGTGCACCAGTTTTAGCAAATCTACCCAAATGAGTAAATTGTTTACTTTGCCCAGTGAAGTTGTATTTCTTTCACCTAATCACATGCACAGAAAATGTTTTTTTAATTTCTTCAAACATTTAATTTGAGCATGTTTACTCAGATATGTAAATTGTTTACTTTTCAGTAAATCATCCCTAATGAAATGCTTTAAAATTGTAACATTGCAAAAAAGCTACATAATAAACACAACAAAAGGACAAATACAATTTATAAATTAGTAGCTAAAGAAATGTATGTAGGTAGATAACATTGAGGATAAAATTAGTCTTGGGTTTTTTATATGTTTATGTTTAATTTATATTTTATGAAAAACAAGAAAAAAAGTGAATAACAGTGATGATACATACCACCAATTCTGGCATTAAATGCAATTCCTACTGTACAATGCGAATTGTTTGCAGTAGCTGCTACTTCTCCTGCACAGCGGGTTCCATGTCTGCAAAGGTAAAGAATATCTTTACTCAGGGAGAGCTCTCAAGCCCATCTGAAACTTCTCACGTGACATTTAAGTTAAAAAAAAAAAAAAAAAACACTGGATGTCTCTTGAAAGTCTCAAACATTAATAACACAATACAGTAGCCGTGAAACCGATGGAGAGGTCAAAACTATAGGCAAAACAAAATCCATTTTGGTATTTTTCATCATAGGCCATTCACATACAATCTTTAGCTATAAAAAAAGACATCACTGCAAAAAATAAATTACTCCTGAGCTTTACATTTCATCAGTGTTTAACTCTGCATGAGCCATGACATTTTGATCAGACTGTTTTAAATGTTTTTAAATGTCACACAGGTTCTCAGTGATGTCTGAAAACTGAGCTGCAAATTAATGCCAGATAAGAAGCTTCAGTGGGGATACTGTTATGCTTTTTTTCTTTTTTGGTCTAAATCCCTTTTCAGAAAGAGAATAATCAAACAAACGACTGGAGTTTATTTACTAAAACTGGAGAGTGCAAAATCTGGTGCAGCTCTACAATCACCTTCCATTTTTTTTGTCAAAGCTTAATTGAACAAGATGAAATTAGAAGCTGATTGGCTACCATGCACAGCTGCACCAGATTTTGAACTCTCCATTTTTGGTAAATCACCCCTATTCCGTACTCCTACTCTTGGACCTCTCTGCTGCATTTGACACTGTGGACCACTCCTCATTCTCAAAAAAGTAGACTCCTTTAGTCTCTGTGACTGTACTCTTTGCTGGTTCTCACTCTACATATCCCACTGCACCTTTAGAGTAACTTACAATTTAGAGTAACTTACAATTTTACTTTCTCCTTTCTTGGTTGGGGTCCCCCAACGTTCTGTTCTTGGACCTCTTCTATTCTCGATCTACACTGCCTCCCTGGGTCAGCTAATAGCCTCCTATGGGTTCCAATACCATTTTTACGTTGATGACACCCAAATCTATCTCTCTACACCTCAACTCACTCCATCAGTCTCCACACATATCAATAATTTACTAACAGACATAAACTGGATGTCACACCACTTTCTCAAACTCAAACTACCCAAAACCAAGCTCATAATATTTCCTCACCCACGTACCCCATCCCCTGACTTGACAGCGCAACTATTAACCTGTCCCCGCATGCCAAGATACTAGGTGTAATCCTGGACTCTGAACTATCCTTTCAACCCCACATCCAATCAATGTACAAAGCTTGTCGCCTCAGCCACTGAAACATCTCCAAAATAACCCCCCTTCCTAACCCCTTCCTGGTCATTTGTCTCCTCAAATACTGCAACTCCCTCCTCATTGGCTTATCTTTACATCTCCCCTTAGGTCCTTTATGAATGCAGCTGCCAGACTCATGCACCTTACTGGCGGCTCAGCCTCTGCTACCCCACTATGCCGATTCCTCCACTGGCTTCCGCTTGCCCAACTAATTAAATTCAAAATAATAACAACAACTTACAAAGCCATCCACAACTCTGCCCACAGCTACATCACTAACCTATGTTGAACAAACACAAGGAGATTTCCAAGCTCAAACTAACGAGCCAGTGACCAACCGAACTGACCCGTCTAACAATATGCGTTAAGAACAGGGGCTCTGTTCTTAAAGCATATTGTTAGACAGGTCAATTCGGTTGGTTGCTGGCTGGTTGGTAAGTTTGATCTTAAAATCTCCTTGTATTTGTTTGACATAAGTCACCCTTCCAGTGCTCTTTGCTGCAATAGACCAGTTATAGGTGGTGGCAGTGGCCACTTGTTTGTACATCACTGACCTAGTCTCAAAATACCAACCTAATCATTCTCTTCATTCCTTCCAAGACCTCCTGCTCTCTAGCTCCCTTGTCATCTCCTCCCATGCTTGGCTCCAGGACTTCTTCCAAGCCTTCCCCATCCTTTGGAATGCCTTACCCCAATCTGTCTATCTCCTACTCTGTCCACTTTTAGACGATCCCTGAAAACTCTTCTCTTCAGAGAGTTCTACCCTGCGCCCACCTAACAACTGTATTTGCACTTTCTCCATCAGGTCATCCCCCACAGTTATGACCTTTTGTGTCTCTTGACCTGCGCTCTTAAATCATAAGCGCAAATGAGCAGGGCCCTCTGATTCCTACCGTATTAAATTGTATTATAATTGTACTGTCTGCCCTTATGTTGTAAAGCACTGCGTAAATTCTTGGCGCTATATAAATCCTGTATAATACTAATAATAGTGAGTCTAATTTATTCTGTACTCTCTCAAGAAAGATTCACATAAACTTAAACTTAGCTGAGTGGGGTTTGGCTGCTGCAACAACCTTAAAATGAACATTCTCCCCCATTTCTGTACCACATATGCTCTCTATGAAACAAGTCAACCTCTTTTTTCAATCAGTTGCACTCAGCTTTCATATTATTTCTATAGGACCACAATGTGACTATATTTAAGCATTCTTTACTAAATTTACCAGTCATATGGAGGAATAAACCTTCTGAATGTCAAATTATGCTATAGGGCAACAGATCTGACTAGATAAATAGATTGGTTACGTCACTCCACTCTTAAGACTTTGGATGTCTTTAAAACCTGAACATCCCCAATTAACACTTCAGGGCCTTCCGTGATTATCAAGCCCTCTATGCTACAACAACCATCTCACCCTTTCCTTCATCCCCATTCTGAGAGACCCTGAAATCCCACCCGGATTTGAAAATCCCAAACTGACAGCTCTGCAAATATAGGCAAAATTTAAATTTAACAACTCTCTAACCACTCAGGAATGGCTCAATAGGAGAATAGGAACCTTTTACCCAATTAGATTGCACTACAACTCCAAAATTACTCCTCGTACCTTGCAAGGAAGGCACCCACTCATGACATATGAATCCATCTGTAATGCTCAAATAATACACATACAATGTAGGATGGTGACACACCAATACAGACATGCTGCTTCTTTATTGTTAAAAAAGTTGGCATGGCAGTATATATCAGCAATGCAGATCCATCCGATGCATTTTGTGCAATCAAGTGCTTAATCATACAGCAGTATCTAGACATTCAATCCCACTTTTTAACACATGATTACTCTCCTTTTTTCTGGCAAGTAACCAAATTTCAGCAGTAAATTGTCAAGATATCTCAATCTATTAATAAAAATACAGATAGTAACATCCTACTAAATTCATTTAGGTCTCATGCACACTAGACTCTTTTAAATGCCTTTCTCCTAACAGGAGAAAAGCAGTATTAAAACACACCTAAAGCCATGCTTTTCAAACGCGTTTAGGCGCATTTGGAAGTGTCCAGGCATCTCAAGCGTTTTGGGATTCATTTATTCATTGGCCAGAATATTAATTAATCCTAGCCATTGAAATGAATGAATGCTCAAGCACTAAACGTGCCAAGCATTTAGGCGCAGCAAGGTTTTTTTTCTGCCAAAATGCTCTTCTCCTGAACGCAATTTTGGTGCATTCAGATTTCTGCCACTAAATTACCCTACCTCTAAACGCCCGCAAATGCCTATGTGTGCATGAATACATAGGCTAACATAGAGGGGCATGTAGGGGCAAAAAAAAACAAAAACTCAAAACTCAAACACCTGTAAAACAGGCATTTGACAGCTGCAGTGTGCATGAGGCTTTTAATCAATAAGGTCATATTTGACTGAACACTGTATATAATAGACCAAGTATTAGAGATTACTTGCATACTTATATATAAATGAAAAAGAATACATTAATTTTCAAACCCTATATAGGGGGACTGACCTGGAGAATCACTGTCTTGGAGCTTTAAACACACTTTATTACTAGTATACAAGCTTCTAACTTAACCCTCACAAGAGCACACTATATATAAAAAAAAAGAAAAAGAGCAATGATGACAAAATGTAATCCTAAACAAGTAAAAAAAAAATTTTTACTTGCTCACAGATTGTCCATAGCCAACAAATTCCAAGAGCATCAATACAAACTACTCACACATTGGAACAGAGCCCCCCTCCCCTTTATTAAATGTAATAAACACATGCTGGAAATATATATGTATCTGTCCATTCTGCTATTCATTGTACTACCTTCTACACCAACTCAGCATCCTAACTCTTACACCTCAACCATCTCTAAATATAATATATTTATAACTAGACACCTTTTAAACATAGCTAGGGCATGCTTCTGGCCCGATGGAAACAAACAATTTCCCCATCTGCAACACTTTGGTTCTCCAATATTCAAGAAATGTAGCAAATAGAGGATTTATCTACCGTCCTAAAAACACAAAAGGAAAAGTTCAGAGCCACCTAGTTCTCATGGACAAATCATCCAGGCTACCATGACTTCAAGCTTTAAATCTCCACTCACTTGAGCTCTACTATATATCTGCTTCCCTGTTTTACAGGTAGACTCTAGTTTAGGTTCTACCCACTGGCAACATATGATTAAAAAATGTATGCTAATATTCCCACACGTTACTGGAATGAGCTTAAAGGTAGTAGCTGCGGCAGCTACAGCCAGCTGGAGCCTGGAAACATCACAGATCAGTGTACAAATTTGCCAGCACATCATAGATCGTATAACCTCCAAAGCTTTTGGTGAAAAATGATCATATTCATTTTAATGCACTTGTTCATTTCAATGGCGAGAATAAAATTCTGGCCAACAAAATAAATAAATGCCCAAACACCAAACGCTGCTAAACTTGCTTAAGCTGATTTAAAGAAATACAGTCTAAGTGTGCTTTTATTGCTGATTTTCTCCTGTCAGGAGGTACAGCATTTACAATAAACCAGAGTGCATGAGGCTGTAAGGTGGCCTGATTTATTACAGATCGTCCTGAATAAAAAACAAGAGCCTTAAACAGGTTCTTCCTTTCTTTGTATTTCAAATAGTACACTTTTAATTTTCTTTTTTTAATTCTAATTTTTCTATTCGCTTCTGAAAATTGAAAACACAAAGGTATTTATTTGATTGGGTTACATGAACTAAGATCTAATCAGTTTTAGGCATTAACACATGAGGTTTTATAGAAAAAACTATCCTCATCAATTGTGATCTATTCTGTATTCATTATCTAAGTGCAGTACCCAGTATACTACTAAAAAATGCAGATGGTGCATTTCTCAATCAATAAAGATCTCTAAATCAACCACCATAAGAGGCAGACAACAATGTCTAAATAATCTGTTATGTCTTGTAAACGGAGATCAAAATGGACCGAACACCACAAACTCACACAGATGTTTAAAACACCCAACGCCAGGTCCCATATTTCTACACTGATAGTTTCTCTTTAAGTGTATCATTCTAACAAACTTGGTTGATGAACCTGATTTATAGAAATTGCTGGAAACAGATTCTATTTCTCATTTATCCTTAGGCAGTTTAGAAAATAGAACCTTAAATTTGTTTAGTTGCTATGAGCAAGAAGTCCACTTTTCTTTCTGCCAGTTTTCATACATCAGCCAAGATTTGCAGATATGTGTAGATGACAACTACTTTCTTAAGGCTTTTTAGATAAACAATCATGTCACAATGTTCTTCTATTTACTGGATACTTTCTTACAGCATCATTTAAACAAAGGTTGAACAAAATATTGATAGCTACATCATGATTTATCAAACAGTCCTAATACATTTTTGATTACTGCAAACTTAAATGAAATCGGTCATTAAAGAAACTCCAAAACCAAAGCGAAATTCCACCTTTTACAGTTGTCTCCAGAAAAGAAGGTAAAAGGAAATCTCTTGGAGGGAGCACATGACCTGGTAACAACTGTCAAATGTAGCATTTCTCCTAACATTGGGGAGATGCCCTCTAATGTGCCTCCAAGACAATATGTATAGGATAAATCTTCCCAAGAATGACACAGATAGCAATATAAAACAAAATTGGGACAAGCTCCCCTTATTCTATTCAAAATAAAACATTTGGATGAGCTTTCACATTAACCACTTGGGTCCCAGGTGCCATTTTAAAACAGCACAGAGACAGCGGCTATTCATCCCAGTGCTGCAGGAACTGCACCTACCAGCTCCAGCCTGGCATGTAGGCTGGAATTTCCGGCTCTCAGTGACAGCACTGATCTCCTGCTCCTGGACTTCAGATCTTGCTGCCCAAAGCTCCTAATGCCGTGTACACATGGGCGGAATTTTCAGCAACAAAAGTCCGACAGCCTGTCTGACAGACTTTCAACAGACTTTTGGCAGACTTCCGACGGACTTTCTAATAAACGGATTTTCTAACGAACGGACTTGGCTACACACGATCACACCAAAGTCCGACGGATTCATACGTGATGAGGTACACCGGACTAAAATAAGGAAGTTGATAGCCAGTAGCCAATAGCTGCCCTAGCGTCATTTTTTGTCCGTTGGACTAGCATACAAACGAGCGGATTTCTGGGTCCGGCGGAGTTACGACGTAAAGATTTGAAGTATGTTCCAAATCTAAAGTCCATCAGATTTTCAACTGGAAAAGTCCGCTGAAGGTCTGATGAAGCCCACACACGGTTGGATTGTCTGCTGGACTTGGTCCGTTGGACCAGTCCGGTCGAAAAGTCCGACCGTGTGTACGCTGCATAAGAAGCACTTGTAGCAGATAATTTTAACGCCTCTGTGACCATGTAACACATATATGGAGCATCCAGGAAGTGTGCCTTATTCCTGGGCGCCGCATATAAAGTATATGTTTCTGTGTTGTTGTTGGAAGAGCGCTGGATCGCGTGCTTCCAGCACTAAGACCACGCTGTCAGTGACAGCGCTGGGTCTTGTACTAATGACTGGAAATTGGAAGAACTGGCTCTCAATCACATGATAGTATGTGATTGTGACTATCACAGTGATCATTCACTCTACAGCCCATCCCTGTGTTGATTCTCCTATGTGAAGAAGAAAAGATACATAGTATACTTTCCTCCTCCCTAGAGGAGAAGGCTGTACAATGAAAAAAAAAGCAATAATGATCAATCTAGTTTAGTGAGTGTAAGGCTATGTTCACATATATGCAAACTGGATGTGGGTTTCTCTGCATCCAATTTGCATGACAGGCAAGTGTGACCAGCTCTTAATGGAGCCGGTTCACACAGGTTTGGAGCGGCCGCAGTCCAGATTGCAGAAGGGACCTGTGCGTCTTTGGGACCAGTTCAGGTGCAAATTCAGGCAAAAATTCGGACCTGCGTCACACTTGGACCAGTGAACAGACATGCACCGGGCCCAGGCACATATGTGAACCCAGACTCAGTGTCAGTGTAAGTGTTATTTATGGTCAGCATAAGTGTCAATTAGGGTCAGTGTCAGTGCCAGTTAGGGTCTGTGAGGGCTCATGCACACTGAATATTATAAAAATACCAGCTTTAGCTGTCGATTGCTGCATAAAAAACAGAGTTTGGCAGCATTTTTGCACTAGCATTTTTTAGCGTTTGCGTTTTTTAGCAAAACTATATTTCCACAAATGCTTATGGCTCAAAAATGCTCATAATTGCTGAATAGCCATGTTTTTCAGAGTTAAAACACCTCTCCAAACCCACTAGTTCTGGGAGTTTTTTCTATCCAGAAAACGCCCCTGCCAAAAAACTTTGATAAAAGCCTCTGTGTGCACATGGACAGATAGGATAACATGCTAGGGAGTTTACTGGCTGCCAAAAAAAAAAAAAAAATGCCGTAGCCAAAAACAGCAGCTGTAAAAACGTCCAGTGTGCATGAGGCCTTAGTGGCAGGCCTTTCACCATGATTGTAACCTTGTCCTACAGCTGCTTGAGGGGTAACAGGATGATTTTCCCCATTCCCAGAATGATGACTACAGTAAACAATACATTAATACATTACATACAACTCATTAAAAAACATGTCAATTTACCTTCAGTGTTATCCATCACCCCTGAAACCCCCTCTCATCCATCCACAGCTCCACAGCATCTCCAACCCACATCCCTCCTATCCACAGCATTCATCTCTTCACCCCCCCCCTCAATCCACGGCTTCCACTTCAGGACTTCTCTCCATTCACAGCTATCACCTCTGAATATACCCCCGTCTGCTACATTTATCCCAACCCCCACATCCACAGCTCACACTTCTGAGCCCCCCCACCCACCACTCCCACCTCTGAACCCCCCTTCCTCCACAGCTCGCATCTTAACCCCCCCATCCACAGCTTTCACTTATGAATCACCCTTCATCCACAGCTTCCACCTCAAGCCACCCCCTACATCCACAGCTCTCAACTCTGTACCCCCTTCATTCACAGCTCACACCTTCAAAACCTTTTTTTCTCTCCATCCACAGCTCTTACCTCTGCACAACCCCCACCCGCCCCATTTCATCCACAGCTTCCACCTCTGAACCCCCCTCCTCCACCCACAGCACTCACCTCTGAACTCCCCCCTCCTCTACCCACAGCACTCACCTCTAAACCCCCCTCCATCCACAGTTGTCATCTCTGCACCCCCCTCCATCTCCAGCTCTCACCTTTGCAGCCCCCTTATCCTTTATCCACAGCTCTCACCTTTGTTCTCCTCCCACCCGCCACAGCTTTCACCTCCCACCACCCATAATCCATGGCTCACCCGTACTCCACAGCTTAAAATTGTACCCCCCCCATCGCCGTACAACACCTATGGTCTAGTCTAATAGGTGTGCTTTTTTGTAAACAAAGTGCACACACTGACTCGCTTCTCAACCTTTCTTATTGGGCAGCATCAATGAAAAAAATTGTGTTCTATTGTTTCTTGGTCCTACTGCTGGTACAAAGAAAAAAAAGCACCAGCATTTGTGGTATCAGGTAACAGGAGAATGACCTCCCTAAGTTGCAAATTGGGTTTTGAGGTTAGGCTTTGTTTTGATCCTGGTCATGAAGGGGTAAAGCACAATTAAGTTTACATACATTTGGAGTGGCTTTACACTTGCACTGCAACTAAGTACTGAGGCTGAGACATAGTTGCTGTTGAGTCTCTATTCAACATCTCCTGCAGCAATAGAACACATACAATTTTGAGTATATACATATATATATATATATATATATATATATATATATATATATATATATATACACATATATAATATATATATATATATATATATATATATATATATATATATATATATATATATATCTATATATATATATATAGATATATATATATCTATATATATATATAGATATATATATATATCTATATATATATATATAGAAGGTGTGCTTGTGCGTTCACATTTCAAGACCCATGAGTGCCGCTCTCTCTTTTGGATTATATGTACTACAGTTTTTGCCACGCACCCGGACTCATTTTTTATCTCTGATGTGTGCAGTGGCAAGTATTGGATATTATATATATATTACACATAAAATAAATAAAAAACAAAACCTTCCCCATATTAATCCAAAGGTTCCAACAATGACATGGATGATCTGAATGAAATATGTGTTTACTGCACAAGCTTCAAATGTTCACAAAAATGAATGCATCATTTGGAATTTTAGTAATTGTAGACCTGTGAAACTGTTGCTGTTCTTGCCAGCCTCACCTTATTTTTTCTTAATATTATACTAACAGTTTAGGCAAAGTTTTTTGTCTGTGTGCTGCAATGTAGTATTGAAACTGGAAAAAAGCTCTCTAAAAAAAGAAAAACATTCTGCTATGTTACACAAACATCACACTTGTGTGGTGTAATCTTAATCAACAGACTTTGATGGGTATTTTTTGGATTAAATATCTGGTGGTGCACAAGTCATATAATATATTTTTCAATTTTCCAAGATTTCTTTCCAAAAAACCCAAATGGGCCCTTTTACAGGAGTGTGTTTCATTTTTAACTTGCTAAAAAAACACAGGAAAAATGTTTCCCTTTAAATCCTATGGGACTTTTCACACCTCTGCGCCGTGGGTGCTGTGGTTCTTGAAAAGTCCTGGTTGCAGCATCTTTTGTTCGGTTTCCAAAACCACTCCAAAAACGCACCTGTGTTGTGTTTTTGGTGTGTTTTTTCAGTCACATGTCCAAGTTTCACAGATCCGTGCTGGAAAATAAGTACCCAGAAATCGCACCAGAAACCCACTGGAAACACGTCAAAAATACAGCAAAAAAGCCATATGCATTTTTGATGCAATTATGATCATTTTTAATGCAACAGTTTAGCGTAAGAGCAGTCTAAAGCCTCATACACATGATAGGACTTTGTACAAACTTTCCCGTGGATTTTTGTACAAAGAGCGTTGGCCATAAGCTTGTATTGCATACACACGGCAGAACTTTTTCAGCCAACTTTCACCAAATCACGTGGTTTTTCAACTCTTTACTACCACCCTTTGGTCAACTGTATTGTCTGATATTGTGTCAATCTTGCTGCTTTTATCGGCGAGATTGACACCTTGCGAGCCGGGTTCACACTGGTGCGGGGATCCGACTTGGATCCCCGCCAATGCCAGGCACTGTGTTTGGTATGAATCATGAGGGGCAACTCCACGCCAAATTTTAAATTAAAAAATGGCATGGGTTCCCCTCCAGGAGCATACCAGGCCCTTAGGTCTGGTATGGATTTTAAGGGGAACCCCCTACGCTGAAAAAACGGCGTGGGGGTCCTCCCAAAATTCATACCACACCCTTATCCGAGCACGCAGCCCGGCCAGTCAGGAAAGGGGTTGGGGATGAGCGAGCGCCCTCCCTCCTGAGCCGTACCAGGCCGCATGCCCTCAACATGTAGGCATGGGGCGTGGTCACCGGGTGATGTCATCCGATGACCCCGCCCTCTTATGAAGTCACAGTCCCGAGGCATGCTGGGACTGGGACGTCATAAGGGGGCGGGGTCATCAGATGGCATCACCCAGTGACCACGCCCCATGCCTATATAAGTCATCGTGAGGCGCTCACACAGCTTTACAGCAGGAGAGAGCGTAGAAGACGAGAAGAAGACCGGGCCACCGCTAGAAATAGAGCGGCAAAAAAGCAGAAGATAGCGGAGGAGCCCGGCAGAAGAACCGGACACTGGGAGAAGAGGCTGGAGAGAGAGGAGAAGAACCGGACATCGGGAGAAGAGGCCGGAGAGAGCGGAGAAGAATCGGACATCGGTAGAAGAGGCCGGAGAGACCCCCCAAGTCGGAAGAAGACCCCTGAAGTTGGAAGAAGACCCCCGGAGCTGCCTAATAAATTACTAGTAGTGTGTTTTTTTATTGACACTTTTTCCCCTAGGTGAATGGGTAGGGGTACAATGTACCCCATACTCATTTACATAGGGTGGGGGGCTGGGATCTGGGGACCCCCTTATTAAAGGGGGCTCCCGGATTCCAATAAGCCGCCCGCCCGCAGACCCTGACAACCAACGGCCAGGGTTGTCGGGAAGAGGCCCTTGTCCTCATCAACATGGGGACAAGGCGCTTTGGGGTGGGGGGCCGCAGGTTGCCCCCCTCCCCCAAAGCACTCACCCCCCCATGTTGAGGGCATGCGGCCTGGTACGGTTCGGGGGGGGCGCTCGCTTGTCCCCACCCCCTTTCCTGACCGGCAGGGCTGCATGCTCGGATCAGGGTCTGGTATGGATTCTGGGGGGACCCCCACACTGTTTTTTCGGCGTAGGGGGTTCCCCTTAAAATCCATACCAGACCTAAGGGAATTCCCTCTCGCAGTGCAAAATGTACAGTACCCTGTCGCCGAGAACCAGCGCGATGGGATCGTGCTGGATACATTCTCGCGGCTGTGTACTGTAGTTTGTACAAAAGTCCGATGGTTTTGTGTACACACGATCGGACTTTGCTCCATCGTACTTTTGTTGGCGGAAAGTTTGTGCGTTCGCACAGCCAACAAAAGTCCGATGAAAACAGAAAAAGTTTGTCCGATGGAGCGTACACATGGTCGGATGTTGCTCCAAAACAGTTAATTTGCATGTTTTTTGTCAAAAAGTCCGATCGTGTGTACGGGCCTTAAGAGGTAAAAAATATGTTTGTATAAATTTGCTAGCAAATTACAGTCCTCTCTGTGCAAAAATAAAAATGATATACAACACATTAGGATGGGATACAAATGCTAAAGGGCATAATGTGCGGAAATGAGAAGAACGCTCTGGGAGTCAGGGGGATTAAGAGAGAAAAAGGCCCTGGTACTCACGTGGTTAAAATCAAACTGCAAACCGCCAGAAAAAAAGTTGTATTTGTAGTATGATTCTCTACATTAACAAAGGTTTACAAAGGTGCCGAATTGATGTTGTATATGTGCATATTCATAAAAAGTGATATAAAGTGATATCGGAGGAATTTTTCTTCACTTGACAATGTACATGTACAGAGGGATGTTATAAATAAAGAAAAAGTGTCTGGAAGGTGGTCGAACCTCGAGAGGAAACATGTTTAAACAAAATAAGCCTTTGCCTGAGAAACTCCAAATAGAAGAGCGTGTGCTTCATTTCACTGAAGTCCTTTTATTGTTTATAATGGAGAGGAACAAGTTCCCAGGCTTTTTAAATTACAGTCTAAAGAGACACAGGGCTAAAAGGTTGTGCATTTGTTCTTTGTGTTACTGTCAGGATGATAAAGTAGGCTGAAAGACTACAAGAAACCTTGGTTACACAAAATTTAGCATTATTAAGAAAAGTGTCATGGGTATACTCATACCTGGGGGATAAGCTATTTTGGCAACAACTAGGCAAATCATACATGGTCCACTGAACCACAGCCACCCAAGCCTTGCGGTACTAGTCTTCATACCCTACATTACAATTTGTTCATGTTACTGAAACAAACATTTTAATTTAGTGTTTTTGTTTTTTTTTTAAATGTTGTGCAGTTAATATAGTTTAATTTTAATATAGTGCAATTATGTGGAAAACCCATATAAAAAACATATTTCAATATAGTTTTTTTTAGTAACTGTATCCTTGATGGGCAGATTGCCATTCTCTATTTGTCCAATGACCATTGTTATTAGGATTAAAGTGAAGGAAATCCAAAATAGTTGTCACTTGTACAGGAATAGAGGGGAAATCCTCCAATGGTAACACTTTGGTGACAACTAACAGGATATATTCTTTGGAAAGATATCCTCTTGGTGGTGTGTCTACAGGACAGAGGGTGGAGGAAATTATATCCAAAGGGACTCATATGACAGAAAGTGACAGAAGGTTTATTAATCCACTATACTACCCAAAACGAAAAAGTTTCATCTGTAGATAACTTTTTTTTTTACGTGGAGTAGGGCATGGTTTGACCTTCCACCATGATTGTAATCTTGTCTTACTGCTGCTTGAGGGGTAGCAGTGTGATTTTCCCCCATTCCCAGAATGATGAAAATAGTATGAACTGGACTTTTCACAAAAGCTATTGTTGAAACTGATTGAATGAATTCACCATGGAAAATACTAGAATAATAGATTATATATGGAGAGAGTCATACAGCATTTATTCCTCTTTTGCTCTCCAGCAGATTTACAATGACAATACAGAACTCACTAAAGGTTGGTACACGCTGGGTTGCATGAAAAAAAAAAAACTGACAGCTCCGGTCGTAGCCACTGTACTAACCATCCAACATTAGTACAGCGATCTCCCCCTCTGAGCTGTTGTGTTCTGACAGGGAGACGGCCACCCCGCCAAAACACTCCGTTCAGCGCACTCTGCCATTGGCTGAGAGTGCTGATCAGGAGTGGGTCGGCTGCTGATTTTCCAGCATGCATGTCCGTCAAAAGCCGGCTGTCAGACAGACTGACATACACACGGGCCGAATGTCAGCTGTTTGTATTGTACTGACAAATGTCTCCCAACATTCAGCCTGTGTGTACCCAGCTTTAGGTTGAATACAATCATAGTATAACCAAGGGAAAATCTCCCTGGCAGGTACAGGACAGAAGTAAAGAACTGATAAATACTGAACACTGATCCATTCCACCCACAATGGAATATTGAGTGAAGCTGTTCTTTAAGACCACCACCCATCATCTATGGCTCATCTGTATTCCACAGCTTAAAATTGTACCCCACTTCCCCTTCACCTTCGAACAACACCTATGGCCAGCACAGCTCTAATATGTGGGCTTTTTTTGTAAACACAGCGCACACACTGACTGCTCAGCCTTTCTCATTGGGCAGCATCAGCAAAAATAAACATGATGGGTAGCCTCGAAACTTTCAGATATTATATGAAAATTGTATGGCTTTATACAGCATGTCTACAAACAATATCCTAATAATTTGGGTTTATTAAACCCGACCCACTATTTATACACTCACATGCTCACGTGTGTCAAAGACAGCATATTTGAAAAGAAAGAGCAACTGCTTCACACTTTCTTTACAAAAAAAAACAAACACTTAGAATCCTTAGTTCTGTGTTGTATTTAAATGTATAAATTAAAGACTGTATGTATACACAGACAATAAAACCTTGGTTTACCCAAAACCATTAGATTCTTTTAAAATTTGATTTCTCTTGAATTATTTTTAAAGTGTACAAAACACAAGAGAGTTTTATTACATTAACAGATGTTAATATTTCCATTGCACTACAATACATTTGTTGTCCAGAATTCGAATCATATAGTGTCTTGCAAATTCTTCATTTGAATTTTTGGCCGTAGTACCAGAGAATTATGTTGTTCACTTTGCAAGGGAGTTTACACTTTGCAAGGGAATTTTCCCTTTGCTTAGTAAATAAGGTAAGGTTCTGATGACTTCTATCTTCCAATTATGTGCAAGTGAAAATACTGGTAAGGGGTGCTTAAAAAAATAATAGCAGGAGGAAGTGAAGTTCCTCCATGGAACATAATACAATGATATTCCCGCGCTACCAAATGTGTGCATTTTTTAACAATATGCTGCAACACTGAAGGAAATATCAGAACCCAGAAAATATATAAAGTGAAAGCGCAGCACTCACTTTATATATCCTCCATAGAACAGTTAGATTTTCTGCTTATTTTCACTACTGATGTCAAAACACATACAGCTGTGGGGTTTTGCAAGTCATGTTCACCAGAATTCAGCAAGATGAATTTTGCGAGTAAGCAGAAAGAGGCCACAGGATCGAGCCAATATAAACTTATAAAAGCAATGTAAGGGACCCCATCCAACACACTGTACTCATCATGTTGTACACTGCATTGTTGCACCCTAGGTTCTGTGTAGCACATTATATAGACCTATTCCTTTTACTCTATATGCTATGTTTTTAAGTTTTTATTTTGTCAACAGCTGCTTGTTGCTGTGCAGTTTTCAAATAATAATTTTCCCCTTTAAGGTAGGCTCAGAGAAGGTGTTAGCTCTCTGTGTATATTCTTTTTTGTAGGTAAAAGGACTGAAGACTATGTACTGTGTATAGGCTCAGACTCCTTTAAGCTATGCTGCTTTAAGCTCATGCTCCTTTAAGCCATACCCAATATTCGGTGATATTTAGCTATGATTATTTTCAGCACGCCATGTGCTGTATGTTTTCTCCATCCCAAAAGTGTCAATCTTTCTCAAGTTCCAGAGTTGGAAAGTATGTTGAAGGTAGAAAAATGCTGTATATTAGAAATTTGGCAGTGGGGGGGGGGGGGATAAGGGTTTTTACATCTTAATGCTGCTGATGTTCTGTGGCTTCTTTAACCTCCCTGGCGGTATGATTATTTCAGATTTTAGGTGCTGAAAGCGGTACCATTATTTTGCACAGAAATTTGGCGTTTTATATTAAAGGCCTGTAATTCTTAGAAATAATTCACTTAAATCTGTCCAAGCAAGAATCTAGTAGACATCCCGGGTATGATAAAGTTTGAAAAACTTAATCAAAAATTATAATATAATAAATAACTATAAATAATTATACCGAATAATAATATAATATTAATAAAAATTATTCAATAATGTAAACAAATCAAAAACACTGAAATTTGCTCAGTTGCGGAATTGTCGCTGTCATTACTTTTACGTTTGATGACGGATTTCCCCACAAATCACTATCACTCAATTCTGCGAGTGATTCTAATTTATTATCGCTGTTTTCTAGCTGGTCTAAAACCACTTTTAATGTAAAGGGACGGTTTTGGTTGCTATGGACAATCTCCAGTTTCCAGGCAGAAAGAACAGTTTTTATAATATAAAACTGCATGCAGGACATTGGACAAACCACTAGGGGACAAAAGGGGATGTGTAATTATTTGATACAGTGCTGTAATCTGTAAAATTACAGTATACTGTATCTATACTGTGTGTTTCACTTTTTAAATTTGGCGCCGAACTCCCTGTGTGTCGCAAAGCTCGCAGGGAACGGAGCTCGGCACTGTGAATCGAGCGAGACACGGCGGCTCGCAGATCACAGCGGGGAGACATCGCAGGATCCAGGGGACAAGGTAAGTATCCTCTACATGGATCCTGCGATGCGATCCCGAGTCTGGCTCTGGGATACCGCTTTTGTTATTGAAAATCCACCCCGAGCCAGACTCGGGAATACCGCCAGGGGGGTTAAAGTGGTTCTAAAGGCAGAAGGTTTTTTATCTTAATGCAGTCTGTGCTTTGGAATAAAAAAACCTTCTGTGTGCAGCAGCCCCCCCCCCCCAATACTTACTTGAGCCCCATCTCGATCCAGCGATGTTGCACAAGAGACTCAGCTGTCCGGGACTCTCCCTCCTGATTGGCTGAGACACAACAGCGGGCGCTATTGGCTTTGCTGCTGTCAATCAAAGTCAGTATGTGTTTGTTTTTCTTTTTTTTCTTTTTCCTTTGCCTAGGAGATTGTGTTTTTTTTGTTTTTTTTTTAACATTTTTTTTAACATTTTAACATTTTGCTAAAACATTTGTGAATCAGTACTGCTTGGACTTTGAAGAAGGGGACATACCCCGAAAGCTTGTCCTGAAAAATTATATGTTGCAAATAAAAAAAGTATCACGAACAGTACTCAATTTTCTCTGTCACAATTGCACTAATATGGCGACAATCACATCAAGTATAATTGCAGGCATGTTTTTTTTACATTCAGCTGTCAGCAGGGAGCAGCTGATGAGTCATCCGTTGTTAAGGACGTGAGGGCCGGCTTTCCGACCCGCTCCTCATCAATAAACTAAACCCCCACACTGTTTTTTGACAAATACTGCATGTGATACTGCTAGCAAAACCCTGGTGATAAATACTGCACATTTTTTTACTCTGTTCCATTTGTGAATTGGGCTTAAGAGCTTACTGCAAGGTTTTAAAAAGATATTTACCAGCTAATTTTTAATTTTGCGGTAAATACTGCATAATCATTATTTTTATGTGAATTTGACTTTATTTACCTCATGCGATAATTTATGCAAATAAGTCACGTGTGTTATCGCATATGGTAAACGTTAGTGAATGGACACCATTGACTGGTGACAGTATGTGAAAAATAAATACATTTTGATTACATTTTTTAACCATTTTTTTTCTACATTTTTTTTTTTACATTTCATGAGAATAGTTCAGTCTTTTTTACACTGTAATTGCTGCTACAATGATTATCACAGTGACAGCAATCCTTTAAACTGTCATGCATGGGTTACATTCATAACAGCTGGACTTATTTTTGACATGATGTGATTGGCTACAATTAATCAAATGGTACAGGGTGCTGTGATTGGCTCAGGTACCATGTGATAGCTGTGGGCCAATCATGGCATCACTCTACAGGAATCACAGCTGTTACAAATAAAATTAATTCATAACAGCTTTGCTGAGATTGTGATCATGTGATTGCAAAGCAATCACATGATCCCCCGGGCGCTCAAGGTTGGGTACCGGGAACCATAATCCGCCATGTCCTGTAGACACAGTGGTTATGGGAGCTCAGTGCTGTGTGCCCCAGGGGGCGTGCCCATGTGCATGTGCCAGGCAGCGTATATTTACATTGCTGAGCCTGGCCGTGCTGCCCATCCACAGTAAAAGTACTGTGGGCGGGCAGAAAATGGTTCAAATTATCTGCCGTTTGCTTAGATTAGAGAGCTACCAAGTGTCTGCTTCTATAGAAAAAAATGGAGACATTTTGTGATTTTAATTCTCATGAAATTTGGAGAATAATTTCTCCACAATGCCTATAGATACATTGGTCAGTGAGGGTTTTTTTTAAGTGCTTCCTGCTTGGGCAGAATTAATCAATATTTGTGTAAAGTAATGTGCAAAGTCTGGACACAAGTTCACTTTATTTAAATGTGGCATGAAGTCAAATCGATCACTGAATGTCAACACACTGGTCCATATCATTTGAAGATCCTCATCTGCTCTTAGTCATTCATTCACAACTTCTAAGATTGTCTAAGATTGTCTTTCTGCTGTCACAAGACCATACACATCATATCTTCCGGTACCAGAAAGCAGTGATCAGAAGCTGCAAATCAGGACAGTCGCCCTGTCTTGTTGCCACCCATTGCATTGTAATCTCATGACGTTGATGCTAGAACATTTCGGGAACATGTAAGAAGAAATTGGGGAACCTGATAAGGCTCTATGGCAGCAAAATTGAAGTGTCCATGTCTGCAAAAAAGCAATATGGGTACTGCAAGAAAACATCCCCACAGGACAGACGAGAAGGAAGAAGAGTTGGGACCCAGACTGTCACATCACTGATGTTATTGATAAGTAATTGGAGATTATAGTTAAACTGTATATATATATATATATATATATATATACACACAGTGGGGACGGAAAGTATTCAGACCCACTTAAATTTTTCACTCTTTGTTATATTGCAGCCATTCACTAAAATCATTTAAGTTCATTTTTTTTCCTCATTAATGTACACACAGCGCCCCATATTGACAGAAAAACACAGAATTGTCGACATTTTTGCAGATTTATTAAAAAAGAAAAACTGAAATATCACATGGTCCTAAGTATTCAGACCCTTTGCTGTGACACTCATATATTTAACTCAGGTGCTGTCCATTTCTTCTGACCATCCTTGAGATGGCTCTGCACCTTCATTTGAGTCCAGCTGTGTTTGATTATACTTATTGGACTTGATTAGGAAAGCCACACCTGTCTATATAAGACCTTACAGCTCACAGTGCATGTCAGAGCAAATGAGAATAATGAGGTCAAAGGAACTGCCTGAAGAGCTCAGAGACAGAATTGTGGCAAGGCACAGATCTGGCCAAGGTTACAAAAAAATTTCTGATGCACTTAAGGTTCCTAAGAGCACAGTGGCCTCCATAATCCTTAAATGGAAGACCAGAAACCTTCCTAAAGCTGGCCGTCCGGCCAAACTGAGCTATCAGGGGAGAAGAGCCTTGGTGAGAGAGGTAAAGAAGAACCCAAAGATCACTGTGGCTGAGCTCCAAAGATGCAGTTGGGAGATGGGAGAAAGTTGTAGAAAGTCAACCATCACTGCAGCCCTCCACCAGTCGGGGCTTTATGGCAGAATGGCCCAACGGAAGCCTCTCCTCAGTGCAAGACAGATGAAAGCCTGCATGGAGTTTGCTAAAAAAACACCTAAAGGACGCCAAGATGGTGAGAAATAAGATTCTTTGGTCTGATGAGACCAAGATAGAACTTTATGGCCTTATGTGTGGATAAAACCAGGCACTGCTCATCACCTGTCCAATATAATCCCAACAGTGAAGCATGGTGGTGGCAGCATCATGCTGTGGGGGTGTTTTTCAGCTGCAGGGACAGGATGACTGGTTGCAATCGAGGAAAAGATGAATGCGGCCAAGTACAGGGATATCCTGGATGAAAACCTTCTCCAGAGTGCTCAGGACCTCAGACTGGGCCGAAGGTTTACCTTCCAACAAAACAATGACCCTAAGCACACAGCTAAAATAACAAAGGAGTGGCTTCACAACAACTCCGTGACTGTTCTTGAATGGCCCAGCCAGAGCCCTGACTTAAACCAAATTGAGCATCTCTGGAGAGACCTAAAAATGTCTCTCCCCCAACGTTTACCATCCAACCTGACAGAACTGGAGAGGATCTGCAAGGATGAATGGCAGAGTATTCCCAAATCCAGGTGTGAAAAACTTGTTGCATCTTTCCCAAAAAGACTCATGGCTGTATTAGATCAAAAGGGTGCTTCTACTAAATACTGAGCAAGGGGTCTGAATACTTAGGACCATGTGATATTTCTGTTTTTCTTTTTTAATAAATCTGCAAAAATGTCAACAATTTTGTGTTTTTCTGTCAATATGGGGCGCTGTGTGTACATTAATGAGGAAAAAAAAATGAACTTAAATGATTTTAGCAAATGGCTGCAATATAACAAAGAGTGAAAAATGTAAGGGGGTCTGAATACTTTCTGTCCCCACTGTATATATATTGTGTGTAAAGGGAGAGACTGCTATTATTTTAAAGAGTTTGCCTAACATCTACTATTTCTCAATTAATGAATCTATTTAAATTATGATTAGGTTTACTATGCCCCTGGTACAACACAGAAGACTCTCCATATGAAATACCCAGTAAGTATTCCAATAATTCACACGCAGTACATTATTTTTCAAGATTCAGATCAGAACATATGATCTGAATTTCATCATGAAAATAGACATATGTAATTTTCATGAATGAGGAACACAAGCATTGTACTTCGTCAATCTCTAGCCAGGCCTACTAAACACAGTTGCTTTAAATGATTTAAAAATCCCAGTTGATATTGATTACTGCCATGGCAGGGCATTTATCTACAAGGCATGCATTTTTCCAGCACTGCAAAAAAAAAAAAAATTTTTTTTTGTATTTCTTCCATGCATGGAAAAGCACCAAGCACAAGAACTAATGCAAGAATTTGTGCACAGAACATCACCATTTTCAGAAATGTTGGATATTTCTGTGACCCATACAACACATTTAAGCAACAGGTTAGCCAATATTTATTGTGCATGTCCTGTGAAGCAATCTAAAGTGATGCTTATAGTGTAGACTCAGCAACTTCCCTTATTTGGTCTCTTTTGGTTTGTTAAATAGGGTTAAATTTACCTTTTATGAGTTTTTTGTTTATATCTGTTCAATATCTCTTGATCCAGTGCTGTCCTCTGCCCTGTGTAGACTTCAGTCTCATCTCAGTGTTAACAGTCCTGCCACTAACACTTTTTATGTCCTCAGGTAACAATGCTCACTTGCTGTACTATATTCATGAAGGCTCAGGGTTGTCATTCTAGGACAGAAAGTGTGTTGGGACTCTAAAATACCCCCCCTCTTCTCTTCCCCGTAATACTGTATGTGGATAAAATGTTCTGTAATACATAGATAGGAACTGAGTGGAGCTGACAACACTGCTTTAAACAAGTCAGAGACAGGATCAATGTTTTTTTTTTTGCACTTATCAAAGAAGTATAGCAAGATGCTTTCAATGTTATATTTCACAGACCAAAACTAAGCAATTAAGCAACTAAGCACTTTTAGGATAGAGTGGAGAGGGATTTAGGTAAGTATGACCTTGGTGGTATGGATGTGTCATTGCCATCATCCCATGTAAATCTATAGAAAATTATAATACCTCTAAGGGGATTTTTAAGGCAATGAATTCAAGAATATGTTTAAAATACGTTTTATTTAATATTATTCAGCGTTAAAAAATGTTTAAATTTTTAAATTTTTCACAGATAGTCATATAGATCAAAAACATAGAACAAAATATAAAATAAATTCCAAAGCATGAAGTAATTCTACAAATACATCCAATACAAAATGATTATAGAGAATTGCATGTAGAAAATGACTTGAGGAAGAATGTGATGTGTCACACTACCCAGTGCGGTCACCCTAGATGGCCACCCTGGTGTGGAGTAGTGGAATTTCCAACGCGTTTCAACGTTTAAATCTTAACAGATAAAAGTCTTCTTCAGGGAAAGTACATCACAGTCTAAGAAATCAAGAAATCAGAAAACAATGCTATTATGAACTGTACACATATATACCATACATATCCCCTGCAATGGTTATATTCTCATGTGACTTACGCTCTCCCAAGACAGCCCGGTTTGGGGGCATTACATGCCAGGGGTCAGAAACATCCCACATCAGAAAAGCCTGGACTGTCCTAATACTCTACAAGGCGGCTGGATATAATAGTTAATCCCAAAATTCGGCGTCCTTAGCCTCAAAGAAAAATTGATGGCTATCTGTAATGGGGCAAATAAGAAAAATGAGTGGTATATTGGAGACAGCTGTGGGCTTACCCCACAGCAAGTCCCATAAGCAAAGAAATTCCCCCTTGGTTAGAAGTGTGAGACAAACATACACCTCCCATCAAGTGGGAAGCCCCAAGTATAGAGAGTGGAACACACTTACTATTAGGTAAATAGCTGGTCGCTGGGTAAAGAGCCGGGGGGGGTTTTCCGTGATGCCAAAAGTTTAAGACTGCCCCATGTGCATGGATGAATGTCCAGGGAAGAATGGCGCCATTTGCCGTCTTTGGCGTCCTATTTGTGGTGTGGGCCGGTTAAAGGGCGGAGACAAGGCGCCGCGCTGGCCTGAGTAATCTTTATAGAAAAGAGACAGCAGGGAACACTCTGCTACACGCGGATAGTTTCCACCCTGAGCCATTGAAGAGATCCATTCCGTTTAGCCAATTTCTAAGACTCAAGAGGAATTGTAGTACACACGAAAACTTCCAGCAGGAATCCAACAAACTGACTGCCAGACTAAGAGAGAGAGGATACACCAAAACAGCTCTCAAAAAAGCGTTCAATCGCGTTAAGAATATGGACAGACGAAATCTGATCTTCAAAAAGAAAAACCTGAGGAAGGAAGACAACTCAACTAGAATTATCATGAAATTTTCTAACGAACATCAACAAATAAGAAAAATTATTTCCAAACACTGGTCAATTCTTACAGAAGATCCCATCGTAGGTGGTCTGGTTACCCCTAGACCTCAAATTACCTATAAAAAATCAGGTTCTATAGGAAATATGCTCACACAGAGTGAGTACAAAGGAAGTGCCAGAACGGACCCCTGCAAAACCTGGGGCACATATCCCTGTGGATCATGTGCCCAGTGTGGAGTTATAGGTAGGAGAACCATTATTACATTACCAAATGGGGAAAATTTTCAATTAAGACACTTCGCGAACTGTAAAACGCGGGGAGTCGTTTATCTGATGCAATGTCAGTGCGGGGCTTTCTACGTGGGGAAAACCCGACAGGAACTCACTAAGAGGGTTGAGAAGCACATCCATAGTATGAGTATTGGCAACTTATATCTGCCATTGGGCAGGCATGTAGCAAAACAGCATGGGTACAGGATGCCTAAGGTTAACTTCACTGTGGTGGACAGATTACACATACCCACCAGGGGGGGTGACTGGAACAAGGCCCTGCTCCAGCGCGAGATGCGCTGGATCAGGCGCCTTAGGGCCACCACTCCCCCAGGTCTCAATGAGACAGAGAGCTTCAGGCCCTTCCTAGAGGGCTTTAGATCAGGCAAAACCGACTAGAGGCACGCCCTCTGTTCCACGTTATGTATATTTCATTTACAATTCCAATCATTCACCCCCATACCTTCGCTTCCTTTCTCCCTAGGACCCAAAACACCCCCCCTCTTCTCTTTTCCCTCCCCCCCTCCTTTTCATTACATCTTTTACCCCCGAGATACTGTTTGGACACTATCTGAAGATTGTCTAGCCTTTTTGGGGGGTTTTCTAATTTACTATATAATGTCAACTTCTTGCAGTTCACCAAGTTGGCTACTATACTATACCTAGGTTGGGGCTTGTATACATTACAACCCCCACCGAGTGGAATTATTCTACTAATATATTGTTTGTATAATTTCTATTATGTTCTAATACTTGTTTTTACTGTTTTACCATGATTCCCGTTTAATATCACTGCAATCTCTGGTTTATCTCCTGTGATGGGTTGCTCCCGTATACACCACCCTGGGGGAGCTAGTCATGCGGAGGCCCAGGGCTCACCACCAACCTCTTAGATATGCCTGGGAGAGTCCTATACCTACTCGACACAGGGGGGCCCCATTGCTTTAGTTAGCTATGGGGCCTCTTTGCCCTGTCTTGCATATATGCCAGACGGGAATTTCTGTGTCGGTGGTTATCAGTCCTCCCTTCCTCCCCCATCTTGGCAAAATCGTGGGGGGGGGAACCGTTGTGGTTTTTTATCTCAAAGGCTCTGAGTCACATTTTTTTTCATTTCTTTTTTCATTATTATTATTTTTTAATCCAGGTCCCAAACCCCCCCTCCCTGGCTCTCCCCCCCGGTCCTCTAGGCCCGGGGGGAACATGCCACCGGGAAATTATTAGGGGATCCAACTGGATTAGCTGCTGTTCACCATACATCTACTACCGATGCAGCTTTAATGCCGGGCGCACAGCCACAATGATACACTATCCCAGTGTGGGCACAGCCCTTCTCCAAGATGGCTGCGGGCCCCCACAGCATCATTCTTAGACCTTCCCAGCCTTGCGTAGCTTAGGTACGTAATCCAATGCGCGCTGTTACGTCGCGCATGCACGGGCCCTCGAGCGGAGCCGGTTGCCTAGGTAGCATTCGGCGTCTGTACGTCGAATGCTCCTGACAGCAGCGACCTCCACAAGCCGCGCTATTGGCCAGCGCGGCGCCTTGTCTCCGCCCTTTAACCGGCCCACACCACAAATAGGACGCCAAAGACGGCAAATGGCGCCATTCTTCCCTGGACATTCATCCATGCACATGGGGCAGTCTTAAACTTTTGGCATCACGGAAACCCCTCCCGGCTCTTTACCCAGCGACCAGCTATTTACCTAATAGTAAGTGTGTTCCACTCTCTATACTTGGGGCTTCCCACTTGATGGGAGGTGTATGTTTGTCTCACACTTCTAACCAAGGGGGAATTTCTTTGCTTATGGGACTTGCTGTGGGGTAAGCCCACAGCTGTCTCCAATATACCACTCATTTTTCTTATTTGCCCCATTACAGATAGCCATCAATTTTTCTTTGAGGCTAAGGACGCCGAATTTTGGGATTATCTATTATATCCAGCTGCCTTGTAGAGTATTAGGACAGTCCAGGCTTTTCTGATGTGGGATATTTCTGACCCCTGGCATGTAATGCCCCCAAACCGGGCTGTCTTGGGAGAGCGTAAGTCACATGAGAATATAACCATTGCAGGGGATATGTATGGTATATATGTGTACAGTTCATAATAGCATTGTTTTCTGATTTCTTGATTTCTTAGACTGTGATGTACTTTCCCTGAAGAAGACTTTTATCTGTTAAGATTTAAACGTTGAAACGCGTTGGAAATTCCACTACTCCACACCAGGGTGGCCATCTAGGGTGACCGCACTGGGTAGTGTGACACATCACATTCTTCCTCAAGTCATTTTCTACATGCAATTCTCTATAATCATTTTGTATTGGATGTATTTGTAGAATTACTTCATGCTTTGGAATTTATTTTATATTTTGTTCTATGTTTTTGATCTATATGACTATCTGTGAAAAATTTAAAAATTTAAACATTTTTTAACGCTGAATAATATTAAATAAAACGTATTTTAAACATATTCTTGAATTCATTGCCTTAAAAATCCCCTTAGAGGTATTATAATTTTCTATAGAGTGGAGAGGGATTAGAACACCTGGTAGGTTTTTATTGCTGCCTGTCCCCCCATTAGGGTGATTCATCCTCTCTATTTGTCCTGTTTGAAAGTGAAAGTAAAAGAGCAGTAGTTCTGGTGACCTGGGGGACCCCAAGAAATTCCCTTGTTTTGGCTATGGCATAGGAAGTGAAGGGAAGTCTCCCCAATGTTACACCAATGGCAAAAAAACTGACAGGGGTTATAACTCTCCCTTACTCTATCCAAAATGAAAAAGAAAAGTTTTGCCTACAGTTATACTTTAAGAGCAGTTCAATATTAGGGTTTACATACAATTGAAAAGGTATAATTTTCCTAGGAATTCTGCAGGAAATGCATGTATAAATGCTGAGTAGGGATGGGTCGATCACCCCCAGGTTCGGTTCGCACCAGAACATGCAAATAGGAAAAAAGTTTGGACGAACATGTGAACCCTATTAAAGTCCATAGGACACGAACATGAAAAATCAAAAGTGCTAATTTCAAAGGCTTATATGCAAGTTATTGCCATAAAAAGTATTTGGGGACCAGGGTACTGCCCCAGGGGACATGTATCAATGCAAGAAAAAAGTTTTTAAAACAACCCTTTTTTCAGGAGCAGTGATTTTAAGAATGCTTAAAGTGAAGCAATAAAAATGAAATATTCTTTTAAATATCGTGCCTGGGGGGTCCCCTTAGTCTACCTGTAAAGTGGCGCATCTGTGTGATGTGTTTTACAGTCCCGCAGCAAAAAGACATTTCTAAGGCTACTTTCACACTGAGGCACTTTACAGATACTACAGCGCTAAAAATAGCGCCTGTATAGCGCCTTTAAAGTGCCTCTCCTGTGTCTCCAGTGTGAAAGCCCGAGGGCTTTCACACTGGAGTGGTGCACTTGCAGGACAGTCAAAAAAGTCCTGCAAGCCGCATCTTTGCAGTGCTATAGGAGCAGTGTATTCACCGCTCCTAAAGCGCCCCTTCCTATTGAAAACAATGGGACAGCGCCGCAAACCCGCCGGCAAAGCAGCGGTGCTTTGCGGGTGGTCTTAACCCTTTTTCGGCTGCTAGCGGGGGTTAAAACCATCCCGCTGGCAGCCGAATAGCGCTGCTAAAACACCCGCCCCAGTCTGAAAGTAGCCTAAAGGAAAAAATGTCATTTAAAATTGCTCGCGGCTGTAATGTATTGCTGACTCCCAGCAATATAGATGAACAATCAAGGAAAGAATTGGCGTGGGTCCCCCCCCCCAGTCCATACCAGGCCCTTCAGGAACTCCATGCCAAAATTAAGAATGGGGGGAGCAAGCGCCCCCCTCCTTCTGAACCATACCAGGCCGCTTGCCCTCAACATGGGGAGGGTGCTTTGGGGTCCCCCCCAAAGCACCTTGTCCCCATGTTGATGGGGAAAAGGTGCTTTAATAAATGAAACAGATTTCAAAATCCAACCTTTTTCTTTTGAAAATGTGTAATCTTCTGTATATGACTGTTTTATGGCTATTTTCTTGGTTTCCAAGAAAACAATAGATTTCGGCACAAGATGAATCAGTCATGCACAAATAAAATCAATGTAAGACATAAAATGTAAAACCATAGTGAATGACAGAACATTTTTTACAGCAATTGAGTGCGCATGCCGCCATCTTCTTTTAAAGACAGCGCAATGGTCCTGATGTGCAAGCATTCAAACAGAACAACAAAAAAGAGCTACAGTTAGCTTTTTATTACTTTGTCATCAGTCTCATCTCATATTAACTTTTAACCATAATTGCATTTTCTTAACATTTCCAATTATTAAAACAGGTTTGATACAGAAAATCATATAAAAAAAAACACTAACCACCATTGAGGACCTATGCTCATATTCTTCACCAATGTGGCATGATCTTGCCATTTCCCACTAAATCCTATCACATTCTCCTAAACTGTTTACTCCATAGATTGCAGCTTGTAAAAAATATCTGGAGAGATTCTTTACTGAACAACAAGAGATCAGAAACATACAGTTTACCCACAAGGCCTCCATCTCTAGTACAATTCAAAAGACATGTTCTAAAATGTCCTACTGGTACAGGGTTCCAAAAACATTAAAAAGTTATTTCCACAGTGCTCGCCCCTCTGTTGGAGATGTCAAAAACAGAAGAGACCTATATTAACATTCTGGAGTTGACTGCTTTTGCTAGGTTTCAATATTAGGGTAAAGGTAATTTCCCTTAAAATAACTGACATCCAATTTAGGAATGATCCAGTGGCTTTCCACCTCTATCACACTCTTACGTCAATAAATGTTACAGACAGTCACTGCTCATACATCTACTAAATGTGGCAACAGACAGTATTTTGCTTTACTGGAAGCAGACTTCTGCTCTTTTTAGTGTCTGGATTAACAAAGTCAATGAATTTGAAATCATGGAGAACCTTGCAGTGGCCTGAAAGCATAAAAAAAAAACAATTTTGACTTTATATTGACATCAGAATAGAGCTACTTAGTTGAATTTCCATAGGCTTCCCCTAAGAGTTGATTTTGCGGAGTCTAAGGTTGTTAGGCCTTGCTTCATTTTTCACCCTCCCCAAACACTGTCCTTCTGCCCCTCCCCCCACCTCCCCCCCACCTGTTTTCCCTTCACCCTTTGTCTCCTTGATTTACTCTGCCCTATCCTTTTCTCCCATTTTCTTCCCATTTCATTTTTTATGGTTCTGCTTACTAGGCTTCCTTTTATGTTCCTTCACTATACGACTCACCGATTGACAGCCAATGATGCATATTTTCACTCTGTCAAGAATGCATAGCTCACGTCTAGTGGTGCATTACATAAAATTAATATATTCACATAGAAGATAAATATATGAAGAAAAGAGATTGGAAGTGTTGGTTTGCTGAGAGCCATATTGGACTCAGGTGGTAAGAGTGGATCAGGTCCAATGGCCCCAGATCTTTTCAAAGAGGTGGTTCGTATTGATTTTCCATGGTTATTTGTAACACTCCTGGTTTTCTTTATGAATGTTAAAAGTTGTAAAACTTGTAGAATACCCTACTAAGTTAAAATCTGAAATAGCCTCTTACTTTTGGTATAAATAATCGTTTACATCCTTTAATAAACCTAATCCTTTAGGTTGAAAAAAGACACAAGTCCATCAAGTCCAACCTATGTGAGATTATGTGTTAGTATTACATTGTATAGCCCTGTATGTTGCGGTCATTCAGGTGCTCATCTAATAGTTTCTTGAAGCTATCGATGCTCCCCGCTGAGACCACCGCCTGTGGAAGGGAATTCCACATCCTTGCCACTCTTACAGTAAAGAACCCTCTACGTAATATAGGGTTAAACCTCTTTTCTTCTAATTTTAATGAGTGGCCATGAGTCTTGTTAAACTCTCTTCTGCGAAAAAGTTTTATTCCTATTGTGGGGTCACCAATACGGTATTTGTATATTGAAATCATATCCCCTCTCAAGCGTCTCTTCTCCAGAGAGAATAAGTTCAGTGCTCGCAACCTTTCCTCATAACTAAGATCCTCCAGACCCTTTATTAGCTTTGTTGCCCTTCTTTGTACTCGCTCCATTTCCAGTACATCCTTGCTGAGGACTGGCGCCCAGAACTGGACAGCATACTCTAGGTGCAGCCGGACCAGAGTCTTGTAGAGTGGGAGAATTATCGTTTTATCTCTGGAGTTGATCCCTTTTTTAATGCATGCCAATATTCTGTTTGCTTTGTTAGCAGCAGCTTGGCATTGCATGCCATTTCTGAGCCGATCATCTACTAGGACCCCCAGGTCCTTTTCCATCCTAGATTTCCCCAGAGGTTCTCCCCCAGTGTATAGATTGCATTCATATTTTTGCCACCCAAATGCATTATTTTAAATTTTTCTACATTGAACCTCATCTGCCATGTAGTTGCCCACCCCATTGATTTGTTCAGAACTTTTCGCAAGGTTTCCACATCCTGTTAACTGTTAACCATTTAAACATGTGTTTTGTTATAAATACTGGCTAAAAACGAAAAAAAAAAAAAAGATTTATTTAACGTATTCATTTAATTTATGTAATTTATATAAAAAAAAAAAAAAAGATAAATCGAAGAAGTTTATGCAAGGTCTTCTGAAGTTTTTTTTTTTATGTGATGAATGTAAGTGTTTATTTTTTGTAAGAAGGTAATTGATTGATATTTTTGCTAGAAAACACAAGCGCTACACTACACCTGCACATGGTGGAAACAAACTCCCAAGCACAAAGGAAATCACATTTCATCAATGTAATGGAGCTAAGTCCAGCTCCCAATCTGCTAATTCTCCTCCTTGTGAATGTGTTTTCTTCCCACTAATATCAGTGCAATTCTGCCTTCCCCCACTCCTTCCCGTCCAATGACATCAGGCATTTTTTTTGCCCACTGACCACCTACAACAGACATTTTTCCTTCCCATTTATGATGACTCACTGTTTTCTCCCACTGGTGCTGGGGCATTTTTTTCTTTATGGAGATCACTAACTTATGATAATTTTTTCCCCCACTGACGAAATGGTATTTCCCCCCTGACCACTATTGACACTGGGGTATTTGTTCTCCCTAGTTGAAGCTTACTAACAATCAATAATGCTGCTGAATTTTTTCCTCCCATTAGTCAGCAATGTATGGGGCTCTGTGATACACATTACTACCTGCTGCACCTTGTGCACTATATTATATATTGCACAGTACTGACCACTTCACTCTATATGCTGTGTAGTATGTTACATAGAACAAATCCCTACATGCTATACACCATGTTGTGTGTTTTACAGTCTTATGACTGCAGACTGTGTACAATGTATACTATAGGTAGGCTCAGACTCTATTTAACCAATGGCACTTTAAGCCATGACCAATAATCGGCATAATGTAGCCACGCCCATTTTCACTGGAGGGCATTGTACACGCCAAATGTCTCCTCTGTACTAAAGTGTCCCTCTTTCTTTTTTTTAAGGTTGGGAGCTATGGAAGGATATACAGTATCTCACAAAAGTGAGTAACTCCTCACATTTTTGTAAATATTTTATTATACCTTTTCATGTGACAACAGGAAATTACACTTTGCTACGATGTAAAGTAGTGAGTGTACAGCTTGTATAGCAGTGTAAATTTGCTTTCCCCTCAAAATAACTCAAAACACAGCCATTAATGTCTAAACCGCTGGCAACAAAAGTGATTACACCCCTAAGTGAAAATGTCCAAATTGGGCCCAAAGTGTCAATATTTTGTGTGGCCACCATTATTTTCCAGCACTGCCTTAACACTCTTGGAGTTCACAAGAGCCTACGGCCTACGGCCCAGTCTTCAAAGGGAGGGGATCATTATCTGCTTCAGTATGTCATAGTACATGTTGGCATTCATGGTTCCCTCAATGAACTGTAGCTCCCCAGTGCCGGCAGCACTCATGCAGCCCCAGATCATGACACTCCCACCACCATGCTTGACTGTAGGCAAGACACACTTGCCTTTGTACTTCTCACCTGGTTCCCGCGACACACGCTTGACACCATCTGAACCAAATAAGTTTATCTTGGTCTTATCAGACCACAGGACATGGTTCCAGTAATCCATGTCCTCAGTCTTCTTGTCTTTAGCAAACTGTTTGCGGGCTTTCTTCTGCCTCCACTTTAGAAGAGGCTTCCTTCTAGGAAGACAGCCATGCAGACCAATTTGATGGAGTGTGCGGCACTAACAGGCTGACCCCCCACCCCTTCAACCTCTGCAGCAATGCTGGCAGCACTCATAAGTCTATTTCTCAAAGACAACCTGGGGATATGACACTGAGCACATGCACTCAACTTCTTTCGTTGACCATGGTGAGGCCTGTTCTGCGGGGAACCTGTCCTGTTAAACCGCTGTATGGTCTTGGCCACCATGCTGCAGCTCAGTTTCAGGGCCTTGGCAATCTTCTTATAGCCTAGGCCATATTTATGTAGAGCAACAATTCGAGAGTTCTTTGCCCTGAGGTGCCCTAAACTTCCAGTGACCAGTATGAGAGAGTGAGAGCAATAACACCAAATTTAACACACCTGCTGCCCATTCACACCTGAGACCTTGTAACACTAATGAGTCACATGACACCCGGAAGGGAAAATGGCTAATTTGGACATTTTTACTTAGGGGTGTACTCACTTTTGTTTAGAGTGTAGACATTAATGGCTGTGTGTTGAGTTATTTTGAAGGGACAGCAAATTTACACTGTTATACAAGCTGTACACTCACTACTTTACATTGTACTTTACATTGTAGCAAAGTGTCATTTCTTCAGTGTTGTCACATGAAAAGATATAATAAAATATTTACAAAGATGTGAGCAGTGTACTGTATTTATTAAATTGTATCTCACTAAGTTGTTGTTTTTGCTACTTTAAAAAAAAAAAAAAGATTTCTCAGCAAAATAAAGCATGGAAACATGGATGGATAGATGAATTTACTTAAAATATTAAAAAGGAATTAAAAAGAGTTTTTGGTTTGCGGTGCTCAGATGCAGTGCAGTTCTGCTTTATAGACCTTAGCACAAGAGGTATGCCAAAACAAACATTTATTCAAATACTTTGGACATGCAAGGTACAAAATTTCCTTCCATAATGTGGTCACTGTACCAAGAAAATTATCAGCACCTGTTGTCAGTTTAATAGCTAGGTCTTGCTTGGTGTCTCACAGACAGGAGGACAGACAGTACAGTCTCAGTAGAATTGGCAAAAATTGGGGGACATTTATCAATCTTTTCTCAAGGCAAAGCCATGTTAAATAGGAGCAGTGAAATGTATCATTGGATAGATTTATTACAAGGTTACAGCCTGAGTCATAAATTTATCCTTTGGCTGCTCTAAAGTCACAATTGAGACTAAATGAAGCCTGACTCTGACCAGTTTTTAATGATGAATCTGTTGTATTAAAACTGTCTTTGAACTTTGCAAACTGTTGCACTTGGCTGCCTAGGAATACAGACACACAGGTCTGTAAGGCTAGGAACAAATATGTCCGGTGCAAATTTCCGGTCCGTTTTCACTGCGAATTTCCAGATATGGTTCAGATGCGAATGATCAGAGGCGGCGGCCACTGGCATCTTTAACAATAGCTGGTTGTTAAGAAGCAGGCTGGGAAGCCGGCCGCTGTGTTCTTAACAACTGATGACTCATCAGCTGTCAGTATTTTCCTCAGTGACAGATGAATGTAAACCAGAGAATTGCCGGCAATAAAAATTTGAGAAATAAAACAGTGTGGGGGTACATACCAGGCCCTTATAAAATAATAAAAAAATCACAAGGGCCTCATCGAAATCTGGAAGCCCCTTTTAACAAAGGGGCCCCCCATTTCCCGCCTTCAATGTGAATAAGTAGGGGTACATTGTACCCCTGCTCATTCACCAAAAAATGTGTAAAAAATTAATAAAAACACGGCAAAAAACAATGTCCCCTGATGTAGATCCAGCATCAATCACGATGAACGTCACCGCCACCACCAACCTGAGAAAAAAAAAAGAGGTCCACACCCGTCCCTGGCTTCCGCCGTTTGGCAGTTCTTAAATACCTAAGGGGCGTGGCACCTGGCCACCCCGCCTCTTTTGCAGAGACTTTGCTGAAGGATACACAGTTTGATTTAACACTAATTATGGATCTAACTAGCTTGATAAATGTCCCTCATTGTTTGCAGAAAACCATGTAATTTTATCACAGTTATAAACTGGGCAAATATATATATACAGTATATATATATATATATATATATATATATATTACCCAATTTCTTGGTAAAATACAAAAGATGAGGTTTGTGTCAAGTAAAAAAATACCAAATATGTCATGCCTCCAAAATATGTTTGCCCCTGAAAGGGCAAACAATACACAAAACTGTCCATAGGTGACTCTTTAGAAGCTTTTACAACGCATCAATTTAACATTGACTGATGACCCTAGTATTATTGCTCTTATTCCAGTATGCATTACAATATGTGTGGTGCACTATTTTTGCACGTATGCACAACCGACACATGCATTAGAGATTGTAATGTGGGGATGAGGGGCCTTTTAAAATTGTTTTAATTTTATTTTATTGCTGTCAGAATTCTAACACCTGGCTCTCCATTCTAACACCTGGGCACTCAGGAGGGACAGGTAAGACTAAAACACATGATGAGGGGGTCAGGTGGAGGGGTGGGTACCTTTCCAGCAGTGTATAAGTTATCACTATTTTTTTTTTAATATTTTGCTTTTGATTACACAGAACAAAAAAAAAAAATCTGCAAGAAAACATTGGCAAAATAAAGTTTTGTGCATCCTGAAAAAATTATGAAGTTATTGTTGAATCACTTTGCCCATTGTTGAAATATCAACTTTATTCTGGTCCATAGGGGAAAGGACATTTTCACAATGAAGACAATGACAACAGCAAAAAAAATAAAAATAAATCTAGAACTAGAAAAAAAAGTTTTGGCTTGACTTCTACTTTAAAAAAAAAAGATTAAAATAATAAATTACAAAAAATAAAGGTTAAAAATGCTAGGCAAATACTGTATAATGTCTTCATAACCCATTTAGTACTTTACTGGTTTTTAAAAATATATTTCCAGTTAAATCCACAGCCTGTCATCATTTTCTAAAACTGGCACAAATATTTGTGTTGCATCTTTGGTAACGGAACTGGGGGCATTCTGTCCAGTGTACTGAGTGCCCCAGAAATCTCATTTCATGTGAGTTTGACACACAGTGCTTTTCTCTGATGTTTTCACAAGACACAAAGTAAAACTACAGGCCTTCCTACAATACTAATTTAATTGATGGGGAAATTCTAAAAGGAGACTGCCACTCTTCTTAATATACAATCCAATAACAGCGCCGAACAAACATCCAAGAGTCCAAGGTAAGTTAACGTGGTTATAAACTTAAAAAGGGGTTTTTTTGTTTTTTTTTTACCTTATTGCATTCTATGCATTAAAGTAAAAAATCTTCTAATATTTGTCTATTTTGCTATGAATCAATTATTAACTTGCCTTAGACTTATTCCGCTGCTTACCTCTTCTATAGAAAACATTACTTGACTGTCTGCTCAACCCGCTTCAATAGCTTTGGAATCACTGAACTTGTACTAGACTACCGATCAAGAGTTCAGACTTCTTTGGCTGCATGCTTATTCCAGTGAGCTAGAGGTAAAGCTTTAAAATTTGTTTCTTTCAGCCTGTGGGTTGCCATAAAGCGCAGATGAACAAAGCCGTTGTTTTCTTCAATTTTTTTTTAGTTAAGGATGTTGGGCAGGAGGGGGCAGGCAGGACCACATATCGAACACATTTTAGCTGGTTCATCTGGAACCAGACGAAATTCAATCAGCATACAGACAACTGAACTATCTTTTTAACCCCTTGGAGCCGACGCCTCCAGGCACTTTAAGAGGTTTAGGATGCCGGAAGGCGGATCAAGGTTTATGATCACATGACTGCCACGATTGGCTGTCACGGTGGTCGCATGATCGGAAAGCTTCCATTAGCCACCGGTAACTGTGTCGGGAGCGCGCAGGGTGCGTGTTCTTGGCACAGCTGTATTTACACTAATTCACACAGAAATGCGGCTGCTCGGCACCAAGCTCCTCCCGCCAAGAGGCTGTATATTTGTGTGCGGCCAGCGCCAAGAGGTTAAAAATTATTTTAGAATCGGCAGCCAAAATATTTCCCACTAAACAGGTTTAAACAGTGTAATGTACTTTTGCAAATACCAGTATTTAGAATTTGGTAGAAAGGCAGTTTTTTTAATTCATATTGTCTATCAAAAGGACTGAAGAAATTACTGCACAAAACATGCCAACTCATCTCTTCAGAAAAAAAACTACAAAAACAGAACCGGAAAATGCATCCTTCCAGGGCTGTCTTAATGAATAGGCACCCCTGGACATTGCCCAGGGGCCCCAGATCTATAGGGGGCCCCATGATAGTCTTGCATTATATCATACATACCAACTGTCCTGGATTTGCCAGACCAGTCAAGCTTTTTACTAAACTGTCCCAGGATGGCCATTTCCTGAGCAGCATCCTGGAACATATGCTGTGCCTTCCTGATCCCAGTATTGTGCCCTCCTGACCCCCTGTACTTTGCCCTTCTGCATCCACCCCTGTACTGTGCCCTTTGTGTTAGTCTTTGATTTATCTAATGCTTTTTATATTGTTTAAAATCGATTTTATTGAAAGTACTAATAAATATATGTTTAATTCTATCAACTAATTCTAGAGAGTAGGTGCATAAATTGGGGCCCCTGGGCCCCAGTGCATTACTTTGCCAAGGGGCCCATGATGTTATTAAGACGGCCCTGCATCCCTCCACATATATACTTGCAATGTTCACTGAAATGTGTTGCACCACAAACAGATAACAGTGCCTAAGAAATGCAGGAGGTAATGATTTATGTTTAAAAAAGGGATCAGAAAACCACATAAAGAACATCAGCAAACTCAGCTGGAGTCAGATCCAGCAAACTCTGTCTTCCATATGTTATGTGAAATATTAAAATACATTAGATCCAGAGATTTCACAAGGGAACGTTTGCAGGCCCTGCCAAAACAACCTATAAGGGATTACCAGCAGTGGTCAGCATTACATAGAGCATAGTGCTAAGGCTAAATGCTTTACATAGCAGAGATGACTTCATCCACAGCTGACTGCTGTCTCCACTTCAGCAGAGTAGAATTCCAGTATTTGCCTGTACCATTGACAAGACTGATATTTCTGCTGCCAAGTTGTAGGAAACAAGAGTAACCTTTTGGCTGAATAGCAAAATACCATAGTAGTTGAGGGAATACATGTCACACCCAGGATTAAAGTATATGTCCCAAAGTGACTACCTGTTTATAGCTATTTTTTTTATTTTTTTTTTATTGTATGCATCATCCTTAAGTAAATGTTCACAAGTGAGCTATATGGCATAAAATGTGTAAAATATTTTGTGTATTACAGCTGTATATTTTAATCTATTCTGTCCCAACTCCCCAACAGTGGGAGTTAGGAATGTACATCTTTTATTTTGACACACCTAAGGATCTAGTCACACAAGTCTGCACGCTAAACCGCAGTGGTTTAATGTGCGGCCAACAGCCATTTTGGTTGAAGTTCCTTGTGGCAGGAGCAGTGTGATGTGCGTTTAATCGCATCACCTTTTTTTTTTTGTTTGAACTTTATGTGAACGCTTGCTGAGCTTTGACATGCAGGGCCATTCAGAGAGGTGCAATATTATGCAAACATGTTGTATAACATTGCACAGCTCTGTAACACAGAGAAACATCACATTCTAATGTGAACATGACACACAGATAACTATTGTTTTCTGTGTGTCATTGCAGTTACTTTACGTTTATGTAAGAAAAAATACAAGTAATTGCACATAGTGTACACGGGCTCTAAATCATCACTGGAACAGTTAGTTATTTTCCAAAGTCAAGGGGGTTCAGTTGACTGTAGTATAAATACATGTGTATCTGGAAGGTCTAACTTCTGGTCAATAATGTGGCATAACTTTCACAGTACATAATAGTACAACAATGAAACAATGCTGAACTTGCAGAGTTTCTACCTAAAGCCTAGTACACACGATCAGAAACTTGGACAAAAAATACCGCTTTCAAAGCGATCGTATGATAATCGGATCATTAGTACATAGCTTTCGAGAGCCGATCATGCCAGTTCATCCGAAATTATCCAAAGGGACAAACAAGAATTTTTTTTTTTTTTCATACGATACCAGAATGAACGATTCTTTTAAAAGTATGATTTTCGTCAGAAAAAAATGGAGAGAGCAAGACCACGCATACTCAGAAACAAAAGGACATATTACAATACAATTCAACACATTACATCACTTTCAAAGTTGTATTCTGTCAAACGAGAATGTTTGTAAGTTTAGTAACCTCTTCATTTTTTTGATGCTTGAGACTAGCATGCAAAAAAAAAACGGACAATCATATGTCTACTAAAGTCGACTTATTTTTCATTTAAAAATAACAAACATGTTATACTAACCTGCAACAAGTTATGGTCTTGTACAGAGCAGCCCAATTCTCGGGTCCCTCTCCAGTGCTTAAGGCCCTTCCCTCCTGTTGAGTGCCCCCACAGCAAGCAGCTTGCTTTGGGGCCACCCGAGCTGCTCTGTGTGTCCATTCAGACACGGAGCCATAGCTCAGCCCCGTCCCCTCTCTCTCCTCATTGGCTCACTGACTTAGACTGACAGCAGCAGAGGCCAATGGTACTCCGCTTCTGTCTCAGCAAATGAGGAGGGAGAGTCCTGGACAGCCGAGACTCTTATGCAACATCGCTGGATCGAGATGGAGGTCGGGTAAGCATTAAGAGGGGCTGCTGCACAATAGAATGCATGAAGATAAAAAATCTTCTGCCTATAGAACCACTTTATGAAAACCAATTCAGGAAAAGAATGAAAAATTCACTGAAAAACATGCAGAAGTCGAGAAAAATACAATTCAGCGCATTATAAATAGCCTCCTAAATTTTATACCTAATAAACTGAATTAGTTACAACATGTCCAGATGTCTGTTTTTTTTGATACAGTGGAGAAGAGTAAAATGTAGGACTTTTTTCCTCTCTTGCTTTCCCTGTGATGCCTGTAATGAGGATGAGGTTCTCACTGTGATGACACAGAGATCAACAAAGACAGATTTAAAAGTTTTAACCCTTTGCCATTCTAAAAAAAAATCCCATTTGAGAGATTTCACGTTGCTTCCTGTCCTGAAAGGGATTGAGGGGGAGATCTCTCTAATATTGACAGACAGCAATAAAAACCCAACAAAGATTCTAACCCTTTTCTGCTAAAAAAAAAAAGAGAAATGTTTTGCCTAGGGTTGGACCTTTAAAGCATAGGGAGCTGCTAGGTATTAAAGTAATACCTACCAGAAATAATGCATTAGCCAAAATGTTTATAAAATAGGCAAACAACTCTAAAAAACAGTTTAATGAAAAAGATGTACATGACAACCAATCACATTTAGACCAGGCTGACTGGCATCTTAGCTTGACTCCAAACGTTGACATTCATATTTGCTCAGTGACCAATAAAGCCTATCACTTAACTCTACATTTTCTGCTTCACAGTACACAGTTCAAGCTTCTTCAATTGCCAACGAGAAAAGTCATTAAAGTAAGACTGTTTCCTATGGGCTACCCTACTTTTTCCTTTGAATCAGAAGCAAAAGCAGCACTGAACTCCAGACTGAAATGAAGGTTCAATATTTTTCTTTTGAAGTTTTCCATCAATTAAGTCATGTTATTGTAATGATTTGCCTGTGGACTCAGCCACTCCTGTACAAAAAAGAATCAAGTGTATCTAAAAATATTAATTACCCTGCTCTTAGAGGAAAGAATTGAACTGTGCCCCAGATCAATTCAGCTTAAGCTAAATCATCGGTTATAGTTTTCCTTTGTTTACAAACCTGGAAACCCTTTAGGATTTATTAAGATCACATTTTCCAGAAACCACTGACTGCTGTTTAAAAAAGAAACAGATTGAGAATACATTTTGCAGAGTGCACATCACATATATGCACTGGAGGCCTGTGATCAAAACAAGACAGATTGTTTTGATTTTACGGATAATAACATAGAAAGACAATATGAATCATTATGAGAAACACTACATCTGACACTTCAAAGCTACTAAATGAGCACTGTCTCAGAGGCAATGCCATAAATACAATTAAAGAAAACTGGATATTGCCTTATGTTGCACTAGAAATAAACAGAATGTAATTGATTGATACATTGAAATTCCTCCTATTTCCAACTTGTGTATGGGGTTAAATTGTTATATTTGTTATTGTTAATGCTATTAGTTAAAGCGTTTGTTAACCTCAAAATAACAAAGTAAAGATCCTGTTCCTTTAAAGCATGTATACAGAACGGTGCTTGTGCTGTGTAATTTGGCCCCCTTTATCACCTGTAATACCTGGCTGATCCTGTCTAGTTCTGCTCTCCCTCCTGTAAACTGACCACGGTGTATCAGGGCTGCTGAGCCCCGACACCATGGTCAGTTTACGTGCCTCCGTCATCCACAGCCTGCTATCTGTCTCCTCTGTGCTCACTCCCCCCTCCCTCCCTTGCCTGTCAGCTCGTGACAATGCTCGCCCCCGCAACTCCTGCTGCTCAAATAACTTTCACATCTTCATACCATCCCCTCTGTGTTCTAATCCTGTGTGCCTCTGTGTAAGTGATTTATATAAAAAAGCCTGCTATACCTCATTTCACAGCTCTTCTCAGAGATCACATGATCCGCCATCTCTCTCTCCTCTCCCGAGTGATGTCAGCGGGGGAATCTTAGCCCCGCCCGCTGCATCTGTCAGACGGGGAGAGGAGAAAGCCAGCCAATCATATTATCACTGAGAAGAGCTGTGAAATGAGGTAAAGCAGTTTTTTTTATTTTTTTTATAAATCACTCACACAGAGGCACACAGGATTAGAACACAGAGGGGATGGTATGTGAAAGTGGCTTAACAATCACTTTAATAAAATGTGGAGCATAGGAAGACACCCTATATACTAATGCTGCACACTAGTGTGTTGACAAAACTAGAAAGGTCCAGAACTATCAGCAGGTGAAAAAAAAAAGAGTTTTGTGACACTAAGAACAAAGGGGTCAAATCACTAACGTTTATCGCATGTGATAAACACAGTCATCTGGCTCATTTGCATACATTATGGCATGCGTTAATTAAGTCCAATTCATAAAAAAAATAATAATGATTATGTTGTGTTTACTGCAAAAAGAAAAATGTGCTGGTAAATATCGTTTAAAAAGCTTTTAAGTCCAATTCACAAACGGACCTGCCTATCCCAGGCGCCGGCATCACAAGTGTGGGCACCCGGCTGTGACAGCTTACAGCCTCACAGCTGGGTGCGCACTGCGCAAGCACGAGTCAGGCTATGTGTCCTGAATGGCCGAGCAATCTTCTGGGATCTGTGATGTGTCCCAGAAGATTGCAGGGAGGGAGGGGGAGAGGAGGAGTCGCCTAGGCGGCCCGAGTGGAAGTGGGAGCTGGGTACCTGTCAAAACTAGATACCCACTCCACCCCCCAAAAAAAAATTACATGCCAAATGTGGCATGTCAGGGGGGTAGGTGCTTACATTGTAAGTTCCACTTTTGGGTGGAACTCCGCTTTAATGAATAGAACACTTGCACAATTGTTACCGCATGCAGTATTTTGCCGCATTTTATTAGCCATTATTTAACTCTTAGTGAATTGACCACAAAGTTACCAGATACCAGCACAGCAGAGATTGATATGCAAACAGTTGGTTATCTATCTATCTATCTATCTATCTATCTATCTATCTATCTATCTATCTATCTATCTATCTATCTATCTATCTATCTATCTTTCTATCTTTCTATCCATCTATCTATCTGTCTGCTGAGGACTCATGTATTTGTCACAGAACTTATGTATATTGTCATTTGAGACATGTTTACATAATAAATCAGTAACTTTTTAATGGTTGTCATCAAATTGTATGCCAATTGTATTAGTGCACTTATGGCATATATTGTTCGACTTATGTTGCTTCTATACAAGCTGGTGTCAGAGGAGGATTCACTGAAACCTAAAGTAAAAAAAAAAAGGAAAAGTACAACTGCTATGTCAATGATAAACAGAACAATTTTCAGTTGTAGAGACTAACCTTTTATTATTGTTACTGCAACAACAGAGAGACATTAAAGGAGAAGTACAGCCAAAGCTCATTTGGCTGCACTTCTCCTGTGGATCACAGGAGTGCAGTTCGTTCTGTACTCCTGTGACTCGTCTGCTGACATCACAGAGCCGGTCCAGGCTCGGACTAAATCAGAACACTGGAGCCAGGCTCCGCCCACATGTCTGGACCAGCACCCGGCTCAGCCTCCCAGCAAATTGCTGAAAGCCTGAGCTGGCCGCTCCCGACCCCTCCACAGCCCAGGGCTCCAGTGAGTGAGGAGGGGGCAGAGCAGACAGCGGTGGCTGACAGCAGCTCTCTTTTCAGGGAGCCCTGAGAACCAAACGATCGGTGGTGTTACATTGTGTTAGAGCCGGCGGGGGAGAGATGCAGCATCCACCTAGGTAAGTATAAATCTGCAAAAACCCCTAACCCCATATTTCTCTTTTTTTCATTTTGGACAGAATAAGGAAGGGTTATAACCCCAGTTAGCCCCGTTCACACTGATGTGACTTGTCATGCAATTTAACACATCCAAATTGCATGACAAGTCGCACCCTATTGTCAGCAATAGAACTGTTCAAATTGGTGTGATTTTGCAGTGCCGCACCGATTTGAAGAAAAAGGTTCTTGCGCTATTTTTTTAAATTTCAGGTCCGACTTGCATAGACAACTGTGCATTAAGTTGCACAGATGTCAGGCAAGTCACACCTGAAGTTGCACTGACCTGTGGCTTTGAAATAGTGCGAATGAGGGCTATGGTTTATTTTTGCCCTCTTTGTCCCAATGGGGAGATTTACATTCACTTCCTGTCCCATAGCCAAAACAGGAAGTGAGGAGGAAATCCCTGCAAATTAAGGGAATCTCTTGGGGACCCCCAGGTCACCAGAACTAGTGTCCCCATTGGAAGATTTCCCCCCTATTACTTTTCTGGGGACAACCCAAAATTTGGGATTTTTATTTTACTTTCAATAATAGTAGTAAACAGGACAAATAAAGGAGGTTAAATATCCTTAATAGGGACACAAACAGCAATAAAACCTGACAGGTGTTGGACAGAGGGAGCAGGAATCCTTCTCCCCTCTATCCAGCTGAAAAAAAAAATGTTTTGCTCACCTTAAACACCCAAAAATATTTCTGCGAATGACTGGATGTATGCAGAAGTAGCAACCTCCTAGTTAGGCTGCTAGGTACATTTAGTTTTTACCTCCTTCTGTAACCAGAGGAGCAGTGATTATTTGGTCTGGTCTTTTCGGGGGTTCACAGGCTGGGAGTTTAATTGGTTCACCCAACTCTAGAATAAGTTTCTTTTTCCCTCCTAAGGAAATGTCTCTGAGCTGAGAGGAGGGGGGCTGTTTGCCCTCTCATGCCCTTTGGACTGGATGCTGGGTTACTCTACAAGAGGCTGTACCTACCAACTGGTTGTATTCCAGGATATTGTGAGTATAGCCTCCTTTTTGTGCTGCATCTCAAACCTACTTCATGGTCCCCTGCCGTGATCCTATAAATTGTTCTGGTTTAGCTCAATCTGTGCTAAAGCTACTTCGTGGTCCCCAGCCATAAAATTATAGACTGTTTCCGGTCTACTTGTACTTCTGCTTCTATTACTGAGAGAGGGAGAAGTGTCCTCTGCTAACAATACTGGACGGTTTGGTATATCCCACATCACCTCTAATCCCATCAAAAGTTTCTACAAGCAATAAAACACAAATGTACACATCCTTAGACTGCTCAATGAGCCAGAGAGAATGGATTGTTGCTGTGTACATGGCTGCCATTGCACTGTGTTGGAACCTTCAGCCCCTGTGGGGATAGCGCTACACAGCAAACATAGGTTAATTTTACTCTTTAATAAATCAGGCTCAGAGACAGAGATCAACATATCAACAAAGATGATAGACCAATTACATCACCCTTACTGGGGCTTGTTTAGTGGTGCAGTGTATAGAAAGAATTAATTTCCTCACTCGACTACAAAAACAAAAAACACTCATTGGTTAATATGGATTTTAACAATTTGCATTGCAAGTCACTGCATTTGCACTCCCGTTAAATAAGCATGATAACATATCATTTGTTCAAACTAATATTTACATATTAATTCCATAATTAATGTTAAAATGAAAACCAAAGTTATAATTACAATTCCTTACTTGTTCTCATTGCTGGCATCATATCGAGGCATGGGATCATAGTCATTGCCATTGATATCAGTGCTGGCCAGAGGATCCTACAGCCAAAAAAAGAAAAAAGATAAATAAATCATAAAATCGTTATTAAGCCATTATCCAACATGGCTCATGCATATATTAAACAGTTCCACTCAGCACGTAATTAGGTTAGCAATTGTCCCTGTGCATTTCTGATGATTTGCAGGCTGTCAAGTAAAGGAATTCACCAACTGGCTTGTTTGGGAAAAATTAAAGATGGTAGAAAGTCCCATGATGATCTTGAAGTAATTTATAGATTGTATTGCATTGCAACATGCATACTGTTGCTCATTCAACCTAAGGCTGGGTTCACATACATTATCTCACAATAGTAAGTACACCCCTCACATTTTTGTAAATATTTTATTATATCTTTTCATGTGACAGCACTGAAGAAATGACACTTTGCTACAATGTAAAGTAGTGAGTGTACAGCTTGTATAACAGTGTAAATTTGCTGTCCACTTAAAATAACTCAACACACAGCCATTAATGTCTAAACCGCTGGCAACAAAAGTGAGTACACCCCTAAGTGAAAATGTCCAAATTGGGCCCAATTAGCCCTTTTCCATCCCCGGTGTCATGTGATTCGTTAGTGTTACAAGGTCTCAGGTGTGAATGTGGAGCAGGTGTGTTAAATTTGGTGTTATCACTCTCATTCTCTCATACTGATCACTGGAAGTTGAACATGGCACCTCATGGCAAAGAACTCTCTAAGGAACTGAAGAAAAGAATTGTTGCTCTACATAGAGATGGCCTAGGCTATAAGAAGACTGCCAAGATCCTGAAACTGAGCTGCAGCATGGTGGCCAAGACCATACAGCGATTTAACAGGACAGGTTCCACTCAGAACAGGCCTCGCCAAGGTTGACCAAAGAAGTTGAGTGCACATGCTCAGCATCATATCCAGAGGTTGTCTTTGGGAAATAGACATATGAGTGCTGCCAGCATTGCTGCAGAGGTTGAAGGGGTGGGGGGTCAGCCTGTCAGTGCTCAGACCATACGCCGCACAATGCATCAAATTGGTCTGCATGGCTGTCGTCCCAGAAGGAAGCCTCTTCTAAAGATGATGCACAAGAAAGCTCGCAAACAGTTTGCTGAAGACAAGCAGACTAAGGACATGGATTACTGGAACCGTGTTCTGTGGTCTGATGAGACCAAGATAAACTTATTTGGTTCAGATAGTGGCAAGCATATGTGGAGGCAACCAGGTGAGGAGTACAAAGACAAGTGTGTCTTGCCTACAGTCAAGCATGGTGGTGGGAGTGTCATGGTCTGGGGCTGCATGAGTGCTGCCGACACTGGGGAGCTACAGTTCATTGAGGGAACTATGAACGCCAACGTACTGTGACATATTGAAGCAGAGCATGATCCCCTCCCTTCAGAGACTGGGCCCGCAGGGCAGTATTCCAACATGATATAGACCCCAAACACACCTCCAAGATGACCACTGCCTTGCTAAGGAAGCTGAGGGTAAAGGTGATGGACTGGCCAAGCATGTCTCTAGACTTAAACCCTATTGAGCCTCTGTGGGGCATCCTCAAATGGAAGGTGGAGGAGCGCAAGGTCTAACATCCACCAGCTCTGTAATGTCTGCATGGAGGAGAGGAAGAGGATTCCAGTGGCAACCTGTGAAGCTCTGGTGAACCTCATGCCCAAGAGGGTTAAGGCAGTGCTGGAAAATAATGATGGTCACACAAAATATTGACACTTTGGGCCCAATTTGGACATTTTCACTTAGGGGTGTACTCACTTTTGTTGCCAGCGGTTTAGACATTAATGGCTGTGTGTTGAGTTATTTTGAGGGGACAGCAAATTTACACTGTTATACAAGCTGTACACTTACTACTAGGGATGGGCGAACGGTTCGGCCCGAGCATAAGTTCGAGCCGAACTTTGGTTGTTCGGATGTTCTGCGAACACTGAACAATATGCGGTGTTCGGGGCAAATTCGAAAGCCGCCGGAACACCGTTAAAGTCTATGGGACACTAACATGAAAAATCAAAACTGCTCATTTTAAAGGCTTATATGCATGGTATTATCATAAAAAGTGTTTGGGGACCTGGGTCCTGCCCCCGGGGGGCATGTATCAATGCAAATTTTTTTTTAAAAACGCCCTTTTTTTGGGAGCAGTGATTTTTTTTAATGCTTAAAGTGAAACAATAAAAATTTAATATTCCATTAAATATCGTGCCTGGGGGGTATCTATAGTATGCCTGTAAAGTGGCACATTTTTCCCATGTTTAGAAGATTACCACAGCAGCGGCTGTAATGAATTGTCGGGTCTCGGCAATATAGTTAAAAAAGAGCAAGAGTAGGGATGGTGTTCATCCCTACTCACTACTTTACATTGTAGCAAAGTGTCATTTCTTCAGTGCTGTTACATGAAAAGATATAATAAAATATTTACATCATTGTGAGGGGTGTACTGACTTTTGTGAGATAATGTATATCCGTGTCCACTTTTGTGCATGTTTAGTGTTTTTTTTAACTTGCATTGTAGTGCATTTTACATTTGTTTTCTTTATTCAATTGGGCATCACAGCACATGAAAATGCACAGAAAATCGGACATGCTTAATCTTTACCAGTGCAGTGCACAGATGTGAGTGGGCTTATTGGATTCAATATATTTTTATGACACATGCCTTTTTGTGTGTTCAAAAACGTACATAAAAAAGCATGGGTGTGAAATGGGCCTTAAATAATTTGTGAAACACTAAAATTCAGGGAGCTGTTTTTATATAAAAAAAGGTATTCTATAATATAGTATGCAAATATAAATATTTATGTATCAATATTTTAATAAACCACCTCAATACCGGACACTTTCACCCCCTTCCTGTATATTCGGACGACAACTGTACTGACTAAACAAAAATTGTACGATCTAGTATCGTACAAGGAAAATTTTCGTGCTTGTCCAATCTAATAATATTGAACTGTTGTGATCGGCTCTCGAAAGCTCTGTACCAACGATCCGATTATCGTACGATCACGTTGAAAGCGGTATTTTTCGTCCCATTACTCATGCTCTCAGGCTTCCCCCAGTGCTCCCCAGCCCCTCCCCAGTACTCTCCGGCCCCCTGCTCTCCAGGTTTTCATGTACTTTCTGCCCCCCTGTACTCTCAGGCTGCCTCTGTGCTCTCCGCCCCCCTGAATATGAACGGCTCTTCAAAGAGCATCGCACAAGTGAACAAGTCCTTATGGTGACACTGAGACTGCTGTGGCGGTGATCAGGGACAGTGAAACTGGTGGGGCAGTGATCAGTGACACTGTAACTGGTGTGGCGGTGATAAGGGACACTATAACTGGTGTGGGGATGATCAGGGACACTGTAAAGCCCCATTTACACAGCCGGGTTGGTGTGGACTCTTGCTGCTGAAATGACTGCGGTCAGCAGCGGCCGCTCAGCCCCTTTAAACTAATGGCGGGCTTGACAGTAGCTGCCAATGTTAGCTTGAGTAGTGCAGTTTCACCACAGGGGCACTGTACTACTTTGGGAAGGTCATCAGGATTTTTTTTTTATTCTGTGATTGCTTGTTACAGTGATGATTACTACAACAGCAATCATTTTAACTGTCATGAATGGCTTTAACTGATTGACCCTGTACACCATGTGATCACTGTAAGCAATCACAGCATCACAATAGTAAATAATGAATCGTGAATTGCTGCCATTGATGACAGCTATTTACTTGGTGAGCATGTGATTGCTGTGATTGGTCACGGTGATCACATGGTATTTGGACCGAACATGGCGGCCCGGTGCCGATCACTCAGTTCCACTCTGTCTGGTGGACATAGGGGTCGGAGATCTCGCCACAGCTCCCCCCCCCATTGGGTGTGTGCAGGGTGCACAACTGGGAGGACATAATATGGCATCCACCCAGGATGTGGGATCACCTATCTGGCTGTCTGTATATAAAGTCCATGCTTAGCCCATTGTGGTGGACATACCTCCAATGGGGTTTTCAGAAACTGGATTTAATAGCAATGTACTATGGCCCTAGACCTGTATAACACCCTGCGACTAGCTCAATGCATTGCACCAACTGACAAGTGAGCACCCACGCAGGATCCAGCGTGGAGTCTGGGTATGGTTCTCATCATTTTTACAGAGGTTACAGATACTAAGATATACTGCTTCTGTACACATTAGAAGACAGCAAGGGTTGAAACATGTTAATTGACTGTGCATGCTCCTTCTCTGATGTCGGCAACAGGCGGAGGAGGACGTTCCCTGTCCTCGCAGCCACTTCCCGATTAGATGATCAATACAGCGACACCCAGCGTTCTACACCATCTCAGCCTTTTTCACAGTCAGATGCTGCGAATTTTTCCTGCAAATTTTTCCACTTTCCCCTGTTTCCGACTTGCTCTTGTGAGCGCAACTTACAATTTTTTAATGAAGTGTTTGTCTTTAGTACTACACTTTGGTGGCCCTTGCACCTGTATTCTCTCTCCTCTTGCATGCATCCTAGATAGAGTTTCCCCTCCTCATTTGGGGGCTACAGCATCCTCCTGTCAGTGTAGCATTTATTTGTATAGTGTTGGCTATCCACTCAACAAATCCTCTTGCAATACGGTTCAAACTCTCCCCAGCAGGTCACATACCCCTTTCACATATCCCTATTATCCTTGCCATATCCTCCAAACAGGGACTTAGCCCACCCCCACATCTGTCAACCTCTTACAGCCAGCATCGCTACTGCATCATCTCCGTTCCTGCAGTACTCTTTCAGTGTTCCTTCCCACCTCCGCCAGTAGTACTCCTGCTCTCACAGCCAGCATCACTCTCGCTCCTGTTAAAAACAGCTGTCATCCACCCCTGCCACGGGGCTCCTCACATCCTTCGCCAGCTGTCACTTCTGTCACAAGTGAGAAGCCCGTATGATCTTGTGTACACTCTGTGCCCACATTACCCCCCCCCCCCGGTTGTGCTGTGCCCACTGTAATTCCCCCAACATTATGCTGTGCCCACTATAACCCCCCCAGGTGAAGCTGTGTCCACTATAATCCACCCCCCCAGGTTATGATGTGCCCACTATAATTCCCCCCCGGTTATGCTGTGCCCACTATAATTCCTACCCCCGCTCGAGGCCCAATACAATTCAGTTTGTCACAGTCATATTTGCACAGTCCCCCCCCCCATTCACAGAACTCATATGTCTCATCACTCAGTCAGAGCAGCATGGAAGACTTCAGAGGCTCCAGATGACATTATGCTCTGACCCCTCAATTGATGCCGAACCCATCCCTACAGCCACCAGCAGCTCTAGAAAGAGGATCTTTGTGAGTGCAGCTCGATTCACACAAATCTTGTTGGACAGGAGCCAGAGAGCGGGCAGTGACAGGCATGGCTGAAGCTCCTCAGAAGCATCTTGCTGAGAGAATACACAGAGGACAAGAGGAACAGCACACTGCCGGCACTGAATGAGTCCATAGGCACTTAGGCAGCTACCACCCTAGATATGCAGCTTGGTGGCCTTTTGATGGATGCTTTCCTACCTCCTCCCAGCGCCTGTGTTTGTGCCCTAGGTGGCAGTGTGCCCTAGGCGGCTGCCTAGTGGTAGCACCGGCCCAGGCTAATTTGGCATCACACATTAACCATTTGGTTAACATTTTTTTCGCCTAACCAATTAGAGGCTCTTGACATTCGACCTGTGTGTACTAGGCATTAGGCTGGGTTTACACTGTTTCAGTTCAGGAATGCAACACATGGTAGTGGGGGTGCTGCAGTGCAGGTGCATTGCATTAGTGCACTGGGGAGCTGTTCAAAATTAAAGGCACACCAGGGCACTGATGCGTTACTGTGTGTTACTGTTACTTTATGGTCTGAACCAGACCATAAAGCTTCCAGAAGCAAGATTTATCTTTCAGCATTTTGCTTATCAAAACTAACTTATTCAGGGAAGCTTATCCCATACCCACCTAACAACTGTCCCCGAGCCACCCCCATCAAATCATTCCCCGCAGCTATTACCTTTTGTACCACCACCCCCTCCCTTTAGAATGTAAGCTCGACGAGCAGGGCCCACCTGTCCCTTCTGTATTGAACTGCACTGTAATTGTGCTGCCCCCCTCTACATTGTAAAGCACTGCATAAACTGTTGGCGCTATATAAATCGTGTATAATAATAATAATTTTGCATTCCTGCCCACTTTCAAAGGGCCAGACCATAAAGACTCCAGAAGCACTATTTATCCTTCAAAATGTAGCATTCTTGCCCACTTTCAAAAGGCCAGACCATAAAGAATCCAGAAGCAAGATTTATCCTTCAGCATTTTGTGTCCCTGCTCACTTCCAAAAGGCCAAAACAATGGTATCTTGCAGTTGGATCCCCATTTTATTTACTTTTAAATAAGGACAATCCATTAGGGATTCATGATCCCATCACTTGGCTGTGTAATGATCACTGAAAAGGAACACAGACATTGAATGCTGGTAGGAATTTCACCACTGGAGTTGCAGAGAGATAAAAACAATTCCATGTATGATTCAGCTTGCCAGCAACCATTCAAAACCAAAACATTGGTTCTGGGTGGTGTTGACTACAATGATTTTTTTTATGCCCCGTACACACGGTCGGACTTTGTTCGGACTTTCCGACAACAAAATCCTAGGATTTTTTCCGACGGATGTTGGCTCAAACTTGTCTTGCATACACACGGTCAAACAAAGTTGTCGGAAAATCTGATCGTTCTAAACGTGGTGACGTAAAACACGTACGTCGGGACTATAAACGGGGCAGTGGCCAATAGCTTTCATCTCTTTATTTATTCTGAGCATGCGCGGCACTTTGTCCGTCGGATTTGTGTACACACGATCGGAATTTCCGACAACGGATTTTGTTGTCGGAAAATTTTATATCCTGCTCTCAAACATTGTGTGTCGGAAAATCCGATGGAAAATGTGTGATGGAGCCTACACACGGTCGGAATTTCCGACAACAAGGTTCTATCACACATTTTCCGTTGGAAGATCCGACCGTGTGTACGGGGCATAACAGATAAGACACCAGCATAAAAATAAATACCCTGGGCTAGGCTCAAGTGGAAATCTAGTAACAGTGAAATTTAACACATTTATCATTTGTAAGAACATTTGTGGCTTAATTATTGACAGCACCGTTGGACTTTGGAAACATTGTTGTATCAATGGCTTTGATCATGCACATAATAAAAGTCTGGATTTTTCTTCAAATGTTCTCTACTCTACTAATACTATCAATAGGTTCAATATGCTAAGCTGTAACACCAATCTAAGGCACTCAGTTTTTAACTATGTAGATATAGTTTTTAATGTCATTGGACTCAACTACAAATAACCATGTTTTGTTTAAATAAAGATACTTATCCCTGTGTTAGCTGTGGATTAAGCCTTTGGTCTTCTGGCAAATCAGGTAGAAGGCAGTCATAACTTAAATGGATGCCAAATCAATAAAAACATTGGTAACAAGAGACTGCCATCAATGCCATACAAGTACATATAGTGAATATTTATGTATTGAAGGTTTGTGAGATTTTCTGCAAAGAAGCTAGGAAATACCATGCCCTTAACTGTTGCCTATGTTATTTCTAGCTTTGGAATTCTGCCTCTGTTTCCTCTCTGGTGGACATTACTTCTAGACTAGACCATACTTTAAAAAAAAAAGTTAAAAGCTGCAGCACATCTTTTAAAATATTATTTAGAACTTGATGTCTTACTACTGTTATTATATTAATTTACTTTAGCGTGGTATGCCTACAACAATAGAAATGATTATGATGAAAAAATATTATTTGCAACTCTAGTGAAACAAACAATGCACATATATTTAAAAATTACACACAAAATTTTTGACAGGCAACTGAGTCAGAAAACAGTCATAGAGCAAGTTAGTATCCAAAATATGCACATTAGTTCCACAATATTTTACAACCATAATCTGACATAATTAATTTGCAATTCAAGCCAAAACTGTTCCATAATTGCTCACAATTTTCACTTCCACATACTATTCATATATGCATTTCAGCTCAAATGAAATAATTCTCCCCTGTGTTCCAGCAGTATTTTCAATTACAAGGCAACTTTTTTGTGCGGTGCTTGAACAAAATAGCTGACACATTTACTGTATCCAACAGCTGCATAACTTAATTTTGAATCTCACAGGAGCAATCGATTCTAGAGTCACTGAACTGTAAGCGTGTCTGAGCTAGGATGGTGCTTGAATTTGTTTCCTTTTGCTTTCCTTTTTACTTGTAAAACCTTACTGTTGCAAAAAAAGCTTACTTTACCAATGATAGTAAACATATACAGTAAGTTCCTTAATTAAATAATAAAATGGAGATACTTTCTAAAGAAGAAACAGCAGGTCATAGAAATGTTGACTTTTTTTTCCATAAAAAGGGGACATACACAGTATATTTAACCGAATATTCCAACTGTGGAGAAGTGGCTTTAAGAAAAAAACTGTACAATACACTGCCATTACTGACCTCTACTTCTGAAAATGCTTGCTGCCTGGTATTTACTGGTATTTTTATTTTTGATTTCTTTTGAACTACTTATATAGCGCTGACATCTTACGCAGTGCTTTGCTGATGTATTAGGTTCAAACTTTCAAAGTCACGGGGGTTGATTAACAAAAGTCAAACAGGCTGTTCACTTTGCAAGGAAAGTTGCACTTTGAGTTTAGTGAACGTGGTGGCAAAGAAAAGAAAAAAAGAGAAAAAAAGAGAAATTTGACATACCTGTAAATTCTATATCTTGGAGTGCAGTACAGGACACAGGGATCAATTTATAAACCATGGATTATATGCCTATACCTAGGTCAAGATCTAGGGAAGGGAAAGTAGGATGTGTGCCCTAGGTGGATGGGCAAATTAGGGCCTTGCAGTTGTGGAATGGGTAGGGAAGGATGCATTTGGGGCTCAAGACAAAGCCCAAGATCTAAAGCCAGGGAGGACATGCCATGGCAAGACAAAGTAGCAGGGGCTCCAGGTAGAGGGGATTAGGAATCAAGGCCTGAGAGCAATAAACTACACCTTGGCTATCTCAATGGAAAAACCCACATAAGGGAAAAAAACAGTCCCATAGAAGACAATTCAATAGCGTCTTTTATTTTGTAGTACTGATCAGACATAGACTTGAAAGTCGTACTGAAGAAGGGTGTCAAGGTGTCATGCCTTGGCCCATGGACAATAAAAGGTCAGGGAAAACAATCCAGGGAGGATGAAGGCACAGTGGTTGCAAACCTCAGTCATGAAATCTGAGCAAAGCACAGATATCTGTAGTGTTTACTTATCTCTTTCCAAAGCTCTAATGCCGTGTACACACAGGTGGACTTTTCAGCATCAAAGGTCCGACGGTCTTTCCGAAGGACTTTCGACGGAGTTACGACGGCCTTTCCCACACACGAACGGACTAAAGTCCGTTCTAAAGTCCGTTCCTTTGAACGTGATGACGTACGAAGGGACTAGAATAAGGAAGTTCATAGCCAGTAGCCAATAGCTGCCCTTGCATCCTTTTTTGTTCGTCGGACTAGCATACAGGCGAACGGATTTTTCAACCGGACTGGAGTCCGTTGGAAAGATTTGAAACATGTTCCAAATATAAAGTTCGTCTGATTTTTGACAGAAAAAGTCTGCTGAAGGTCTGATGAAGCCCACACACACAGTCGGATCGTCCGACTGATTCGTTCCGTCGGACCAGCCCGGAAGAAAAGTCCACCTGTGTGTACACGGCATAAGTGTCATTTTTCTCTGGTGCTTTCTTCCTCTGTTATCAGCATGAGTCACTTCTGAGATGTTTTCATGACACACGAGATAACATATGTGTCAGGGAGGGAGCTCAGCACACAGCTTATCTATTCACAACACAGTTCTTCTTCTGCATGAAGGGTGTGTGCCTTTTTCCTCCAATCAGCTCTCACACATTGTAACTGCAGCCTCTCTGCCCCTCCTCTGTGCTCCTGACAGAGAAATAAGGATTTTAACATGATAGTGCCCTTTTGAAGAGGTGTAGGGAAGAGAGGGCTGTAGATAAACAAGCAAAATCTATGCAGAAAGATTTATTTCATCTCTGTGTATCATCTGAGGCTGTTCACTTAACTCGGTATATGTGAGGGTTTACAACCACTTTAAGGGAGTATGGAGAGCAGCAGTTGTTGAGAACCAGATGCCAGAGATCAGGTTTAGGAGGCTCAGAAGGCCTATGGTCACACGTCTCCAAGTTATCACCTCATGTCTCAGGTGTTTAGGAAATAATCCAAATATTCCAGTACCTTAAAATACATTGTGAAGGGCAAAAATTATAATGTCAGTAAGAAAGGCTTACATGCATGTGTGGATAGGTGGGGAATATTGCCCGCCATGCTGCTGTCGCTAGAAGGGAAGAAAATCCCTAAAAAAAGGAGATCTAGCTGCAGGTATACAGGAGTTTGTCAAAGCCTAACTGTAGAGTAGATAAATGACTGGGTCTGAGGAGACCTTGCGGAAGCCTAACTACTGAATTAGTTTATACCAATGCATCTTCTGCGCCTTTTGGTATGTATAGCCTTTTAAAGACTGGGGTTCCAAAGTAGGAGTTGGTATGTCCTTAACCTCCCTGGCGGTTTTCCCGAGTGTGGCTCGGGGTTAAAATTCAGGACCATTAGCGGTAACCCCGAGCCACACTCGGGATTACATCGCAGGATCCTGGTGTGGCTTTACTTACCTTGTCCCCGGCGACCCTGCGATGTCCCCCGCTGTGTCTGTGGGCTCCGTCCTCCTCCGAAGCCTCTCCGTGCCAGGCTCCGTTCCCTGCGAGCAGCGCGACGCACGGGGGGCGGAGCCTGGCGGCAAATTCAAAAAAGTGTAAAATCATAACACATACAGTACTGTAATCTTACAGATTACAGTACTGTATGAAATTATTTCACATCCCTTTTGTCCCCAGTGCTTTGGCCCATGCCCTGCAAGCAGTTTTATGTTATATATACTGTTCTTTCTGCCTGGAAACTGGAGATTGTCCATAGCAACCAAAAAGTGTCCCTTTACATCAAAAGTGGCTTTAGACCAGCTAGAAAACAGTGATAGTAAATTAGAACACTTGCAGAATTGAGCGATAGTGAATCGTGGGGAAATTTATTTTATTATTCATTTTTTTTTTTTTTTAATTATTTATTTTTATTTATTATATTATAATTTATGTTTTTGTGTTTCAAACTTTATCATACCCGGGATATCTACTAGACTCTTGTTTGGACAGATTTAAGTGTGTTATTGTTAAGAATTACAGACCTACAATATAAAACGCCAAATTTCCATGCAAAATAATTGTACCGCTTTCAGCACCTAAAATCCGAAATAATCATACCGCCAGGGAGGTTAAAGTATTTTCCTGAGGAGGAAAAGAGACCAATACCAATTTTACCTAAGTGTGCCTCCTGTAAAAGTTAGAATAAGGAAAAGTTTCAGAGGTCCTTTTTTTGAATTGGGGTGTCAGTAGACTACCTCTTTACTTCCAAGTGGGGGTGAACATTTAGCATGAGGAATGCTTTTTTGCAGCTCAGAAGGGATATAAGGGGAAAGGTGTGCCACAACCGATAGAAACGGCAGTAGATAAAGCTTGTGCCTGAAGGGGGCAAATGGTTCATATCCGTAAAGTAGGCAGATACCCATTCCAAGTAGAATTGTGAATTTTGGTAATGGGGTCAAAACCTTCTCCCCTCATTAGCTACCTCAATGTGTTCATTAAGATATTGCCAAAAAGAAGCTCACCTTAAGGGACATATGCAAAAAACAACTTTCCTGCACCAAATCAGTCACCCAAGCTTTAAGCCATAGGGTGCTGCGCATATGCACAGAAAGTAAAGAGATTTTGGAGATGATGAATCACATTCTCTGTGGCATCCACACAGAATAATAGGGTTAAGGGCAAGAACTGTAATTTTGAACAAAGATTAGGATTATCTACATCAGGCTAAAATTTATCATGAATTTCTCAAGTCCAAGTAGCCATAGTTTGAACAACCGCTAAGGTGACTGTAGCAGGCTATAGGATCTGCCAGCGCAAAGGAAGTTTTTAGAAGAGTCTCCAAATGCCTATCCACAGGAGGGACTACCCTGAATAAGAATGGTAGATTGAGCATTCAGGGCAAGAATGTTCGGGTCCACAGTGGGGATAAACCATATTTTGTTAAAGTCTGCATCCTTAGGATACAGGGCTTTGAAGTTGTAAGTATGGATGGGCGAACGGTTTGGCCCGAGTATAAGTCCGGGCCGAACTTTTGTTGTTCGGACGTTCGGCTAACAGCCGAACAAACGTGTTGTTCGACCGTTTGTTCGCCCCCCCCCCTCCCGAACCGACCACAAGGCATTGCGGCACTGAACAGTGCATTGCAAGCTGTGATTGACTGAAGCAGTGAAAGCTGCAGCCAATCAGGGCACAGAGCACTGTCAGAGTCATGATTGGACACTGTCATCATGACTTTATCCAATCATGGCTCATTCCCGCCCCACAGTATAGAAGTATTCTTTCAATGGCAGGCATTTTCTGTGTGATTTTGGTGTGGAGAGAGATAGAACAGGGCTCTGTTCAGTGCTATTAGTTAGTGTGCTATACTGTGCTATTTTGCTTTAATTGTCAGTGGAGAATATTAGTTTAGTGTCAGTCTAGGGATAGTGTGAGTGTAGTGAGGAGGACCATCATTCAGCTTTTCATAGTGTGCAGCTAGGGACAGCTCAGATAGTTTCAGTGTAGTGTAGTGAGACCGTGTCAGTAATCTTGACATTAGTATATAGCTAGAGTAGGGACAGTTCAGATAGCTTCAGTGTAATGACGGTTGAACACCCTTTATTTGACTGCGTTACTGCCAGTTTAATGCCATATCGTATTGCGTGCGTTACTGCCAGTTTAACGCCATATCGTATTGCGTGCGTTACTGCCAGTTTAATGCCATATCGTTTTGCGTGCGTTACTGCCAGTTTAACTCCATATAGTTTTGCGTGCATTACTGCCAGCTTAACGCCATATAGTTTTGCGTGCGTTACTGCCAGTTTAACGCCATATAGTTCTGTGTGCATTACTACAAGTTTAACGCCATATAGTTTTGTGCATTACTGCCAGTTTAACGCCATATAGTTTTGTGTGCGTTACTGCCAGTTAATGCCATATCGTTTTGCATGAGTTACTGTCAGTTTAACGCCATATCGTATTGCGTGCATTACTGCCAGTTTAACGCCATATAGCTTTGCGCGCGTTACTGCCAGTTTAACTCCATATAGTTTTGCGTGCATTACTGACAGTTTAACGCCATATCGTATTGCGTGCGTTACTGCCAGTTTAACTCCATATAGTTTTGCGTGCATTGCTGCCAGTTTAACGCCATATCATTTTGCGTGCGTTACTGCCAGTTTAATGCCATATCGTTTTGCGTGCGTTACTGCCAGTTTAACGCCATATAGTTCTGTGTGCATTACTACAAGTTTAACGCCATATAGTTTTGTGCATTACTGCCAGTTTAACGCCATATAGTTTTGCGTGCGTTACTGCCAGTTTAATGCCATATTGTTTGCATGAGTTACTGTCAGTTTAACGCCATATCGTATTGCGTGCATTGCTGCCAGTTTAACGCCGTATAGTTTTGCGTGCGTTACTGCCAGTTTAACGCCATATCGTTTCGCGTGCGTTACTGCCAGTTTAACGCCATATAGTTCTGTGTGCGTTACTACAAGTTTAATGCTATATAGTTTTGTGCGTTACTGCCAGTTTAACACCATATAGTTTTGTGCGTTAATGCGTTACTGCCAGTTTAACGCCATATAGTTTTGCATGCGTTACTGCCAGTTTAACGCCATATCGTATTGCGTGCATTACTGCCAGTTTAATGCCATATAGTTTTGCGTGCATTACTGCCAGTTTAATGGCATATCGTTTTGCGTGCGTTACTACCAGTTTAACGCCATATAGTTCTGTGTGCATTACTACAAGTTTAATGCCATATAGTTTTGTGCGTTACTGCCAGTTTAACACCATTTACTTCTGTGTGCGTTACTGCCAGTTTAACGTCATATAGTTCTGTGCGTCACTGTACGTTTGGTGCATTATATTGCAGTATATTATATTGTATCCGTGGAGTGTGTCTGTGTAGTGTGAGTACTCAAATTAAAGGGCACCAAGCACCTCTTTACATTGATCCACGTACAGATTTCAACTTCTCCTTTACATTTGCTTATAAGCACCGCCCCCTTCCTCCCAATAATGTCTGGGAGAACAACAAGGAGAGGCAGACGTTCCCTTGGCAATGTAAGGGGGCCAGCAACAAATGTGTCCACGGGCAAAGATGGACGTGGTGGTCAGTCCTCAGGCAGGGCATCATTTTCTCTGTTTAGTGAGTTTGCCAGTGCTATCCAGCCACAGCATGCAGAGGAGGTGGTGGACTGGCTTACTAAACCTTCGTCATCCTTCTCATCCTCTGTCACACAAGCAGAGACAAGTGTGCAGTCCTCTGCAGTTGCCAGAGTAGATAAACCTCCTTGTCCACATCTATTCCTACCATAGCCCTAACATCAGCCATTGAGGAATCAGCTGAGTTATTTGACCACAGCATCAGCCACGTGCTCCTTGATGATGCCCAGCCATTACTGGATTCAGATGCTAATTCTGAGGTTGAGGATGACAGGAACATGAGCCTAGAGAGAGGGAGGAACACTGGTAGACAAATTGGCATTCATGTTCCCCAAGCCGCAGCATATTGCCAAGTTGTCTCCAGTGGTAATGATGAAGATGGAGGAGATGGAGATGATGATGATGATGAGGTCACTGATGCGACTTGGGTGCCATATAGAGCAGAGGAGGAAACTGAAGGTGAGGCGGCACAACCCCAAGGAGGTCAGCATCAAGAAAGAGTAGAGAGCAGCCACCCTATTCCATCACATTCTGCAGCTGTTATCTCCCGGTCCACTCCCCACAGCTCAGCTGTCTGGGCCTTTTTCAGCACATCTGCAGCAGATCGCACTGTTGCTATCTGCAAACTATGTCACAGGCACATCAAATGTGGCAAAAACACCAACCATTTGAGTACCACATGCCTAACAAGGCATTTAACGTCCAACCACTCAGCCCATTGGCAAGAGCCAACTGTCATCCTGAGTGACCCCGAGGAGTCTGCTTCTCAAGCCTCTGCAAATTTGAGGCTCATGGGCAACCTCATGCTTCAAAGCCTGCGAAAAGACCCAAGAATACATGGCATAAAGGAAAAGGATGATTACTGGTTGGCAACCCTCCTTGACCACCGTTATAAGGGGAAGGTCTCTGAACTCATCCCGTCCCCACAGAGAGTGCAGAAGATAAAATCTCTTGAGGACACATTAAATTTTTTAATTAAATTTTATTGAACGTTTTTCCTGACTCTAGTAGGTTACAGTGTGGTGGAAAACGTCATTTTGAGTCATCTGTTGGTAAAGAAAGGAGCGTTGGAGAAGGCATAAGTGAGGCATTTCGGAATTTTTTTAGTCCTCGCTGCCCAGGGCTGTCAGCTTCCACATTCCATCGGCAGCGTCTACATCACATGGTGAACGATTACCTCGGGGGGCCAAAACAGAGACGGAGAGCTTTCCAGCTGACGATCCACTGGCTTACTGGGTCATAAGAATAGACCACTGGCCAGAACTTGCCCAGTATGCTATTGAGTTGTTGGGCTGCCCTGCATCCAGTGTGCTTTCAGAATGAGCATTCAGTGCTGCAGGAGGTTTCGTTACTGATCATAGAACACGTCTGTCCACAGACTCTGTGGACCGTTTGACTTTTATAAAATTAATCAGTCCTGGATTACCAGCTATAAAGTCGCTGATGCCGATGTCACTGATTAAGTCTTTTTGGGATGTGGAATCTCTGCAGGACTTTGAGGCTGCCTAGCTTTGAGGGTGTTCAATCATTTCATCTGGAAGAATGTTTTTTGGTATAAGTTTCATGGGCACAATTAACACCCAAAGACCAATTTTTCTGCACCTGTCTGACAGGTGCATATCATTGCAATTTTTTATAGCAAGGCAAATTCTTGCTTTCATCAAGAGTACCTCTATAGGGTTATGGTGGGAAGGCACCACCGACAGCCAAAGACCAATTTTTCTGCACCTGTCTGACAGGTGCATATCATTGCAATTTTTTACAGCAAGGCAAATTCTTGCTTACATCAAGAGTACCTCTATAGGGTTACGGTGGGAAAGCACCACCTACACCCAAAGACCATTTTTTCTGCACCTGTTTGACAGGTGCATATCATTGCAATTTTTTACAGCAAGGCAAATTCTTGCTTGCATCAAGAGTACCTCTAAAATGTTACGGTGTGAAGGCACCACCGACACCCAAAGACCAATTTTTCTGCACCTGTCTGAGAAGTGCATATCATTGCAATTTTTTACAGCGAGGCAAATTCTTGCTTTCATCAAAAGTACTTCTATAGGGTTACGGTGGGAAGACGCCAGCGACACCCAAAGACCAATTTTTCTGCACCTGTTTGACAGGTGCATATCATTGCAATTTTCTACAGCAAGGCAAATTTTTGCTTTCATCAAGAGCACCTCTATAGGGTTACGGTGGGAAGGCACCACGGACACCCAAAGATCAATTTTTCTGCACCTGTCTGACAGGAAAAATGTCATTTTTTTTGGCTTTATAAATCTAATTATTGTTGCAGCAGATCCTAGACATGGTACAGATTTGTCACTTTACAGCTAGACTAAGGGGACCCCCCTGGCACTATATTGGAAGGAATTTTTCATTTTTAGGCTTTCACTTTAAAAATCAAAAAATCACTGCTCATTTAAAAATTAAGTTTTTCACAAACTTTTTTTTATTGATCCATGTGCCCCAGGGCAGCACCCAGACACCTATACCCATTGTATGCCTAATTACTTGCATTTAAGCCTTCAAAATGGGCACGTTTGATATTTGACGTTTGCGTACCATTGACTTTAATGGGGTTCGATATTCAGGTCCGAACTTTCGCGGTGTTTGGACGTTCTGGTCCATTCGGCCCATCCCTAGTTGTATGGAGGGGGAAAAAACTTCTCCAAGTTTTGCCAATAATTATATAAGGCCCAATCTATCAGATCTACAGTAAGAAAGGGCTTTCTACAAAAGGTCCTCTTTTTGAGCATTTTCAAAAATATAGAGCTGTGTAGCACGAGGCATAGCTTTCCAAATTTGGACACATTGTCTTAAAGAGGAAGTAAACCCTCTCTTCAAAAAAAAAAAAAAAAACAAAAAAAAAACAACCTGCAGGACAAAGGCATAATGAGCTCGTATGCATAGCACACAAGCTCATTATGAATTACTTACCTGAGATCGAAGTCCCCGAAGCGACCCTCGTTAACCTCCTCTGTCGCTGACACGTTGACTCTACGTGTCTCCCGGGTATCGCTGCTCCGGGGCGCTGTGACTGGCCGGACCAGCGATGACGTCACTCCCACGCATGCGCGCTGGTGCCGCCACTAACGGCATGATCACCGTTAGAAATGGCACGCTTAGTGCGCCTGCGCCTGATGTCTACGGTGCATGCAACGTAGACATCGGTGCTGCTATTTCTGCAAATATCTCCTAAACCTTTTAGGTTTGGGAGATATTTCTTGCACCTACAGGTAAGCCTTAATCTAGGCTTACCTGTAGGTTAAAGTGGTTGTAATGGGTTTACAACCACTTTAATTAGTCCACAATATTCAACATATGGTGAGAGGGTAAAGAAGTAACTTCTGTAAATTGTGGTGGAGAAAAATCTCCGCCACCACAATATCTGTATTCCCCTTGGTTACTGCCAAAGCGTGTGAGTCAATTCTGGTTTTAGACTGGAAAAATAATCAGGGGGAGGTGAAGGTAATAGAGCACTTGTGGTTAATAGATTCCAGAAGCGGAGATAGCCTCTGGCATAGGTAAGACATAGTGGCTGTAAATTCTGCTGTACGCCTGTAAGGGAATGGGGATGGGGCTGTGTTGGTATTAGAATGTGCTCTGGAACAAGGGAACCACTTGGAACTTGGGAGTTTCAGGCAGGCCTGCAGCTGACTCACCACTCTCTGTCCTGTGTGTTCCCACTCTCAAGTGCCTGCTTCAGGGTAGTCACAGAGTAGACGTGAAATGGGGGGGTTCAGCATGTCCAGCATGATGGAATCATTGAAACCCAAGAGCTAACTGAGTTACAATTGCTGTGTCCTAGATGGATCTGGCAACAGGCAGTGTGGCAAACAATCAGCTTGCGTTATCGGCAGAAAATGGAAGCCGGAAGTACGCAGCTAGGACTCTAAAGAGCACTGCGTCACTAGCCAGAGAATAATTTCTGGTAGAGATGTAGAAAAAGACCGTCAATTTTGATTAGGTAAATGGTATAATAATGTTACCCATATAGCACCCTGTGCTTACTACAGTTGCTGCACCATGCATGTGAATATAGGGGGCAGACCAAGCACAGCTTTTGCCAGTCACCTGAAGGTAGTGTCATCACCCCATGGTCTATGAATCGATTCCTGTGTTCTGTACTGTATGATAAAGATGAACCAGATGCAGCCAGTGAACGATGCTGCTGTCAGAGTACACCATCAGTGAGAATTGGTAAGCTGCAATACAGTAAACTTTTGTTTTCAAGTTTGGATACCCTTTAACCTTCTCCCTGCCATGAGACAAAGTCCACCTATGGGGTGTGTTTGCGTGTTTACCTGTCAGGTTTGAAATACCTGCTCCACTGCAAACTGAGTTACCACCTGGCACTCTAGTGGAAAATCTGAACACATACATTGCTCTACTTGCCACATCACTGGAAGCAGATGGAATATTCTGACATTGCACAAGATCACTAAGGGATTGTAAGCTCTACACATGCTGTATGGGAACATTACTCCCTGCCTCCCCTTCCACAGCTTTTTCAGTAGTGCATAAGTACTCTGTTGGCAGTTTATACAGAGAAGCTGATACTTTGTATGCCTTATTGGCTATACTGTCTTTGGAATTGCATTTACCCATACTGCACTACACTGCTTAATTACCCCTTTCTGGACACCCTTTCATAAGTAAAAGTTTTGTGTAAGAGTTTACTCTGTTCTTGCTTGTTGCATACTTGATCCAGTTCAGTGGCTCGGTGTTCCTTCTACGCCACAAGACAATTACGCCAATTTCTCCAGCTAGAAATGAGTTATTCAAAGATGAGACTTTGGGGGTTAATTTATGAAAAATTAGGAAAATAAAATATGTAAAAAGTGGAATTGTTTTCAACAGCAACCAATCAGGTTTTACTTTTCATCTTAAGAAAAAAAAAATGAAACAAGAATTTTCTATGGATACATTTATTTTAGGCTTTTTTATGTTCTCCAGTTTTAATGAATTAGCCCCTTGATATTTATTATTGTTAGGAAATGTGGTATGAACCCAACAACACCATGCTCCTTACAAACATTTAAAGAAGTGCCACAAAACAGACCTTGTGCTGAGTGACCAACAAGCTAGTAATCACTAAGTAGTCACCAAGGGAACATCACTGTCCACCACTATCACCAGGGGCACTTCAGTAACCAGCACTGACACCAAGGGAACTGACTACCACTGTATCAATGCGTATTCTACTGACCACCACAGCAACATAACATTTCTACACTGATTGTGTTAAAGTGCAAGGACCTTTCATATAGCAGAGTATCTGAAAGCACAGGCAACCATGTTGTATCTGCACATTTGTTATATTCATTATCTAACCACCACTAAAAAAGGTACTTTTATTAAAAAGTGAAAAAAAATCAATTTATCATACACAATAGCAATGGTCTATAGTGGTTTTATTGTAGTTCTACACTAGGCTTTAGGGAAAAAAGCTGGAAATGAAAATGTTTTAGCTACCCATAGCAATCAATCATTTTTTGTAATCATTCCACTGGGGCAGGCAGCTAGCACATTTGTTTTTATGAAATACATATATATCTTCTTTAGAAAACAACATATATGGTCTGCTGCTGTTAAGCTTTGCTTGGGGGCTGTATGGTAGCAGTCCATCTGCAATTATTGAGAAATCACTTTTACCACTATAAATATTACAAATACTTTAGTGGTGAGACTATGTGACAAATGTATAAAACAGCTGGAACGTCTACCAGTGACATACCAAACTGTAGAGCTATATGTACATGTATGCGCATGCCTTTATTACTGAATACAAAATAATATTTACACAGTGACAACTATAAAATAAAAAAGCCTACGAATAATCCATATTCATGTCTCTGGCGCGTTATACATTTAAACATTTGTTGTTTAGACTGAGTGACCTGGGACTGCTATGCATAAAAATGCATCCAGGAGATATTTTGTATCATACAGATTGTATGCATACACTAAATTAACACTAACTGCCGGTTCACACAGGGGCGGCACGACTTGCAGGTCGCCTCACCGAGGCGACCTGCACACGACTTCAGCGGCGACTTGCAAAACGACTTCTGTATAGAAGTCAATGCAAGTCGCCTGAAGTCGCCCCAAAAATACTACAGGAACCTTTTTCTAAGTCGGAGCGACTTGTGTCACTCCTATTAGAACGGTTCTGTAGCACAGAACGGGACGCGACTTGTCAGGTGGCTAAGTCGCCTGACAAGTCGCCCCTGTGTGAACCGGAGCTTAACAGTAGAGTGAGTGGTTCAACACTGCTTAAAGCCCAAATGAAGTCCTATTTTATCAGAGTCTGACCTATTGCTCTGTTATCAGCAAAGCTCTTGCTCCATGCAGCGAGCTCTGGCTCTGACTCAGTAAGCCGCCTGTTGAACCTCTGCAGATCACTGCTTTGCCTCAGAGAGCTAAAGTCCCACTCTGTTTCATGCTGGCAGGACACAGGCTTTTCCACTCAGGTTGTGGTTGCTTTAGAAAGAAACTGTTATGCCGTGTACACACGAGCGGACTTTCGACGGACTGAACTCTGATGACTTTTTGACGAACTTTCGACGGAGTTTCAACGTAACGGACTTGCCTACACATGATCACACCAAAGTCTGACTCATTCGAACATAATGACGTACGACCGGACTAAAATAAGGAAGTTCATAGCCAGTAGCCAATAGCTGCCCTTGCGTCGTTGTTTGTCCGTCGGACTAGCATACAGACGAACAGATTGTTCGACCGGACTCGAGTCCGTCAGAAAGGTCTGAAACACATTCTATTTCTAAAGTCCGTCTGATTTTTCGACAGCAAAGGTCCGATGAAGCTCACACACGATCGAATTGTCCGGCGGATTAATTCCGTTGGACCTTTGCTGTCGAAAAATGACTGGTCGTGTGTACACGGCATAAGGCTTTGAACACCTTTTGTTTGATGCACCTGGAAGGTATTTAGCTGATTTAAAAGGTTTAGTTGGGATTTAAGAAAAATGCCACTGTCTGCAAGAATGAGAGTTCTAGCTTTTTTTCTGGGTTGGTATTTATGAGTATTTATGTCTTTGGAAAGCAACCCTATATATCAGTAATATTATTCAAGGTTTTAGTTGTATTTGTTTTTTTGCATTCAATGTACAGTTAGCTGACAAATTACATTTCAAAGAATTTTCCCAAAATACTTACGTAATTCTGCATCAAGTCAGGATGGTTTCTTTCAATCCCATCATCCAAAATAGTAACCACAACATTCTTCCCAGTATATCCCCTCTTCCAGGCACCTACAATGTTCATGTCAGACTGACAGTGATGGGCATTGTCACTGCAGTGCTGCAGAAGAAGCAAAAATAAATTCTTCAGTAACTTGATCTAAACATCAAAAGCATCAAAATCAAAATGATAAGTTATAATGAGACAAATATACAGAATCTACTGTATATCTCATTTACATTATAAGAATGTTTTTACTTTATTTTGGGTAATATTAATTAGAGACAGCATATCAGTCAATCAAAGATAACTTTAGACACCGGTTTTGGCAGCTGCAGACAAAACACAACATACAACACAATTTACCGGGTGTTCCTCCTTACTAAGTACAAAATGCAATTGATTTTCTCTCCTCACTCAGCTACAAAGAAGCTGAGCAAAATCTTGTATTGCTACAAAGCCTTTTTCCATTTTATTGAATATAATCTAAAGATAAAGTCGGTCATGGAAATGTCCGCATAAAGAAAAGTATATAAGAAACTTAAAAAAAACACCACACTCTCAATTATATTTGTTTCTTCCTTCCCTGGCATGATCTAAAGTGTTTATAAGCTCTGGTTCTTTGCTCTGCTGCATATGCTGTGCCAAATCTTTCAAATGTGATAAATAGGGATATAACTGCAGTTTGAGGCGAGGCAGGAGCTGCCTCAAACTCTGTTCATGGACCGGGCAAACTAAATGCTCAGACTTGGTCATGTTAGCCTGGCAAAACCTCCTTCTGCAGCATGTTACCACTACTCATTCACAAACAAATATAAAACTTAAAACAAATGCAGAGATGACAAGTCCTTTACTAAAATAAAAAATTTGAGGCATCTGATCCTGTTGCATCCCTCTCATCAAATTAAATCTTCAGTCCACGTCGCCAGAATAAAGAAAGAGGCAGGGTTTGGGTGCGTGGGGTGTCCCTTTGTTTACATGTATCTGTCAGCCAGGAATCCTTAGCTGACAGCTGAATGAGCCAGGCAGGGATGAGTCACTGGTTGTTAGGATTTTGACAGCTGCTGGCTTCCTGACAACCAATAGTCCTGAGCTGGAGCTGTCACATTTAGCAGTGGTAGTAATACCGCTGTTAAATGTTTCAATTCTAATTTTGTGCATTTATTAAATATCAAATGGCTAGACCATAAGATAATTACCAAATGTATTTTTCATGTGAATTGACTTTAATGTGATATCACATTTTTTATGGTATTTACAGCAGATAATTACCACACTGGTGGAAATTACTGCAAATGCGGTATTTAACGGTAGTGAATTGACATTTTAAGTATCACATGTCATATAAAATACTAATGTCACATGCAATAAACATTAGTGCATTGATTGAACTTTGTAACTCTAGACGATAACTCTAGACATACTGTAGGAGTATATTCACCTAATCTTCCTAACTACAGTTGCATAAGAAAACAATCATACACAACCTTGCTCAACCTTGACAGACCCAACCACAGGGGGAGAATGGATTGACTAGGTTGGATTTTCCTGGCCAGTTACAACCCCTTTTCCCCTTCAAGATAATCTGGTACTGGAAAATCTGCTGAGGGTTTTCCCTCCTCTCTCCACAGTAACAGTAAACAGTAAATTAAAACATGCATGCATGTGGAAAGATTTTTTGTAATAAAGATCTTTTGGCATTTGGGCAAATCTAACCACCATCTTGTACCTAAAGATATCTTTAAACCATCCGTTTTTTGTACATATATAATTTAATGATATTGAATAATAGTAAAATAGTTTTAACAGTAGTTATCTTATTATCACATAACCCAAAAAGTAAAAAACATGCACAGCAACATCGACTTTACTTCTACATTCATGTAAAGAAATGGCTTCAGTTTAGGTCATTTGCTTCTTATGGCCTCTGCAGGAAAATGCAGTTTAAAGTAATGCAAACAAAGCAATGGGATTTTATCTCACCATATTTATTACCCCTACTTTATATTGCCAATTGTATTCCAGGTAATAACATGTTGGTTATATGAATTTCCTTGTCAGTGTAAAAAAAAAAAAATCTATTAACCTTGTACTTTAGAGATTTATACTAACATAAGAATGTATCATTCCATTGGTTTCTGCCACCAAATCTGACTGTTTGAAAAAATAAACTGGGAACTATTAAAATTGCATTACAAATGCATAAATTGGTCATTTCAAGCTAAGAAAAAATATACAGCAATTTCTAAAGTCTCACGGTTTACTTTTCACAAACTGTCTTTGTGTAAGAATAAATGGGGCTCCCCATAGGATTATGCTGATAGCTCAGAAACCTTTCTGGCTGAAGCGATGGCCCAAGAAGGGATATCTTACAACATACCAAAACCAAAAATATGTTCGGAATGAGGTCTTTGTAACACTGCCATTACTAGATTTGAATCCCATGTTGGAGTAGAAGCCTAGCAAGGGTAGCAACGCATGTAGCACCTTGAATGCAGGTACGAATCAGTGAATAGTTAGCAAAAAGATGTTAAAAAGGAACAGACTGGGCAGAGGCCTTAGTTTTAAATGGTACTAAAGGTCAAGTGCTGTTCTACCCTCAACTGCAGGAAAGAAAAAAACATGCTTTACTGAAAAGGCAAATGAGAAGAAAAAAAAGACACACCAGCAAAATAAAAAAAGTATTTTATGTGACATAACAAATTTTGCGGAAAGCAGAGTTACTAGCTTATGAAATGGTCAGAATACAAAATCAAAAATTCCCCATTTCCCCAGCGACCGAGAAGCAGAGTGAAATATTGATCACTGAGACAACAGGCTGGTCTGGTAGAGGCCATGAAGCGTCAGCTGACAGAGGTCAATGTACCATACTCTCCAAGGCTCCAAGGCCAATTTGCAGCCATGATAATGACTGGAATGTTCTCATCCACAATATTATGAAGTAGACGAGTTCAAAGTTTCAGCAGAGGAAATACATAGTTCAAGGTATACTGATCTCACAGTGCTACCAGAGCATCAGCTGCATCTGCCATCTGGGCCTGAGTTCAGGAAACAAACCTTTCCAGCTTCTTGTTGTTCCAAGACCAATCCCTGTCTGGATGTTCCCCAACACAGACATAGGTCCTAGAACACCTCCAGATAGAGAGACCATTCTCCTGGGTCCGGACAGCTGTTGAAAAAAAAATCTGCCAGCTAGTTCACTTCACCCAGAACAGGAGAGATTCTACCTTCATCACCAACAAAACACACTAGGTTTTCCACTGATTATTGAAGTAAGTCATTGTTTTGATTAAGCCTAGATTGGATGAACAGTCAGGGGGGCCATTGAAGTAAAAGATAAAATGCTTGCAATTCCAGGATGTTGGTTGGAAGCATAAATTCCTCCAAAGACAAACAATCCTGAACAGACACATAATCCAGAACTCTGCACCAAGACTAGTATTAATCGTGACAATATTCTGATATAAGAGAAAAAACACCCTGCCCTGCCAAAATGCTGGGGGCAGAACTCATCATGGCAGAGGATGCAATCAGTTCATGTTGTCCAGAGAAAGACTGGACCAATGTTCCATTTCAAAGTTTAATAAGTGGAACTGAGCAAATCAACTGCTCTTGGGGTAGAAAAACCTTGGACTGAAAGGTACTTAGAAGACCCAGATACTTCAAGCAGTTTGACAGAATCAGAGATTATTTTTCAAATTCAGGATCCACTGGAAGGCCTCCAAGGTCTGCATCATGAAAAAAATAATAGAGTCCAATATCTGATTAATGGAATATCTCTAGATACCCCAAAACTGGAATGAGGACCTTTGTGAATACTCTTGGAACATAAGAAAGAGCCACAAGCTGATAGCAGTTGTCGCCCACAGCAAAGCGAAGAATCACTGTTGACCTAGAAGGAAGGGAAGGAGTAAATATGCATCCTTTTATCGATGGATGCTAAGAGGCCACGATGAAGAGATGCAATTACGAATGCCTCCTTTGGTTTCAGGACTTTAAAAGTTTTTTAAAATAAGTGAAAATTATTAGTGAATATGGGAAGTCTTTAATCATCCAATCAAGTGCAAGGAAAAAAAAATTCTGTTTTTTAAATGTTCAGTGACATGGGTATTTTTTGCAAACATTTGCAAGTCATTCACTAAGCTAACTGGAAAATTGTTCCATTTGAAAAGTAAACATACTCTATTCCTTTAGTAAATCAACCCTAGCATTTTGTATAGGGTAAATTATAACATATAGTACAATTTCAGGTGTGCCAATATAAGTACAGCTGCTTTAGTTTCAAATGAAGTTTCTGAATTTTTCCTAAATATAAAAAACTTGTATCCAGCTATTTCTTTTCCAAATAAGTCAAAATTTTAAAAACACATTTTTGAGATTTTTTTAAATGGTTAGTTTATAACTTAAACTAAACTGCGATACACGGGGACAGAGCCCGGCGCCAAATTCAAAAAGTGAAAAACACAAAACACATACAGTACACTGTAATCTTACAGATTACATTACTGTATCAAACTGTATAAAATTATTTATTTTGTCCCTAATGCTTTGTCCAGTGCCCTGCATGCAGTTTTACATTATATATACTGTTCTTTCTGCCTGTTAACTTGGGAATGTTCATAGCAACCAAAAAGTGTCTCCTTACCTCAAAAGCGGTTTTAGACCAGCTAGAAAACAGCAATCGTAAATTAGAATCACTTGCAGAACTGAGCGATAATGATTTGTGGAGATATTAGTCATCAAACACCGAAAGTGATGACAGTGACAATTCTGCAACTGAGCAAATTTCAGTGTTTTTGATTTGATTACATTATTGAACACATTTTATTATTATTTGTTATAATATTTATAGTTATTTATTATATTACGGTATAACTTATGATTTTGTGTTTCAAACTTTATCATACCCGGGATGTCTACTAGACTCTTGTTTGGACAGATTTAAGTGAGTTATTCATAAGAATTACAGGCCTACAATATAAAATGCCAAATTTCCATGCAAATCAATGTACCGCTTTCAGCATCAAAAATCTGACATAATCATACCGCCAGGGAGGTTAAAGAGAAATAATTCCAACAGACTGGCTGTTTCATAGGCCTTTTTAGGTGCTAATTTAATAGAGCACACAAAACATTAAAATGTTAAAAACAATCTTTTTTATTATAGTACAAAATTTGTGAAATCAAGTGAGCGTGTAGTAATATATTTAGCAGACAACAAATTATTTCCCCCTCTATCATACCTGATATTGCCCACCAGTCATTCCTGGTGGGGGTAGCGGTTCAGGTGTGGTGGAGAGAGCTTAGGAGGGGTGGGGAAGGGGAACTGGCATTCAGGTGTGGTGTTAGAAGTATGGGGAGGGGTGGAAGTGTGATGGTGGGGGCAAGGAAGGGGTGGAGATATGCAGCCCATAGATTATGCAATTTTATTTCCTACAACCACGTGTTGCAAGAAAGAAAATCACTAGATTCCCCCATTGACACAGTAAGTGTTGATTGGGGAATCCCTCCCGTGGAGCTGTTGTGTTCTCCCAGTGGTGGAGGGGCATGGGGAACCATCCCTGCCAGGAGAACACAATGATTATTGTTAGTGACTAAATCCACTGGCAATAATCGCATGCTAGAAATCCGACATCCTGGTTGTGCCCTAGTCGACCGATGGATCGACTTGGGTACAATCAGACTGCCCATAGATGGACCGAATCTCAGCTGGTCCTTGCGGAACTGGCCTAGATCCGAGCCATCCGAGTTGAGGAAAGATGGGTTTAGGTGTTGAGGGGTGGGATTAGGCTTTCAGGTGTGGTGATGAGACCAGTGGAGGAGTGGGGTCAGGCATTAGCTGTGGTGTTGAGTGAGGAAGGGGTGTGTTTAGGCATTTAGATATGGTGGTGGGTGCATGAGGAGTGTTCAGAGTTGAGAATGTGAAGGTACTGATGTGAGGGGGGTTCCTGCAGCTGAGTGTTGAGTAAGGGGGCACACAGCAGTCCCCACACAGCCATGTGTATCCAGCATTCCAGCTCATCCTCCCGTACACTCCCGTACACTTCTACAGCTAATTGAGGCAACACCAACTCATCAGCATTGCCCCATCTTTTTCAGTAGCTGCTAAGCCAGGTGGAAAGCTAAGGGAACTGATCAGTGACTCCGGGCAAGGATGCTTTGAGGAGGTAGGGGAGCTTGGGTGGAAAGTGTTATCAGTGGGCATCTGGCAGTAGCTCCTTTCAGAGATTCAATATTGACATCCCTGAGTGGGTCGCAGCAGTGGAGGAAACCAGGCAGCAAAGACAGAGCTGTCTGCAGCAAGGAGCTGTAGTTAGGTGAGGGAGAGCAGCACAGAGTGCTGTCGGCATAAGTATAAAGGGTGGCAGTGACTAAGCAGCAACTTTGGGTGGCTCACTGAGGCAGCAACATCAAGCCACATGCAGTGTGCAGATACCTGCCAGGTAGTGACCCAAGGAATGTGGTATAAAAATGTTACTGTGAAGGTGAGGAGAGGCAGATCACTGAGGGTCAGGAAGGAAGGAAGAAACAACAATTACTAGTTATTAGCTTTTACATTTTTATAAAAATGTTTAGGTGTCTGCAAATGGTGCCGGTCCAGACACTTCTCTAACAATGCAATAATGCATGACTAGTATCCAGTACTGCCATGTACAGAATAATGTTACATTCACAGGCCAGTAATAATTATTGAACAACCGTCCCCATGTAAAAGACTTAACACTGGTCTTACTTTTGGGACAAGACAGAAACATCTGACCATGTATTGTAAACTCCATACTGAATGGAAAGTATTAACTTGTTGGCTGCTTAGCAGATATGAAAATTGTTTAAAAATGTACTATTGTACTGGTGTGGCCCTCTGCTACAGGTGTGATAATCATGATTATACACGTTTGCCCATTTATACTCAGTGTTGAGAGTTAGAATGGAAAATTGTGAGTGTACTTGCTGTGTGTTTTTACCGATTTTAATAAAGAAGGTTGTGCAATTATTTTTGTCCTCTTATATGATGGTCTGAAGGAGTGTTGAACATTTAACAGTTACTATGTACCTCTGGGATGTTTGAGCTGTATCAGAGGTTATTTATACAACATGCTTTGTCTAATCATCTTATTAATTTAAGTGGTTGACATTGAAGGGTAAGTGTATTACCATTTGAGAGAGGTCAGAGTGAATTGTGTTTCTCCAAGGGGCTGAATAAGAGAACATATCACAACCATGAGTTGCAGGAAAGAAAATTGCTTGATTTCCCCACCAACACAGTCAGTACTGATGGGGGAATCCCTCCCACGGAGCTATTGTGCTCTACCGGAAGGGGGAGCCATCACAGCCAGTAGAATACACAGTGATTATTTCCTGCGGCTATAGTGGCATGAATAATCACATGAAAAATCGGACAGGCTGGTTGTACCCAAGTTGATTGATTGATCAGCTTAGGTACAATCAGCCTGCCTCTACATGGTTTAAATCTCAGCCGGTGCCTGCTGTACTGGCTGAGATTCAAACTTTGGCTGGCTTTAGATTCACCAACAATTCTCAAAGAAAGCCAAACCCAGTTAACTTATCTATGTCACTTCGCCCCCCTTTACTTTCAGTCACAGGCCATTTCAACTACTCCATGGCATGATTATATCTGGGAAAACAACAACATGTTGGTTTCAAGTGCATATGTATTATTTCACTCAGTAAGGTAATTCCATGAAAATTAGGGATTCACAAGAAGAGAAAATGTGTTCAGGGACCTGGCAAGGAAGCATAAAGCATAAAGATCTATCACATTAAGTATGTCTCAAGACTTCAAAAAGCTAAAAAAAAAAACCCCACAGTGTTAGAAAACTGGACCTACATAGGGCTATATTCGTCAATAAAAAGCAAGAACGTTGTTCAGCGTGGTCAATAGGGCAAATTAAATGTTAACATGGAGGTTTGGGTACAATGTACTGCTGTGAGACTTTGCAATAAAAGTCTAAAACTTTATCATTTACTAGTATTAGGGTAAGGTAGAGGAACTCTTTATAATGCTTTATTTATATAGTGCCAACATATTATGGTTAGTTTTCATAAACCTATTAGGAAGTAACAAACATTTCTTTGTGTAGTTATTGCTTTATTTACAGGCCACTTACATGTTACGTTAGACTTCCTTTCACACAAAGCCCATACAGTTGCTTTAAAGTAGCCAAGTTAACAATGCAGCAATACTGAATGAAAAACACATGGTTGTATAAACATCATATTAGTAATGAGGCTTACATCTTGTTGCCAATGGGTAGATAACAATATTTTAGTAAAAAAAAAAAAAAGCAATTTTCTAATACCTGTGTGCACCTAAAAAGGCACTTTAAAAAAACAAACATGTCACTATGGTCAGTTTTCCCCTGACAGTTATTTAAATGAGCATGGTTTAATAATAATAGCACTGCTGTTAAACATGTCATCACCATGGTAAAATTAATTTAAAAAAAACATATGAACAGGGTTAAATTATAAGAAACTGCACATGCTTATTTGCTGTTGAAGCAGATTATAAATATTCTGTTTTGTTCTGAAATGTTTATACTTGATGTCCCTCTATAGAGCTTGCAAAAAATTAACCAATGGTTCCAATTTATTAAATTATAAGAAGGTTGCACTTAACCAAAAAAGACAGCTGCACAAAAAATCCTTGGAGGTGGGATAAAAGTGTAATAGTAAAAAATAATAAGTGCACTGTCTAATGACCAATTATCAAATTGCAATAATGATCTTAAGGTGAATAATCAAATAAAGTGACTAAGTATACATATAATGTTAACAACAAAATTTAAAACTGAAAACTCAAAACAGTGCATAAGTTCACAATTGTGCCAAAATTGCACCAGCAGAGCAATAAAAAAAGCATAAGTCTATAGGTTGGTGTGTTCTATAAAGGTGTCCATTTCCAAACAGCTGTAGGAAGATCGCTCACCCGGATCTGGAGGCTCAGGTCCTCCCTGTGGTCCACCAACAAATGAAAGATCCACCAGAGTAAAAAAAAAACAGCCGATGACCACTCTTATACCACCTAGACACGGATAACTGTCATTCTTTTATGGATTTCTCACTCTTCCTTGTTTTTTCCTTTTTTAATTCCGGGAAAGCTTGATGTTTGATTGTGCCCTTTCTCAGACTTATTGGGAAGAGTGAGAAATCCATAAAAGAATGACAAATATCCATGTCTAGGCAGTATAAGAGTGGTCATTGGCTGTTTTTTTGACTCTGGTGGATCTTTCATTTGTTGGCAGACCACGGGGAGGACCTGGGCTTCCAGATCCGGGTGAGCGATCTTCCTACAGCTGATTCCTCCCTGCTGAGATATCCCACACATGCAATATGATCCTATGAGGATCCTTGGTTCTGGTAAGCGGCCACTTTTTTGAATACACAGTGGTGAAGCACGGACACGTTTTTTCATGAAGACACCATTTTTTGGAGACGGACACCTTTATTATAGAGCACAGCAACCTATAGACTGATGCATTTTTTTTTTGCTCTGCTGGCGCAATTTTGTCACAATTGTGGACTTATGCAATGATTCCAGTTTGTCCAGTTTTCCTTTGGATTAAAACCTGTTGAAGTTGTAACTTATAATTGTATCACTCATAAGAGGATCTATCAAACAAACATGCATTTTTACTTGCATCCTAGTATCACTATCAGGGTATTTAGAAAAACTGTAACTAAATTTAAAGCTTCTGTTTTTTATGGTATGACTTAAAAGAGGGTAGTTTTAGTGCTGCTCTATTTCACATACACTATACAGGACACAGTCAGATAGTCATGCAAGCAGCATCTTTGGGGCATGTTTGGAGCTCTTTAAAAGGCACCTCAAAAACGAAATGAAATTAATAGGAAGCTCATCCAAAGCGCTTCAAAAGCGCCACAAAATGGGTATTTTTTCCTTTTTTTTAAGGTCATGTGACCTTAAAAAAGTGCACCGCTAACACCGCAAAAACACCTGACGTTTTATGGCCAGTTTTTGAGCGCCTAAGTGTGAAAGGGGTCTAAAAACAGTCCAATACATTTGCATTAAATCACATACTGGGGTTGATTTACAAGTGCAGTTGCTCCAGAGCTTAGTAAATGAGGTAAAGCTCCGCTTTGCAAAGAATACCCAATCACATGCAAGAAAAATAAAAAAACAACATTTTTGCTTTCACATCATTGGATAATAGAAACCAGCAGAGCTCCTCCTCATTTCAGAGCTTCCCCTTAGATCTAGAGCAACTGCACTTGCATTTTTCTTTAGTAAATCAACCTCTTTATGTCCAATTTTGAGCGTTAATGGGTTAGTTGGCTTTGAGATTTTTAGCTTTATCCTCCTAGATTTAAGGGCAAAAAATATGATTGTTTTAAAAATAGAGCATATAAACAAGTCTTAGATATCATAGATCTAATCAGACATTTATTTGTTTACATAAATGCTAAAATTGGCATAAAATCAGCACATCACAGGTGCAAAGCAAACAGCTCTCAGTATGGGGAATTTCCCGTGTCCCTGTCAGATTTACTTTGCTACAGGACTTGATTATCTCTCTTCATTTTCACTCATAAAATGATTCAACATGAAACCTCCTGCAGTTTCTGTCGTACATGCATATTAACTGATTCTGCATTTTGCAAAAGAAAAGTGTCCTGCAGTTTCTGTCTTACATGCATAATAACTGAATCTGCATTTTGCAAAAGAAATGTAAAGTGTACGTTTCCTAGAAATACACATTTGGCAACATATGCTACAATTTTATTCTAAGCCACTTTTTTCATTGCTGAATTCTTCCTTTGAGAATGCTAGTCGCCTGGCTGACATGCTGATGCTTTGCCTTCAATGCAGCCTAAGCCACTGACCTGAACCAAGTATAGGGATACAGAATTCTGACACTTTTTCTGACAATCGTTTACAGCATGCTTGTTCTGGGTCTGTGACTCAAAAGTATTCAAGTCAGACACAGCTAGGCAACTAGCGTTTTCAAAAAAAGCCCAGTAACGTCAGATTCTATACATTGCTCATGACAGAGCCACTTCAAATTAAATTGTGCAGTGGATTTAAGAAGCAAACCAAGACACAATTTAATGACACAAGCTATTAAATATACATTATAGGGCCAAAAAATGTCAACACTGACAACTGCACGTACTCCAAGGATGGTCAGCCAAAAATGTTTTCTGCTACCTGGGGACTAATGAGCATTGCAGAGATCAAATTAGGTGAATCATTTCATTTCTATGAGCACTTTAGACAGAACACACACTCTACTCTCTTCATCTGAGGAATAGCACATTCAAGAGCCAGAAAGTGGATGAAAATGCAATCAGGGATGAGTAAATAAAATCATAAGAGGATTACTTTTTTTTTTTTCTTTTTTCCTCTCTCCTCTCTCCGTTTCTGTCTCTCTGTCTTTTCTTTCTAATGTCCTCCCCTTATTATGGCTAAACACTTTTGGAGATCGGTAAATAAAGGGAGTTCACTCTTTCTTGGAAGATTCAACGATATGATTTTTAGAAACGTCCTATACAAATCACATAGTTTCCTATGCATTCTATATATCTTCCAGAGCTCTAATTTTTTAATCACTTGATGTACAGTTAGCAATTTCATGCGCTCCCTCTCATAATCAGACCAGGAAAAGATTTTTTTTTTTAGGGACTGTATTATTCTAAACTATATTTTCACTAAGGCGGTATGATGTGAGAATCGATGATGTAGGTCTTTTTCATCCATTTACATATGCTATAACTGGTTAGTATGCCTTTCAAATGCTACTTAAAGTGTAAGTTCACCTTTACAGAAAATCTGTAAGGTGAACTTACATTGGACCCCCTCCCCACCCTCCTCGGTCCCGCTAACCTGGAATCCGGCGATCTCCTGTTCTGACAAATCGGGTCGCCACTTTACCAGTCCGGCGATTTCAAATCCCTGCGGCTTTCTCTCCTCTTCACCTGCGGTGACAGGACAGGCTATGCGGGTTCTGATTGGTCAGTGCCATCCATGTGACGGCACTGACCAATTAGAATACTCTTATAATACTTCCTGACGAGGTACGTTTAGGAGATTGCGACACAGGGGATTTCTAAGCCCTGGACCGGTAAAGCGTCGACCCAATGTGTCAGTGTGAATGATCGCCAGGCTCCAGATCAGTGGGAGCTGGGGGGATGAAGAGAGGATCCAGTGTAAGTTCACCTTACAGATTTTTTTGTAAAAGCTAACTTACCCTTTAAGTTGTGAGTGACTTTTGTCTAATGATTACAAGTGACTTGTGACTGCAAGCACATACTTGTGCCTTTCTCTATGCTACTTCAAATCTCAATAAAAACATTATGGAGCTAAAATTATAAGATGATTACAACTGCAGACACATTCAAAGAACTGGAAAACACTTCTCAAGAAAACTGCCTAGTCAATTCTACAATTTGTGACTTCACACATGTGGAGTCCATTGCACAAACTAACTGTATTCTTCTGTATTTCTTTTCACACTTCATTCACATCTATAACAGCCTGCATATACTTTTTTCCTTCCTTCCATATAATGTGCTGTGTTATTTACATAGTGATACAGAGAAATAATATTTTTTTTACTTATTTCTAGAACAACATGAGGTTACCTAGAATGACTTTATACTGATAGGCAGAACGCAGCAATAAAAATGCACATATATCACACTGGAAAGTTATTATTTAAAGCAAATGATCACTAAATAGAGTTCACTACTCCAGAGGACATTGAGAACTTTGGCTTCTACACTCCTGTGCATAACAAGAAAAAACTCTGAAGCAATGTTTGTTTATAAGTGAAAGATAACAGTGATTACTCCCACATTTCACAGATGACAGCCTATACACCAATTGATAAATGTGAAATCAGGATTTTAATATCGTGGATGGCTTATAATAAAACTAATGCTGAAGACCAAAATATATTCTCAAGAAAACTATGATCTCTGTTAAACAGGCTTGATAAGGCTGATATACTATCTTATGCCAGTGCGGTAAAGAGGAACTGGAGTCTTTTGAACATTACTTACATTAATATACTGTAAATAATCATAATAAAGCTTGTTAACTTCAAAAAAATTATTTCATGTGCAGTTTTTAGAGATATGTACTTGGGGACGTACAATTTGCACATAATGGATGTATTCTCTGCTTCCTGATAATTAGCACTGAACAAATGTTTTGGCTTGCTTATTATTTTATCTACAAGTCTATCACACAGTCTAGGACTGAATGAAAACAATAGACCTAATGCAGTGTCTAATAACATGGAACAAACATAATTCATTGATAGCCAGACAGCTATTGATTTATGCTGCATATGGTTTAGGAAATATATCAAGGCCAGGTAGTTTAGGTACTTATTGACTCAAAATAATGTGATTTTATAATTATGTCATGTTTTATATTGATTCAGGAGGAGTGTTATGCTGCCCATACATTATACAATTTTCTTCTTAAATTTCCTTAGATTTACCTTCAACTATGTAGTGCAAGGGCCTCCTGATTGCATAAAAAGCACAATTATTTAGGTTTGACATCATATTATATGGTTTTGGTAAGTCTAAAATTGGACAACAAAACAGTGTAATGTATGGCCAACCTTAAGCCTTGTACACGCTACTAGTTTTTTTTTTTTTTTCATTCAACGCAGCATGTTAAACGAAAAAAAACTGACAGCTCATGTTGGAGCCATTGTACTAACGAATCCAATGTTAGTACAGTGATCTCCCCTGCTGAGCTATTGTGTTTTGACAAGGGGGCGGCCCCTCCGCCAGAAAACTGCGGTCGGGTGACCGACCGGCTTCTGTTGGACCGGCTGTCGTACACATGGGCTGAAGGTCAGCTGGTTTCTATTTGGCCTGTGTGTACTAGGCTAGGTACACTTTAAAAAGCCATCATGCTATATTTGAAGGTAACGGAAAGTGATCCAAAACATACACATACAAGCCTCTATAGTCTGGATTCAATTGCTGTGTTTGTAATTAACACAGAATATAGGCATTCTTTACAGAGAGCTCTGTTTGTTTATAATCCCAATTGTGTTTTGACATGTCAGATGAAACACATGAGATGTGATAACACAAAGTTTATTCCCCTGATTGTTTGTTCAAGATTTCCCTGAAAGGTCTTTGCTGAACTTCCTGAAACACACTGGTTTTAAATACACATCCAAACAGTAGCATCGGCTGGCTTGTTTGCAAACTGTTGGAACACAAAGCACAGTATTAGAAAAAAAAATCTTCACAGCTTGCAAACGTTGTCTTATGCTGTCTTATGCTGTTATTTATTTATATCTAACAAGATGTTCACTAAGTGAATGTGCTAAAGTCTGCTACCTTTTAGACGGCACACATTTGATACAAGACACAAACACAGTTTCTTTTAGTTATTGGACTTAAAGGTGCCGAAAATTGTACCAAAATACAACTTTTATTATAACACAGTTAAAACAAGTGTGATTTTAACTTTGTACCATGCATTTTACAGGTGTATTACATAGTATAGATACATAAAACGTATTTCCATGTGTTTCACAGTCAATCGCTGTATATTCCCCTCTACAAAGCGATTGAGGCTCCCAGATGGAAACAATTATTATAATTATCATTGTTATTATTAAACATAAAGATTTATATAGCACCAGCAGTTTTCACAGTGCTTTACAATATAAAGGGGGACAGTACGATTACAATACAATTCAATACAGAGAGAATAGGAGGACCCTGCTCATGGAGCTTACAATCTAACGGGGAGGGAAGGGGAGGCAATAATTAAAACACATTTCCTCTGTATCCACCCCCACTTCCTCAAGTTCTGTGAAACTATAAAATACAGTCAGAATTCAAAGTAACCAATGTATAACTATATATAGCATTCATTTATTAATTGAAATTACCCTACAGAGATTATTTGTGCATAGACCAAACACGTGGCTCTCTCTATTACTACAGGTAGAGGACATGATTACCATGCCTATGACTCTAGTCCAGAATTAACCTTCTATTTTAGTGTCAGGTATTTAAAGAAATATGCCTAAACAGTATATACAGTTATTGCAGTAGTAATATGTAGAACTAGAAAGAGAAAGCCATACCATATATACCGTAGTTATACATTGGTAAAAATGAATTCTGACTGTATTTTATAGTTTTATAGAACCTGAGGAAGTAGGGGGGGGGGGGATATCCATGAAACGCATCATAAATATTCCTTTGTTTCCCCTGAGCCTAATTTAAATCTGGGAGCCTCTCTGTTGAATGGAAGGGAATACATAGCGATTGACTGTGAAACAAATGGGAATAAGTTTTGTGCATCTATATTATGTAATATACCTGTAAAATGCATGACACCAAGTTCAAATCACAGTTGTTTTAACTTTTCTATAATAAAAGTTGAAGTTTTATAGTAGTGCATACTTTGGTACAATGTTTGGCACCATAAAAGTCCCATAACTAGAAGAAACTGTCTTTGTATCTATTGGACCCTAGGGATGTTGGTGCCTATTCACACAGTCCCAGTATATATATATATATATATATATATATATATATATATATATATATATATATATATATATATATAGCACATTTGATACAAGAAAGCTACCAACATAGCAACATTTGATTTTGACTGTACTCATTCATGACTTCAGCAGTGGAGCCTCTGCTCTTGAATACCCAGGTTTACTCAGACCCTTAAAAGGATGGGTTAATACATATAAATGCGTGACCGAATTTGGAGGTCTACGTATTATTTTTCATCTCTACTCATGCACTATTAAGGCTCCCCCTGCTTATTGTACGCATCTCCCCAGCCCTGTCACCTCACATTCTAAAGTATGGGGCAAAGTTTAGTATTCAGGTAAGGCTTTAATCTCCACATCTCCTCTCAATTTTTTTAGGAAATTTGCTTTTTGCTCTGAGATGGGACTGTCTCAGAAGCTTTATTTTGTGGTCACATTCCCATCTGCTTCGTACTTATGTTTTTTTGCATCTCTTGGGCTTAGTGTCTTTTCATTCTTAAATTATACAGCCTAGAGAAATGATTTGATAAATACAAATTAAGCATTACATATCTTCCTTGTTGTGACACTGATACTCCTATGTGAATTACTACATTTGAGCAGATTTGTAATATGGAACCGCATACCCCAGGGATCAATTCCACCATCTAGCCATCAATTGTTTTATCTTCTTTCCCCTCAGCATCTAAATACAGTAATATCTGGAAACAAGATTTAGAGTTTTCAGAAGCCTGGCAAGATATCTGGTTTACCACTTTGAAAAGCTCAATTAACATTTTATCTATGGAAACCAGTTATAAGCTGATAATATGTTGTCACATTTTGCCCTTCCGTCTGTTGTGCGCAATACTTAGGTACCCCATGTGGTGCTTTAGATGGTGCAGTGCCGATGGCATGTTCAGATATATCTGGTGGGATTCCTCAAAGAATCAACGTTTTTTGCTGCACACCTACCATATAGTCTACACCATTTTCTTTTACCCCTCTGGAAAAACCCAGTGGAAGCTCTTCTGAACAACAAAAACAAGTGACTGTACTAAATCAAATTTTGTTTGTTTACTATTACTGCTACAAAAAAGACAACTGCTAGGTCCTGGACATTTTTTTTTTTTTAAGGATATTAAATCTCATATTAACTTATGTATGACATTTGAGAAAATGATGGCCACTTTGGATGATAGACTGTGTAAATTCCACAAAATCTGGCAACAATCTGTTAATTGGAAAGCCCACCAGAGCCATAAAAGGATTCCTTCACCGGCACAACAGCACTTTTTATTGTATTATCAGTCACATAAACAAGTTGGTATAATACACACTGCACCTTCTATTTAGCCAGGCACACAGCCCGACACATTTTTCACATAATGGTTTCCACTAATTTGCATTTATACTTTTAATTTTAGTTTTCAATTTTGATTTTATTTTCATAATGAGCACATAGGCATAGTGCATTTGACATTTCTTTTGGGTTGCTGATACTCATCTAAATAGGCAGTATTTAATTCACATTTTTTCTCCCCACCTACAACTCCTTCCTCCCCCTTTTTTGGGGAGTAGAACACACCTGAACCTTATCAGGTTTAGAACAGCGCCATATCTACTCCTTTCTTTTTTTCAGCACTATACTCCACCTAGTGGAAGTAATTGGTAGAGGCAGCAGTTCTAGTAAACATCTCCAGAGATATATTCCATTGCGTGGGGACTTTTTTATTTTATTTTTATGGATCACACACTCTTTACTGTCAGATATTGCCTGTACACTACTCACCATTTAAGATTTCCTTATTAAACTTTTTCTTATTCTTCTCTTCCCCTTCCTTTCCTGCTTGTTTTTTTTTTATTATTATTATTATACTATTATACCCCCCACTGGTCTTTCTTGTTTGAAGGTCCCTCTATGCCCCTCAGTTGGCTGTATTTCCTTTCAAGTGGTTCCATTCTCTAAACCTTTAATCCTGGAATCAGAGACCCTGTATCAGATTGTTACTTATAGTCCACATTACGGATGCTGAATCATTATGTTGAATGATGGCCTTCCTGGGCCTGTGGGCCTGTTTTGTACAATGTTATAGATTGAGTGTAATATAAAGATCACAAACTATCGCTGTTCCTATGTTTTCTATCTGTAAATTGGTGAAAGTGCAATAAACATTATTGCAACAAAATTATAAATGTTAAATATAACACATTTTTTAATGTGTCTTTATCAAGAGGTTGCCAATGTGGTGGAAAGATGTAGCTGATGATCCCAATTATTATTTTTTTGTCTAAAAAAAGAAGACGTAAAATTACATCTAAAAAGATAAGATATATAAACTACCTTAAATCCATACTGTGTTCTAAAGGAACTAAGCTCTGTAGTGTAAAGGCCTCTACATCTTCATTTGCTATACTCTCTTTTCACTGCATCAGTACCTCAGGAATGAATTATGGCTGAATTTGTACCATATAGAGCCAGGAAATTTTAAACCAGTAAGCCTAAATTATAATGTTTGTAAATATTGTTATGTTTGTAAGGTATCATGGTGTCAGTAAGCTAATAAAAGACCTCTCCTGCAATATAAGTGGGCTAATAAAATCCACAGTGGTTTGACAGTCTAGACAGATAAGCTATAGGAACCACACTTTGTGATTCAATGTTCTATCCCTGTACTAAAAATGTATTAAACATATTCAAATACAGTATTTATCAGCATATAACAGGAACTTTTCCCCCTTAAAATAGGGGAAAAATTACATGTGGGTGTTATATGCCAATAAAGGCTGCCACGGAGGGGACGAGCGCCATCAAAATAGACAGAGCCAGATCTCCTGTGTACTTGGCTCGGCTCGCAGTCCCGCCCCCTGGACGGCTCCTAACATTGACGTCCCGGCATTGGACTGGCGTTATGTCCATCATAGGATCCGGGCCAAGGGTCGGGACTGGGCAGATCTGGGCGTGACGCCGGGCCGAGTACACAGGAGATCCGGCTCTGTCTATTTCGGCAATGGCAAGGCTGCAGATGGACACTGATCAGGCTGCAGTGAGGAGCAAGGCTGCAGATGTGCAATGATGGGCAAGGCTGCAGAGGGGCACTGATCAGGCTGCAGTGAGGAGCAAGGCAGCAGATGGGCACTGATTAGGCTGCAGTGAGGAGCAAGGCTGCAGATGTGCAATGATGGGCAATGCTGCAGATGTGCAATGATGGGCAAGGCTGCAGATGGGCACTGATCAGTCTGCAATGAGAAGCAAGGCTGCAGATGGACACTGATTAGGCTGCAGATGGGCACTGATTAGGCTGCAGTGAGGAGCAAGGCTGCAGATGGGCACTGATTAGGCTGCAATGATGGGCAAGGCTGCAGATGGGTACTGATCAGGCTGCAATAATGAGCAATGGCGAGGCTGCAGATGGGCACTGATCAGGCTTCATTAATGGGCAATGGCAAGGCTGCAGATGGGCACTGATAAGACTGCATTGATTGGCACTGACCCTTATTTTGCTTCAAAATTCTTTATTTAAAATTTAAATTTTTTTCCTGAAACTTCTCTCCTAAAATTAAGGTGCGTGCTATACGCCTGTGCGTGTTATACACCGATAAATACGGTATATGCAAAAAAAAAACACAGTGGCTAGGCATAGATACAGTTGTGCTCATAAGTTTACATACCCTGGCAGAAGTTATGATTTCTTGGCCATACCACAAAAACGTTTCTTACAGTCCTGGATAGTGTTTGGCTGAAGCCATTTATTATCAATCAACTGTGTTTACTCTTTTTAAATCATAATGGCAACAGAAACTACCCAAATGACCCTGATCAAAAGTTTACATACCCTGGTAATTTTGGCCTGATAACATGCACACAAGTTGACACAAAGGGGTTTGAATGGCTATTAAAGGTAACCATTCTCACCTGTGATCTGTTTGCTTGTAATTAGTGTGTGTGTGTATAAGGCCGGGTTCACACTGATACGACACAACAGTTGTACAACTGTGGATCAGACTTTGCCCTGCGACTTGAAGTCCGACATCTGTCTGACTTTAATGAACGGGGATCCGACTTTGATCCCGACAATGCAGGCACTTTGTGTCTGGTATGAATCTTTAGAGGGAACTCCATGCCAAATTTAAAAATAAAACAGCATTGGTTTCCCCTCCAAGAGCAAACCAGGCCCTTCGGTCTGGTATGGATTTTAAGGGGAACCCCCACACCAAGATCATCAGAGCACAAAAGCACCAAAGCCAGATCAGTTAAGATGGAGATCCGAATTTAATCTGACTTCAGTGATATTCAATGGGCTGAAGTAGGATCAAAGTCAGACCAAAGTAGTGCAGGCAGCATTTTCAAAGTCAGACCGACTTGTGTCGCACCAGTTAAGACAGCTCTCATAGGGAAACAATGCTTTTCACACATGATGCGACATGAGCTCCTAATGTCGGAGCGTTTGTCGTACCAGTGTGAACCCGGCCTGAAAGGTTAATAGGTTTCTGGACGCCTGACAGACCCTTGCATCTTTCATCCAGTGCCGCACTGACGTTTCTGGATTCTGAGTCATGGGGAAAGCAAAAGAATTGTCAAAGGATCTGTGGGAAAAGGTAGTTGAACTGTATAAAACAAGAAAGGGATATAAAAAGATATCCAAGGAATTAAGAATGTCAATCAGCAGTGTTCAAACCCTAATCAAGAAGTGGAAAATGAGGGGTTCTGTTGAAACCAAACCAAGGTCAGGTAGACCAACTAAAATTTCAGCCACAACTGCCAGGAAAACTGTTCGGGATGCAAAGAAAACCCCACTAATAACTTCAGGTGAAATGCAGGACTCTCTGAAAACATGTGGTGTGGCTGTTTTAAGATGCACAATAAGGAGAAACTTGAAGAAAGATGGGCTGCATGGTCGAGTCGCCAGAAGAAAGCCATTACTACGCAAATGCCACAAAGTATCCTGCTTACAATACGCCAAACAGCACAGAGACAAGCCTCAAACCTTCTGGTACAAAGTCATTTGGAGTGATGAGACCAAAATGTAGGTTTTTGGCCACAACCATAAACGCTTCATTTGGAGAGGAGTCAACAAGGCCTATGATGAAAGGTAAACCATTCCTACTGTGAAACACAGATGTGGATCGCTGATGTTTTGGGGATGTGTGAGCTATAAAGGCATAGCAAATTTGGTAAAAATTGATGGCAAGATGAATGCAGTATGTTATCAAAAAATACTGGAGGAATATTTGCATTAATCGACCAGGAAGCTGCGCATGGGACGTACTTGGACATTCCAACATGACAATGATCCAAAACACAAGGCCAAGTCGACCTGTCATTGCTACAGCAGAATAAAGTGAAGGTTCTGGAATGGCCATCTCAGTCTCCTGACCTCAATATCATTGAGCCACTCCAGGGAGATCTCAAATGTGCAGTTCATGCAAGACAGCCCAAGAATTTACAGGAACTGGAGGCTTTTTGCCAAGAGGAATAGGCAGCTTTACCATCTGAGAAGATAAAGAGCCTCATCCACAAAAACCACTAAAGACTTCAAGTTGTCATTGATGTTAAAGGGGGCAATACACGGTATTAAGAACTGGGGTATGTAAACTTTTGATCAGGGTCATTTGGGTAGTTTCTGTTGTGATTATAATTTAAAAAGAGTAAGCACAGTTGATTGATAATAAATGGCTTTAGCCAAACACTAACCACGAGTGAAAGAAAAGTTTTTGTGTTATCATTCATATTCTCTGAAAAATGGACAAGAAATCATAAATTCTGCCTGGGTATGTAAACTTATGAGCACAACTGTACATCTACCAATACAACTGACTGATGTATGCTAAAAGAACCATATTTTGTGAACCAATTTCGATTACTGAGCTAAAGATTAGTTTAAAAAACTGAAATATAACAAAACAACACGTTTATGTCAATGGGCTTATTATAGGCATCCCCTGCATTGGTATGTGTGGAATTAGGCCAGCCATACACGGTTTAAATCTTGGCCAGTTCCTGCTGAACCATTAATGTGCAGGTTGAATGTACCAAGTTGATTGATTGATTGATCAACTTGGGTTTAGACACAACATTGGTGTGACCACAAGGATTGCTATTGGACTTAAATCATTTGAGTGTTTTTAATGACTGTTAGAACAGAATGTAATACTGCCATTATCACTGAAGACTCAAATTATGAAGCACTGTTAAACTGCAAGACAGTGACACATTACAGAAGGATCCTAACTAAGTGACAGATAAAATGTAATGTTGATAAATACAAAGTTGAGTTCCTAGGTCTTAGTAATAGGGCTTCCTCTATACATTAAGAAGTGTAAAGTTAAGACTTACACCTTAACATTAAAGCATTATTACATTATTTAAAAAAAATATAGCTCACAATTCTTAGATGTGGTAGCTGTATTAGTTTCCTTTTTTAGGCTTTCTTTTTTCTATTTTCCACTGGTGATTCAGCCAGCAGGTCTGTTTTTCAAAAGCTCAAGCTCTCTAGCAGAATGTATCGGTTTACATGGATGAGACAAACCACCTAACAATGACAGGTGTGCTTACAATGATCAGGTTATTCATGTAAAACTTTTATCCCAACAGAAAAAAAATCTGTTTTCTGCAACTGATTTTAAAGTATAAGCTGGAGTTCAGCTTCAAGGTGTTTAGTATATTTAAATCTGCTAATACATGTAACACTATCCTCCCCCCAGACTGGCAATGCTGCTGTCTGCTGTGCCTCCTGTACTCATTCATCCAGAGTAATGGAGGTGTGTTACTGCCAGGTCACCAGGTGACAACAAAGCAATTTAATACTGCTTTAAGGCTGGCCATTGAAGAGTCTGTTTTTTTCATTCAACCAGTGGGTTGAATGAAAAAAAAACTGACCTGATTCCCTCATCCAAATATTCAAGGTGGCTGGGGGAATCTTCCCCTCTATGTCATTGTATTATGACAGCGGGGAGACTTCCCTGCAGTCGGAATACACAGATTAGTGCTGCAGGCTGATCGAGCAACATTTTTCCAACAGGATGATTGAACAGAAGTTGATTGATTCTGTTCAATCACAGTGGCCATACATGGATCAAAATACAGCCGGTCCCTGCTGAACCGGCTAAATTTCGATCCATGTATGCCCAGCTTTAGCGTAATTGTTCAATAGCATCAATTGTTTTAACAGCAGATACATGTGTATTCTATTTATAAAGGAAAAAAAGAAACATACTCTTGATGGTTCTACTTTGAATACTGTGCTGTATGTTGCATACTTAAGGTCACTGCACCCTGTAGACTGTGCTTTAGTTTGCATTGTCCTGACCACTGTATGTTGGCTGTACATTATATACCCCAGACCTCTGAATTCATTATGCTGGGATGTACTGTAATATATGTTACATACTCCTGACTACTCCACGGTCTGTGCTGGAATCTATAGTACATAATCTTAACCACTGTTCTCCATTCACGTTACATACTTCTGACCTTTGTATTCTGTATGTTACATAAACCTGACCCCTGCACCCGGTATGTTACATCCTTCTGACCCAGATAAAGTGTTAGTCCTATGTCTATTTTCTGTGTGTGCATAAAAATATATGTGATGGAAGAATTTCATTTTTTGTTACTTGTACTGAGAAGTACAGTATGTGTGTCTTTGAGACTCTTGCTTGTGACATGAAAAACTAAAACATATTGAAATGTTACAAGGTCTATAAGATATGTGCGCAGTTTATACAGCGAATAGACTTGTTTTCTATTTAACCATACCCCTTTAAGCCCCTACCACTGTTGGGGTAACGTGGACTATGAAACACCACCATTCACCATTGTTCACCTCAGGGTTCCCAAGGCCTTGCACAATTGTAGCAATGTCATCTGCCCACTCTGCTCTGATCATCAAGTGATCTGTGCACTGATCCTCTGCTGATCGGAACAGAATCCGCCCCATGTGAAAGCCCCGAATGCTGAATTTTTTGTGAGTTTCAGATTCCCATTAAAGAAAACTGAGTGGAGATACCTTAACTTGCTCGACAGCATACAATAATGTGTGTGACACAATGCTTGTTACCACACCATGTGTTAATGAATACAATATCAAGTGTGTCTGTTGTGAACAAGTCCTTATTCATTAAGCCCACATGCCCTATAATTGTTTCTACTGTGACAATCATCATCCACAATACATTTCACTACTGAAGCATTGAACACTTTGTGCCCACGTCTAAAGGCAATCATTATACTGAGGACTAAGAAGCCAGGAAGCCGTCACTGCACACCACCAATCATAGGCAGCGTGTGTATGTGCAACTGCCAGTCAGGAAATGCCTCACTGCCTATGATTGGCGGTGTGCAGTGACGGCTTCCTGGCAACTTGGATCCGAACACACTAGAGCCCATCACTACTGAGGACTAGGGATTAGCAAAGTGGCCTGGGTTGAGTTTGCAAGCTGTTTAGTGAATCCGAGGTAAAGTTTGGAAATTGCAAATTTTAATCTGAACCCCATTGAAACCTGTGGGGGGGCAAATTTTGAAAATCAATTCTGTTCATTTTTACTACTATTAGGCAAAGGATGTTTGGGAGATGCCTTTAAGCAGTATGTGGCGTTAGGCAACAGTGTAATTTTTTTGGCCATGTCAGCAACACTGTATTCTGGCATGACATATTTTGGATGTGTCATTGATCTTTAAACTTTTAGATTTAACTTGGCCCAAGTGCAGCACAAGCACCCCAATCTGGTACATTTTAACTTAAAAAAAATGTTTTTAGGTAGTTTTGGTTGCAACATTTAATTTGTTATCTAGCAGTAATAGGCCTGAATTGACTGGTGGAAGCCAAAACAGATCTAAAAGCGATCAGAAAGTTTAGGCTTAAAGGAGTTGTAAAGGCAGAAGGTTTTTTATCCTGATGCATTCTATGCATTAAGATAAAAAGCCTTCTGTGTGTAGCTTCCCCCCCCCCCCCCCAATATATACCTGAGCCCCATTTATGTCCAGCGATGTCCATGAGTCTCTCGGGCGTCCAGAATGCTCCCACCTGATTGGCCGAGACACAGCAGCGGCGCCATTGGCTCCCTTGGCTGTCAAAGTCAGTTAGCCAATCAGGAGAGAGAGGGTGGGGCTGAATGGCAGCACCCCTGTATCTGAATGGACACACGGAGCTACAGATCGGCTCGGGTGACGCCATAGCAACCTGCTTGCTGTGGGGGCACTTGACAGGAGGGAGGGGCCAGGAGCACCAAAGAGGGACCCTGTGCAAAACCAACTGCACAGAGCAGGTAAATATAATATGTTTGTTATTTTTTTTTATTAACAAGACTTTACAATCACTTTAAAAGGTTTAGCTTGGTTTAAATACAGCAGCAGTTTTTTAATTACAAATTGAGAAAAAAGGCTTTTTTGGGTAGTTTCATGCCAGCGCTGACCAATCAGAATCATTCTGATCTGCCTTGGAAGTCCTGCAGAATGAAGGTGGTGAAAAGTGGGGATTTTCAAATTCCCGGACTGTTACACTGGCATTGTGGGCACTGGCAGCTTATCACCCACAGAGGTAATAAGTACAGCGGGGACAGGGATGAGGGTAAGGTGTAGGGTGTTAGTTCACGTTTTCATTTTTTCTGAAAGGGTGAAATAACATTTTAATTCTGAAGTAATGAGCTATGAGCTACAAAGGTTTATAACTTTATTCTAGACATTGCTGTATTACATCAGTCCAACCCTTTGTCTCCCGTTGGTAATTTGCTTGTCTGAGAACCGCTGTATGTGATACTGGAGAATAATTCCCAAACACGTCTCCCTTTAAAGCAGTGGTTCTCAACCTGGGGGTCGGGACCCCCTCGGGGGTCGAATGACAATTTGCCAGGGGTCACTGAATCCTGGGCTGTTCCTGAATCCCGCACCGCTCTCCCGTTCTTTTCGCGGCCGCCCAGCAGGGCTGTCCCTGGAGCACGTGGCCACCCGGCTCGGCTGTTCCTGGAGCCCGCGGTCGCCCACTCAGCCTCTTTGCAGCCGCCCATTCAGTTCACGGCATGGCTGGGGGGCAGAGACAAGAGGTCAGCTGAGTGGTGAGGAATGTGAAGTGGGAGGGGCTGGAGGAGAGCCCATCTCCTGATTTTGGCATAGGTGTTACTGCTGCAAGACACCACAAAGTCAGAGACACAGTGAAGCCAGAGACACAGTGAGTAACACTACCTGTGATTATAGTTGCAATTAAAAGTCCCCACTACAGTTCTCAGATCAGCAGATGACCTTAATCAAGAGCACCTAAGTTGGCTGATCACAACTCCCCCCAGTGCTGCCACTGATCCCACCTACCACCAGCACTGCCACTCATCCCATTCCCCGCACCCACCCACCAAGGAGTAAGAGAATGGATAAAAATAGAGAATACATGGAAGGGAGAGGAAAAGAGGGGTAGGAACAAAGAAAAAGGGAGAGAAAGAATAAGAGAAAGAACAAGAAACATGGCTAGAGAGAGGGATGGGGAAAAAAAGACAAGAAATTAGGATTGAGAGAGATAAAAAGGAAAGAAAGGAGAAGAAAGAGAGAGTGCTACATCCTAAAATGTACCATAAGGGGTTTTAATACTGTACGAATGGAAGGGACTCAGGGAGCGCTAAATGTCCGTGGGTTAGGGCGCAAATTACTTGTCTTGCCTTGGGTGCTGACAACCCACGCTACGAAAATAATTTTACTGTTAGGGGTCCCCACAACTTGGGAAATTTTATCAAGGGGTCACAGTACTAGAGAGGTTGAGAACCACTGCTTTAAAGTGACCCCCTAACCAAAGTGTTTTAGCTAGTTCAGATAGAGAAGGGAGTGGCTGAAACCCCTCTTAGGTTTTCGTTTCCATTTGTGTACCTGATGGGGAGACTTCCCTTTAACTACTGTGTGTTCATAAGGGCAGTAACTGAATGGAATTTCAACAAATGGCACACAAACAGCAATACAAGACCTTTTTTAGGTAGAGAGAGAAGTGGTAGAACCTCAGTTTTTAATGTTGTCTATGTCACCGTTGAGATGATTGCTCTAAATTTTTATGTAATCCACAGGATAGAAAGTGAGGGTAAAATAAAGTCTGAAATGGTTCTAGCCCTTCCCCACTCTACTAACAAAAGAGGGTTTTGTACTGCTGTTTTTGGCTTCATTTGATAGATTATGTTCTCTTCCTGTCCCTGTGAACACACAGGAAGTAAGGGATAATCACCCAATGGGTACACAAGACTAAAAGAAAAAAAAATAAAAAAATCCCCAATAACTAAAATGAAAAAAAAAAAAAAACGGCTAGTTTTTCACTTTTAGCAATTATCAGGAGAATATTCTAAGTCTAAAAAACTGAAACAGGAAGCATTTTATTTACTGCAAAGAACAATCAGTTATCAACCCAGTAAGCTGTGAAGTGAAACTGTATTTATTATGTGAGATATGTAATAGGATAGAATTCACTCTTTTATGTGACATGATCAAAAAGCCTATTTGATGTGATGGTACAATTTAAACAGAGATATTTGCAATCCTTTAATTGGCTGAGAAAATGCTGATCTGATGGTTTATCTCTCTAAATTATGAAAGCATCTATCCCTGACTGAGAACTGCACCCGACATACATGTTATCAATTGTAGGCTACTTTTAAATTGCAAAATTATGTTAGATAGTAAATTGGATTTTCATTATAAATGTATACCCTCCAGGTAAAACTATGGAAAAGCTTCACAAGAGGAAATTTGAGATTTATTCCTCTTATATGTTCCAGATGGAGACAATGTTGACTATTTATGTGTGCACTACAATAAATCTAAACAGTATTTACAAATTTCTGCCATGGGCTATTATTCAACTAGACATTTTTTGTGAAAAATAGAATGTGTCATTAATCACAAAGAACCCCTACCAATATTAGCTTAATGACTACAGTATTTGATAAACATGTCAGTGTTCTGATATTTCTTTCTGATCAACAGCTAATTTCTCTTACACCACATGAGTATAACAGCAGATGTGTTTAGATTGCAAAGATCAACAATGCCTAACCAAGTGTGACAGGGAAAATACATTCCATTGTCGCTGTATAAAGTATATTGCAAGAGAGCACAAAACTTCCAATTTTATGATCAACACAATGACAAGCTTAAAAACAAGTCTAAAATCAGGAGTGCACATTTCTCAAAAAAAGAATAGAGATAGTCATTTTGTTTGTAGCTATTATACTAGCAGCACATTGTAACCAGTGTAATGCCGCGTACACATGAGCGGACTTTTCGACCGGACTGGTCCGACGGTCTATCTGACGGACTTTCGGCGGACTTTTGATGGACTTTCCGAACAAACGGACTTGCCTACACACGATCACACCAAAGTCCGACGGATTCGTACGTGATGACGTATGATCGGACTAAAATAAGGAAGTTCATAGCCAGTAGCCAATAGCTGCCCTAGCGTCGGTTTTCTTCCATCGGACTAGCATACAGACGAGCGGACTTTTCGATAGGAACTGGGTCCGGTGGAGTTCCGTCGTAAAGATTTTAAACATGTTCCAAATCTAAAGTCCGTCAGATTTTCGACCAAAAAAGTCAGCTGCAGGTCCAATGAAGCCCACACACGATCGAATTGTCCGCTGGACTTGGTCTGTGGACCAGTCCGGTCGAAAAGTCCGACCGTGTGTACGCTGCATAAGAGTTACAAATAGCAAAAAAAATTCTTAACTGTCAGAATAATATAGTCAAAAAGGCTACATTTTATTCTACACCGGTATAACTGCCAACACACTGTACCTGACCAGTGCCTCTTGTAGCGGAAAGCTTTTTGACTTAGGGACAGATGACCTGATGAGGCCAGATGAAGCCTTTAACCTCTTTGCGCCGATCGCACGCAAATATGCGGCCTCATATTTGTGTGCATTAGTGCTGACAGCGCTGGACCTTGTTTGCTTTTGTCACAGTGACTGGCAGGCTCACGGAAAGTTCCCGATCGAGGTTTGTGATCGTGACTTTTCCGATCATGTGACCACCGTGACAGCCAATCACAGCGGTCACGTGGCCATAAGCCCTGCCCTGCCTCCCAGCATAGCAACTCCTTAAAGGGCCGGTGGCGGCAGCCGGCACCATGGGGTTAATATATTTCTCAGGTCAGAGCTGTATGGAACCACAAAAGGGTGGGCAGTCACTCCATTGTTGCTGTAAATCTTCTATGAAACAACTAATCAGAATCGCTCAATGAAGTGACTACCCCCACTTGACATAAGTTTCTCAGTGGAGGACTTTTCCCATTTTGTTCATGAACCTGAAAAAACCCTCCCTAGCTATAAACCTTAATTATCATTAGTAGTCACAATCACCACAACTTACTCTTTAATAATGAAGATGTTTCAATACTAATAGAACTAACTTCCTCTGTTACAGCAAGTGTGAGGGACATTCCCTAGCATTTATAGCAACACTGTTAACCTCCCTGGCGGTATGATTATTTCGGATTTTAGGTGCTGAAAGCGGTACAATTATTTTGCATGGAAATTTGGTGTTCTATATTGTAGGCCTGTAATTCTTAACAATAACACACTTAAATCTGTCCAAACAAGAGTCTAGTAGACATCCCGGGTATAATAAAGTTTGAAACACAAAAACATAAATTATAATATAATAAATAAATATAAATAATTAAAAAATATATATATGTTAATAATAAAATTAATTTCGCAATAAATCACTATCGCTCAATTCTGCAAGTGTTCTTATTTACCATCGCTGTTTTCTAGCTGGTCTAAAGCCACTTTTGACGTAAAGGGACAATTTTGGTTGCTATGGACAATCTCCAGTTTCCAGGCAGAAAGAACAGTATATAACATAAAACTGCATGCAGGGCATGGGCCAAAGCACTGGGGACAAAAGGGATGTGAAATAATTTCATACAGTACTGTAATCTGTAAGATTACAGTACTGTATGTGTTATGATTTTTACAATTTTTTTAATTTGCCGCCAGGCTTCGCCCCCGTGCGTCGCGACGCTCGCAGGGAACGGAGCCTGGCATGGAGAGGCTTCGGAGGAGACAGAGCCCATGGACACAGCGGAGGACATCGCAGGATCCTGGGGACAAGGTAAGTAACGCGGCACCAGCATCCTGCAATGTAATTCCGAGTGTGGTTCGGGGTTACCGCTAATGGGACTGAATTTTAACCCCGAGCTACACTCGGGAAAACCGTCAGGGAGGCTACCTCATTCACCTTAATCCAATCACCATAGAATGTGCCAAGGCAGATGTTAAAGTGGTTGTAACCCTGATACCATGATACCATGGCCAGTTTATGTGTCTCCGTCATCCCACAGTGTCTCCCTCCCTGCCTGTCAGCTCAGTCTGTGTAGTGAGAGCAGCTCTCCTCTCTGCCCATCCCTTCTCCTCGTGACACTATTTTCGCTGCAATAGATAACCCCATTAATTGTATCCTCTCTGTTTTATGAAGATCTAAAGTATTGTGTGTCAGTTTTTTTTAATTATAATCCTAAATACCTTCTTTACAGCACCGCTATGTGGTCATGTGACTTCCTTCTGCTGGCCGGCTGATGTGAGAGCCCCTCCCGCTGCTCTCCTTAGATCGAGGAAGGAGAGTGAAGGGTGATCACGTGACGGCAGAGCGAGGATACAAGTAATGGGGTTATGTGACTTAACAACCACTTTAATGGTCCAAGAACATGATGGGAGGCGTGTCAGACATAATCAGCCTGTCCTGCAGCTTTTTTATTTGAACTTTGTGATTTCCTTTGACAAACTATACTCTATTAACATCCACTGACATGCTGCACACTGAGTCCCAACCCAGTACACTTAGAACATACTTTGTATATATCCTTTTGAAGATCTGGTCATGTTCTTAAACAAACCTACACTACAAATAGTTGAAATTTCCAGCCTCTACACTGATGAATTTGAGCATATGTAGGACAAGATCTCGCTGCTGCTTTCAGAAAATATATGGAAGGAATCACTGCTATATACTACATCCGGCAGAAAATTGGGCAGCAATTCTGACCTATCATGGAAAACCCTTTAAAGAGCAGGACCTAAAATGGAAGAAAACCCTAACCATAACATTTTTTTTAAAAAGTTCCCTCCCCCTCCTCCTACCTATTCTCCCTAACCTGTATAAAAAGATTTATGCACTTACCTATTTTCAATCCGTACTTAGTCCAGTCACATGATCATGTACCTCTACGTAAGGGAGCACTCAACAATAGTTGTGAATTCCAGGACCTGTGCTGTCTCCAATGGCCCAATTGTTGTCGGCGCATCCTCCTCTCCCCTGTAGCAGCCGCTCACTGACACAGGGGAGCCAGAGCTGCAGGATCACAGGACCGGGCAAGAGTGGTTAAAAAATATGTGATTTCACACATCTTTTTTATACAGGATAGGTAGGAGGAGGGAGTGGACATTTTTAGGGATAATTATAGTTGGGCTTTGCTTCCACTAAATGTATTTGTGTTATATCAAATGTGCAAATATTTTAAATTATAGATGAAATTCAGGAATATTTAAAGACAAGATCTCTTGGTCGAACTGTACAGTCATTCAAAAATACATTAATCGAGAAGTACAGCCAAAGCTTGTTTGGCTGTATTCTCCTGTGGATCACAGGAGTGAAGTTTGTTCTGCACTCCTGTGAACCATTTTCAGCAGACAGCGGGCTGAAGCCTGCTGTCGGCTGACATCAGTCCAGGCTTAGGCAAGATCACGACAATGAAGTTGGGATTCGCCCACATGCCTGGACCGGCACCCATCTCAGCCTCTCAGCAAGCCACTGAGAGCCTGAGCCAGCCGCTCCCGCCCCCTCCACAGCCCAGTGCTCCAGTGAGTGCGGGGGGGGGGGCAGAGCAGAAAGCTGCTGACTGACAGTCAGCAGCTTTCTACTTATGGAGCTCTGAGAACTGAGCAATCGGCGTTGTTTGATTGCTCGGTTCTCAGTGTTAGAGCCAACGGGGACAGATGCAGCATCGGACCTTGGCAAGTATGATTCTACAAAAAAACTAAACCCCATACTTTTCTTTTAATGTATTTTTTTGAATACTGAAAGTATATTTTCCTAAAATTCTAAACTTTCTGAGACCCTCTATATGCCAGGAATCAGGGCAAGAAATCATACTATATCATATGCATGCTGGTTTGTATCTAAACTGTGTTTTTTATTCTTCAGCTAGTTTATATCTTTTTGTGTGTGGGTGTTTAAATAAATATGTTTGTATGTTACTAACACTACTTAACAACATGATACTAAGAATAACATGTACCACATCCCAAATTCTGAAGCCTTTACAGCCTTCTGTTGTCACCTCTACTCCACAACAGTCCAATACACCAGGGATATGCAATTAGCGGACCTCCAGCTGTTGCAAAACTACAAGTCCCATCATGTCTCTGCCTCTGGCTGTCATGCTGGTGGCTGTCAGAGTCTTACTTTGCCTCATGGGACTTGTAGTTCTGCAACAGCTGGAGGTCCGCTAATTGCATATCCCTGTAATATACCATGTTACCTGAGGAATATGCCTGTGCCAAAATTCAAATCACAACATAGGGAAACTCTTGCTGCACTTTTGATGGCTAAGGAGATCAAGTTTGCAGTGCCCAGTTCCTGACCAGTAGGGATGAGCTTCGTGTTCGAGTCGAACCCATGTTCGACTCGAACATCGGCTGTTCGATCGTTCGCCGAATTGCGAACGTTATGGGCCGTTCGCGCTAAATTCGTGTGGCGCGTCACGGCCCATAATTCACTGCGGCATCGCAGTGCATTGCTGGCTGATGATTGGCCAAGCATGCACTATGACCCGCATGCTTGGCCAATCACAGCGCCGTCATCAGAGAGAGCTGTAATTGGCCAAAGCCAGGGTGGCTTTGGCCAATTATGGCTCAGGGGATTTAGTACACACCCCACACTATATAAGGCCGCCTGCACGGCGGCCCTGTGTAGTGTGTGTTCCGGTGTGCTGAGAGATAGAGAGAGAGAGAGACAGTGTCATTTGATTTGAGTTAGATAGATTAGGCAGAACAGTCAGTCATCCCAGGTGTTGCATATATATATATACACTGTATTCAGTTTAGCTAGATCCGTTCCTGTTATCTTCTATCTAGACTATTTACATTTAATGCAGTGCGTCCTGCTCACAGTGTTCAGCTAGATCCGTTCCTGCTATTTACATTTAGTGCAGTGCGTCCTGCTCACAGTGTTCAGCTAGATCCATTCCTGTTATCTTCTAGACTATTTACATTTAGTGCAGTGCGTCCTGCTCACAGTGTTCAGCTAGATCCGTTCCTGCAATTTACATTTAGTGCAGTGCGTCCTGCTCACAGTGTTCAGCTAGATCCGTTCCTGCTATTTACATTTAGTGCAGTGCGTCCTGCTCACAGTGTTCAGCTAGATCCGTTCCTGTTATCTTCTAGACTATTTACATTTAGTGCAGTGCGTCCTGCTCACAGTGTTCAGCTAGATCCGTTCCTGCTATTTACATTTAGTGCAGTGCGTCCTGCTCACAGTGTTCAGCTAGATCCGTTCCTGCTATTTACATTTAGTGCAGTGCGTCCTGCTCACAGTGTTCAGCTAGATCCGTTCCTGTTATCTTCTAGACTATTTACATTTAGTGCAGTGCGTCCTGCTCACAGTGTTCAGCTAGATCCGTTCCTGCTATTTACATTTAGTGCAGTGCGTCCTGCTCACAGTGTTCAGCTAGAGCCGTTCCTGCTATTTACATTTAGTGCAGTGCGTCCTGCTCACAGTGTTCAGCTAGATCCGTTCCTGTTATCTTCTAGACTATTTACATTTAGTGCAGTGCGTCCTGCTCACAGTGTTCAGCTAGATCCGTTCCTGCTATTTACATTTAGTGCAGTGCGTCCTGCTCACAGTGTTCAGCTAGATCCGTTCTTGTTATCTTCTAGACTATTTACATTTAGTGCAGTGCGTCCTGCTCACAGTGTTCAGCTAGATCCGTTCTTGTTATCTTCTAGACTATTTACATTTAGTGCAGTGCGTCCTGCTCACAGTGTTCAGCTAGATCCGTTCCTGTTATCTTCTAGACTATTTACATTTAGTGCAGTGCGTCCTGCTCACAGTGTTCAGCTAGATCCGTTCCTGTTAAATTCCTACTGACAGGCAGGCTTGTCTGGTTACAGTATATAAAGCTACCTGAAGAAAATTACAGGTGTTCTATTTGATCCTATTAGTACCACGGTCAGGCAGCTAGACTATTTACATTTAGTACAGTGCGTCCTGCTCACAGTGTTCAGCTAGATCCGTTTCTGTTATCTTCCTACTGACAGGCAGGCTTGTCTGGTTACAGTATATAAAGCTACCTGAAGAAAATTACAGGTGTTCTATTTGATCCTATTAGTACCACGGTCAGGCAGCTAGACTATTTACATTTAGTACAGTGCGTCCTGCTCACAGTGTACAGCTAGATCCGTTCCTGTTATCTTCCTACTGACAGGCAGGCTTGTCTGGTTACAGTATATAAAGCTACCTGAAGAAAATTACAGGTGTTCTATTTGATCCTATTAGTACCACGGTCAGGCAGCTAGACTATTTACATTTAGTACAGTGCGTCCTGCTCACAGTGTTCAGCTAGATCCGTTCCTGTTATCTTCCTACTGACAGGCAGGCTTGTCTGGTTACAGTATATAAAGCTACTTGAAGAAAATTACAGGTGTTCTATCCCAGCTTAGTGCAGCTACAGGCCATTAGTATGTCTGGAAGGCCAAGAAGGAGAGGCAGACAGTCACAAGCCAATAAGAGAGGGCAAGCAGGCTCTGTGTCTAGTGCTGGTCGTGGAGACGGTGCATCCTCATCAGCACGTGGCCATGGGACACGCTTGGCCTTTTTTTCGGCAGCTGGCCGTGTTGAGCCACAACATGCGGAAGACTTGGTCGAGTGGATGACCAAGCCGTCCTCATCCTCCTCATCCTCTCTCACCCATGCCCAGGGTGCTTTGTCTGGCAAAGCAGCGGCCTCTTCCCTCAGCTCAATGTCATCAGTGACTCCTTCCCTAGCTCCACCATGTCCTCATGAGGATTCCCTCGAACTGTTTGACCACAGTGTTGGGTACATGCTCCAGGAGGATGCCCAGCGTTTGGAAGGCTCTGATGACGATACTGAGCTCGATGAAGGCAGTAACATGAGCACGGACAGAGGGGGTGCCCAAGAAGGACAGCAATCTGGCAGTCATGCTCCCCCTGCTGCAGCATACTGCCAGGTTTGCTCCAGTGATGAGGAGGGAGGGGATGATGAGGTCACTGACTCAACGTGGGTGCCTGATAGGAGAGAGGAGGAGGAGGAGGAGGAGGAGGAGGAGGAGGAGGCGGCGGCACATCACCAACGAGGCAGGATGCCCTCCAGGGGCCAGCCTAAGGGCAGCACATTGACTGCATCACACCCCAAAGCTCCACATGTGCAGGGCGCTGCAGTCTCTGCGCGTTATTCAAAAAGTTCTTTGGTGTGGGCCTTTTTTGAGACGAGTGCATCAGATCGCACCGCTGCTATTTGCAACATATGTCTCAAGCGTATCTCGCGTGGCCAAAACATCTCCCGCTTGGGTACCACATACTTGACCAGACATATGTTGACCTGCCATGCAGTTCGTTGGCAAGCGTATCTAAAAGACCCACACCAAAGAACAAAGAGGATCTCTCCTTGCTCCTCATCAGCTGAGATTTCCAACCCCACTAGACCTTCAGTCCTCTCTGAGACCTGCAGTGAGAGGAATGAAGGTGTAGAATTAGGTGTGTCACAGCCAAGTACTTGTGGGCAATCTGCTTTTGGTACACCGACGTCAGATTGTACCAGGCAAATTTCCCTGCCCCAGCTGCTGCACCGCCGAAAGAAGTTTGCTCCCAGCCATCCACATGCCCAGCGGTTGAATGCTAGCTTGGCAAAATTGCTAGCACTTCAACTGCTGCCTTTTCAGTTGGTAGACCCTGCCCCCTTCCGTGAGTTTGTGGAATGTGCGGTTCCTCAGTGGCAGGTACCCAAACGCCACTTTTTCTCACGGAAGGCGATTCCGGCTCTCTACCGGCATGTGGAAGGCAATGTCCATGCCTCGCTGGACAGGGCGGTCAGCGGTAAGGTGCATATTACCGCTGACTCATGGTCCAGCAGGCATGGACAGGGACGTTACCTAAGTTTCACGGCGCATTGGGTGACTCTGCTGGCAGCTGGGAAGGATGCAGGACAAGGTGCAGTAGTGTTGGAGGTTGTTCCGCCACCACGCCTCCAAAATGCTGATTGTGACACACCTCTCTCCTCCACCCCCTCCTCTTCTTCTTCCTCCATGGCCTCTTCCTCGGAACCAGCGGTGCTCCGTAGGCGTTCAAGGGGCTACGCAAGTACGCAGGCCAAAAGATGCCATGCGGTGCTTGAGCTGGTGTGCTTGGGGGACAGGAGCCACACTGGGGCAGAGGTTCTGTCAGCTCTGCAGGGGCAGGTTCAGAGGTGGTTGACGCCACGCCAACTTAAGGCAGGAATGGTGGTTTGCGACAATGGCACCAACCTCCTCTCTGCCCTCCGACAGGGACAAATGACCCATGTGCCCTGTTTGGCTCATGTCCTTAACTTGGTGGTGCAGCGGTTCTTGGGCAGGTACCCGGGCTTACAGGATGTCCTGAGGCAGGCCAGGAAAGTCTGTGTGCATTTCCGCCGGTCATATAATGCCAGTGCTCGGCTGACGGACCTCCAAAAGGAGTTTAACCTGCCCAAGAACCGCCTAATCTGTGACATGCCCACCAGGTGGAACTCAACGTTGGCCATGCTGCAGCGGCTGCACACGCAGCAGAGGGCCATCAATGAGTACCTGTGCGACTATGGCACCAGGACAGGGTCAGGGGAGCTTGGTTTTTTTTCCCCACGCCAGTGGGCCATGATCAGGGATGCATGCACTGTCCTGTCACCATTCGAGGAGGCCACGAGGATGGTGAGCAGTGACAGTGCATGCATCAGTGACACTGTCCCCCTTGTCCACCTGTTGGAGCACACGCTGCGCGGAATAATGGACAGGGCACTTGAGGCAGAACAGAGGCAGGAAGAGGAGGACTTCCTTAGCTCTCAAGGCCCCCTTTATCCAGACAGTGTTCCTGCGTGCCCGCCGATCACACAGGAAGAGGACGAGGAGGAAGAGGAGGAGGAGGAAGATTGTGTCAGTATGGAGGTGGAGCCTGGCACTCAGCATCAGCAGCAGTCTTTAAGGGATCAGTCCCAAGAAACACATGGACTTGTACGTGGCTGGGAGGAGGTGGCTGCGGACCATGTCGTTCTTAGTGACCCAGAGGACTCCGGACCGAATGCCTCAGCAAACCTACGCTGCATGGCCTCCCTGATCCTGCAAAGCCTGCGTAAGGATCCTCGTATTCGTGGTATCAAGGAGAAGGACCAATACTGGCTGGCAACCCTCCTTGATCCACGTTACAAGGGTAAGGTTGCGGACCTTATCTTGCCATCGCAGAGGGAGCAGAGGATGAAACATCTTCGGGAGGCCTTGCAGAAAGGTCTGTGCAACGCGTTCCCAGAGACTGGGAGATTACAAACTCCTGTTTCTGGACAACGTGTTGCTGAGGCTTCGGTCAGTCAAAGAAGGAGCGGTGGAGAAGGTGGCCGTCTGACCGATGCGTTCAGACAATTTTTTGGTCCGCAGCCCCAAGGTATGATCGGTTCCAGCAACCATCGCCAGCGTCTGTTTTACATGGTGCAGGAATACCTAGGGGCAAGATCAGACTTGGACACCTTTCCCACCGAAAATCCTCTGGGTTACTGGGTCTTGAGGATGGATCACTGGCCAGAGCTTGCACAGTATGCAATTGAGCTACTGGCCTGTCCTGCATCCAGCGTTCTTTCGGAACGCACATTCAGTGCTGCTGGAGGCGTGGTAACCGATCACAGGGTGCGTCTGTCCACCGACTCGGTCGATCGGCTGACCTTCATAAAAATGAATGAGTCTTGGATCACCACCAGCTACCAAGCACCTGATGCTGATGTAACCGAATAATTTTTTTTTAAATCTCAGATCCCTTCAAAGACTGCCTATGCTGATGCTGAGTGACTATCCCTGAGTAATTATCCTCTTCCTCCTCAATCATCACGCTGATAGCTTGTAAGAACATTTTTGGTTCTGGGCGCCACCACCAGTGCCTAAGGCACAATTTTTCAGCCCCTGTTTAACAGGGGCGTGTAATTACAATTTTTGATGTAATACTTTGCAGCAGGGCTCGTTCCTGCATTCCAACTAGAGTGTCTGTGAGGGGTTGCAGTGTTGTGGCACCAGCACCAGTGCCTAAGGCCCAATTTTTCTGCCCCTGTCTAACAGGGGTGTGTAATTACAATTTTTGATGCAATACTTTGCAGCAGGGCTCGTTCCTGCGTTCCAACTAGAGTGTCTGTGAGGGGTTGCAGTGTTGTGGCACCAGCACCAGTGCCTAAGGCCCAATTTTTCTGCCCCTGTCTAACAGGGGCGTGTAATTACAATTTTTGAAGCAATACTTTGCAGCAGGGCTCGTTCCTGCGTTCCAACTAGAGTGTCTGTGAGGGGTTGCAGTGTTGTGGCACCAGCACCAGTGCCTAAGGCCTAATTTTTCAGCTCCTGTTCAACAGGGGCATGTAATTACAATTCTTGATCTAATATTTCACAGCAGGGCCCTGTGAGGGCTTACAGTGTTGTGGCCACAGCAACACCTAAGGCCCAAATTTCTGCTGAGTATATAGGGCAGGACCCTACTTTCAAACATCTAACTTACAAACGACTCCTACTTGCAAACGGAAGGAGACAACAGGAAGTGAGATGAAATCTACCCCTAGGAAGGGAAATTCTCTCCTGTAAGAGTTAATATGGGAAAACAATTTCTCCTTTCCACTGATGCTTTCCAATCCTTGTTCCACAAAAAAACCCAAATTTTCAAAAAACATTTTTCATTGGGACAAAAAAGTGAGGTGAAATCTTCTGAAGAGGAGGAAAGACAGCAAAACAAATGTCACAGGGGTGATAACCCTTCCCTATGTTTTCCAAAAAGCTTAGAAAAGATCTTTTGGCTGGAGCTAAACACGTTAAAAATGTTCAAAATTACAAACAGATTCTACTTAACAACAAACCTACAGTCCCTGTCTTGTTTGCACCGCCTGTATACTGCTGTTCAGAGTTTTAATTTGGGTGCGGGGTTCCCCTTAATATCCATACAAGACCCAAAGGGCCTGGTAATGGACTGGGGGGTACCCATGCCGTTTGTCTCACTGATTTTCATCCATATTGCCATGACCCGACATGACATTAAACCCGCAAGCAGTTTTAAATGAGATTTTTTCCTTTAAAAATGACATTTGGTGCAGGGACTGTTCTAAACATGGGAAACACGCGTCACTTTACAGGCATACTATAGACACCCCCCAGGTACGATATTTAAAGGAATATTTCACTTTTTTTTTTTTTACTTTAAGCATCATTAAAATCACTGCTCCCGAAAAAACGTCCGTTTTTAAAAGTTTTTTTTGCATTGATACATGTCCCCTGGGGTAGGACCCGGGTCCCCAAACCCTTTTTAGGACAATACCATGCAAATTAGCCTTTAAAATGAGCACTTTTGATTTCGAACGTTCGAGTCCCATAGACGTCAATGGGGTTCTAACGTTCGTGCGAACTTTCGGTCCGTTCGCGGGTTCTGGTGCGAACCGGGGGGTGTTCGGCTCATCCCTACTGACCAGGAAAACTCCTGGTCTGGATGGGTTCCCTGCAAAATGATATACTATCTTTAACCCTTTCATGACTAAGCCTATTTTTGACATTTGGTGTTTACAAGTTAAAATCCGTATTTTTTGCTAGAAAATTACTTACAGCCCCCAAACATTATATATATATTTTTTGTAGCAGAGAATCTAGAGAATAAAATGGCGATTGTTGCAATATGTTATGTCACACGGTATTTGTGCAGCGGTGTTTTAAACGCAACTTTTTGGGAAAAGGGACACTTTCATGAATTAAAAAAAACAAACAAACAGTAAAGTTAGCCCAATTTTTTTGTATAATGTGAAAGATAATGTTACCCCGAGTAAATAGATACCAAACATGTCATGCTTTATAATTGCACGCACTCGTGGAATGGCGACAAACTACGGTACTTAAAAATCTCCATAGGCGACTATTTTAAATTTTTTTATGGTTGCCAGGTTAGAGTTACAGAGGAGGTCTAGTGCTAGAATTATTGCTCTCGCTCTGACGATCGTGGCGATACCTCACATGTGTGATTTGAACACGGTTTACATATGCGGGCGCGACTTTCGTATGCGTTTTCTTTGCTGCGCAAGCTCGCGGGGATGGGGCCGCTTTAAAAAAAATTTTTTTCTTATTTATTTTTATATTTATAAATTGTGTTTAAAAAAAAAAATTTTTGATCACTTTTATTGCTGTCACAAGGATTGTAAACATCCCTTGTGACAGTAATAGGTGGTGACAGGTACTCTTTATGGAGGGATCGGGGGTCTATAAGACCCCAAATCCCACCTTTGCACTTCAAAGTATTCAGATCGCATTTTTCGGCGATGCTGAACACTGTATATTTTTTTTTAAACCAGCGCCATTGTCAGCGGTGTAAACGGGAAGTGACGTCATGATGACGCTTCCGTGTTTACAATTAGGAGGCTGGAACGAAGCTGTAAGCGGATTGGTGGATTGGTGATCGGGTCTCCCGGTGGATCGGGAGGCCCGGTAAGAGCGGCGGGAGGTGGCAGGAGGAGGGGACGACCCCTCCCGCTTCTCCAGTATAAGAGCCGAGCGGCTTTTAGCCGCATCGGTTGTTATACCTGGAAAGGCGATTGCCGGCTCTAAAAACAGTACTGGGATGATGCCTGCAGCTGCGGGCATCATTCCGGTATAACCCCTGAAAGCTCGGCGGGAAGGCATATGGCCAAGCAGAAGTCCCATCAAGGACAGAGGCTTTAATATTGAAAGAACACAAGGATCCAACTAAATGTGATTCATACCGGCTGATATTGCTAATGAACTAATTGCATTGGGAAACAAAGCTAAGGTGCCATAAAGGTGCAGAAAGTTGGTGGAGCGTACTACCCTCAATAGAGGAGGGGTGTTGATCTGAATATAAGGACACTTACATGGTGTTGGTAAACTCTTCAAAAGATTTTATGCATGCTTTCTTTATTCTACAGTGGAGTCAGGAGATTCTGGTCACTAGTTTTAATAGAAACCATCTGTATATACCTAAGGCTACTTTCACACTGGGGCGTTGGCAGTAAATGCCGCTATCTTTAGCGGCGATTTACCCTAATTTTTTCGGCCGCTAGCGGGGTGCTTTTAACCACCGCTAAAAAAGGGTTAAAAGCACCCACAATGCAGCGGCGCTTTGCTGGCACTTTGGCGGCGCTGCCCATTGATTACAATGGGCAGGGGCGCTGTGGGAGAGGTGTAAAGATGCGGCTTGCAGGACTTTTTTTGGCGTCCTGTCAGCGCATCGCTCCAGTGTGAAAGCATTCGGGCTTTTACACTAGAGTGAGAGGAGAGGCTCTCTACAGGCGCCATGCAGGCGCTATTTTTAGCGCCTGTAAAATGCCTCAGTGTGAAAGCAGCCTAATAGCTGCAATTTAAGGGTAATATGAGCTGCCAGTTGAAAAAAAATAATGTCTAGTTTTTGTGTTTGCTTTTTTACATTATATTTTATTGTCTGTAATCTTATTGTATTATATAAACCATATTAAAAAATCTTCTTATGCTTGTTAGGTACTTTTGGTGAACTTAACGTTCCTGCATATGTTAAATGGTTTCTACGTACTGAAGATTATACTTCTGTGCTGGAAAGGAATAACTCATCCTACTCTGACCACTTGGAATCAACTGATAAATGATAATTTGCCTTTGTATAAGCTTACTTTTGAACTTAGGAAGAAACCTAATTTCTTTGATAAATTATGGCATAAATGGGTGTCCAGCCCCCTTACCTTGACAACGCTAGGTTCAGGAAATGAGTATGCCCCCTTTATTTGCCTTTGGTACTCCTGGCATTGTAGTGTTATTTTGATTTGCTATTACCCCTTTTATTCATACATATAATGTGACTTAGTGTATACCACCATTTCCAAGGTGTGTTTGTACTTAGTTTATTGTTTATGTTTTCTTGTATAACACTTGAAATTCTCAATAAACAAGTCTATGAAGAAAAAAAATCTTAAAAAATGTTTAACATGTACATTTTAGTGCTCCGTCAGTGTTCCATTATTTCAACAGTTATTACAACAGTAAAAAAAAAAAAAATCATATTTTAAAAATATATTTCTGCCACTGAAAAAAAAAAAAAAATTTATAGGAAAACCTTTACCAGGAATAAAAGGTGTATTAGTAAGTGTACTTACGATATACCACATGCTTGGCCACTTTGGATCATTGAAATAGGCAGAATGTATGTTGCTAACTTTATAATCCCTCTTCGTTCTTCTCTTAACCACTTGCTGTTCTATCCATTCTACCTGTGGACAAAACAAAGAAGACATTTTTCTTTTTTCTTTCAAATTGTTACTCCTAAACCCTATACATTCTTGGAGTTAGAGTTCCAGAAGTGTTAATTTATTTAGGAGTACTAATATAGGTGCTTTATCACACAAGCAATTTTAATACAGTCACTAGTAGCAGCTAAAGACAAATCCCTCTTGAAAATCTTTTTGTTATTTATTGAAATTAACCGCAGTCAATGTGAGAGCAATGCAAATGCAATTGTAACTTGGTTGCAAGGCAATTCGATTTCAGCAGCTTAGAAAGGTCAACTTCAGTATCAATGTTATTTATCAAAACTATTTCTGATCACACATGCAGTATAGTCTTCACAAACATCTTTGTACCTAATTTTTAGTATTTGGGACTTAGATGTGATCTAATGAAGATATAAATGGTCATAATAGCAGGTGCATTTTATTCTCTTTTTTGCACCTGCCTGCAAACAGCCAGCATCATTGTCCTGCTCATTCACTAAGTGAGAAAACAATTGACTCAGGATGCTGCAAAACTGACTCAGAACATATAGCACTTGAAGTCCTGATCTACTTGCTTGGTAAGCTACAATGACTCACAATATATTGAAGGCGAGAAAGCTACAGCAAAGCTAGACACCTAGCAGTTTAATAAGAATGCCAACAATGGCAGACCCTTTACTTGTGATGTGTTTGAAATACAGCCCACAGCAATCTTTTAAAGTCACATTTTCAGATATTAAAAGTTGGAATCTACTTGGTTGCTATTTGAAAATCAGCCAGTTCATATTTGTTACTTCCATAAATGAAGCACAAAAACAATAGTGACAATACTTGTCCACATCTAAGCAGGACCGTGCCAAGGAGTAGGCAGAAGAGCCAGACACTTTGGCCACTTTAGCAAGAGGAGGACACAAAAAGGGCATGACCTGCAACCTATGCTACTGAACTAGTTTACAGTTTATTGGAGGTGAACACGTTGGCCTTTTTTCCTCCATTGCTTAAAGACCTTGTGCTGGCACTGCATCTAAGGATGTTCATATCTGAGGAAGCAGGTATGATGTTAGTGAAAAAATATTGCTATATGTGTTTTTTTCATCATTATAAGATGCAATCTTAATTTTTATAAAAGATAAAAAGAAAGCAAAAACAAGCAGAAGTCATATATTCCCCTCTGAAAAAAAAACAGTATTAAACTGTGAGAAATAGTTAACCCTCCAACATACTTTAAAGCTTATTTCAATGAGAAAACTCCCAGACAAAAAGGAAAAATAAAAATTCAATGCTGCATGATTATTTGTCATGATTCACTCAATTAAGCTTTCAGACATGGTATTGTCTGAATGGAAGTATTTTTCCAAGCATAAAGACTGTGCACACCAGGATACACCAAGCTAATTTATTGAAAGAACGTGGAAATAATAGCGGTGCTAAATCCATAGGTCATGTCTGCAAATGTGTTTCTACCCAAGTCCTCCAACATTACTGAAGTGTGCAGCCAGCAATAATCAGAACTCTAAATTCTGGGTCATGTGACCTATTTTATTCAAATATTTGACTAAGTCTGTGTGTTCTATAGATGCTTTATTATATATTTTGATGAAAGCATATAGGCAAATTATATGCATAATGATGGCAGCATATTTTGAGTTGAAATACATTTCAATCACCTTTTTCCCCTATGTTTTCTTCCACGCGCATTAAAGAAGTGGTCATTTTTCATTGTTTTTTTACAATGTAACATTATTAAACAAAGGCTCATGATGTACAAAACTCAATACTAAGAAATTTGCAGATCTCACAGAATGGAAAGAGTCACATTTTGTTCTGCCATTCTGCTGGGAGTGGTTCTCTAATATGTAATTCCCAAGTGTACAACAGTCTTGTCATGGGGGGGGGGTATTGGTTTAGTTCAGTTTAATATATAATTGAACAGACAATACCTATGAAATGCTGTAAAAATACAATTGTGACCACTGACCCGTTAGATTTCTTGACAGTGGCACGAACAACTTTATTCAATGATATTGAGCAATACCTGTTTTTTTCTATTGTTTTTCTTGATATAGTTACAGTAAATTAAATGTATTGTTATTTATTTAAAAGATTAATAAAAATCAACTGAAAAAACAAAGAATTGTCTGTGTGTTTCTCTACTAGAGCAATGACACTGGTGAGCTTGCGGTTAAGTATCATAAATGGTTTCTGACCCCACTTACAGCATGAAATAATATTCCGCGCTGTCTGTGGTGCTGGAATCCTTTACAATGCTAAACTACACAATTACTGATGTGCTTATGTAAGATTTCCATCTTCTATTCATATACTGCATAAAACACTATACAAATGTAAAACATTCTTCATCAAAAAGTCAATGTTCCTTTATTTTCTACAGTTATAGGTTCTGAAATCTGAAAAGCCTGCAGAGTATAAGAAAAAGACAATTGGTCTAAGGATACAGTTCTGCTGAATCATACAGTACCATAGGCTTCATTCATTTAAGATTGATAATAAAAATGATTATTCATTGTTCACATTAGAATCTCTTTCGAAGGCAAATGTTTTTGAAAATTAATAACACTGTAAGCAAACTCTTTGGCCTAAAATAAACTATAAGAAGTGGAGTCTTTTGAATGCTCAACAGCACTAATGGCACTTACTGAGTGAACATTTAAATGGAAAAGGACACTCAATTTTTTAAGCTCTATCTTGAGGGCAAAGGGTTAAAATGTGTGTATGTCAACAATTTATTGTGGTCTGTTTTCATTGAGAAAATTTCTACCACTTTCTGTAAAGGGAATTCAACAGAAAACAAGAAAATCTCATCAACAGGGACACAGACTGCAAACAAACAATGTATTTTAAGTGCTCTGATCCTTCCTAACGTTACTAATAAAAGTGCTTTCACTGCTGTGCTTTTCATCACTCCTGCATTCTAATTTATGAAGCAAGAGCAAAATCTCCCCTTCCACTCTTGGTCTTCAGCTGCCCACAGTTAAAATGGTTGTGTCCAGACTCAGTGGAGGGAGATGTATGCAGCATATTTTGCAAATACAGAATCACAATATACTGTATATAAAATAATATGCAAAGTGGTTGGAGGGACGTTTCAGAATGGCAAAGATGTTTTTATTAAAAATGATGTGAGCAGACTGCAGTTCCTCTTTAATACCTGTTTGCCATGGGAATACCAGCTCTCACACCTGTACCAGGGTGATAGCAATTTTTTCCAAAATTGCGCAAATACAGTGTGACATAAAATATTGCAACAACCACCATTTTATTCTCTAGGGTCTCTACTTTATGAAGCAAGAGCAAAATCTCCCCTTCCACTCTTGGTCTTCAGCTGCCCACAGTTAAAATGGTTGTGTCCAGACTCAGTGGAGGGAGATTTATGCAGCATATTTTGCCTATATATAATGTTTGGGGGTTCTAAGTAATGTCTAGCAAAAAAAATTATTTTAACTTGAAAACAACAACTGTCAGAAAAAGGTTTAGTGTTTAAGTGGTTAAACATTCCTAATTTACATACAGAAGTTTATTCCTTTGATGTAAAAGACAAATTGATACAATGTTTAGACTTAACATTCCACTGATAGAATGCTTTAAAACTTGGCAGACTGCCCAGGCTTTGACTTTTGACAGCTGAGAGCAGAGAGAAAATTCTCTGCATACCAAAGATTGGGAAGATCGGGAAACCCTTTGTCAAGATCGCAACGGGGAAAAAATCTCGATAACGATTCTTGACGATTAATCGTGCAGCTCTACTATAGAGCAAATGTAGCTGAGTGGTAACCGCTTACAAATATACATCTATACCAGGCATGTCCAAAGTCCGGCCCGCAGGCCAATCACGGCCCGCGTTCTGGTTTTGAACGGCCCGCCTGGTTATCTGGACATATATATCTTTTGTGGCCCTCAACGATCTCCCAGCGCCAGGGCTACAAAAGATATATATGTCCAGATGCCTTGGAGGGGACAGGGAGGAGGCGGGAATTTCCTGTTTACACGGCAGCCTCTGTAATAGGAAGTCCTGTCTCCGGTGCTGCCATTGGATGACTGTTCTGTCCATGAAAGGAGGCGGGACTTTCTATTAAAGAGGCCACCGAGAAAACAGGAGTTTCTCCCGTATGTTATCTTTTGGCGCTCGTCCCGCCCCCTCCCTGTCCCCTCCGAGGCTGCAGATAGATGGGCCTAATTCAGGCTGCACTGATTGCAATGATGAGTCTGCATTCCTGACAAAGATGGGGGCTGCATTCCTGACAATGATGGGGGCTACATTCCTGACATTCCTGGCAACGGTGGGGGCTGCATTCCTGACAATGATGGGGGCTGCATTCCTGACAATGATGGGGGCTGCATTCCTGACAATAATAGGGGGTGCATTCCTGGCCATATTGGGTGCTGCATTCTTGGCCATGGTGGGTGCTGCATTCCTGGCAATGGTGGGTGCTGCATTCCTGGCAATACTGGTTGCTGCATTCCTAGCAGTGGTGGGTGCTGCATTCCTGGCAATGGGGTTGCTGCATTCCTGGCCATACTGGGTGCTGCATTCTTGGCAATGGGGGTGCTGCATTCCTGGCCATACTGGGTGCTGCATTCCTGGCCATACTGGGTGCTGCATTCCTGGCAATACTGGGCGCTGCATTCCTGGCAATGGTGGGTGCTGCATTCCTGGCCATACTGGGTGCTGCATTCCTGGCAATGGTGGGTGCTGCATTCTTGGCAATGGGGGTGCTGCATTCCTGGCCACACTGGGTGCTGCATTCCTGGCCATGGTGGGCGCTGCATTCCTGGAAATGGGGGTGCTGCACTGATGGCAATGGTGGTGCTGCATTCATGGCAATGGTGGGGCTGCAGATGGGCACTGACCCTTATTTTGCTTCATAGTTCTTTATTTAAAATTTAAGTTTTTTCCTGAAACTTCCCTCTTAAAATGAAGGTTCGTGTTATACGCCAATAAATATGGTATATCCAAATAACACGCCCAAGATCATCTCTTTACTCACACACACAGCCAGAAAGGCAAGAGTATTCTTGTTGGGCAGTGTATTAGTGCTTAAACGAACACACAGACCGAATTTTAATGGTTCAAAGAATGTCAGGCAAAATGGTCAGCCCTCACGTATGTTCACTTCATCAAATCTGGCCCTCTTAGAAAAAATGTTTGACAACCCTGATCTATACAAACAGTAAGAGAAGAAATATCTGCAAAATTATTATTTTTAATCCAAAAATGTCATCAATGCAGTTCAATTAATGTAAAATCCTTCCTTGGTACTGGTATTTTATATGTTACTATTAGACTGCTGAGCATGAATTTCATGTTAATTATTTCATACCAGTGGGAGGTCCGATATTAAAATACCAGCTAGGATAAAGTCCTAAGGAGATGAATGAATTACATTTTTGTATTATCATTTGCCTATTTCTGACTGCAGTAAGTCTGTTAACAGAAATTATGTACTGTGCATAATATCATAAATCTAAATGTTCATCAAAGGTAAGCTAATTTAAAGTAAAAGTCATCGCTATTAAGCCAGAGCAAAGAATGGTGTAATTTTGTTTTCTTGAATCGGCAAATGTAGAATAGAAGTTTGAGGGTTTTACTATGTGTTGCAAGTTTCATGTCATACACTATTTAAAAATCTCCAGAAGAACATCATTGTTTAAATCTGAAAGATTTCCTAAAGAATAACATAGATTTACTAGAAACATGCCTTATGGGTTCTCTTGTGTGTCATCTGGAGTACAGTGGAAGATGCATTCAAAAAAGCAATGTATGTCACATTTCAATGCCACAAAACTTTCAATATAGCAATGATTACAATGGATGGCACAAGGGCAAAGAGGAAGAAAAATCATTAAGCAATGACTGCATTATACATCTGTATGTCCCATGGTTATTATTTTACAACTAAGAATCATTTGCCAAAATGTTGCTGAGCAGGCTATTTAACCACTTCAATACCAGACACTTTCCCCCCTTCCCGCCCAAGCCAATTTTCAGCTTTCAGCACTGTCGCCTTTTAAATGACAATTGGGCGGTCATGCTACACTGTACCCAAACAAATTTTTTATCATTTTGTTCCCACCAATAGAGCTTTATTTTGGTGGTATTTAATCACCTCTGGGGTTTTTATTTTTTGCTAAACAAATAAAAAAATAACAACAATTTAGAAAGAAAAGTTTTTCTTTGTTTCTGTTATAAAATGTTGTAAATAAGTAAGTTTTCGCCTTCACTGATGGGCACTGATGAGGTTGCACTGATGGGCACAGATAAGGCAGCACTGATGAGGTGGCACCAATGAGGTGGCACTGATGATGGGCACTAATATGCAGCACTGATAGGTGGCACTGATAGGTGGCACTGGTATGCAGCACTGATGGGCATTGATAGGCGGCACTAATGGGCACTGTTAGGGGACAAAGATGGGCACTGAAAGACTGCATTGATGGGTACTTACGAGTGGCACTGATAGGCAGCAGTGATGGGCACTGATAGGTGGCACCGATGGACACTAATGAGTGGCACTGATATATTTCACTGATGGGCACCAATCAGTGCAGACCCCCCCCGTCAGGAGAGCAGCTGATTGGCTCTCCTCTACTCGCGTCTGTCAGATGCTTTATCTGTTTACACTGTGATCAGCTGTGATTGGACACAGCTGATCACGTGGTAAAGAGCCTCTGCCTAGATCGGAGTTGCGGTGTGTCAGATTGACACACCACACCACCGATTGCCGCGATGCGCACCCCTGCGGGCGCGTGCTGGCTTGTTATTCTGCTGGACGTCATATGGCGCCCAGTCAGGTTAACTGAACCACTTCCTGGCCATCATTCTGCTTGAGGCCGGGTGGGAAGTGGTTAAAGTGGATGTAAACCAGATTTATGAAATATGACCTAGGCACATATATCTGTAGTGTTTACTTATCTCTCTCCAAAGCCCTAAGTCCCATGTCTTTATGATGTTTCATTCTTTTGTTTTCAGCATGTTAACTTCTGATAAGTTCTCCGACAACTGAGATAAAACCAGCTTGAAATTTGTGTCAGGGTGGGTGTAGATTGGCAGAGAGCTTGTCTTGTCACAGCATAGCTCTACGCATTCCTTTCTTTCTCTGCCTATCTTTATTCTGAGCTTTTTCCTCTTTTCACACACTGCCAAAATATTTACTGTAACATTAAAGCAGAACTTAACGGTAAATGGGAAGTTCCTTTTTAAAGAATTCTCCCCCCTCCTCTAACAATATTGCAGATTTGTTGTCTCTTTTGGGGGGGTCAGGTACCTAGTTTTGTCAGGTAGCCTCTCCCACTTCCGCTAGAATTGCCTAGGCCAGGGGTGCTCAACCCATGGCCCGCAGAGACATCTGATGTGGCCGACGATGTTAAACTTAATATGATTATTACAAAAAAATATATAAAACAGACCAAGGAAGTGCATGCCCTGGGTCCGCAACCCATCAATCATGATGTGGACTTTTGATCTGATCCCAGAGCATCAGAATGCAGTAAGCCGGTGCCAGAAGCAGAGGGAGCAGTTGCTGCATAAGCCGATGCTTTCTCTGTAGCGCCGGCTATTGTCCCAGGCGGAGTGATACCAAGTGCACTCCACCTCTAATGCCTTCTGGCAGTCTGGAGAGTGATGCTTTCACACTGATGTTTTTGTCTGCACCGCGGATGCAGCGCAGCGCACCTGTTGCTTTTCTGCAAATTAGCTGCACTGAGCCATAGGCTTCTATCATATCCTGTAGGGTTTAATAGAAGTCTATGTTAAAGTGCAGCTAAGCCGCAGAAGCACTGCGCAGGTGGCACGTGTAAACCGCAGCACATCATAGTTACATAGTTAGTCTGGTTGAAAAATGACACAAGTCCATCTAGTTAAACCTATAAAAAAAAAAAAAAAACAGCAAAGCATGATCCAATTTTCTCCAGCAGGGGAAATTCCTTCCTCATCCCCCAAGAGGCAATATTTCCTGGATCAACTTTACCTATAAATGTTAGTATCCAGTTATATTATGTACATTTAGGAAAGAATCCAGGCCTTTTTTAAAGCAATCTACTGAGCTGGACAGCTGAAAGTGTGAAAGCAGTCCTATAGGGGCTCAGGATAGTAAGGTCCACAAACCACATTTGTGGTTTGGGGACAGTATAATCCCATAATTGAGACATGTTTTTACTACACACCCCCTCAACCACTGGTGCAGAGTCAGCGGTCGCAATGGCGACCCTGCTCCATACTTCGGGGGTCCTGTGCGGCCTCCCTGCCATGGCCTCCCTGTCACTCCCAATACCTACTTCATCACACAATGCACTAAGTACACCAATACAGCAAATCTTTGCTGATCCATATGATCAATGCAATCAGGTTGTGTGTCCCGAAACAATGGCTGAATACACATTCGTCTTGTTTGAGCGAATGGTTTATCCATCTGAACACAATCGAGGAGATGTGTTCAGATATGACACAAGACAGAATGATGAAATTTACTAAGATATTGTCTTTTTGGTAAACTACAATATACTAAACAACTATAAAATGTATAGACAGATCATACTGCCCGATTAAAACAAGATTCATGTCGCCTTTGCTCGGGAGCTGAGCATGGATCTGAATGGGGAATGCAATTTCCTGAGCATAGTGATTTTTTTTTTCTTTTTGCTCTGTCTTCATTCACATTCTGCCCTATTACATAGGCGCTGCAGGGATAGGGCTGCTGATAGGGCAGTACATCCAGTCCTCCTGTACTGGGCCCGGGCCCCATCAGTTCAAAAGGGGGGCCCAGGCACCTGCTGAACAGAAGGGCTGGCAGTACTGTCTTATTGCTGACATCAATCCTCTTCCACCCTCCCCTGCAACGCTACCAGCTTCTCCCTCTGGCTGCACTGCAAGGGAGTGGTTCTTGCACATGCACCCCGTCCATCTGCTGTCTGGGTCCCCCTGTGTGCCCCTTTTCCCATGCAGCGCTGCTGGCTTCCCTCCTCTTCTCTCCTGCTGGGAGCTGCTGCAGGCACACAGGGGGATGTTTCAGGATGGAGAGCGGGAGAATGGGTCAGTAAATATATAATTTATTGGCTCTTTACCTTCCTGAATGAACACAGTGAGTGATTCGTACCAATCACTCTTGTGTCCTTTCATCATGGAAGCATTGTAAACTGGATTTACTATGCTTCGGTTTGTGAATATGCAAGTAGCTTCAGAGCACCTCCAATTAATTCATCTTTGCAACTGAGGCTACAAAGAAAGGGACTGATAAATCTATGTCTTTAGTCACTTCCAGCTGGGGGGCCCTGTGAGGTAGGCTGTATGGGGCACCCTTGATTTCTAACAGCAGCCCTGTGCAGGGATAGGCACTCCACCTTGGCCCCACATGGGAAATAATGGGTCCCTTTTCCCCCTCCTGGGGTTGGGCGGTATGTAATTATCTGAGATGATGTCCTTGTTCCTATGTACCCACTTCTCCTAATTACTTGGTCTAGCCCTGTTGGGCCTGTTTTGTTCATATTGTACGGAACTTTGTTTCTGGTCGCACTGAAACCTTTCACTTGTTATACCGTGTAGGTGATAAAAATGCAATAAATATATTTTGGAAAAAAAAAAATGTTTCTAATGTATCCAGCACTTAATTTTTCTTAATAAAACATGTGAGTAAGTGTGTTAAGTCATGTGTTAAAGGGTCAAATGAGGTCTGGTGAGTGAGCCTTTTCATGATGTTTGGCAGGGAAGTGTTTATTGTTTGGCCACGGAAAAAGGAATAGCATTTAAAGCACCACTGATCTAAATATAAATGCATAGTGGAAATGAACTTTTTCTCTTTTTTTAGACTTTATGAACCCAGACACTGAAAAGTTATGATGATGCGACTCATATAAGAAAACGAATGAATGTTTGTAACATGTATAAAGGCATGGTAGGTATACACACAAAAATAGAGGACACACATATAAATTATAAGCACTGGGTACAAATAACACACCAGAATGGTGCGTTGTAATTTTTTGCTCTTTTCGTCTCCATTTTGTCTCAGATGTCTAGCTGCAAGCCAGTGTTTTCATATCTTTCAGCCTTTTTTCTACTTTTTTTTGCAGTACTTATTTCAAGTATATCTAAAGCTAAATGTATTTTTTCAGCTAGTGTAAGAAATTGTTAATTACTTTTGTGATTTTTTTTACACTCTTTGTCCCATAGATAATCCTGCTTTTGGTGTGAATAAGCTGCAGCAGGGTAGCAGGGTAGAGACTGTGGCTTACCTTGGTAAGGAGGAACTTCCTTTTCTCTTAAAGCAGAACTTCAGTAATTTTTTCAAATTTCCATCTATTAAATCTTCTGTCCTTGCTGTTTTAACTTTGGATAGTAAAACATTTTTTTCTTTGTCGGTAAATACCTTATACAGCCCACTTCCTGTTTCTTGTCTGGTAAAAAGTCTAGGCTTATGACATCATGCACAGCTCTCGCTCTCACTCTTGTGAGAGTTTGCCAGGAAGGGAGGGGGAATGAGTCATAAAAGGGCCAATGAGAGCTGCAGGACTGGAGGTGTGTGTCTGTGTAAATCCAGGAAGTGAACAGGCAGCAGCTTCAGCTGCCAATAGTTAAAATGGTTGCAGCCAGACTCAGTGGAGGGAGATTTCTGCAGCATATCTGGCAAATACAGAATCACAGTATATATAGAATAATATGCAAAGTGGTTGGAGAGAAGCTTCAGAATGGCAAATATGTTTTTATCGCAAATCATGTGAGCAGACTGCAGATCCTCTTTAAATTAGAGGGTCCCTGAGTCCCTCCATACTTTCTGAAGATATTGCTATTTTATTCTTTTATTCATGTCATTTTGCTACCAATTCATACATTTGTCTTCAGTCACAGTACATTTGGTGGTTAATGCAAAATATAACCATGTTCATGAATATACTGTGCTTGTTTATACAAACTTTGAGTTTAACATTAAAACTATATTATTCTCAAATGTATAAGTCCAACATTATTATATCATTATTTACAACACATTACAGGAACTATCACAGTGAGATGTGATTCTTGTCTAATTACGGTATATCTCCCTGACTGGTGTTATTTGTATTTTATACTATTCCTTTAATAACAACTAATGTGTGCTATTGATTTATGAATTACCAGAACAAGTGTCCCCACTAGAATATTTCAACAATGGTCACCAGGACAGAGAAGATGACCCTTCCCAGTAGGACACATACAGCAATAAAAACCTGACAGAGGTTCTAAATTTACCCTACTCTACCAAAAATAAAAATGTGTTTTAGTGATACACTTGGATTAAAGTGGTAGTAAAGCCTTAGGAGTTTTTTCTACCCTAATACAATGTATGCATTAAGGTAAAAAACCTTCTATGCTGCATGTGTCCCCCCTCACCCCCTTATACTTACCTGAGCCCGATCCAGCATTGTGCATGGGAGCTGTGGCCCTCCTGGCTCTGTCCCTCCTCACTGCACAGATTGATAGCAGCGGGAGCCATCGGCATCAAATTATGTGATGAAAGGGCGGGGGTGGGGCCGAGCCACCCTGTCTGTGTCAAATGGATGCAGACAAGGCGAGCCTGCACGAGTGCCCCTATAGGAAGCAGCTTCCTATGGGGGTACTCATTGAAGTGGAGGAGCCCAGAGCACTGACGCGAGGGACCCAAGAAGAGGAGGATCGGGGCTGCTCTGTGCAATACCATTGTTAATCACAGAAATAAATGCGCACTGTGCTTGTGATGCCAACATTATAAATAATTAGTGCTGCTATTTAAATAATATAAATCTACCAACAGGTGAAAAAATCAATAAATAAAAAGTCACATATATAACTTTTCCATAGTAGCGCTCAAGAAAAGTTGATTTAACAATAATTTTAATAGTGTCCAAAAATAATCAATAAGTGTCCAAAAATAATATGTCAATGTCCATAAATGAATAGTGAAAATATGTTACAACTCCACACATATGAAAAGCAGTCCTCTTTAAAATGTGCAAAACATTAATGTGAAATAACATCAACTCCTCCACCACAGTGATAAACTGGAGATCAACCCCCTTAAGAAACAGGCTCACCAGATGCTGTTGCCATTCACTCTTGTGTTTGGCAAATAAGCTCAGGATTTAAATTGAAGAGTCATTTGTAAACGCCACACTCCGTTCTCTTGTCTGACTTCATTCATCTTTAAATCATGCCTGCAAATATGGCCATGCTTTGACAAATAATATAGTTCACAGATTGTTCGTCCACAGATTAGGGTTGCCACCTCATCCCTTTAAACCCGAACACATCAAGGAGGTTGATCTCCCATTTATCACTGTGGTGGAGGAGTTGGTGTTATTTCACATTAATATTTTTCACATTTCAAAGAGAACTGCTTTTCATATGTGTGGAATTGTAACATATTTTCACTATTCATTTATGAACATTGACATATTATTTTTGGACACTTATTGATTATTTTTGGACACTGTTATAATTATTGTTCAATCACCTTTTCATGAGTGCCATTGTACATCATGTTTTTTTTTTATTTAAAAACACTAGCCTAAAACGTTACCGACCGCCCACCGTGGATATACGTTGGTATTTTGATGTTAAATTCTGTTGTTATGGCAGCAGATATCTGCCATAACCCCGGTATTTTTCTCCACAGCGGGCGGTCCACTTTAAGATAAATGTGGTCTCCGCGGCAGATTTGCCACGAGATCACTTTTTTTGGTGGCGGGAGAGGTACCACCCTGACACATCCTGAGATGATCAGGTCCCGTGGCATGATGGGCAGGAAGTTGAGTGAGGTCATGATGGAGGACTGGAGCAACATCAAATGTCACTTCCACCCAATGGCCTTAAAGGGTTTTTTTGGGACTTATTGAAAAAAAAAAGACTTTTTTTATTGCTTTTAAGTGTAAATGTGAGATCTGATGTCTCTTTGACCCCAGATCTCACATTAAAGAGGTCCTGTCATGCTTTTTTTCTATTACAAGGGATGTTTACATCCCTTGTAATAGGAATTAAAGTGATCCAATTTTTTTTAAAGAACAGTGTCAAAATAAAAAGTAAAATAAATAAGAAAAAATTACAATCCCCCCATCCCTCTGTGCTCGCGTGCAGAAGTGAACTCATAGGTAAGTCACGCCCACATATGAAAACGGTGTTCAAACCACACATGTGAGGTATCGCCGCAATCGTTAGAGCGAGAGCAATAATTCTAGCAAAAGATTTCCTCTGTAAATTAAAACTGATAACCTGTAGAAATTTTTAAACGTCACCTATGGAGATTTTCTAAGTGTCAAAGTTTGTCGCCATTCTACGAGCGGGCGCAATTTTGAAGAATGACATGTTGGGTATCAATTTACTTGGCGTAACATTATCTTTCACAATATAGAAAAAATTGTAACTTTGTACTGTTTTCCTATTTTTTTATTCAAATAGGTGTATTTTTCCAAAAAAATTGCGTTTGTAAGACAGCTGCGCAAATACGGTGTGACATAAAGTATTGCCACAACCGACATGTTATTCTCTAGGGTGTCTGAAAAAATATACATAATGTTTGGGGGTTCTAAGTTATTTCTAGCAAAAAAAAATATTTTAACTTGTAAACAACAAGTGTAAAATAGGCTTGGTCCTTAAGTGGTTAAATATTGCCTAAAAGTAGCTAGTTTTTTATCATCTTTGTGTGGCTATGAAAAAACTTCCAGTTAAACAATGTAGACACCTTGGGGCTTATTTACGAAAGGCAAATCCACTTTGCACTACAAGTGCACTGGAAGTGCAGTCGCTGTAAATCCGAGGGGGACATGCAAGGAAAATAAAAAGCAGCATTTTAGCTTGCACATGATTGGATGATAAAATCAGCAGAGATTCCCCTCATTTCAGATCTACCCCTCAGATTTTCAGTGACTGCACTTCCAAGTGCACTGGCAGTGCACTTGTAGTGCAAAGTGGATTTGCCTTTCGTAAATAACCCCCACTGTGTTATTTTAACACAAATAGATATAGCTTTGTTTTACATAGAAGCTCCAGAGTATGTGCTGGCAGCTCTTTTGGACTTTGATCTACAGTGGGGATCGAAAGTTTGGGCACCCCAGGTAAAAATGTGTATTAATGTGCATAACGAAGCCAAGGAAAGATGGAAAAATCTCCAAATGGCATCAAATTACAGATTAGACATTCTTATATGTTAGATAAAGTTAGATTTTTTTTTCCATCATTTACACTTTCAAAATTACAGAAAACAAAAAAATGGCGTCTGCAAAAGTTTGGGCACCCTGCAGAATTTATAGCACAGTGGAAGTTAAAGCAAGATCTGGAAGCAAGATCTGGAAGACCAAGAAAAATATCAGACAGAACAGCTCGCAGGATTGTGAGAAAACCCACGTTTGACTGCACGATCCCTCCAGGAAGATCTGTCAGACACTGGAGTTGTGGTACACTATTCCGCTATAAAGAGATACTTGTACAAATATGATCTTCATGGAAGAGTCATCAGAACAAAACCTCTTCTACGTCCTCACCACAAAAATCAGCGATTGAACTTTGCAAATGAACATATAGACAAGCCTGAGGCATTTTGGAAACAAGTTCTGTGGACCGATGAGGTTAAAATAGAACTTTTTGGCCGGAATGAGCAAAGGTATGCTTGGAAAAGAAAGGGCACAGAATTTAATGAAAAGAACCTCTGTCCAACTGTTAAGCATGGGGGTGGATCAATCATGCTTTGGGGTTGTATTGCAGCCAGTGGCACAGGGAACATTTCACGAGTAGAAGGAAAAATGGATTCAATAAAATTTCAGCAAATTTTGCATAGTAACTTGATGCCATCTGTGAAAAAGCTGAGGTTAAAGAGAGGATGGCTTCTACAAATAGATAATGATCCTAAACACACCTCAAAATCCACGGGGGATTACATCAAGAGGCGTAAACTGAAGGTTTGCCATGGCCTTCACAATCTCCTGACCTCAACATTATTGAAAATCTATGGATAGACCTTAAAAGAGCAGTGCGTGACAGACAGCCCAGACATCTCAAAGAACTGGAAGACTTTTGTAAGGAAGAATGGGCAAAGATACCTCAAACAAGAATTGAAAGACTCTTGGCTGGCTACAAAAAGCGTTTACAAGCTGTGATATTTGTCAAAGGGGGCAGTACAAGATATTAACTCTGCAGGGTGCCCAAACTTTTGCAGACTCCATTTTTTTGTTTTCTGTCATTTTGAAAGTGTAAATGATGGAACTAAAATCTAACTTTTTTTGACATATTATAAGAATGTCTAATCTGTAATTTGATGCCATTTGGAGATTTTTCCATCTTTCCTTGGCTTCGTTATGCACATTAATACACATTTTTAACTGGGGTGCCCAAACTTTCGATCCCCACTGTATATAAGGGTACACAGATGATGTACTGCATGGTCTACCTGAAAAGAAAGTACAATAAACTAATGTTGGGGCAGGTGAGCTATCTTTGATTACTAAAATACCATTGACGGTCTGTTTATATTTGGTTAACTCGACAGTAACATAGTTACATAGTTAAATAGTTACATAGTAAGTGAGGTTGAAAAAAGATACAAGGCCATCAAGTCCAACCTATGTGTGTGATTATATGTCAATATTACATTGTATATCCCTGTATGTTGCGGTCGTTCAGGTGCTTATCTAATAGTTTTTTTAAACTATCGATGCTCCCCGCTAAAACCACCGTCTGTGGAAGGGAATTCCACATCCTTGCTGCTCTTACAGTAAAGAACCCTCTACACAGTTTGAGGTTAAACCTCTTTTCTTCTAACTTTAACGGGTGGCCACGTGTCTTATTAACCGCTTGCTGACCAGCCACTGTCATACTGCGGCAGGTCGGCACGATCCTGCGAGCCATCATAACTATACATTGACTCCTTTAAGCGGGATAGCAGGCACGCGCGCGGGGTGCCGATGCTCGTGGCCGACGGTCGCGGTTACCGCCGGCCATGAGCGATCGCGGGCACAAGAGGCAGAACAGGGACTTGTGTGTGTAAACACACAAATCCCTGTTCTGTTATGTGAGGAGAGACAGATTGTGAGTTCCTAATAGCTAGGAAGCACGATCTGTCATTTCCTCTAGGTCAGCGCCCTCCCCCTACAGTTAGAAATACACACAGGAAACACAGTTAACCCCTTGATTGTCCCCCTAGTGTTAACCCCTTCTCTGCTAGTGAAATTTTTACAGTAATCAGTGCATTTTTATAGCACTGATCGTTGTATACATGCCAATGGTCCCAAAAATGTGTCAAAAGTGTCCGCCATAATGTCGCAGTCCTGATAAAAATCGCAGATTGCCGCCATTACTAGTAAAAAAAATAATAATAAAAATGCCATAAATCTATCCCCTATTTTGTAGACGCTATAACTTTTGCGCAAACCAATCAATATACGCTTATTGCGATTTTTTTACCAAAAAAATGTAGAAGAATGCATATCGGCCTAAACTGAGAAAAAAATTAGCTTTTTTTTAAAAAAATAGGGATATTTATTATACCAAAAAGTACAAAATATTGTGTTTTTTTTTAAATTGTCGCTCTTTTTTTTGTTTATAGCACACAAAATAAAAACCGCAGAGATGATCAAATACCACCAAAAGAAAGCTCGACCTGTGGGAAAAAAAGGACGTCAATTTTGTTTGGGTGCATCATCAGGCAACCACGCAATTGTCAGTTAAAGCGACGCAGTGCCGAATCGCAAAAAATGGCCTGGTCATTCAGCTGCCAAATCTTCCGGGGCTGAAGTGGTTAAACTCCCTTCCGCGTAAAAGTTTTATCCCTATTGTGTTCACCAGTATGGTATTTGTGAATTAAAATCATATCCCCTCTTAAGCGTCTCTTCTCCAGAGAGAATAAGTTCTGTGCTCGTAACCTTTCTTCATAACTAATGTCCTCCAGTCCCTTTATTAGTTTTGTTGCCCTTCTCTGTACTTGCTCCATTTCCAGCACATCCTTCCTGAGGACTGGTGCCCAGAACTGGACAGCATACTCCAGGTGACCTTCACCCAAAATAACTGACCCTTACAATCAGTGTATGGGCTATACACATTGTATGTAAATCAGATGATAATTAGAACGGTCCTTCCAGATTAAAGAGCGATCCACTGCACATGCAATCCCGAAGGATCCCTCTCCCAATGGACCAGATGGAAAATCCTATGAGCCCTTCCTCTCAGCAGGATAAAATGCCAGGTATATTCCAACAGGAGAGTGGTAGCTCGAGAATCATACACATGTAAAAAGTAGAAGAGGAACGTTCATTGCGCACCGTATAAACAACAGTGAGCCCCTGTGTGTTAACATGTTTCACTGTTTTGCTTCATCAGGACACATTCAGGGGTTGTTGGAAGAACAAGGTCCGCAGAAGATGATCTCCCCGCTGGGCATCAAGCATCACCGTATATAATATTCAGATATTTGTAACTAATAGTAAGTGACTCAAGATGTCATTCCAAGCATATATTAGTGCAGTAATGTTATTCTGTCCTCTGTTAGCCATGAAGGTGCTTCCTGTGATGTGTCATGAGGAAAAACACTGCAGTTTTGGTACTGAACCCCCCCGATTCCCTCATGAAGACTGAGGAGAAGAATAAATTCAATACCTTCGCCGTCTCACCATCCTTTGTAACCAGATTCCCTTCCTCATTCTTTATGTGGCCAATTTGGTCTGTCCTCCCTCTTTTACTGTTTATATACTTAAAGAATTTCTTGGGATTCTTTTGCTCTGCTCCACTATGTGTCTTTCGTGTTCTAGCTTAGCCGCCCTAATTGCACCCTCATGCCCTGTACACAAGATAGGATTTTCCGACAACAAAATCCATGTCTTTTTTTTCCCGACAGATGTTGGCTCAAACTTGTCTTGCATACACACGGTCACACAAATCTTGTCCAACAGAGTATTGGTAACTGTAAGCGCAAACACACAAGTCCATATATAACAGGAGATATAAAGGGCTGAGTAACTTAGTCCATAGGGGACAGGCTGGAAGTTCAAGGGTTAAGTGGTAACCGGTAATGTAATGGTTAAAGTAGGCTGGTAGGCTAGGCGGCTGCTGTCCTCAGAGAGCTGGCTCTGTGATGGATGAGAGAGGGGTAGAGAAGGAAGCGCCACCTGAGTGTAGTATTAACAAATGATGTTTAATGACACCAGGTAAAAACACACTTACAGGATAAAAACATATAAAAGGCTCATCTGTATAGGTATGTGGTCCTCGGTGTTCCCTCTGATCCTGTGGTGGTGACGCTGCAGGGATGCTGGGCTTAGGCCTATTGAAGGAGCAGTGGCTCAGAGCGCGTAGCCTTCTCTCAACCTCCCTGCTAGCCCTCCTCACTGGATGATCCCTCCCCTGGATACCGAACCCGGAAGCGGACAGACGACCTGTGAAGTCATGCATGCTCCACGTGCGCTCCACGCCGGCCCCTAGTCTCTTCCTGATGGCCACAGAAGGAGCTCCCGGCTGGTAATCCACCTTCTGCAGCGCAGCATCCCTGCAGCGTCACCACCACAGGATCATAGGGAACACCGAGGACCACATACCTATACAGATGAGCCTTTTATATGTTTTTATCCTGTAAGTGTGTTTTTACCTGGTGTCATTAAACATCATTTGTTAATACTACACTCAGGTGGCGCTTCCTTCTCTACCTCTCTCACACAAATCTTGTCCGAAATTCGAAACGTCAAGAACACGGTGACGTACGATGAGCCGAGAAAAATTAAGTTCAATAGCTAGTGCGGCTCTTCTGCTTGATTCCGAGTATGCGTGGAACTTTGTGCGTTGGAATTGTGTACACACAATCGGAATTTCCGACAACGGATTCTGTTGTCGGAAAATTTGAGATCCAGATCTCAAATTTTGTGTGACGGAATTTCTGATGGAGACTGTCCGATGGAACCTACACATGGTCGGAATTTCCGACAACAAGCTCCCATAGAACATTTTTCGTCGGAAAATCCTATTGTGTGTACGGGGCATTACAGTTCTTGTTGCATTCTTTGTAAAGTCTGAATGCTGATGATGCTCCCTTAGCCTTGTATTTTTTGAAGGCCTTCTTTGCTTTTTGAATGCATTTTTACATTGGAGTTAAGCCACCCAGGACTTTTGTTTATTCTTTTAAATTTATTTCCCAGTGGGATGCACTGGCTAATGCCCTTATTTAATATGCTCTTAACCTCCCTGGCGGTATTCCCGAGTGTGGCTCAGGGTTAAATTTTTTAGCGTTAACCCCGAGCCACACTTTTTACAGGAATCATTACAGGATCCTGGTGCTGTATACTTACCTTGTCCCCAGGATCCTGCGATGTCCCTCGCGCTGTCTGCGGGCTCTGTCCTCCTCTGAAGCCTCTCTGTGCAAGGCTCCATTCCCTGCGAGCGTTGTGACGCACGGGGGCAGAACTTGGCGGCAAATTTAAAAAAATTAAAAAATCATAACACATACAGTACTGTAATCTTACAGATTACAGTACTGTATGAAATCATTTCACATCCCTTTCATCCCCAGTGCTTTGGCCCATGCCCTGCATGCAGTTTTATATGATATATACTGTTCTTTCTGCCTGGAAACTGGAGAGTTTCCATAGCAACCAAAAAGTGTCCCTTTACATCAAAAGTGGCTTTAGACCAGCTAGAAAATAGCGATAGTAAATTGGAACACAGATCACTATCGCAGAATTGAGTGATAGTGAATTGTGGGGAAATTTTTTTTATTATTATTTTATTATTATTTTTTTTAATTATTTATATTTATTTATTATATTATAATTTATGATTTTGTGTTTCAAACTTCATCATACCCGGGATATCTACTAGACTCTTGGTGGAAAGATTTAAGTGTATTATTGTTAAGAATTACAGGCCTACAATATAAAATGCCAAATTTCCATGCAAAATAATTGTACCGCTTTCAGCACCTAAAATCCGAAATAATCATACCACCAGGGAGGTTAAAGCAAACCCATCTCCCCTCTGTGTTCTTTGTTCCTATGATTTTATCCCAATTAATATCTTCTACCAAGGTTCGTAGTTTAGGGAAGTTGGCTCCTTTGAAATTCAGTGTCTTTGTTGACCTGTGATCACTGTTTCCTAAATTGCCCCATATTTCTACATCCATAATAAGGTCTGTATTGTTGGTAATCAGTTGGCACATCTACTATCTGACCCATAATATTATCCTGCAAGATATTTAGGAACTGGATAGTAACTACTCTGTCATATGCAATATAATTTAATTAGCTATTTCCAAAACAAATACAGCAATAATGATCCTTGACTGAGGGTGACCTGAGAAGCCTAACTACAAATCATTTAGATAACACTTTATAAAACCACAGTTAAAAGAAATGTCAAACTATACAGCCAATGATTTAAGCCAGTGACAGTTCTGATACTCTTCATTCAGTACAGCCACAAACGTATAAATAATTCACCAAATCAGCACTTACAATATACGTTTAAGGGCAGGGAATCTCACAGATACATGTAAAAAACAACAAATGTACATTCCTCAGCAAAAAAAGGCTGACATCTAAAGTGAACCCAAGCCATCGATCCAGCTAGACCTAAACAAATTGTCTACTCTAATGACTGCGGGATGTGGCTTTAGATGTTTTTGTCGGAAGACACATGAAATATTTTAGTACATGATACCCTGGCTCTAAGCTGCACTTGAAACGGAACCGAGATTAAGTACTACTATTTTCTCTTATTCTTATTGAATTAACTTTTGTTTTATTTCAGCATGCTTTCTGAATCCCCCTAAAGCTCGTATTTAGCACATCCACATTTTAATAAACTCATAGATCGACTGAAATTGTGTTTTGAAATATATGCCTTTTCAAAGCGTACACATGTGATAAAAATACATTTTAAATGTTTTACTGCCTCCAATTAACAGCTTCAATGGCAGGTGCCATGAAATTTTGATTTCTTTATAGCACATGCTTTCAGTACAGTGACAGGAAGCAATGGTCACCAAGAAAAACACAGATGAGATGCACTGCAAAAGAGAGGCCACCCCCAGCTCCATTTAGATGTGATCTTGCCTAACCAAGTGGGACATGCTTTTAGGTTTATGCAAAGGCACAAACTAATTAAGACCAGACTGAGTTCTAAAAGACACAGATAGATGGCACTGGGCTCCACAATTTTTTTATTACCATCCAATTAGGTAGAGATTGTTTGGGTGTTCAGTATCTGGACACTGGGCTAGAAGTTTCTGCACACCAGTGGGGTTCCACTGTCACCATGGGTGCTCGGCAGGGTAGCTGCTTTGAGTTCTCCACTCACAAACCATGTTCCTCACAGCTTCTACTACTGTATATGGCTCTTATGTCACAACAAATCGTAAACTCTGTATTGCCTTTGTGTATACCCAGAAAGTAAGCTTTGTATTTCTGAGTAACAGAGAAAATGTTCTATCATGTTCTGTTATACTGTAGCAGAGAATAATTTCTGTATTGCTTTGTTAGCCAAAATACATTATAAACCTTTCACCTCATTTGTAATCTGTCTCATTCTTTCTTCTGTATTTTTGTATTTTTGTATTTTTTTCTGTAACTGTAAGCCATTCTATACATTTCTCTTACATGCTTTGTCCTCTCAAGTCCTTCTGTTTAAATGTTTCACATAAAACATTGAGACATAAAAATTGTGAGCTGAAGGACAGTCTCTAAGCCCCTGCTAGCCCCGAAGCAACTTTCTTGATCACCTTGTAGAAAATATGTCTCTGTTCAAAAGGATGCTGTATCTTGTGTTTGTAAGACCTTTTTCATGTTTGGAACACAGCTGAAAGTAAATTGGAACTACAAGAAAAACAGAAATGAAACACGTGCACACCTAGTGTATTACCAAAGATAATTTAATAAGAAGAAATTTTTATATAAAAGTGGGTCCTCACAAAATGCAACTGACAAAATGCCATAAACACAGTGCACAGAACACGGGGTACCGCTAACACATTTCGGGGGCGCACCCTCTTCCTCAGAGCTATGCTAGGTTTCAGGGGTGACCCCTTTCCTCAGAGCTAGGCTACGGTAGAGGTAACTATTTTTGAATTTAGTGCATTTACAAAGTGGTGATTTGGAACTACGAGAATCTGCCGTACATGTTGGTTAAGTTACCAAAACCAGCAGTAGAGATTTTTAAATTTGGTGCAGGCCAAAAAAAAATTTCCTCATTTCTTTCTTGAATTCCCCCAATGTGTTTTTCAAGTGCAATTATAATTCAAATAGTCCCACTCTCTCTTACATTATGTGCATAAACAAACAAAAACACACCAAAAAAAAAAAACAACACAGGCTTATATTTAGAGTTAAGAATTGTTAAGGCCAAGGAATAATTTGACTCATTGCGTATCCAGTAAAATACCAATCAATTTAAACTATGTAAGGCTGGCGATGGACGGTTCGAATCTGCTGTACCGGCTGAGATTCGAATTGTTAATGGGCAGGTTGAATGTACCAAGTTGATCTACAACCAGCCTGCCGGATTTACTTGCATAATCACTGTCTTCTCCCAGCGGGAGACCCGTGGTTGCAGGAAAGAAAGTTGCACCGTCTATGGCCTGCCTAAGCTTTAGAGGCATATATGGCAAGGAGCTCCACTTTCACTAGGAGCTTCCTCACAACAGATCCATGCAGCTAATATGAAGCAGTGTAATGTAAATTCCACCAAAGGGTCTTAAACATTTACATATTTAAGAGGAACACACACACTTTGGGAGCAAATTACCTTTACTATAGTGTGCTCTGTGCTTGTCTAAACATAGAAACAGACAAGTGATGGCATAAAAAAAACCAAGTGGTCCATTGAGTCTGCCCCTTCTTTTTTTGTTTGTTAGCTTTTTAGTATAGATCTAGGTTTGTACCCATAGCATGTTTGAATCCACATATTGTTGACTGGCTCACTACCTCTTCTGGAAGTTTATTCCAAGCATCAACTACCCTTTCAGTATAATAATACTTTCTGGGGTTAGTGCTAAACTTTCCAGCAGCTTGTTTAAGGCTGTCAGAGAAGGGTCTTTTCCAGCCACATCCGCCATGGTCCTGTGCACGTGAGCGGTGGATTGGCACTCCAACACGCACGCGGCCCGTGTGTGTGCGCGATAGCACACGTGTACGTGCGGTGACCCCAGCACGCCCGTTGTGACGCTCTGGCAGGGCTATTTAAACCGGCTCCAGCGCCCAGACGGGTTGCTGGTTTGTCGTTAGCTTCCTGTTGGTTCCTGCTTCCTGTTTATCGTATCTGATTTCCTGTTGTGACCAGGACTGTTCTTACCATGCTACTTCTCTCCTGGATTGACCCTCGGCCTGTTTAACGGACTTCGCCTTGCCTTCCACCAGTGTTTGACCCTCGGCCTGTTTAACGGACTTTGCCTTGCCTGTCATCACTGTTTGACCCTCAGCCTGCTTAACGGGCTTGCCTTGTCTGCCACCAGTGTTTGACCCTCTGCTTGTTAACAGATTTGCTTGCTTCACCCAGCATCGGGTCCTCAGCCAGTTCCAAGACCCCTGCAACCCCAGATCCGGCTCTGCAGTCTTCCTCCAGGAACTCTATACCTGCTGGTGGCCCGTGCTCCTTAGTGCCACCCATTCCCTGTATCATCTCCAGGGGACGAGGTGCGTATAGTTGCAAGGGCAAACCGCTTTCGGCATCTCGGCCTAGGTAAGTACTCACCTGACAAAGGCCGTGTTCTTGATTTTGGCTTAATATTAACCAGTTCCGGACCGCCCACCAATGATTTACGGCCTGGACCCGCTGATCGGTTCTGGCGAATGATAAAACCTACTGTGCCTGTGTAATGTAAACACAGGCACAGGAAATTATGTCCCCTCCCCTCCTGGAGCCTTTTTGGTTTCAGCGTGCGAGGAGAGAGCATCAGTCAGTGACACCAGGCACATATTTCATCCTCTGATCACCCCCCCCCAGTTAACCCTTTCACTCCCTGTCATAGTGTCACCAAGTACAATGTACAGATTTTTTTCTGATCACTGTATTGGTGTCACTTGGGGGCAGTTAGCAGTAGTTAGCGTTAGTCCCATATAGGTTTAGGGTACCAGCCATATATGCCATAAAAAATGCCATATATGCCATAAAAAAGGTTTAACCCCTTGATTATCCCCCAGTTAACCCTTTCACTCCCTGTCACAGTGTCATAAGGTAAAGTATACAGAGCTATTTTCTGATCACTGTGTTAGTGTCACGGGTGACGTCGATTAGCGTCAATGTAAGTTAGTGTTAGCGTCAATCCCAGACAGCATCAGATTTTAACCCTTTGATTGCCAGTAACACTAACACACACACTATATACCTCCATTACTAGTATAGTGTCTGAATGGATCAATATCTTTGATCTGATCAGAACTATACTTGCGTCCTTAATAGTATAGCGTTCCCAAAAATGCAGCATTAGCAGGATCAGCCTGCCAGCACCTGCGTTTAGCCCCTCCATCCTGCCCACCCAAACAAGTAAAGGATCAGTAGATCACTGTCACTTCCAATATGCAGCACACAAAATTGCAGCATTAGCAGAGTCAGGCCGGATCTCTGCTAGCGCTAGCAGTTAATGTTTTTTGAAGCGATTCAACCAGTATCTGACAACCAGGTGCTTTTTTTACCTGTGAGTCATACTAGATACCTGTGAATTTAATGGCCAAAATGTCAAAGGAAAGGTACTCTAGTGAAGAGGCCCACAGGATACTGAGCATGACAGATGAGAGCGCAGGGGAAGCCTCGCTGTAAGAATCAGAATCGGATTCAGGCTCAGTATATGAGTCTGTAGAGAGCAGCGGCACCCTGATAGATAGCTTTGATGACAGAGTAAAGGTCCCTGCTAAGGTCAGGCGTACCCGACCCCGTTCTTCTGTTGCTGAGGTGCAACAATCGCATGGTTCTGGCATGCAACAGAGTGCCGGTACTAGTCCCGCTCAACCGTCTGATGAACTGGCGAGTACCAGCGGCCTAGTACATCCTGGTCGTAGACAAACCAGCACTGAAGTAACACTTGGTGATGTGCTGAGTTCCATAAGTGCAGTTCAAGCTGGTGCGGTGGCTAGCACAATTAGTGTCCCGCAGCCACCAAGAATTCACCCATTCACTGGCCAACCTGGAATTCAGGTGGAAACAGCAAATTTAACTCCGCTTGGCCTTTATGAGCTATTTTGCACGGAAGCTCTGTACAGTGTACATACAATTTATATGCTGGTCAATTTATTGCCACAAGTCCAAATTTGACCCTTGCCAGACAATTTGGCTGGAAACCTATAACGGTTCTCGAATTTAAGACCTTTCTGGGCCTATCCCTCCTCATGGGCATTACTAAAAAGAATGAGTGGTGGTCATATTGGTCCACTGACCCAATTCACCATATGACTATGTTCTCTGCTGCCATGGCCAGGACTAGATACGAGCACTTCAACGACAATGAACTCTGTCCTCCTCGGGGTGACCCTGAATATGATAGGCTCCACAAAATTCAGCCCTTCGTAAACCACTTCAACCAAAAATTTGCAGCCTTGTTTATCCCCGATCAAGATGTCTGCATTGAGTCCCTGATTACGTTTTCTGGCCGCCTTATTTTCAAACAGTTTCTCCCCAGCAAGCGTGCCAGATGTGGCATCAAAATGTATAAGCTCTGCGACAGGGCAACAGGCTGTAGTTTCCTGGTTTACAAGGGAAAAGATAGCACTGTGGAGGCCCCTGACTGCCCAGAGTACATAGGGAGCAGCGGCAAGATTGTTTGGGACTTGTTGTCACCCTTATTCCAAAGGGGTACCATTTATACGTGGACAATTTTTATACAAGCGTGTCACTTTTCAGACACCTCTTTCAAATAGGAATTGGTGCATGTGGCACCGTGCAATCTAATCGCTGGGGCTTCCTCCAATGATTTGTAAATACCCGACTTAGATGGGGGAGAGAGCCTGCTTGAGGTCTAATGAATTGCTTGCAGTGAGGTGGAAGGACAAAGGGAACGTTTTTGTTCTGTCTTCCATTCACCCAGACACGGCAGTCCAAATTACTACGGCGACTGGTGTTGTTGAGAAGCCCCTCTGTGTCCACAAATACAACCTTAAAATGGGAAGGATGGACTTCAACGACCAGATGATGGGGTTGTACTTAATTGCCCATAAGGCCAGACGCTGATACAAAAATATGTGTGTATTCCAATTTTCTCTGTTCAACGCTGTATCCAGAAGGTGCTGTGGCCCAATTTCCCAATCAAGATGCAGTGAGCAATGATGCATGAGAGGCATTTTCGGGATGTCCTCCCTGGTACACCTACCCAAAAGAGCACCCCAAAGAAGATGTGTCTGTGGAAAACGTGGACATAGGCGTGACACCTGCTATTTTTGTCCCTCCTGTCCTGGTAAACCTGGTCTCTGCATTGGGGATTGTTTCGTTGCTACCACACACTAGTGAAGTATTAGTATAGTTTATAGTTATAATAAAAGTGTAAAACATTTTTAAAAATATATAAAAAAAATTAAAATAAATAAAAAAGCCAAAAATAGTTGTTGTTTTATTGTTCTTACTGTTTTACTGTATTTAATGCTATGCTTTAATTTTTTTTTTGTTACTGTGTGTTATTGTGTTTGCTTTGCAGGTATGTCATTCTACTGTTTTACTGTATTGTTGCTTTGTTTATTGTTAACCATTCTTTGATTTGCAGGTACGCCATTTAGCTGCAGCACTGATTTGTTTATTTTGACAGCAACAGGGGTTGATTTCATGATACATAAACCCATGACTCCAGCGCTGTAGGATACACAACATGCCTCTCAGAAAATAGCTTGGGGTGTCTACTTTCCGTAAAGGGGTCATTTGGGGGGGGTTTGTGCTATCTTGGCATTTCACGGCCTCCGAAACTGTGATAGGTAATGAGAAGTGAAATCATCAAATTACATTCTTAGAAAGCCTGAAGGCGCTGAATGGTTTTTCGCTGTCCTGTACGTGGCTAGACTACCAAAAAGTCTCAAACATGTGGTATCCCCATGTATTTTGGGGTGTAATTTCACATATAACCATGGCATGTTTGAGCAATATATCATTTAAGTGACAACTTTGTGTATAAAAAAAAATTGTTTTGTCATTATCCCAAACTTGTGGCAAAATATAAAATATTCCATGGACTCAACATGCCTCTCAGCAAATAGCCTGGGGTATATACATTCCAAAAATGGGTCATTTGTGCTATCTTGACATTTCAACTGTAATAGGTAGTGAGGAAGTGAAATTAGCAATTTACGCCCTTTGAAATTCTGAAGACGGTGATTGGTTTTCGGGGTCCTGAACACAGTTAGGCTTCCAAAAAGTCTCTCACATGTACTATCTCTGTAGTCAGGAGAAGCAGCAGAATGTATTTGGAGTGTAATTCCACATATACCCATGGCATGTGTGAGCAATATATAATTTCAGTGACAACTTTGTGTATAAATGTGTATAAATTTTTTTTTTTGTCATTTTTCAATCACTTGTGACAAAAAAAATGAAATATTCAATAGGCTCAACATGCCTCTCAGCAGCAAATTCCTTGGAGTGTCTACTTTCCAAAAAGGGATCATTGGGGGGGGGGGGGAGTTTGTACTGCCCTGCCATTTTAGCACCTCAAGAAATGAGATAGGCAGTCAAACTAAAAGCTGTGTAAATTCCAGTAAATGTACCATAGTTTGTAGATGCTATAAATATACATTTATTGAAATTATTTTTACCCAAGAAATGTGGCTGAATACATTTTTTTTATAATAACAAAAAGTAGAAAATATCTTTTTTTTTTTCAAAATTTTTGGTCTTTTTTCGTTTATATCGCATAAAATAAAAATCCCAGTGGTGATCAAATACCACCAAATGAAAGCTCTATTTGTAGGGAAAAAAGGACGTAAATTTAATTTGGGTACAGCATTGCATGCAGCACGCAATCACTAGTTAAAGCAGCGCAGTGCCAAATTGCAAAAAGTGCTCTAGTCAGGAAGGGGGTAAAACCGTCCAGGGCTGAAGTGGTTAAAAATACTTAACTCCTGAACCTTATTCACCCCCTTGATGTATTTAAAGGTTTCAATCATGTCTCCCCTTCCCCTTCTTTCCTCCAGACTGTACATATTAAATTCCTCAAGTCTTTCCTGACAAGTTTTATCTCTCATGCCCCGTACACACGGTCGGATTTTCCGATGGAAAATGTCCGATCGGAGCGTGTTGTCTGAAATTCCGACCGTGTGTGGGCTCCATCGGACATTTTCCATCGGATTTTCCGACACACAAAGTTGGAGAGCAGGAGATAAAATTTTCCGACAACAAAATCCGTTGTCAGAAATTCCGATCGTGTGTACACAAATCCGACGGACAAAGTGCCACGCATGCTCAGAATAAATAAAGAGATGAAAGTTATTGGCCACTGCCCCGTTTATAGTCCCAACGTACGTGTTTTACGTCACCGCGTTCAGAACGATCGGATTTTCCGACAACTTTGTGCGACCGTGTGTAGACAAAACAAGTTTGAGCCAACATCCGTCGGAAAAAATCCTAGGATTTTGTTGTCGGAATGTCCGAACAAAGTCCGACCGTGTGTACGCCCTATCAGACCTTTCACTATTTTTGTTACCAGTCTCTGGGCTCATTCTATCTTATAAATTTATTTTTGTAAGCGAGGTCTCCAGAATTGGACACAGTAGTGAGGCCTAACTAAAGATGTATATAGGTAAAGGAGTTGGTGGATAGTTAAAGGGGGGAGGGAGAGGTGGGGAGGAATGTGGAAAGTAGAAAAAACTTATACGTATTTTCATTCATGCTAGTGGAATATGATGACATGTCGGATTATGTATGTCAAAACTTTTTCTGGAACCTAAACTGTTGGATTGTATGTTATTGTTTACTTCAATAAAACTTTTCAGAAAAAAAAAAAAAGATCTATATAGGGGTATTAGGACCTCCTTCCTCCTGTTGGTGATCCCTCTAGTGATGCATCCTAGAATTCTATTCGCTTTTCCCACTGCCTTGCCACGCTGTTTGCTTATTTTGCAATCATCTGAGATAAGTACTCCCAAAACTTTTCTCTATCAAGGGATTCTAAGCAGATACATTATTTTTCATTTAGACAGCGGCGGCTAGTCCACATCTCCATGCACCGGCCCCTAAGCTCCATGCGGGATGCAGGACGCATGGATTTCTATTAGTTTTTTCTTTTTTTTTAGAAGCACATGATTAGAGCCTAAAGCTCTAATTGGCTTAAAAAAGGGTGGGATCGGGGCGCAGAGTACTGTGCCCTGAGCCCACCCACTTGTGACATTAGTGAATGTTGATTCACTATGGTCTTCCTGCTTTTCCTCCTGGCCGATTAGGAAGCGGGTCCTAAGAACAGATTGGGTGGGAGGAGAAGCGACTGGATTGGCCAGGAGGAGAAGCCGGGGGAAACAGCCCGCGACCTGAATAGGGTAAGTGGGGGGGCTGGTGGGCAAGCGCCACTGTATTTAGACACACTGAACTGCAGTTTCCACTATTTTGAGCAATCTTCCAGTAATGCCAAATCCTGTTCAATGTTGCAGACACCTCCAGGGATATTAGCCCTATTGCACACCTTTGTGCCATCAGCAAAGAAACATATCTTACCCACCAACCCTTTAGTTATATCACTTACATACAGTATATATTAAATAGAACAGAACCCAGTACAGAACCATGTGGTACACCACCAGTGACTGGTCTCTGTTCTGAATAACCTCCATTTACAACCACACTCTGGTATATATCCTTTAGCCAACTGCATATGTACTGAACCACCCAAGGGTTAAGTTCTAGCTTGCACACATTTTTATTAGATCATTATATGGAACTGTAGTAAATGCCTGGTCCAAAATATTAGTGATATAGTCAAAAATCAGATTAGTCCCAAGTAAAGCCATGTTGCTTTGGGTCTAGCAAGTTGTGTGTTTTTACGTCATCAGTGATTCCAGTGGCGGCTGGTGCTCCATTTTTGGGGGGTGGCAAACCCCCCCCCCCCCAAATTCTGTCAGTCAAACCCCCCCACCGTTCGGTCCATCCACCAAAATCCCCTCCCGTCGCTCGTTTGATCGATAAACCAGCTACCACCCCTATCGTTCGCCTGTCCGCCCACCAGCCCCACCCTTACACTATCTAGGTTGCGGGTAGCTTCAGTGCCTTCCCCCTGCATATCCCACCTGCGTCTCCTCCACGGCTGGTCAATACGGTCGCTTCTCTTAAGACCCACTTCCTGATTGGCCGGGAGGAGAAGCAGGAAGACAATAGCCAGTATTAATATGTTATTGTCACACACCTAGGTGGGCTCAGGGTGCAGTGCTCTGGGCCCTGAGCCCACCCTTTTTTGAAGCCAAATAGAGCCTCAGGCTCTAATCATGTGCTTAAAAAACTCATTGAAACCATGTGTCCGTCACCCTGCATGTAGATTAGGGGCCGGGCGCATGGATTAGGGGGGCGGCCCCCACGGCCCTAATGGAGTGTCCGCCACTGAATGATTCTTTTTTTCAGGAGTAATTCTATTAACTTGACTACAAAAGATATAAAACTCACTGGCCTGTAATTGACAGCTTTTACCCTGCTACCCTTCTTGTGGATAGGTACAATATTAGTTGTCCACCAGGACTTTCGACAATCGCAAAAGTTTGGACCCAGACTCCAAACCTTATTGAAGTCTATGAGACCTGGACTTGAAAAATTAAAAGTCCCCATTTTGAAGGCTTATATGCAAATTATTGGCCATAAAAAGGGTATGGGAGCCCGGCTACGGCCCTGGGGGAATTGTACCAATGCAAAAAAAAAAACGTTGAAAAAAATTTTGTTTTTTAAGGAGCAGTGCTTTTAATTAAGCTTAAAGTGAAATAATAAAAATGAAAAATTCCTTTAAATATAGTGACTGGGGGATCCCCTTAGTCTGCTTGTAAAGTGGCGCATCTGTGCCATGTATAGAACCTGCTGCAGCAAAACTGAATTTTATAAAAAAAAAAAAATTACATTAAAATTGCCGGCGATACAATGCCATTGCTGGCAATAAAAAAAAAAAAAACAGCTTGGGGTCCCCCCCAAAATTCATACCAGACCCTTATCTGAACATGCAGCGCCCTGCCTCCTGAGCCATACCACATGCCCTCAACATGGGGGGGTGCTTTAGGGTGGGGGGGCTCTCCCTCCCATGTTGATGGGGCAAGGGCCTCTTCCCGACAACTGACTGGTACATGTTGGATCAGTGATGTCAAAAGGGGGCGGTGCCACCAAATGACGTTGACAGGTGGCCCCACCCCTTACCTTTATAAGAACTGTCAAACAGCGGAGCCTGCAGTTGGTGGTTGGCTTTCGCCACGGGCGAAGCTTTGTTTTGGGGCACGGCGGTGGTGGCGGGTGTCGTGATAGACTATGGATCTACGTGGGGGACAATTTTTTATTTTTAAATAAAGGAATTGTCAAAAACCGTGTGTGTTTTTATTTCTTTTTGACACTTTTTTAATGAATGAATAGGGGTACTATGTACCCCATACTCTTTCACATAGGGGGGACTGGATATGGGGGGCCCCTTGAAAAAGGGTGCCCCAGCCAAAGTGATGGGTTCCTGTGTTTCACCCTATGAATTGAAACAAAGGGGTGTGGGGGGGGGGGGTATGTGACAGTGCAAGGCCCCATGAAATTGGGAAAGGGATATATTTAAAGATGACACAGGACTTTCTTCAGGTTTGGTAGACCCGGATTGGTGCATGGAGCCTGAAGATTCCAAAGTGTCTTGAGTGGGATGGAACTTTCAATCCTGTGTCCAGGGTTTGCTGGACACCTGCAGCCTATGCATAAGCCAGGTATGATGAGAGCTCAGGGGAGTTGCTGCCATTGGGATACACAGCCTTTGTGTGATGATAGGGGTGTGCTCCAGCCAGGAGACAAGACTCTTGCCCACAGGACTGGGAGAGTCAGAACAGCTATATGTGTCCAGAGAGTCTAAGAAAGCTGAGGCAAATCCACAGAGGGGGCTGGAGGGAGTCTGAATTCCCAAGAAGTATGTGAGAACCTGGTGTACTAGGAGAACCCTAACTGGAGACCAGGAGTGGGCCCATACAGTGAGGCGTTTAAGACCAGTGCTAATAGCTGTGGAGCTGCTGAAGTGTGGCTAGGTGGGCTAGTATGTTTGGTTATTTGTTGTATTGATGAAGCTGAAAAATCCATGTTGAAAACTGTGTGAACTGTATGTTGTGTTGGACTTTGCTTTCCGGTTTAATAAAAGTGGGCTACCAGGGCCTTAAAACAGGAAATTTGGACTGACATGTCTCACTAAAATGCATCTATGTTGAGTATAAATACCCCATATCACGCTTGATATATGTAGTTATTAATAGAGATACCTTCTGATGAATGTTTCAGCAAATACCAATTGCAGGGGCTGCTGAGGATGATGCAGCATCTGTCTTTGTGTCAGAGACCTGAAGACAAGATGTGTGGTGATAAGGAGACCCTCCAGCCTTTATTCAACCAACCTGAAAAGTAGTCCTAATTATCTGGCAATCGTCTCTTCTGATCTGGTATTAGTAACATGGCCAGGACATGTAGCTGAGACCTTCTTTCTCTCTTTCTCTCCACTTCCTCCTTCCTCCAGGATCTTTTCCCAACAACCACATAGTTAGCAAGTGACATGCAGAATTATACATTACAGTGTGATACTAGCAGCTGACAGTAGAGAGCAACAGATCTCAACATTAGCTTTTATTTATCTGACTCCTTGTGTTATAAACATTTTAATTATAGATTTGGTGATGAAAGGGTTAAGCAAACCCTTCCTATGCTTTCCTCAGGGAACACGATGTTTGAGTTTAACATCATCTTTTTAAATAATGAGCATTTGTTTACATCCTCAGAAAAATAATGAGGATCATTTCCGCATAAAAATACAAATAAGTACGGATTCAAAATCATATTAAAATGCTTAATGTAGAGTTCCTGAACATTAACCTAAAATTAGCATATTTTTACCCTGCAAAATAAAACTGTGAAACAAACTAAATGTTTTCCAGAAAAACAATAAAAAATATGCACAGCCACATTATAAAAAAATATTGCAAAATTCTTATTGAGAAGTATAAACAAATATATTAATATTGGAAAGAAATAAGTTTACATAATTGTAATGCTTTGTTTTGGGTTTTTGATGAAGTGGTGGAGCGTAAAGCTGAATTCTACAGAAAGTGAAAATCCTCTCCCAGGGTGGGATTCTGCTACAAGGGTTAAATGCTCATTGAGGTTTAGGGGACCAGGAAAAGCAGCTTTACTTAGCCAATCCTCCGTCGCTCCAGCTTCTGTGCGTTGCAAGACTGGCCCACACTGCCTCTTATATTCTATCCCCCTGATGTCATAAAGACCAAAGCAGGACTCTTAGCCCTGGACTGGATGTGAGGTTGTCAAGGAACAAACCACCTCCGAAACATAGGGGGGCAGCATCAGCCTGAGAAACAGAGGATCCTGTAAGTAAAACTGCTTTTCCCAGTTCCCTAGACCTTAACAAGAATTTTACCCTTGCAGCAGAGGGGCGTAGGGGGGATGCCACTACAAAAGAGGGGCTTCCCACTGCAAGGTTATTTTTACTTTTTCTAGATTGGGCTTCACCATTTCCATTAGGATTTTATTTTTTGTCTGTGAAACCATTATGGAGAGTTTTCCTTACTTCCTGTCCTTTTGGCTTCTGTATAAAAAGTAAGGGGTGGTGTAGGTTGCCAGCACAGGAAATGAGGGAAAATATTCCTAACGATGTTAAATCCAACAACAAAGATGTCTTTTTGTGCTGACAGAAAGTGAGGGGGGGATCTTTTCAATTAGAAAACATGCAACCGTGGCAGACTCTGCAGCGTTTTGGTTTCTGGGAGGTCTTTGTGTCCTAGGTCCAGCTACTCTATCACTCTCCGGTGGCTTCCATCAGAGAGGATGCAGGGTTTTTGAGACCTCTTAACTTAGGTAGGGGTACAAGGCAGGATTGCCCACTTTCCCCCCTGCTCTTTGCCCTCGCCAATGAGTCATTGGCAGCTATGATACGTGCAGACAATCAGATAGTGGGCTTTCATTACGGGCAGTTGTGTGAGAAAATAACTATTTATGCTGATGACATGTTCTGTTTTTTTAGGGAACACCGACACATCCCTTAGGGAGGTCATGACAGTCATCACCTCCTTTAGATCATACTCTGGTCTAATGATCAATTGGGCCAAGTCTGCCCTACTGCCCCTTGATACTGATGTTTCTCCATCATTAGCCACTTTTTGCCCCGTACCTGTGGTCCAGTCATTTAAATTTTTGGGGGTGGTTATCTCTCCCACCATAACGGACTACTATGTACTTAATATTACACCACTTCTACATAGGTTTAAAGCTAAGATTACGGTGTGGAATAAGTTATGGTTATTGATAATTGGGAGAGCAAATCTCATAAAAATGATCCTTAAGCCCCAACTCCTTTAGTTTCTTCACAACTCCCCAGTGGTAATTTCTCTTTTTAATTTCAGACTTGTTAATACCATTTTTCGATCCTTGCTATGGAAGAACAAATCCCCTAGGTTTAAACTAGAACAGCTTCAGTGACCCAAAGATCAAGGGGGGTGCCTTGTCTAACCCGTGATTATATTACCTAGTGGCATAAATACAGCACCTGGTCAGGGCATTCTCAATTAGGACTAATCCCACACTCATTGTCCCCATCTGCATTATCCATTATGCGATTTCACATGAAAACACAGGACATACCGGGGGCTTAGGATCCTCATGTTTTAATACTTCTAACAGGCTATATCCTACATACTTTCTGATTTAAAAAATCGAGTTAAAGGTGCTGTCTATACAGAGCGTTAGGGGGCTCACAGACTACAGTCTGCTGTGGCATATATTCATGCATACGGAACTAGTGAACCTGCCATGTGAATTGCTCCGCTCCTTTAAGGTCTTATGGGCTGCCTTCCACCTCCCCTTCACAATGCACTTTTACTACCTCCAGCTTCGGCATTCCGTTCCCACCCAGGGCGTATCAGCTGACTGGTCTCAGTCCCCCTTACCAGTGTTTCAGTATGTTCAGTCTGTACAAGACACCAAGGTGTTTATTTCTAATTGCTATGGAATTCTATTGCCATCCTACCTAGAAGTTTACCCTTGTAATGCCTAAGAGAAATTGGAGCAAGATGTGAGTCTAATAGATGCTGAGCTATATGTCCTTGAGCCAATATTACATAGCTCACTGAACACGGCGCAAAGACTCTCCCAATTGTATATTGTGCTTCGTGCACATTATACTCCCCTAAAACTACATTGCATGGATATCCTACAAACTCCGCTGTGCTCTAAGTGCACCACTATGAATGGGGATCTTATACATCTTCTATGGCGCTGCCTCAAATTACATCGTTACTGGGAGGTAGTGGTCAGTACTATTAATTCATTCTGGACAATCTCCCACTTAGAACCTCAAAAAATAGCTATTAACAGAGCCATGTTTCAGGCACGTAGGCTTCTTCTGTTACAATGGAAGAGTGATAAAGCCCCTACTTATAAAGAATGGGTCTTGAGTATGGGGTATACTCTTAGACTTGAAAAATGTATATTACCTGTCCGCACAGATTTCATAGGTTGTCGGGTGACTAGCTAGCACCAGGTCTTACATCCATGGATTTAGTACTGGATAGAATATTGTGTTGAACTTTATCCTATAGCACTCAGGGGCGTTGTTGGAGCTATTCCCCTGTGTGTCTTATCGAACCTGGGAAAACGCCTCTATTTCTAGCATCAAGTTAGATGACTCTGTACTGTAATGTCTTTCTGTATATGCCTTGCGAGTGCCCACTGTTCTTTGATTAAGATGTGCTGTATATGGCACATAGATGCTCTGAAATTCCTTTATTCATGTATTTTGGCTGTGTATGTTATGTTTGCCTGTTCAAGTTTAATAAACTTTACTCCTTATTTAAAAAAAGAAAACATGCAACATTAAAGAATAATTAAAAAAAAATAGCAAAGGCTCTAAGGCCCCTTTCACACGGGGCCGATCCGCTCAGCTCCGTTGATCTCCGCTGAGCTGGCGGATGACAGGTCAGTCTCTGCTCACTGAGCGGGGAGGGACCTGTCAGAGCCCGCTGATCTCTATGGGGAGATCAAACGAAAACGGACAGCATGTCTGTTTTTATCAGATCTCATCCGATCCACCAAGATGGATGGCAGACGTATCACTATACCTCTGTCTTGAGCAGATAGGATGGCAGACCGGTGTCAGCAGGCACATCTACGCTGACATCCGCCTGTCCATAGGAGTCAATGGATGGCACTCTTGGATCTGCCTGAAAAACGGACTGGCGGATCCGAGCGGGCTTATCAAGTGAAAGGGGCTTAAGCCTTCCACACTCAATGAAATACAAAACAAAAACATTTACATTGGAATTTGGCTTTCAGTGATAAATCGGACCATTGCTTCTGATGCCTCTTAAAGAGCCTGCAATCTGTTACTGAACCTTATGCAGTCTTATGCCAGTACTATACACACTATTAAATAATGCACAATACAAACTATCCTGGGTCTGCCGCTTACTTAAAAGTGGTTGTAAACCTCAGACATAAAATTAGAAAAAAACAAATCACTCTATACTGTGCATTTGCCTCTCTACAAAATACTGAGTGTCATTTCTCTCTGCTGCCTGGTAGCTGGTACAGCAGGACTCACTTCTGGGAGATACGCCTGACACCAAGATTTAAAAAGGTGCCAGAGGAGGGAGCTGCAGCACACAGCCTGCAATTCATAACCACAGCTGTGCTTGTTCTCTATACTGTGTAAAGGGGGGGGGGGGGTGTCCCTTCCCTCCAATCAGGACTCAGAGGTTTCGGCTCTGTGAAGACTTCAGACCCCGTTCCCTTGCTCCTATGACTAAGAAGAAATCCTTTCATCTGTGTGTTTTCAGAATGATCTACAGAAGACGGACTTTAGATGCACAGCTACAACTTATGTAGGAGGATTTGTTTAAAATCTATGTATCATCTAAAGCCAGTCACTTCACTGGGTATATATAAGGATTTACAACCACTTTACTTTAAGCCAATGTCACACTTGGGATTCTGCTGTAATAGGTGGTGTCCAATTTCTCTAGTCAGTGTTCTATGTTTGTTCATCTCTTTATATGCATGATTAGTTATAGTGTTATTCACTATTATACACTAAAAAATGAGACTTAACTCTAAAAATTGTTATTGTTCTAAAACTGAAAGTAGTTTCAGTATAAACATTTTTTACTTTGCACATGATACTCTTGTTTGAGCATCTACAGTATCTCACAAAAGTGAGCACACCCCTCACGTTTTTGTAAATATTTTATTATATCTTTTCATGCGACAACACTGAAGAAATTACACTTTGCTACAATGTAAAGTTGTGAGTGTACAGCTTGTATAACAGTGTAAACTTGCTGTTCCCTCAAAATAACTCAACACACAGCCATTAAAGGGGAACTTCAGTCTGCTCACATAATTTGTAATAAAAACATCTTTGCCATTCTGAAGCTTCCCTCCAACCACTTTGCATATTATTTTATATATACTGTGATTCTGTACTTGCTAAATATGCTGCAGAAATCTCACTCCACACAGTCTGGGATTTTGTTCAGCAGCCTATACAAGTGCAGCGTATAATCTTCTGCAATTAAGAACAGCTATCAACATATAGCTTCAAGCTATAACAATATTATAAGAGGAGTTTTTTTGAATAGACTAGATATTGGACAGTACATATAGCAGTCATTCATTTTTTTACAGGTGGTAACCTGCGGATTATTCATTTATCTATTTGTGGAGCATATGATTACGATTAAGTGGCTGTATGTTTTCTGACCATACCATATTATATTTTTATTTTTTTACTGACACTAAGAGAGATCGATTTATTAACCATTTTTGCACGGGATTTAATATTGATTGGAAGGTTAATTTTAGCGCAACACATTATTTCACTTGTAGCAAATTTACACTGTTATACAATCTCTACACTCACTACTTTACATTGTGGCAAAGTGTAATTTCTTCAGTGTTGTCACATGAAAATATATAATAAAATATTTACAAAAATGCGAGTGATGTGCTCACTTTTATGAGATATTGTACTTTTCAGACTTTCTAATGGTATGTATTTGCGCGTATTTACGCGCATATTTGCATATATGCGTTCACGAATTTCCACGCAAATGCACGCAAACTTATTCTCGTGTTCTCTTTCTGTACTATATATAAATTAACATTTGTGCATATTTGCGCGCATTAGGCATAAATTACTGACCAAAAAAGTTGATTTTTCTATTTTTAAAATGAATGGGCTGTATTTTAGCTCAGTAAAAAAAAAAAAAGGCTGTACAGAACTTTTTCAAGTTGCAGTGGGCAAGAGTCCTAATGCATTCCCTGCATTAAGGTAAAAAATGCCCCACTACCTGCAGCTGTCAAACTGTGAGGAGCAAGTGGGAGCCACTAGATAGCTTTTACAAGTGGTGTAAAGGGTCCCCCTACCCCACCCCACCACTCTCTGCTCCCTCTCCGGGCTTTCCAGTCCCATCGGAAGGCTGGCAGTCACGTCAATAAATAATAATAAAAAAGGAAGCACCCCTGTGATCGCGTGCAAAGGTGAACGCATGCATAGGTTGCGCACGCATTTGTAAACAATGTTCGCACCACACATGTGAGGCATCATCGCAAATGTTATAGCAAGAGCAATAATTCTAGCAACAGACCTCCTGTGTAACTCTAAACTGGTAACCTGTAAAGACTTTTAAAGCATTGCCTAATGAGTTTTTTAAGTACCATAGTTTGTCGTCATTCCATGATCGTGCGCAATTTTAAAGGGTGACATGTTAGGTATCTATTTACTCAGCATAACATCATCTTTGATTTTTTACCAAAAAATCAATATTGTGTTTTTGTGCATTAAAATTAAAGTGTATTTAAAAAAAAATGCGTATGGAAAAAACAATAATGTTCAATTTACATGTTTCCTTATGTTTAAAGTGTACCTACAGTATGCCTTGCTCAAGCAAAGCAAAGCATTAATTTCCCCTTAATGACAGTCCCACCATGGCATGTCCATCTGCCAAAGTAAGGACACCATCCAGCCGTTTAGTTACAATGGCTGGAAGTAAAGAGACTAGAGTGTATCTCTGGCTTGCTCAAGTAGGGCAAAGCAACAATTTCACCTTGGTAGCAACCCCAGCAGCTAACCCCTAGCTTTAGGGGTTAAGAGAAGAAGCCCTATATAAGTCATGATTTGGAGCTTATACGTACAAGGTGGAGGCCTATAGACATGGGCAGAATGTCGGGAGACGTGCTGGTTCAAAAATAAATGGCTGACATTCTGCCCATGTGTATGTCGGTCTGTCTGACAGAAGTCGGCTGGAAAGCCAGCATCCAACCGACTCCTGATCAGCGCTCTCCACCAATGGCAGAGAGCGCTAATCAGAGTGTTCTGGCCAGGGGGGGTCCCCTGTCAGAACACAACAGCTCAGTGGGGGAGATCGTTATACAAACCTTGCATGGTGATCGCTATACTAACCTTGCATGGTTAATACAGCGGCTCCGACCAGAATTTACAGTTTTTTTTTGTGCAACCCGCTGGATTGCACAAAAGAAAACTGTAGTGTGTACCTGGCTTATCTCCCAGCCCCCTTGTGATTGTGCTGTGTCCAAGAGACCAATCAATTAGCACCAATGCTGTCAAGTGGGGGAGAGGAGAATAAGTCACATGAAGAAAAGGATATTTTTCTTTGTTTCTGGTAGCCATCAGAGAGTCAAGTAAGTAAAAGGAAAATAGAAAATAAGTATAAGCAGCGGTTAGAGCCACCATTAAAGTAAACCTGTTGCTCTGCCTTGCATGCACTTTAAATATAATTAAAGAATGTGTGTTTTCTATTTTGTAGATAAGCATAGATATTCGAAAAAAATATGGCAAACCTCCTAATCATCATAATCATCAAAAGAAATCATTATTATAAATTGCCTAAATATTTCACTAATCAGACAGCTGCTACAGTCCTCAGCTACAAACCAAATGCATGTATATGTCAGAGCATTACTTATCTTGGCAAATTAAATGCCCAGTAAATGATCTGTAACATCCGTATTTGCTTTTTTGCTTTACTTTAAAGCAGTTGACCTTTATAATGTTGAGATAACCAAATTCATTTACATTAATGCAAATTGCCTAATTTGTAACTTCACAGTAACTTTGCTTGATTCAAAGATTACACTTTATGATAAATTGTTTGCAACTGTGAAGTCAGCTAACATTTTGTAATGAGAAACATTAAAGACACATAATGCAAAAATATATCCGAGAGAAACACAACACAACTGTCTCCAAGGTGCCCTTTGACACCTTCTCTATACAGTAAATGCACTGAAGGAAGTGACAATTTACCATCATGTATATCTCATTAGGTTACAGCAAGGGACATTCTAAAATATATTACTATGCTAAACGTGTTAATGTTTTTAACCACTTGCTTACTGGGCACTTAAACCCCCCTCCTGCCCAGACCAATTTTCAGCTTTCAGCGCTGTCACACTTTGAATGACAATTGCGCGGTCATACAACACTGTACCCATATGAAATTTTTATCATTTTTTTCCCACAAATAGAGCTTTCTTTTGGTGGTATTTGATCACAGCTGGGATTTTTATTTTTTGCTAAACAAACAAAAAAAGATGGAAAATTTTGAAAAAAAAAAAAATCATGTTTCATAGTTTATTATAAAATTTTGCAAACAGGTAATTTTTCTCCTTCATTGATATGCGCTGATGAGGCGGCACTGGTGGGCACTGATAGGCTGCACTGATGGGCACAGTTAAGGCGGCACTTATAGGCACAGTTAAGGCGGCACTGATGGGGACAGATAAGGCGGTACTGATGGGCATAGATAAGGCGGCACTGATGGCCACTGATGGGCGCTGATGGGTGGCACTGATGGGTGGCACGGATGGGTGGCACGGATAGGTGGCACAGATAGGAACCACTGATGGGGGGCACTGATAGGCACTTATGGTCACTGGTAGGTGACATTGATGGGCAATGATAGGTGGCACTGATGTGCAGCACTGTTGTTGTGGCACTGATGTGGGCGCTGATGGGTGGCACTGTGGGCGCTGATGGGTGGCACTGTGGGCACTGATGGGTGGCACTGTGGGTATTGATGGATGGCACTGTGGGCACTGATAGGTGACGCTGGTGGGCACTGGTAGGCGGCATTGCTCCCTTTTCCTAGGTGTCACTGGCAGGGAGCAGATGATCGCCGTGATCGGGACTGATGTCTCTCTCACGGCCGCCGGTGATCGGCCTTTTTTTTCCTCCTCACGCTGTCAGCGCGAGGAGAAAAAATAGCCGATTACCGGCTCTGTTTACATCGCATGATCAGCTGTCATTGGCTGACAGATGATCATGTGGTAAGGGGTTGGGACCGACCCCTTACTCTGATCTGTGATCAGGCGAGTCTCATAGACTCGCTGATCACCGAGCGCGTCGCACGCGCCCTGCAGGGGGCGCGCAGGCCGCACGTGCACGGGACGACATCAATAGACGTCGTCCCGGCAATGTAGGTCCGCGCTGTTGCCATCATTTGGCAATAGCGCGGATCTGAAGTGGTTAAAGGGAGTCAGTCATGAGTAAATGATGTGAGATGCCATTTCTATGTTAGTTTCTTGGCATTCCCACTAATGCTTTGGATTTAGTACTGTCTAAGTCAATGGCCTGGAACAAGTAATAAGATCAATTCTCACACTTTTCTAACACACATCTACTGCATGTGTATATTTAAGTCTATGACTTAAATACACTTAAGGTTACACTAAATTCTGATAAAAAAAATCTATCCAAGTATGTAGTTATGTGTTTTTTCGGTATTTGTTTTTTACATAGCAAAAAATAAAAAGCCCAGTGATGAATAAATACCACCAAAAGAAAGCTCTGTATGTGTGAAAAAAATTACATAAATTTAATTTGTGTACAGTGTTGCATGACCGAGCACTTGCCAGTTAAATTAGCACAGTGCTGAATAGCTAAAAACCCTGGTTATTAAGAGGGCAAAACCTTCCGGAGGTAAAGAGGTTAAGATAAAACTGCCAAAGCTATGATCTGCTCAATCACAATCACTTTTACCTCAGAACGCTTTATTATAATAATGTGTACATGGAACTAGTGTGGCAATAGCACAGGCAACTTAGCTGTGAATGCCTACAAGCCTACCCAGTTGAGGGACATATTCTTGTCTCTGTCCCTAGGTGAATTTGGTAGTCTGCTTATCTGTGGATTTTTCACTGTGAATAACTGAATAACTGGAAGCATAGTTATATGTAAAAAAAAGAAAAAGGATGTTCACCGTGCCAGTAAAATCTATTTCCACAGGACACATGCTTCTTCAAATCTTCTCAGTTGGATTATTGAAAGCTACCTTCAGGTGATTGGATGCTGGCAAAAAAGCTACTGGGACACCCATATAATTACTTCCACTCCCACCTATACTCAGTTTTGAAGTAAACACATACCAAAGCTCTCTAACCCAAATGCAAACAGGGTCAGGGCAATTAGGTTGGAGGTTTGGTATTCATATACATTAGGAATGGTGCCCACGGAACAGTTTGGTATACTTATATACAAACCAACCCTTTGGTCCGAGTTAGTTTTGTAGTAAGCAATAGGGAGATCATAATAACAAAGGCCAGAAGTATATGGAGAATTTTTACTCCTTCACATAATGGGCAGCTACAGTTGGTTGCACAGCAAATACCACACACATCTCCTCAGTATCAAACAGGAAAAATCTCAAAACAGCATAGGCCAGGAAGACATCAGAGTTGGAGACAGGAACAAAGTCACAGCTCAAGCCCGATAAGATGGGTTGTCACTGCCGACTGCAGAACCATTGCAGAGAGAACATCAGTATATTTATTTAACTGAAAAATCTGTTATTCTCATCTTACTACACAAAATTCCAAGAATTTTAGGGCTACCTCAGAGAAAAAAAACTTGCGCTAGTTAGTTAACTGGTGAGACTTCCAGGATTTCAGTATCCAACCTGAATCTATCAGCTTCTGTTGATAATACAAAAAATAGTACGAACAGAAAAATGCAGATTTGAAGAAAATACATACACTCCAAGGACACAAAGTGAAACTAAGCAGGTGGGAGGAGCTATAGCTTATAGGGAACTAGCCTTCGGTTTCTATGTGCCTAGTTTGCATTGCTCCTGTAAGAAGCAGTATAACATTTGGTTGCTTTTTATCCATAAAGCTGTGTCCCTCAACAGACAAGAGAAAAAAAGAATTTGATAAAAGCCCTAGTGTATGTTTGTGTGCGTTTGCAGAAGTTCACATACCAGCTGGCGCGCAAGATTCCATGCTTTGGTGTTTGAAATGGAGATTCAAATAGATATACTCTCATATACTGTATATGCTGCTTTTTTTATAGCGATTGCTATTTTTTTTGGCACATGCACATTTCATCGCTTAGCAAGCCAGACACATTCTTTTTTTGGTTGTTTTGTTTTAATTTAAAATAAAATGTTTTGATATGCATGTCATATTACACTTTATCAGAAGAGAAGGCATTAAAGCAGCATTATATGGAAGATCAATGTACATGGAATACTAAGACTGTACCATGCGCACTGACCATTAGGGTAGGATTAGACAGAGGTTCAGGCGCTGTGATTTATCCCTGCTTTTGTTCATTTGATTTAGTAAATCAGCCCCACTAAGCCATTTGTCAAAATATTGTTTATTCAAATGTGACACCTGTGGGCCTTTTCTATCACCCATAAAATGAAAAACTCCCAATGCTTTTAATCCTACGTTCCTACAACAAAATGGTCAGGGACCCTCCTTCTTTGGGGGCCTCAATGACAAATTTGTTGTAGCCCAAGTCTAGAAAATAAGCCAGGATGAAAGAATGTAAACATTGGGGGTATTTCATAAAGGTCTCATGGGTTACAGTAAAGACCTACCGGTATGGTTTTTGCATTACACAATATTTTTACAAATGACGCAGTGCATTTAAACTACTGTCTAAATGAGCAAGTTAATGTAAAAGGTGAACCTAGATTTAAAAAAAGAAAAAAAGCAGTAACTTTGTTAACTCTGTGGCTTGGAAGTGCTTGAATTATGAATTCAGTTGCCAACAGAGTCACTAGTACTTGCAGGGATGTCCTCATATTTGTATCAGTTACTTCCAGTTGCTCTAGGTTACCCCATGACTCAAAAATGGAAATGGTCAATTTAAATGATGTGGATGAGGGAAAAGTCTATGCACTTCATGAAGCTCAGCAGAATTTGCTATGTAAATAAATAAGATCCAACCGTGCAGGCTGCAGTGGCCAACAGTCATTAGTGATTAAGCACTGCAGCAAATGTTAACCACAACCTTAGAGTTTATTACAAAATTTGTGATCAGGTACAGCAGGGCGAAGGGGAGATTCAGTCTCACAGTAGTGCAATCAAGAAACTTACAAGTAGTAGCACCCAATTAGGAAAGTCTGCCATTGCTATATGCTGTCAGAAGACAAAAATAAAAGCAATTTATTTTTAAATATGCCAAACTATTTATATTTAAAAGTGGTTACCACAACCAATGTATAGTTTGCTTGGTTTTGTGTTGTCAACTAATCTTGTGCTCTGTATCTAGGATTTGACAGAGAAGATGGTGTATCAGTTCTCAGGAGCTCATATGGCTACTGAGCATCACTACCTGGTAAGACATTACCTATAAATAATGCAAGAGCTTTAGCTGTGAACACAGTGGAGATCTGCTTACCTTTGGTTCCATGGAGATGAAGTTATGTGTTCCACGGCTTGACAAAACTGACCTCTTGATAGTTGTACTGTGGTAAAAGTGATAGTAATTCTGGAGTGACCCAATCTGTGGTAAAAAAAAAAAAAAAAAACACAAAGGGGTTTTAGGTTTTAAAAACAGCATAGGCCTGGGTTATGGTGTATAACACTACTTTTATGCACAAATTAAATTGATAAATTATGCATTATCTAGCAGCTAGAACGTTACTTGAGCCACAAAGATCATCTTTCAAAAGAAGGACATGTGATATGAAATGGATGTGGATGTCCTTCAGGCACTAACTGCATAACCAAAGATTATAACTAAGCTTCTATGGCAGCCTGTGTCTACCTTTTTAATGTTTAATTTATATGCAGAGTTTTATATCAACGCACGTCCACAGTAACACATAACAAACTGCTTAAAAAAATGCCAAAATGACTAGCGCTATTAAAAGGCATTTTGTCGAGCTTTCCAAAGGAAATATACTGTTAAATGGACAATGATAATATTTGGATCGTTAACTTAAAGGACCCATAGGAGTTGTGAAATTAGGAAAACTACAAAAAATGTGTAACACTGTATGGAAGTAGAATAAATTACAGATAAAAATAAGTGCAAAATGGTTATTAAATTATCGCAGGATAGAACATTATTTCTAGAAAACATACATTTGGTCTTTTTTTTTTTTTTTTGCACTTTAAAACCGCTTTTCAGATAGTGGAGAAGGGATACTACTATACGTGGCTTCTTCCTTACCTTTTGTCCCAATGAAAACAGTTTTACTGGACAGAAAGTGAGGGAAAATCCATAAGTGGGACACAGAGAGCAATCGAAAAAAAGGTGTTCTAGCCTCTCACTACTTCACCACTTTTAATTTCTGTCTATGTTGCTGTTGAATGTTTACCCTCGCTTCCTGTCTGGTGAAACTACTATCACCAGGACGGGAAATGAGGGGAAATAGAATACCCAGATGGCCAAGGGAATGCAGCTAGGGTTCCAAACCCTTGCCATGTTTTTCAAAACTAAAAGAAAAGGTTTTGGCTGATCATACACTTACTTAGATAAGATACAAACACATCTTTAGGTTTTAAGAAGAAACAGTTTTTTAATAGCTTGTTTTATAACAATAAGTTAGCTCAGTCTAATAAGTGAAGACCTCCATCCAAATTGGTTTAAATGATAATAGGGAAGGCTGTATTTATTTTTATATTTGTCTTTTGACCCTGCTGTGATCTCTTCTCCCTAATGATTCTATCTGAGTTTGGCACAGGAGCAGAATGGGGAGGAGTTTGCCTGAGGAACTCCAAGGAACTGTACCTAAATGTCAGGGCTGCACCTGACTTTAGTAAACTGAAACTGGACAGACAGCACTATGCATACTATCATTGCATTTTTTATGGCTGATTGAATAACTCCATTCATTGTGTTTCATTTAATTAAAAACTAAAAAAAAAAAAGTTTTCCTACTTAAAATTTTGATTTATCAAATGTTCTTTCTTATAATTAAACTTGAAACTCTTTATAATTAAAAGATAAACGTTCTATATTCTGCAGAATATAATGTATGCTGCTATGCTCACTACAGATTCTTACTGCATGTCAATGAATGGGCAACCAAATTCCTTTCTGCTTTCATTTTGACTTAATCAAAACAAAAACCAAACTGATCATCATGTTATGTCTCAATCAGCAGATTGTTTTGATGAGCAAACTGTATTGCTGTAAAAGGACACAGTTTATACAAATCTATTAAATTAGTACTGATACATTAACTGGTTCCTTACCAGCGCACGCAGATGTACATCGGTAGAATGGCACGGCTGGGCAAATGGGTGTACCCGTATTTCCCTTTGAATTTGCCGCCGTACCATTGCGTGCATGCCGCCGGCGACGCGCGTGCCAGCCGGGAGCTCCGTCAGTCGGGTCGCGGGTCTCGCGGACTTGATCGCTGCAGGGATACCCACAATCGCCTCACGGAGAGGACGAATGGGAAGATGCTGATGTAAACAAGCATCTCCCCGTTCTGCCTAGTGACAGTGTCACTGATCTCTGCTCCCAGAGATCAGTGACATGTCACACGTAGCCACACACCCCCACAGTTAGTAACACTCCCCGGGACATACTTAACCCCTCCCTAGCCCCCTAGTGGTTAACTGCCAGTGTCATTTGCACAGGAATCAGTGCATTTGTATAGCACTGATTGCTGTATAAATAACAATGGTCCCAAAAATGTGTCAAAAATGTCCGATGTGTCCGCCATAGTGTCACAGTCATGATAAAAATCGCTGATCGCCAACATTACTAGTAAAAAAAAAAAATTTTATAATAGAAATGCCATAAAACTATCCCCTATTTTGTAAACGCTATAACTTTTGCGCAAACCAATCAATAAACGCTAATTGCAATTTTTTTTTTACCGAAAATATGTAGAAGAATACGTATTGGCCTAAACTGAGGAAAAAATATGTTTTTTTAAATATTTTTTGGGAATATTTATTATAACAAAAAGTAAAAATGAATGCGTTTTTTTCAAAATTGTCGCTATTTTTTTGTTTATAGCGCAAAAAATAAAAAACGCAGAGGTGATCAAATACCACCAAAAGAAAGCTCTATTTGTGGGAAAAAAAGGACGTCAATTTTGTTTGGGAGCCACGTCGCACGACCGCGCAATTGTCAGTTAAAGCAACGCAGTGCCGAATCGCAAAAAACGTCCTGGTTAAGGAAGGGGGTAAATTCTTCCGGGGCTGAAGTGGTTAACATACATGTGTGCATGCGTCATCTTGTTCTCCTTATGCCGCGTACACACGACCGGACTTTACGGCATACTTAGTTCGGCCGACTTTACGACGGACTTTCCGAATGAACGGACTTGCCTACACACGATCAACCAAAGTCCAACGGATTCGTACATGATGACGTGTGACCGGACTAAAACAAGGAAGTTCATAGCCAGTAGCCAATAGCTGCCCTAGCGTCGGTTTTTGTCTGTCGGACTAGGATACAGACGAGCGGACTTTTCGACTGGACTCGAGTCCGTCGAAAAGATTTTAAACATGTTTCATTTCTAGGTCTATCGAACTTTTGGGGGGGGGGGGGGGGGAGTCCGTTTGAGCCCACACACGATCGAATTGTCCGACGGACTCCGGTATGCCGAACCAAGTATGCCGTAAAGTTCGGTCGTGTGTACTCGGCATTAATTTTCTAATAACACATGCATTAGAAAAAGTTAATTGGGTGTGTGTATACGATATTGTAGTAGCAACACCTAAATGTCCACAAACACAGCTAGTACATTTTAACTGTTTTAGTGAAGTTAAAGAATGCTATAATCTTCATTAGTTATATACTGCTGTCAGTGGTGCATGTTGGAGATTGCTGCTCACTTCTATTTTTAATTGTGAAAAAGTGTTGTCACTGGGAAAGGATGTGAGGAGATTGCACCTCACCACTCCTTACTTTCTTTAGCAGTGCCAAAGAAAAAAAAGAAAAACTTGCAGATGATCTGACCTTTCCTCTCTTTATTCTCAAAACAAAAACGTTTTAGCTGGAGCTTATTTTAAGTTCGTAATATTATAAGGAAAAGGGGAAGGGGAAAATATGGGACTTTATATGAAACACATGCGACCATGCATCTCCATCCCTAAATCTATAAGGGAAAAGGGATTGGGGCTTTGTATGAGACATAAAGTAGAGGCTAGGTAAAAATTGTAATAACACTTTTATTAACATAAACATATATTGTGTCATAGCAATATTGTGCATATGTGGAACTATTTCATATACAGTATCTCACAAGAGTGAGTGTACCCCTCACATTTTTGTAAATATTTTATTATATCTTTTCATGTGGCAACACTTAAGAAATAACACTTTGCTACAATGTAAAGTAGTGAGTGTACAGCTTGTATAACAGTGTAAATTTGGTGTTCTCTCAAAATAACTCAACTCACAGCCATTAATGTCTAAACCGCTGGCAACAAAAGTGAGTACACCCCTAAGTGAAAATGTCCAAATTGGACCCAAAGTGTCAATATTTTGTGTGGCCACCATTTCTTTTCCAGCACTGCCTTAACCCCCTTGGGCACGGAGTTTAGCACAGCTTCACAGGTAGCCACTGGAGTCCTCCTCCACGACGACATCATGGAGCTGGTTGATGTTAGAGACCTTGCACGCCTCCACCTTCCGTTTGTGGATGTCCCACAGAGGGTTTAGGTCTGGAGACATGCTTGGCCAGTCCATCACCTTTACCCTCAGCTTCATTAGCAAGGCAGTGGTCATCTTGGAAGCGTGTTTGGGGTCGTTATCATTTTGGAATTCTGCCTTGCGGCCCAGTCTCCGAAGGGACGGGATCATGCTCTGCTTCAGTATGTCACAGTACATGTTGGCATTCATGGTTCCCTCAATGAACTGTAATTCCCCAGTGCTGGCAACACTCATGCAGCCCCAGACCAGGACACTCCCACCACCATGCTTGACTGTAGGCAAGACACACTTGTCTTTGCATTCCTTACCTGGTTGCTGCCACACACGCTTGACACCATCTAAACCAAATAAGTTTATCTTGGTCTCATCAGACCACAGGACATGGTTCCAGTAATCCATGTCCTTAGTCTGCTGGTCTTCAGCAAACTGTTTGCAGGCTTTCTTGTGCATCATCTTTAGAAGAGGCTTCCTTCTGGGATGACAGCCATGCAGACCAATTTAATGCAGCGTGTGGCGTATGGCCTGAGCACTGACAGGCTGACCCCCCACCCCTTCAACCTTTGCAGCAATGCTGGCAGCACTCATACGTCTATTTCCCAAAGACAACCTCTGGATATGACGCTGAGCATGTGCATTCATTTCTTTGGTCGACCATGGTGAGGCCTGTTCTGAGTGGACCCTGTCCTGTTAAACCATTGTATGGTCTTGGCCACTGTGTTGAAGCTCAGTTTCAGGGTCTTGAAAATGTTCTTATAGCCTAGGCCATCTTTATGTTTTTTTTTCAGATCCTCAGAGAGTTCTGTGCCATGAGGTGCAATGTTGAACTTCCAGTGACCAGTATGAGAGAGTGAGAGTAATAGCACCAAATTGAATACACCTGCTCCCCATTCACACCTGAGACATGGTAACACTAACGAGTCACATGATATCGTGGAGGGAAAATGGCTAACTGGGCCCAATTTGGACATTTTCACTTGTGTACTCACTTTTGTTGCCAGCGGTTTAGACATTAATCATTGTGTGTTGAGTTATTTTGAGGGGACAGCAAATTTACACTGTTATACAAGCTGTACACTTACTATTTTACATTGTAGCAAAGTGTCATTTCTTCAGTGTTGTCACATGAAAAGATATAATAAAATATTTACAAAAATGTGAGGGGTGTACTCGCTTTTGTGAGATACTGTATATCACTCAGGAGTTCAGCTTTCAACTTCCTTAGAAAATTGTAACTGTGCCAGGAAATCTTCTGTTTGTACTGTACCATTGCCCTTCCATGTGCACCTTACTTCAAAAGCTATTTATATATTTGGGTGTCTACCATTCTTGTATAGCTTGCTCAGTGGACTTGGCATTAGGACACATTGGTTGCCTTCAGCTACCCTTGTGCTCTTGATGGGCTACTAATGTGTCCCTGTGCCTTTAAGGGGGAATGGACTCCCTCCAGGCATACCTGCCCTTTATTTATCCATTGATATATATGCTCAAACTTGGAGACTCTCAAATTTAAGAGTTAGGACCGCACTTCATAGAGGAGCCTTGGCGAGGCAGTGCGGCTTCCACATATATTTGCTAATGTGTGCAACTAAAACCCTTGTTTTTAATGTAAACTGTTAGAATCTTTTTTTTTTTTTTTGTTTCTTGCAGGCTAGCTGGTAAGTGTTTGTTTGTACTGTGCAATGCCCTTCCGTGTGCACCTTACTTCAAAAGCTAGTTATAATTTGGGGTGGGTGCTATTCTTGTATTCTTTAGAAAATCAACCATGACAAGTTTCCCTGCTGTTACCTTTCATTCTCATGAAAGGTGTGTTTCACTGGATTCCGCACCATATGGTGCAGCAAGCAGGAATTCTTGGAATGGCCAGATAAAGGAACAAACATTCAAACTTTTTCATGCTTTCTGATGGTCAGAGGCAACACGACATGAGGTTGTACTTTTTCTTAGAGTACACTTGGGTTATACTGTATACACATTTACATAACTAAAGTGCATAGTAATAATAAAGCAAATCATTTTTTCATAAAACGCTGCCCCATATCTTGCTGCTGAAAATAAACGTATTTTTATAGAACAACTATGAAGATAAATACATTTTTTGAAGTTCAGATAAGTGATGATTTTGCTACATGCCATTCAAGCTATGTTTTACTTATCTGATAAGAAACCTAAAGAATTTACATTGCCTCAAGGAAGTGAAGTTTGGCTTTGATCTACCATCATATTGCAAGCTTATTTTTTTTAAACAGTTTATGAAATACAATAGACATAAAATGTTTACGAACATAATTTTAAACTGCTTTTGAGACTTCTAGAAATAACAGTACAATAGAAGTAGTTAAGACTGAAAGACAAAACAAAACAAAACAAAACAAAAGGATTCCTTGCTTCAATATATATATTTTGTGTCTAGGGGTGGCCATAAATAGACAGATATTTCTGCAAGGTTGAATACCCTACTCAACCTTAAACGAGTCATTTTGAGATCTTGCCCTTAAACTCTCCCAAACCTAACCATACCTCCCAACAGTTTCAGATTGCATGGGACTGTCCCGCATTTTGACCCTACTCCCGCTGTCCCATGTACAGAGGTTAGCAAAGGTCTGATCTGTACACTGTGCTCACAGCTAATTAGTATGAAAATTGCAGAGTGGTTTGCATATGAATGAATCAATGTTTGAATGAGCTGACTACAAGATGTGCATATGAATGAGTTTTACCAGCACTATGGGGAGGGAGGGGTTTGGCACTGGAGGAAGGGGGGGCTGATGGGGACGGAGGAGGTCTGTAGTAGAGTGGGTAATCTGTAGTAGTGGAGAAAGTCTGTATTTGTGGAGAAGAGGATTTCTGTACTGGAGGGGGGCTGTACTGATGAGGTGGGAAAGGTTCTGTACTGGTGAGGATGAAGAAGGTTTATACTGAAAGAGGGGGTCATCTGTACAGGTGGGAAAGGGCGGGGCTCTGTACTGGTGGGGAGGGAGGAAATATGTACTGATAGGGAAGTCTGTACTGGAGGGGAGAGGTCTGTACTGGTGGAGAAGGAAGGGGTCGGCACTGGAGGAGGGGTCTGTACAGGTGGGTAGAGAGAAGGTCTGTACTGGTGGGGGGTATGAACTAGTGAGATGTCTAAACTGGTGCAGAGTGAAGGGGTCTGTAATGTGGAGGGGTCTGCACTGAGAAGGTCCTAGGAGGGGGTATGTGCTGTGGGCGTGTTTAGGGCTGTGGTGGGTAAATTTGTACTGGGTGTAAATTCGGGCTTTGGAGGAAACATCTGTACTGCGTGGGATATGGCAGCAATTTATCCTGGGGGGGGATTTTTAGTTGACCACTGACCTATGTGTTACACATTGCTGATCCCTCCACTCTGTCGATGTTTATCCCTGTATTCTCTGCAATACGGTTAGGTTGCTGCACTATAAATAGCTAGCTAAACAAATACATACATAATTATTGACAATTACCTTCTGTTTCTGTCCTTATTATGACATATGCTCCTGTCCTTATTATGATAAATCTTCCAGTGCCAGGTGCTGCAAGAATATTTGTAAACTACATCTGTATGGTCATGCGCACCTTCACTGGCCACATCCACTTGCAGTGCGCTACATGTGCAACATCCTGTTCCTTTCAAAATTTTCCCTTGTTGTCAAGTTCAAAAGTTGGGAGGTATGTGTGGTAATTTAAGTCTTTTACTTCTGCTTTCAGGACTACTCATAGGGATCACTAACGGTAGACAAGAAATAACTCCTAGGAATCCAAAAAAAGTGCCTTTAACCCCCCTGGCGGTATTCCCGAGTCTGGCTCGGGGTGGATTTTCAATACCAGAAGCGGTATCCCCGATTCAGACTCGGGATCGCATCGCAGGATCCTTGTAGATGTTACTTACCTTGTCCCCTAGATCCTGCAATGTCTCCCCGCTGTGATCGGCGAGCCGCCGTATCTCGCTCGATTCACAGTGCCGAGCTCCATTCCCTGTGAGCGTTGCGACGCACGGGGACAGAGTTCGGCACCAAAATTCAAAAAGTAAAACACACAGTATAGATACATTATACTGTAATCTTACAGATTACAGTACTGTATCAAATAATTAGACATCCCCTTTGTCCCCTAGTGGTCTGTCCAGTGTCCTGCATGCAGTTTTATATTATAAAAATTGTTCTTTCTGCCTGGAAACCGGAGATTGTCCATAGCAACCAAAACTGTCCCTTTACATCAAAAGTGGTTTTAGACCAGCTAGAAAACTCGCAGAATTGAGTGATAGTGATTTGTGGGGAAATCCGTCACCAAACACTGAAAGTAACGAAAGCGACAATTCTGCAACTGAGCAAATTTCAGTGTTTTTGATTTGATTACATAATTGAATGATTTTTATTATTATTATATTATTGTTTGTTATAATTATTTATAGTTATTTATTATATTATAATTTTTTATTTTGTTTTTCAAACTTTATCATACCCGGGATGTCTACTAGACTCTTGTTTGGACATATTTAAGTGAATTATTCCTAAGAATTACAGGCCTATAATATAAAATGCTGTGCAAAATAATGGTACCACTTTCAGCATCAAAAATCTGAAATAATACCGCCAGGGAGGTTAATCACAGGCAATGTTTGAAGTAAGGAGCACAGGTTGTCATTGCCACACTTAGATACTATGGCATTAAAAAGGTTAACTTTATTCTGGGGTAGATATAATGCCTGTGCTTGAGCTTCTGTTTTCTGAAAATGTACAACACTTTGAAGGAAATGTCCTAAGTCTCATTATTTAATTATTTAATTGTGCTTGTAAGGTTCTGATGCAGTTCATGGTCATTTCGTAATCACCAGCTCTACTTACTCATATTGTTGTGAAGTACAAAGCAAAACATCATCCCTATGAACTACACAAAACATAAAGGCCTGCCAAGCCTATGTTGGTAAAAACTGGTCTCAGAATGGAGATAAGGGCTGGCAGAGGTGCTAAAGATGCTGTACATAGGAAGCTGTTTGACTAGGAACACAGTGGTAATAGCTATTGCTTTAAACTGCTTGAAAATGGCTAATAAAGATTTATAAGTGAATCTGTACATTATGCCCAAGTGGACCAGCAGAAATTCCACAGTGTAAACAAACCTGCATTTTTCTAAACAGTTGTACATCTTTCAACACATTTTTGCTCTTCTGTGACCCTGGGTAATTTACTCCAATTAAATTTACAATCTATTCTAAAATAGCCCACAGCTATTACCAGGAAAACAATTTTGGTAAAACAGTATAATCCTGCCAACAGTATAATCCTGATTCTGGTCTGACCTCACTCATGCATATACTGTCATTAGTTGTGGTTATTATTTTTGAATTTTGCAAGTAATGCATCAGATACACATGTTACACAATTTTCCAAAATGCTGAAACACATGCTGTAAAAAGTTATAAACAATGCAATCTTGCAATAATTGGCACCCATGTAGCTTGAGCATCTGTAACCATAACAACCAAATTGTTTGGTATTTCAACAGCAACAGTCTTCAGGGCTACAAATGCATACATAGAGCATGGCATTACTTCATCCGCAATGAAGAATTGTGATTGAAAACCAAAACTGGATGACAGGGACCACCGAACACTATCAAGGCTTGAACAAAAAATAAAGAACTACTGTGTAGCAAAAGTGACAGCAGAACTCAATATCCAACTTGAAGACCCTGTTGGCACAAAAATAGGATGTAGAAAACATCACAAACCAGCTTCCATGGAAGGGTGGAAACCTCCGGTAAAATTCAACTTTGTTTTTAGCCACTGTTCTACTTCGCTAATAGAGTCTTGCCATGTTTTGTGTATTTAATTATGACTGTAGAGACTGTTTCTTTTGAAACATCAGTTTGGCTTTTATGGTTGCAAATGCTCCAGCTGATCGGCCACCAAGGATTTGTCTATCAAGTCACCCATTTTACTGACCACCCATACTTAACGTTACCATGAAATACACTAGCATACAATCTAAAGAACATAGACGAATAAAAGATAAACAAAAGATTAGCACAATTTGTTACTTATATAAATAAGATCAAATTAGTATCAAACACCGCCAAGTGTTTTTTTTAAATTGATGCATCCTAAGCAACCTGGTAAACATTACCCAGGATAATTTTTTATTGATACGTGGGCAGAAACACTCACACAGTTTTCTATTTACTACCGCTGGCTTCAGGTTAAACAATGCTGCTTTCCTGAACTTCTGGGTAGGTAAGTTTGCACCCTGAAAACTTTACAATGCACAGTACACTAGTGACAGCACAGGCTCCAGACAACTCCGTTTGGGTCTTGACCCATAATTTATGAAACACTGCCACACACACTTGTGAGGGTGATGGGCTACTGGTAGATTGGAACTGGGCAATCTCCGGGGTAACCAGTGCACTAGTGTTTTATGGCACAGTGCCCTTTCAGCTGACGGACACCGCTGTACCTATCAAGGGTTTTAAAATATGTGTTGGCAGGCCAAATTCTCAGATGGCAGAGAGGAGGGGATGTAGGGGGTGAAGGGTCCCAAAGACCTTCAGCTGGGAGGAATAAAAAGGTCAGTATGTTCCATGTGGCTTTGACTCCCCTCACCTATATGGTACCTCCACTATCTCTGTGGCATCTTCCTCCAGTTCCTTGAGACAAGTGAGGAATTCTCATCTGCGATCACTGGTGTAAAACAGCAGCTTTCGAAAATGTTTGTCAGTTTGGACCAAAGGAATTGCAGATGGTAGTGCTTCCCTTCATCTCCCCCCAGTGGAGATAGAGGAATATGATTATATATTATTGTAGAAGGGGATGCAGAAGGCTCTTCATCCAAGGAGTACATGTCTGAAGAACTCCATGGTAAGAGTTTTTCTAAAACTCAAAAGACCTTTGTGAGTTGTTTCTCAGAAGATGTGCAAACTATTTTGTAGTTACCACTTCCTCTAGTTACCAAGTCCTCTGATCCAAAGGTTACAAGATTTAGATCAAGGCGAGAGCCATAAGATCCTCAATACACCTTCATTTAAATGTGTATGTTTAATACCTAAACTGGGCTCGCCCTGCTAGGGTGTTCGTTTTGCCAAAGGTTCGCTCAGCATACCCCATGGGGAGGTCTCTAACAAATAGTGTATGCCTTTGGTTGATCCAGTAGCTTCTTTTCACTACAGAAACTTGGAAGATTTCCTATCCAGTGGAATTACCTTCAAAATAACACGTGGAACATTTTCCTTTTTGGAGAATGTTTTTGTCCCTGCTTAGGAAAAGTACTCTGCTGCTGCTTAAAAGGAGAAAAAAGCTTATGGTATAGAAACCTGCTGCTCTTTCTACTTTTAAGAAGCATTCCTTTCGCCATAGGCCTCGGGCCCCAAGCCAAGACAACAAACCTGGTTTCACAAGAAAACATGGACTCTGACCGGGGGGAAGTCCTCTTCAGAATGAAAGGGCACCCGCACTCACTGAGGTGGGGGGACATTTACAGGTCTTTACAGAGGTCCGGCAGTTGAAAATTGCAGAAGAATAGGTGACTTTCTGACTAACAGCTACAAGCTTGAAGTTTGGAGCCTTCCCTCTCAGGGCTTTTTCTTTTAAATGCCTCGTCAGTTCCATAAGAAATTTGCACTCTTGCAGACTCTTAATCATCCCCTAGCTCAATAAGTTATTGTTTCAGTTCCAGAGAATGAACGGTTTCCGGGTTTCTACTAGAGCCCCTTCATGGTCCTAAAATCAAATAGCAGTGTTCTCCCCATTTCGACTCTAAAGAATCTCAACAAATTTTTAAGGGTAAAAAAAAATTCAATTTGTGCACAATAGTGGCATCTCTCCAGTTTCAAGTTTTCACTAGCATCAGTGGATACCAAAAATGCGTACCTACACATTATGACTTACTTTGGAGGGAGCAATCTGCTCCACTTTTAGAGATTAATGTGGGTCCCACAGTGCGCACTCTGGAGAGGTTTATATGAATCCTGAATCTTCAGATGTGTGCCTTAGTTCCAGCTCTGCAATATCCAATCCTAATCTTGGACACTGCAAAAGTGATGCTCCCTCCAAGCAAATGTCTTACTCTGAGGATTCGGGTGAACTCCGATAAATCCCTTGATTCCTTTCTGCATGAGGATTTGGGGAAAATGGTGGCTACCTTCCAGGAGGTTGCATTTGACCAGTTTCCTCCCAGACCCTTCCAACTAAATCAAGAGAAATACTTAATCCCTATATCCCAATCAGACTGTGGGCTCAGAAGCCAGACTCCAGCTTCTGCCAGCTCGCTTCCAATAGGATATTAATACTACATGGACTGCATCACGTAAAGTCCCAATGAAAAAAAGTCATACATTTTATTGAAATATTGTCAGCTTTTCATGCAGGGCTGTGTGTTTTGTGTTTTTGGTCTTATTTATCAATAAAATGTATGATTTTTTTTTTTTACCCTCCAGCTAAATGTATTGGCGGCGTTGGACAAGAGCACTCAGTCGTTGGCTTTTTCAATGAAGTTGTATCCATGCACAAGGCTGTCTCTGGAATAGTGGATCTCCCCTAAGTTTCTGGAGATGGGGAAATCATTTCTATCTTTATCCTGGAAGGCGCTAATAAACATCAACCTAACAGCCTGGGGGGGGGGTTGTTGCCCAAAAATATCTTCATATTGAGGGCAATTTGCATCAATCTGCTCTATTAGTCACTGTTAAGAGGCTTCCCTTGGAGGGTTCAGTCAGGACAACATCACAGCAAATCATCAAAGAGACACCAGAAGTTGGACGACCTAGGCAGAGGAGGACCTCATATTGTTTTGAGTGAAACTCCATGTTTCCACTCTGTCCACCATATTTTGGCAGGTGATTTTCCTCAGCCATCAACACCTGTCCATGGGAGAGGGCTCTTCATCCAGTATGTTCCAGGGGCTATACCAATGATGGGGAACCCTGGACATGGATCTTCTGTCATCCAGGTTCAATGAGAAACTGGATGGGTTTGTATTCAGGACCTAGGTTCCTTGAGCACTCGCAGTGGATTCTCAAGGAGCACTGAGAGACCGGTTCTCCATAATCTATGCCTTCCCATCATTGTGGTTTCTATTTCATCTTTTTGACAAGGTTTCCATAATTCTGATCTCCTACTCTTCTTATAGTTGTCAGCCTTGACAGCATGACTGTTGAAACAAGGGTCCTAAGGGACAGGGTTGTCTCCGATTCAGAAATTTATATCCTACCTAAGGCTTTGGAAGGCTTATTTTTCCTGTGAGGTTCAGGGCGTTCATCCTCATGAGTATATGGTTGGATGTATCTGGGCTTTCCTCCAGCAGGAGTAGATCAGGGATTGGCCTTTAGTATGATCAGGGGACAAATTTTGCCATGGCAGTCCTTTTTGAAAACAAATTGCCTCACACGCTTTGGTGCAAGCCTTTGTACGTGGTGTTACGCACATTGTTACACTGGGTAAGGCTCCACTGACACTGGGGAACCTTAACTTGGTACTTTCTGTTTACAGAAATCTCTATTGTAACCCATCCAGGATATTGCTTCAGTCCTTCAAACTCAAAAGTTATTTTTCTACTTGCTATTACTTTGGTTTGCACAGTTTCAGAGTTGGCTGCTTTTTCCTATAAGTAACTCTTCCTGAAACTCCATCATAACGCCCTTTTTGCTGTGGGTGGTTTCTTTGTTCCAGAATATTGTATTGCCTAGTTCTCAAGTAGGGATGAGCTTCGAGTTCGAGTCGAACTCATGTTCGACTCGAACATTGGCTGTTCGCAAGTTCGCCGAACAGCGAACAATTTGGGGTGTTCGCAGCAAATTCGAGTGCCGCAGAACACCCTTTAAAAGTCTATGGGAGAAATCAAAAGTGCTAATTTTAAAGGCTAATATGCAAGTTATTGTCATAAAAAGTGTTTGGGGACCCAGGTCCTGCCCCAGGGGACATGGATCAATGCAAAAAAAAGTTTTAAAAACGGCCATTTTTTCAGGAGCAGTGATTTTAATAATGCTTAAAGTCAAACAATAAAAGTGTAATATCCCTTTAAATTTCGTACCTGGGGGGTGTCTATAGTATGCCTGTAAAGGGGCGCATGTTTCCTGTGTTTAGAACAGTCTGACAGCAAAATGAAATTTTGAAGGAAAAAACTCATTTAAAACTACCCGCGGCTATTGCATTGCCGACAATACACATAGAAGGTCATTGATAAAAACGGCATGGGAATTCCCCAAAGGGGGACCCCGAACCAAAATTGAAAAAAAAAAAAATGACGTGGGAGTCCCCCTAAATTCCATACCAGGCCCTTCAGGTCTGATATGGATATTAAGGGGAACCCCGGCCAAAATTTAAAAAAAAAAAATGACGTGGGGTTCCCCCTAAATTCCATACCAGACCCTTCAGGTCTGGTATGGATTTTAAGGGGAACCCCGCGCCAAAAAAAAAAAAAAAAACGGCGTGGGGTCCCCCCAAAAATCCATACCAGACCCTTATCCGAGCACACAACCTGGCAGGCCGCAGGAAAAAAGGGGGGTACGAGAGTGCAGCCCCCCCTCCTGAACCGTACCAGGCCACATGCCCTCAACATTGGGAGGGTGCTTTGGGGTAGCCCCCCAAAACACCTTGTCCCCATGTTGATGAGGACAAGGGCCTCATCCCCACAACCCTGGCCGGTGGTTGTGGGGGTCTGCGGGCGGGGGGCTTATCGGAATCTGGAAGCCCCCTTTAACAAGGGGACCCCCAGATCCCGGCCCCCCCCGTGTGAAATGGTAAGCCTACCATTTCACTAAAAAACTGTCAAAAATGTTAAAAATGACAAGAGACAGTTTTTGACAATTCCTTTATTTAAATACTTCTTCTTTCTTCTATCTTCCTTCATCTTCTGGTTCTTTTGGCTCTTCTGGTTCTTCCTCCGGCGTTCTCGTCCAGCATCTCCTCCGCGGCGTCTTCTATCTTCTTCTCCTCGGGCCGCTCCGCACCCATGGCATGGGGGGAGGCTCCCGCTCTTCTCTTCTTCTTCTCTTCTTCTCTTCTTCATTTTCTTCTCCGGGCCGCTCCGCACCCATGCTGGCATGGAGGGAGGCTCCCGCTGTGTGACGGCGCTCCTCGTCTGACAGTTCTTAAATAACGGGGGGCGGGGCCACCCGGTGACCCCGCCCCCTCTGACGCACGGTGACTTGACGGGACTTCCCTGTGACGTCACGGGGAATGCCACAGGGAAGTCCCGTCATGTCCCGTGCGTCAGAGGGGGCGGGGTCACCGGGTGGCCCCGCCCCCCGTTATTTAAGAACTGTCAGACGAGGAGCGCCATCACACAGCAGGAGCCTCCCTCCATGCCAGCATGGGTGCGGAGCGGCCTGGAGAAGAAAATGAAGAAGAGAAGAAGAGAAAAAGAGAAGAAAAGAAGAAGATGAAGAAGATGAAGAGAAGAGCGGGAGCCTCCCCCCCATGCCATGGGTGCGGAGCGCCCAGAGGAGAAGAAGATAGAAGACGCCGCAGAGGAGATGCTGGACGAGAACGCCGGAGGAAGAACCAGAAGAGCCAGAAGAACCAGAAGATGAAGGAAGATAGAAGAAAGAAGAAGTATTTAAATAAAGGAATTGTCAAAAACTGTCTCTTGTCATTTTTAACATTTTTGACAGTTTTTTAGTGAAATGGTAGGGGTACTTTTGTACCCCCTTACCATTTCACACAGGGGGGGGCCGGGATCTGGGGGTCCCCTTGTTAAAGGGGGCTTCCAGATTCCGATAAGCCCCCCGCCCGCAGACCCCCACAACCACCGGCCAGGGTTGTGGGGATGAGGCCCTTGTCCTCATCAACATGGGGACAAGGTGTTTTGGGGGGCTACCCCAAAGCACGCTCCCAATGTTGAGGGCATGTGGCCTGGTACGGTTCAGGAGGGGGGGCCGCACTCTCCTCCCCCCCTCTTTTCCTGCGGCCTGCCAGGTTGCGTGCTCGGATAAGGGTCTGGTATGGATTTTTGGGGGGACCCCACGCCATTTTTTTTTTTTTTTTTTTGGCGCGGGGTTCCCCTTAAAATCCATACCAGACCTGAAGGGTCTGGTATGGAATTTAGGGGGAACCCCACGTCATTTTTTTTTTTAAATTTTGGCCGGGGTTCCCCTTAATATCCATACCAGACCTGAAGGGCCTGGTATGGAATTTAGGGGGACTCCCACGTCATTTTTTTTTTAAATTTTGGTTCGGGGTTCCCCTTTGGGGAATTCCCATGCCGTTTTTATCAATGAACTTCTATGTGTATTGTCGGCAATGCAATAGCCGCGGGTAGTTTTAAATGAGTTTTTTCCTTCAAAATGTCATTTTGCTGTCAGACTGTTCTAAACACAGGAAACATGCGCCCCTTTACAGGCATACTATAGACACCCCCCAGGTACGAAATTTAAAGGGATATTACACTTTTATTGTTTGACTTTAAGCATTATTAAAATCACTGCTCCTGAAAAAAGGTCCGTTTTTAAAACTTTTTTTTGTATTGATCCATGTCTCCTGGGGCAGGACCCAGGTCCCCAAACACTTTTTATGACAATAACTTGCATATTAGCCTTTAAAATTAGCACTTTTGATTATTCATGTTCGTGTCCCATAGACTTTAACGGTGTTCGCATGTTCGAACGAACTTTTTTCCTGTTCGCATGTTCTGGTGCGAATCGAACAGGGGGGTGTTCGGCTCATCCCTATTCTCAAGACAATGGGGGACAAGGCTCTTTACACCTTGAATATGGGTTCTTCTACAGTTGGACTTTCTCTTTGTGCTTCCTAAAGGCCCAAAGAGGGGTCATGCAGCTTCCAAATCTACCATTTCCTGATAGATCTAGAAATGTACAGTATTTCCCAAACTTATGTCTTACATGGTGAAGTTCCACCTTTTCCAGTGAGAACGCCCTCTACTAGTGGTAGAGCCCCCTGAGTTATTTATCTTCAAGCTTTAGTAGCGTTTGTGAAGTTTCTGCGATTGTTTCATGCTTTTTACCAATTTTTACTGAGTGGATGTTCAGGCCACTGAGGATTCTTCCTTCATTTGGCATTTTTTTGCAGATGGCTGTGCGAAGTTGGTAGTTGGTGTTGACTGCTGGGTACTCTCCCCGCAATTCATTGCTTCGGGACCACCCTATTGTTATGAATGAGAAGATGCTCTGTATCCCAGGATGTATGAAAAAGAAAGATGATTTTTGGTTGCCTGTAAAATCCTAACAATCATATAACTTAATGGGACACAGAGATCTTGCCCACTTTCTTTGTTTTAATTTGCTACAAAAACTGGTGCCTGACCTGAAAGGGAGGGGTAAATTTGGTAGGGAACTTCCTGTCTCTTTTTTTTTTTTTTGGACAGTGTCCAATCACCTGCGGGTGCCAGCATAACACTATCTTTATAAATATGAAGATGCTCTGAGGTTGATTTACTAAAACTGGAGAGTGCAAAATCTAGTGTAGCTGTGCATGGTAGCCAATCTGCTTCTAACTTCAGCATGTTCAATTAAGCTTTGACGGAAAAAAAAACTTGTAGCTAATTGGTTTCTATATACCCAATTTTACTCTCTCTAGCTTTAGTAAATCAACCCCTCTGTGTCCCATGATGTACTGGAAGAAAAGGATTTTACATGTAAATAAAAAATGAGCAAGTTGTTAGTGTAGTATTGAATCATTATCGTGCTGAAAGAGCCATTTCCAGTTCAACAAAAGGCATCACATTCTCATCAACCACACTTTGATATAATGTAAAATTCATAACTGACATGATGACTGAAAGCTGTCCATGCCCTGAAGCAACAAAGCAACTTCAAACAATAACACTTCCACGACCATGTTTCACAGTTGGTATGGGGCTTTCTCCTAAAATGCTGTTTTTAGTTTGTGTTAAACATGTCTACTGTTACCATAGCCAAACAACTCTATCTTTGATTTATCAGTCCACAGCACATTGTTCCTGAAGGCCTGGTCTTTGCCCATATGTTCAATGGCTCTTTGTCAGGACATGGATCACCTGCTGGTGGCATGGTGGCTCCCTGTCCGGAGGGTTGTAATTCTAATGTCCACTAACGGGTGTCTCCCAGCACCCAGCAGACCCCAGTAATCAGTTTCCACCTGATGCTGGATGCAGAGTTCCCCATTATGTATATATTGTATATAGCTAGGTATTAGGCTTCTGTTTGTCAGTTATTAGTCAGGTATTCTGTCACTGAGTTTTTTGGTTCACTTATATTTTCATGTTTGCTGGTGTGTTGGTGCTTGGAAGGATTTTGTTTCACTGTAAATAAATCTCACTTAAAGCATACACAGTCTGGTCCCAGGTTCCTGAGTGTAGCCATGCAGATCTGGCCATCTCTGCTGATGATTTTTGACAGTTATACTCTAATATTCTTTTTGCACAGAAAAAGGCTTTTTTCCTGGCACACCTCCGATGCAGGCTATATGGGTACAATCTCTTTTTTACTGTATGTAGATGTATGCACTTTGACACCAACTGTTACAAGAGTTATCTGCAGATACCCAAATTAAATTTTGGTGTTCTTAGAGACTTCTTTTAGCATCAAATGGTCAGCCTTTGGGCTGGATTTGCTGGGATGGCCAGTCCTGGACAAATTAGCAATCATTTTTAAATCTACAGCACTTTGCATAATATTTTCTTTACAATGGAATGATTGATTTAAAATATTTTAGCGATCTTTTTAAATCTCTTGCTAGATTGATAGGCATCTACAACCTTCTGAGTGTTTTAGACAACGCTTTGCACTTTAGCTTGATGACATCACACATACCTAGAGTAAAGAAAACACCAGACCCAAGATGCCTGAGGTTTAATTAAGACAGGTTTCACCTGTATACTCTAACAAGGAGGTTTTTAATCATCGGTACCTAATCTGGATAACCTAATTTTTATGGACTTGACAAGGCAGTAAATGCTATGGTGTACTTACTTTTTCCATGTGACAAATCTGCATTTTCTTTCATTTAGATTATGAAAATGAATACACTATGCCAATTCTATGTGTAAATTGTTCACATATAGCACATTTATCTGTGGGCACTGTTTGACTGAAGCTGAAGAGCTAAGGTTTGCCTGTTCAAATATAAAACTATATATAGTGAACTATTTCCATTGTGGTGTACTTACTTATTCACATGATTGTATATATTATGTGCTCTACATTCATGCGAGGAAAAGACTAAGTAATGCAATATTGTGTAAAATTGTGAACATAAATATGAACATATATCACTGGAAAAAAACACATGAAATGTTGAACATATAACAAGCTAAAAGTCCATTAATAATAGTGTGCCCAACAACAAAATGCTTTTAAATGAGGCTTCTAGTTCTTCCACCACAGCTGCTCAATAGGAAGGTGGCAACACACCACAGGTGTTTGACCACTTTTTAGGGTAGGTCAAATTGCGCATTTGGAATACCAAATTGATTCCTACTGCTGACACCCCTCCGCTCTGATAGGCCCTACGGATCAAGCTAGAACATAAAAAATGACTCCACAGGAGAGGAAAAAGGAAGTCTCAAAGTGTAGTATTTTTAATAGGATTTAAAAGCAATGACAAAAAGGTAATAGATTACAGTTACATATTAAAGTGAATGGTCTGGCACTGGGTAAAACAGCGTGTGCAGATCTAGCTAGTTTCTATGGCAATGACATGCTTTCCGCGTCTCTCTCATAAGGGAAAAGCCTGGCGTGGGGTGACAAATCAGGACCCGGAAGTGACGGATCCTCCGCTCTGACGTACGTTTCGCCATGAATGGTGTCTTCAGAAGGTGAAGACGCCATTCATTTTTTATGTCCTAGCTTCATCCGGAGGGCCCAGCAGAGTGGGGGGGGTGTTGGCATTAGGAATCAATTTGGTATTCCAAATGTGAAATTTGACCTACCCTAAAAAGTGGTCAAACACCTGTGGTGAGTTTCCACCTTCCCATTGAGCACCTGTGGTGGAAGGACTAGAAGCCTCATTTAAAAGCATTTTGTTGTTATTTTGGTGTTGGGCACACTATCATTACTGGACTTTTTTTAAGGGGCAGCTTTTATTGTTTATCCCTACCCATAGAGCGCCAATTCTAGGAATTTATTTACTACACATTGTGTAACCGGTTCCCGACTGGCTCACGCAGATATACTGTGGCAAAATGGTTCTCCTGGGCAAAACCCCGTACGGGTACGCCCCTACTCTTTTCCAGTCACCAGAGGGCGCGCTCGCTGGCTGCAAAGCGGGGGACCTGATGGCCGGCGGGTACGATCGCCGCCGGTCACGCGCGATCGCATGCACGAGCACCAGCACGAGGATTTAAAAGATGTAAACACACAAATCCCTGTGCTGTCAGAGGAGAGGAGCCATATCGTTTGTTCCCACTAAGTAGGAAAAACGTGTTTCCTCTTCTAGGTACTCCCATCCCCACATAGTTAGCACACGCTGAGGGAACACAAAGTTAACCCCTTGAGCAACCCCTAGTGTTAACCCCTTCCCTGCAGTGACATTTACACAGTAATCAGTGCATTTTTATAGCACTGATCGCTGTATAATGGTCAATGGTCCCAAAAAAAGTGTCAAGTGTCCGCTCTGTCCGCCATAATGTCGCAGTCACCATAAAAATCGCAGATCACCACCATTACTAGTAAAAAACTAGTAAAAAAAAAAAAAAAAAAAATATATATATATATATATATATATATATATATATATATATATATATATATATATATATATATATTAATAAAAATGCCATAAATCTTTCCCATAGTTTGTAGATGTAGTAGTTTGCGCAAACCAATCAATATATGCTTAATGAGATTTTTTTTTACCAAAAACATGTAGAAGAATATATATTGACATAAACTGATGAAGAAATGTGTTTTTTAAAAAAACTATTTGGGGATATTTATTATAGCAAAAAAGTAAAATAATGTTTTGTTTTTTCAAAATTGTCGCTCTTTTTTTGTTTATAGTGCAAAAAATAAAAACCGCAGAGGTGATCAAATACCAAAAAAAGAAAGCTCTATTTGTGGGGGAAAAAAAGACGCAAATTTTGTTTGGGTACAGCACTGCACGACCGCACAATTGTCAGAAGCGGCGCAGTGCCAAATTGTAAAAAGTGCTCTGGTCAGGAAGGGGGTAAAATCTTCCGGGGCTGAAGTGGTTAAAATTGGTGAGGTGAAACAGGTGTTGAGTTCAAACAGCTAATATTTAAGCAAATAGATGGTTGCTTCACCAAAAGTAAAAAATGCCTTTAGTATAGGACCATCCAGTGTGAATGATTGACATCTGTATGTGACTGTCACATAGGAGTTGACAAGGCTTGGAGACGTCTGCCAAACAGAGAAACATTGTTCTCTGCACTCCTCTGCCCTGATCTATCAGAAGTGATTATTTTGTGTGAAGAATCATATGATATGCTGAATTTCAAACATGAAGATACCACTTATAGTTTGCAGTGTCCTCTAGTATGCTGGCTGCATAACAGTGGAGTTATTTCATCAAATGAGATGTCAAAAAGCACACAGTACATGACTTGACATGCTATTCTACAGAGCAATGGAAAAGACTTCCAGAGGTCCATTAACTGAAATGTACAGTATCCTGATATAAACACTATCTGGATCATATGAGGAAATATAGTCATAGTTACTATTTAGTAAGAGCTTAACACATTTCATCATGTCCAGTTAAAGCAATCCTCTCATAACTAAAAAATAGGCCCTGATAGGGCAAACAGTTCCTGCATCCTGATCTCGTGGCTTCACTGCACAGTGCATCACTAACTCAGAACAGAAATACAGGATGAGAGAGTTCAGAGTCTGCATACTGGTTTCAGGTCAGCTACTCAGTAATTGGTTGAGTTGGAGGTAAGAAAAACAGTCTGGGAATTTGCTGTAAGCTGTAGCAAAACCCATAGCTCAACATGGCAGGTTCCCTTTAGGAGATGGACAAATTGATTGTTATATTGTTTATATAAAGTATATTTGGGGTTTTCTGATACTGAAAATGTGTTGAGTTGACTGACCACACATGCATAACAGTTCTAATTGCAAATCTTGGAACACACTAGAAAGCGATGTGAAAAACATACCCACATTAAATTAAAAAAAAAAATGTAGTAAAGATGTCATTATACACTCATTGATTACATCCTCCACTTATACTTACCGAAATACATAGAGGACCTAAAAGTTAGCATACATATGCTGAAAGCAAAAACAGTATACCCCCTAAAATTTATATGTATGCCACTGTGATCAAGACTGCAGGGTCAAGAGAAACGTTTTAAGAATTAACAGGAAGCAAATAGAATAAATAGAAATAAACAGAATATAACTGCGTTGCAGTAAGGGATCATAAACAAGCAATTATAACACGATGACATCACAAGTCACCAAAGATAAGGGATATTTCACAATTGTCTGGATACACATATTCCGATCAATCCTGAATTATATCACAATACATGCAGCAAAGGTGCTTTTTACAAGGGTAATTGCACTAATAGATCTATGGTGACTCAGTGCACTTAAGCTTCCCAAGACATTTTCCAAGGCTTGCCATGGACTTTGTGTCTTAGATAAGTACAAAAATAATAGTTAGACTGTTTAAAATTAGTGCCTAACTCCTGTCTAATTGTTTAGTATTACAACATGTTCTGAAAAAGAAACTGATCCATTGATACTGCATATGAAATTATATGAAATGTAAACTATATATAGCACAATACTGTGCAAACGTTATATGCAGGTGTGAAGAAATGCTGTAAAGTAAGAATGCTTTCAAATACTGTATATTTTAACTGTTAATTTTTATTAATTTACAAAATGCAGAGTGAGCGAACAGAAGAAAAATCTAAATCAAATGAATATTTGGTGTGTCTACCCTTTGGCTTCAAACCAGTATCAAGTCTTCTAGGTACACACAGTGTTTGTACACAAAGTTTTAGAAGGAACTCGGCAGGTAGGTTGTTCCAAACACCTTGGAGAACTAACCACAGATCTGTGGATGTAGGTTGCCCCAAATCCTTCTATCTATTCAATGATAATCAATGTTGTTGAGATCAGGGTTCTGTGGGGGCCAAACCATCACTTCCAAGACAACTTGTTCTTCTTTATGCTGAAGATAGTTCTTAAAGTGATTGTAAAGGCAGAAGGTTTTTTATCTTAATGCACTCTATGCATTAAGATAAAAAAACCTTTGTGCAGCAGCCCCCCCTAATACTTACCTGAGCCCAGCGATGATGCAGGAGTGTCTCGGCCATCTGGGTCTCCCCTTCCTAAATTGCTGAGACACAGCAGTGGTGCCACTGGCTCCCGCTGCTGTCAATTAAAGTCAGTTAGCCAATCAGGAGAGAGAGGGGCAAGGCCGACCCGCGTCTTCATGTCTGAATGAACACACAGAGCTGCAGCTCTGTTCGGGTGCCCCCATAGCAAGCTGCTTGCTGTGGGGGCACTCGACAGGAGGGCGGGGCCAGGAGTGCCGAAGAGGAGGATCTGGGCTGCTCTGTGCAAAACCATTACACAGGGCAGGTAAGTATAACATGTTTATTATTTTATACAAAAAAAAAACAAGACTTTAAAATTACTTTAATGACATTGGCTGTATGTTTGGTCTCGTTGTCCTACTGCAGAATAAATGTGGGGCCAATGACATGGGACTACATATGGTACTACATATCCCATATCTCATATCCCATAGTACCCTGCTCTCAGCACCTCTGTGGCTCAGAAGGCAGGCGGTGTGAATTCTGTGACACAGCAGTGACTAGCAACAGGACATAGTGAATTTGCGTCACAGAATTCAAGGACGTAAATGTGTTTAGAACTTCACAGAGTAAGTTTACAAACTTCAAGATCGTTCAGATTAAAAAGAGTAAGCTAGAAATAACTGAAGTACATTGTGAAAATTAATATAATGATTTTACATTTTGCCCATACATAAACTTTTAGACCTTAAGCTTCGGATTACACTACTGTGATGCGGTTTTAACTTGATTTACAGTGCAAATATGTAGTGTGACTTTAACATGACTTTGGTTGCATTTCGGATGTGGTTTGCATATTCTATGAGGCGCAATGTAAATTGCATCAAAGTAGCACAGGACCCTTCCTCAAAGTCACATAGCATCTGCGGTGCATTCAATTCAGTGTGACGCAGGTCCCATCTTAAATCGCATCAGTGTGAATCAGGCCTAAATATTAACCCTATGACTAAAGCACTAACAAAGCAATCTCTGCACAAACATATAAAAAACTATATTCTTTATAATTAAGCAACAGCATTTGTGTCAGTTTGAAGTTTCTAAGCTTCATTAATCTGTGTCTGTTATTTTTGCCTGAAGGTCAGCTTTAGTTCTCCAAGGTGCTACATATACTGCTTTAGTTTCTTTTATTTTCAGTGCTTTTATATAAATAGCATCTGTGGAAATACCTCCCTACCTAGCACATGCTTCAGCTTCATTAACTAGGCACACTATTTTAAAGAAAAGATGTACTGAGGACATATGGAGGCTGCTTCTCCCCTTCAGCACTTTCTGTGTCAATCTCTCACAGCAAGTACTGTATGCACATCAGGAGTTCTGACTTTACTTGTTGTATGCTTGTTCTAGTAACTCAGTTAGTCAGGGGCAGCAAGGCAAGTCTAAGCAGTATCTTTCCATTTTTTGTTTGCAATGGTACATATTCCCCCTGATAGTGCCTAGCTCCCATGTTCTTTGCTATTAGACCTAAAAATGGCCTTTGCTTTTCAAGATTTGCCAGCAATGGAATTTGCAATTTACAGATTTTACAATGACTACATCACAACATAAAGGGCAAAGATCTGTAGCTACAACAAATTTCTGCCACAAAAAGTAAAACATTTTTTTTCAAAGTAGAACTATGACCATGTTCTGCTGCACCCAATCATAAGTGCATCTGCTCCTAAAATTTTCCCTTAGTCCCCCTGCAAATTCCTACATATACTGTACCTGTTGATCCTGCCACTGAAGTCCACCTACTGGCTTCAAGTAATGGTGAGGCAGTAATTCTGCACTGCTTCTGCATTCAGAGCAGAGTTGCCACTATGACATAGGATGTGCCTGCCTGCTCTAGAGTAGGATAAAAATGTTGCAGATGTGGCAACCAGCATTGTGACTGCTAATTCACAAGCCTGTAAGTCAGCACCTGGCCACTGCTAGTCCTACCCTTCCTCTCCGTTGCTGAAACCCTCTTACAGTAGGCTGTAGTGCCCGGCAGGGGGAGCATTTGTCTCACTTTCGTACTTGTTTAGACTGTCATACAGCAGCCTTTAGTTATATTTTAAAAACATTTACCTATTAAATATACATGTTGTGTTTTCAGCTTTATCTTATTGCAAGTCCATATTCCTGCTCATACTATTCCTTCAATTCATCTATTTCTCATTAGTCATCAAGGACCTTTACCATTTGACTTTGAAAGATATCATGGCATCATTGGGGAATTTGGACTGTTCATTTACAGACCTTATAAATTCAAGAGACAATTGTTCCCATATGACATTAAAGTTACTGCCCGCTTGTGCAATCTGCATTACAAGAATTACTATTAAAAATACATTAAAGTTGTTGGGGACTCCAATAGTGCTTTAGACCTATCCTTAGATAAATCAAACCCTGTAAGGGCTCAACTTAAATGTCCGCCTAAGGCTAGTACTCATATAGTCAAGCATTTACACTCTCTAAATTTGATAGATCCCTGGAAGAAACATAATCTTTCAACATGAGACTCTTTCCCTCATTCTACGTACTAGTGTATTGATCATTTTTTTGGTCTCATCTGCTCTGGTGTCCACCATTTACAAAGTCTCTATTAGAGCAACTGCATGGTCAGATCATTTTATTGTTTTAATTTCTCTCTCTGTGGCCTTTTCTACAGCTAGCTACTTTCAGAGGCGACTTAATGAATTGATCTTAAGTGATCCTTGCTATTGTGAGGACATCTAGGGCAGTATTTTAGGATGTTTTTAGGAAAACGTAGACAGTGCTATCTCTCTTGTCATAATCTGAGTGGCACATAAAGCGATGGTAAGAGATAAGATTACTCAGGTATCCATGCAACTTAAACGTGAGCACCAGGCTGCAATTCACAGCTTATACTTTGAACTACAGACTCTTGTTAGAACTCATAGATGTCACCCAAACTCTTTACTTTGCCAGCAGATAGACACCACTAGACTAGAGCTCAATCTAGTCTTGCTCATGACAGCAAAAAAGAGTATCGCCTGGACCATTACTAAGTTTTATATGCCTAAAGATAAAATAGGTACTGTGTTAAATTATCCCCTAAAACTTGGAGCTTCCAAAATTATTCTGTCCTGGGGGGACTTATTTGCAAAATCCTCAAAATGTGCTGGTGGCATTCCATCGTTTCTACTCATCTCTGTACACTGAGAGGGACAACCCTGGCAGGCATTCTGATTTCTTAGCCAATATACTGTGCGACTTTCCTTGTTATCTACTAGTCATCATAACCTGTTGTAGGACTCTGTCACTTCAAGTGAAATACTGGCAGTGATTAAACAAATGCAAACAAGATCAGCTCCATGCCTGGATGGGTTTTCTTGGCCTATATTATTGGAAATTTAAGGACGTGCTAATACTCCATTTGAAATGTTTTTTTTTTTTTTAATGCCCTTAGAAATGGGGATTCTCTTGATCCTGCTTTGAATATATCTTTTATTTCGGTGGTCCTTAAACCAAATAAAGATCCGAGAGAGGTGAAAAACGATCTCTTTGATAAACAACAACCTCAAACTTTTAACTATAGTATTAGCAAATAGATTATCTTCCTTTTATGGATCCTATATTCATAAGGATCAAGTTGGATTTATTCCCAGTAGGCAGGGGACCTGACCAAAGTAGGAGGGCGATTCATGTTATATCCTATTTACAATCTCGATGGGATGTGCTACCTCTGATGAAGGTCTCCTTCTATTGATTGACTTGCAAAAGGCACTCGATTTGGTGTCTTAGCTTTTTTGGATTTTGGAAACCTGGGGTCCAACCCTAAGCCAAAATTAAAATGGTTCTAAAGCCTTAATGTTTTACCTTAATGCATTTTATGCATTAAGGTAAAAAACTCTTCTGTGCCAGAGGATCTACCCCAGCAAATGTGCCATTGGCTCCCGTGGCTGTCAATCAAATTCTGTGATGAGGTAGCAGGGCCTAGTCTGTGTCTAGATGTAGCATGGCGTGAGATGGAGCCCACATGTTTGTCGCCATACAGCATGGCTTTCTATGGTGTGCACTTGCCAAAGAGGAGGCGCCAGGAGCGCCAGCTGAGGACCCCAGAAGAAGAGGATCAGGGCTGCTCTGTGCAAAACCATTGCACAGAGCAGGTAGGTATGGCATTTTTATTATTTTAATTTTTAAAAAATGTAAAGCTTTACAATCACTAAGTTATTGGGACATTATTCTGACCCCCTTAGGATGACTAATGGCACTAGCAAGCTGCCCATTACCCCTGTTTGCTATAACGATTGAAACTTAAGCAATTGCTATATGGGATAACCTGAATATCATGGATGTAATATGTGGTCCTTGGGAACATAGGCTTGCTTTATTCGCAAAGCTTTTGAGACCTGAATTTTGAGATATATCTGAATAAGACAAAATCAATGGCTTGGAACATTACTACTCTACCAGTTATGTTGGTGGGATTGTATGATCACTTCCCTTTCATATGGCAAGATGCTTCCCTTCCGTATTTGGGTGTTCTCCTGCCTTCTTCTTTGCGATGGGGGATCAGTCCCATTGTTATACAGCTAGTATATATATATTTGGTTATGTCTGTCCTAGGACAGATAGGAGGTTATGAATAAAGCCTAGTACACACAGGTTGAATGTTGGGCAGCATTGGCCAGTTCAATAGAAACCGGACGACATTCGGCCCATGTGCATGCAGCGGGTCCAAAAGTACCCAACTTCTGTAGATGGGATATGACCGAAAAAGGTCTGCCGATCAGCTCCTTGCCAGCACTCTCAGCCAACAGCTGAGAGTGTTGACCGAAGTGTTCTGGCGGGCGGGTTGCCCCCCTGTCAGAACACAATAGCACAGCAGGGGAGAACAGGGATGCACTGGACCACATGCTGTGAGCAGCGGCCACAGCATATGTGACCCCAGCCTGAGAAAAGTTAAATACAAAATTTCATGGATCATGTTTCACTGTTTAGCCTGCAGTTTCCTGTTTGTGAAATGTTTATTTCCTTGCTTCAGTGGTTTTGCTGGACCTGTGGTTCTATTCACACATGCTGCTGGCTTCTGTGTTTACCTATGGGTGTTGCCTGCTCTACTGTGGATTTATATCCCTTTCTCTTCTATCATGTCCTGGTCCACCTCCCAGTCTGCTTCTCTATATATAGACATGCTTAGTGCAACTTGTATTGAATGAGCTTCCTAGTTTTTCTGTGCTTCTGCTTTCCTGCATATTACTTGTATTCTGTGTCTGATTTCCCGTGTACTGACCCTGGCTTCGTCTGTACTCTGCACATGTGAGTGGTCTCTGCATCTTCAGCTGGGCCTGTCTGTGGGCCTTGACCTGGTTCCATTCTGCTGCAAGTCCATCCCTACTATCAGGGGCCCTGGTGAAGAAGCAGGCTCGGGCTTGGATTTTATGCCCTGGGGAACCCAGAGTTGGCCTTCTACAAGGGCTCACTACCATAGGAACCTGACAACATACTTCATATAGGCAATGCAATAAATGATAAGGTGAAGTAATTTGAAAAGACTTGGGACCCTTGGGCCAAATATATGCAAATACAGTTGACTCCTTCTTCAGAGTGGTTGTAAAAGTAAAATGTTTTTTACCTAAGGTTAAAAAAAAACATCAGTTTGCAGTCTCCAACCTCCCCCCCCTATACTTACCTGAGACTGATATGTGCCTGAGAGCAGCGGTTCTCTCCACTACCTCCCTCCTCACAGGACAGAGAGGCAACAGCGGGAGCCATTGGCTCCTACTGCGGTCAATCAAATCCTGTGATGAGGGAGTGGGGGGTGGGCCCACAGGTGTGCCACAATAGGAAGTACTTGGGACTTGAGAAGAAGGGGATTGGGGATGCTCTGTGCAAAACCATTGCAGCCAGGTAAATATATCGTTTGTTATATTAAAAAAAAATAGATTTACAGTCATTTTAACTACAGTTTCAGTTCCCCTGGAAGATCTATATAGGTCTATTTTCTTTTCCTCTTTCCTTTTTTTCCTTCTTTCCATATACCAAAAGTTTCAGCTTGGAATATGTTTTGTTTTTTGACGAACTTCTGTGTATTGTTCTTCAAACTTCCTGATGTTGTTCTTTTCCTTTTGATCATTATAAGATGCATTTTATGGTCTAATTGCCATCCCAGTTCTGAAATATGTTGCTAGTCAACCTTTTCTTTAATAAAAAATATCGAATGGAAAAAATGCATTAAAGTGGTATTAAACTCTAAAGCAAACATTTATTATATTGCAGCTTACTAATTCTTAAATGTAATGGCTGCATTAGCTTTCTTTTTTAGGCTTTCTTTCTTTTATTTTTACTTGTTGATCTGGCTAGTAAGTCTGTTGTTTTTCAACAGGACAAGCTCTCCTGCAAATGTACCAGGTAAGAGTGTTGAGACAACCCATTTACCACTGACAAGGGTACTTACAAAGATCAGCTTTAATATGTTCATATAAAACCTTTATCCTAAAAGAAAAAACTGCTGCTGTAGCTGGAGTTTGGCTTCAGTTTGTTAGTGTATCTAAATCTACTAGTACATATAACACTCCCCTTTCCCCAGATTAACAATGGTGCTGTTCAAAGGTGCCCCTGTGCTCCTTCCTCCAGAGTGGGGCCATTCTAAAACAGGAGGTGTGTTACTGGCCAGATCACAAGGTGAAAACAGAGGGGAAAGAATCCTAAAAAAAATAAAAATGAATCCCACACACAAGCCTTGGTAGGCTGCAATATATTACAATTTTGGTTCTAGGTTTAATAACGTTTTAATTATACCCTAAAGCGGATGTACAAAAAAAGTACAGATAAGTCATGTTTGAGCATGTACTGAGAAGTTTTACACACTAATTGTCTATATACAACAATATGTCATACACATCCCCACAGTATGAAGAAAAGGCAACAGGCTTCATTCTTTGCTACTTATAATCTTTGATTTTAATAAATGCTCAAATAAAGGGTGTTTTTTTTTCTTTTCCAACTGAAAAACAAAATATTTTTTTACCCATTAATGCAATTTTTTGTATAAATATTCAGGCAATGGATGCAAAAAAAAAAACACCCAGTAAGATGCCCATTTTGAACTCAATAATCAGTTCCAATTTAACCAAATTCAGCACCAAATGCAGCTAAATTTCGCAACTTAAGTTTTTTTCTTATATGGCACAGCACAATGCAAAACCAGTATTTCACACAAACAAAACCAGTATTTCACACTATCTTTGTGTTTACTCAGCTATTCAAAATACCATCCACTCAAGGCATCAGTTACATGACAACCAATCACTACTGAGTGCTAGTGATTTTTATAAATCCCAAACTGGATGATGCACATTGGGTAAAATGGGTTGTCCCATCAGTTGAAAGGTTGCAAATGAGCAGAAGGACTTGTTCATATGTACACATTTCATGTGTATTTAACTGCTGGGGAGAGCACATTTATATCTAGGGGGAAATTATATTAAAGGATGAGGCGCTAGTGATGTTTAGTGAATCAAAAATGCAAATACAAATAAATAGCAAGCTAACAGAGCATAAATGATAAATCCCAACACCAAATTGTGATGCTCAAAATCGGATTCCTAGTTCTTCACCACAAGTGCTCAAGAAATGAGTGGCCACTCACCAGAGAATTATGACCCCTTTTTACAGGAAGGTCAAACAGCGCTTCTGGAATACCAATTGATTCCACTGACAGCACAGTTCCACTCCACTGGCCCCTCGAGATTAAACTAGGATGGTAAAAATGACTCCATAAGAGACATACAGTGGCTTGCTAAAGTATTAACCCCCTTGGCTTTTTACCTATTCTGTTACATTACAGCCTTTGGTTCAATGTTTATTTAATCTGAATTATATGTGATGAATCAGAACACAATAGTCTAAGTTGGTGAAGTAACATTAGAAAAATATATACATAAAACTATTTTTCAGAAATAAAAAAATGATAATTGGCACGTGCGTATGTATTCACCCCCTTTGTTATGAAGCCCATAAAAAAGCTCTGGTGCAACCAATAACCTTAAAAAGTCACATAATTAGTGAAATTATGTCCACCTGTGTGCAATCTAAGTGTCGCATGATCTGTCATTATATATACACGTCTTTCTGAAATGCCCCAGAGGCTGCAACACCTAAGCAGGAGGCACCACTAACCAAACACTGCCACGAAGACCAAGGAACTCTCCAAACAAGTAAGGGACAATGTTGTTGAGAAGTACAAGTCAAGGTTAGGTTATAAAAAAAATATCCAAACTTTTGATGATCCCTAGGAGCACCATCAAGTCTATCATAACCAAATGGAAAGAACATGGCACAACAGCAAACCTAAACATATAATCCTAATATATCCCAGTGCTAAGTCACAAAGTATTAACAGTATCTTAAGAGCCAAGCTATACTGAAAAATGTAATTATAAAAAGACTTTCTCCCCAGGAGAGGAAACCTTGTCATTCCCAAAATTATTTAAAACTTTCTTACTGTTAAGATATTACATTGAAAAGCTCTTTGTATATTAAATAATTGTTTGACATGGGCATTGTTTGATCTTCAAACACAATAGTATGTCCATGTGCTTTTCAAAGATAACCAAGAATACACTTGCAAGTGTTTCATTTTAAGTGTGCCAGCCATTCAAAGGAAAAATGGATTGTGTGAGCAATTATCAAATGTTTGCCTATCCCAGTAGTATTAGGTTTGAGATGAGGTAATGAAGTACTCTGCTCTTTCTCTGTGTCTACACAAAATTAATAGAAAACACACACTGAATGAAGACAATTAATGGTTAGCAGATCTGTCTTGGTTCCAGGTGATACAGGTGGTTTCCATTGTCACAGGCAGCTGTCGTACACACACCAATGTGATATTAATTCTATTAGTGCTATGCAGCTTCTATAAATCCCAAAGAATAGACATAGATACAAAGTCTATGGAAAATAATAATTATAGTAGCAATAGTGGAGAAAAAAATAAAAATTCACATTACCTCACATGAAATCTAACATACTTGTTAGGCCTCATGCACTCTGGGCATCTGCAACCTGTTCACGAGCTTCTGACATTTTTTGTGTGTGTGGAAGGCACAGGTGCACCATCCAGCCCCTCTGCTGGCAACCTGTAAAAGTCTATGAGAGGCTGAAAGCTGCTGTTGCTGGACGGTGCACCGAGTGGTAACTAATGTTTAGGACAGTTTATGCCCAGGAAAAAATGCCCAGAGCACAGATTTCTTGCATTCATCCCTGAGCGCATCCTGCACTAAACGTTAGTATGGCTTGGTGCACCGTCCAACCCTGTCCAAGCCACAGCAGCTTTATTATTATTATAACAGGATTTATGTAGCATCAAAAGTTTGTATTTTGCTTTATAAAATGAAGGCAGACAGTACAGTTACAATACAATTCAATACACAAGGAATCAGAGGGACCTGCTCATTCGAACTTACAATATAAGAGGGAGGGTCAAGTAATATAAAAGAAAATAACTACAGGGGATGAGCTGATGGAGAAAATCTATAAGTTAGAAGTACACTAGGCTTCTCTAAAGATATGGGTTTTCAGGGATCGCCGAAAGGTGGATTGTGTAGGAGATAGAGGATGGGAGAGGTTCTGGATAATTCCTATAGGTGTGCATGGGAAGAGGTGATGAGGGAACTAGAGAGCAGGAGGTCTTTGGAGAATTGAAAAGAATGCTTTGATAGGTATATTAAAACAAGGTTATTGATGTAGTTGGGAGCAGAGTAGTGGATAGCTTTGTAAGTTCTTGTTCGAATTTTGAATTTTATTTGTTTGGCGAGCGGAGAGAGGTAGCACTGAACGGTTGGTAAGGTGGATGAGTCTGGCAGCAGCATTAATGATGGACTGAAGAGGGGATAGCTTATGTAAAAGTAAGTCAATGAGGAGGGAGTTGAAGTAGTTGAGGCAAGAGAAAACCAGAGAGTGAATTAGAAGCTCTTTGGTGTTGGTTAAGAAGGGACGTATACTTGTGCAATCAATCTGGACAGAGGAGTCAGGGGAAGAGACACATGGAGGAGGAAATATTATGAACTCAGTTTTGGATAGACTGAATATGAGGAAGTGGTGTGATCCATATTGAGACAACTGTGAATAAATTAGTGATGCATGAGAAGACTGATTGGGGGGGTGGGTTTAGGGGTAGAAAGACAGATTTGGGTGTCATCAGCATAAAAATGGTATTTGAAGCTGTTGGCGGCTATCTGCTGACCTAGGTAGGAGATAAGAGAGAATAAAGAGAATAGAAAAGGTCCAAGGACAGAGCCTTGGGGGACCCCAATGGAAAAATAAATAGGAGAGGAGGTTTTGGCCTCTCATTGAGTTTTACAGCATCTATCACTAAACCTCCAGTGTGCATAAGGCTTTATAAAGACAAAAAGCAGGGTTGTACTGAATTACTAAAGGAAACTTCAGTGTGAAATCACTATAAAGATAATTAGCATGTTTAAGTTGAGGCTCACATAGGCACTCGGATGTTCATGCACCCAATGAATGGGATATCTTACCTTATTTCCTAAAGCATATACTCAAGTTAAGCGCATACACTGCAGTCCACCTTTTTAGTAAATAATACTGTTTTTCTACCTTTTATTGCATATAAGATGCATTAAGTAATGTATGTATTGAGATACACTATGCCAAGCACTGTGATTATTTGTAAATGTATAAAAGGCAGATGTGTCAAAAATAGGTGCAGTTCCAAAAATGCTGCATGATGTACTCTTAAGACACATAAGGCAGAGTAGGCACAGATGTTTATCATTGTATCAAGCAATTACAAGCAGCATATGAAATCGGATGCATGCTTTTGCTGTGGGAAATTAAGACTAAATGCACAGTGATACCACCTCAAAGCATGTACTAGGTCCTTTTTAGCTTTCAGTGCTTTTTACAGCCAGCTTAAATGATTTTGGTGCACACTTCATGTGATATTGTGCCTGAATAAAATGTGCATGCAAAATGGATAACAAATGTCAGATAGCTCCAAAACATTACAGAAAATCGTATTTGTATCAAGGGCCTATTTATACTATTCATTGCATGAATATATAAGAATTGACCCAACAAGTTACCATGTATGTTCTGAATCCAAAAGTTTTTTTCTTCTAATGTATCACCTGCAGTAAGGTAAAAAGCCTTCCACTAGCTGCTCCATCCCCCCATATGTATCCTGTATCGCTACAGCACTATGCCCGTCAACAGCAGCACTGGTTTCTCTCCCTGCTCTCACAGACACAGAAGCAGCAGCGAGAACTATTAGCTTGCTAGATAGCTATGGGGTACATGGAGAAGACGAGAAGCGGAGAGCACCGGCGGGGAACCCCAGAAGAGGAGGTAAAGGGCCGCTCTGTGCAATTACATTTCACAGAGCGGGTAAGTATAAACCTCTTTTTTTTATAAAAAAAAAAACAAAAAAACATTCAAGCCTTTAGTATCACTTTAAGGCAGTAGATTCATTTTGAAAGGACTTGCAGCGAACCTTAACACACTAAAAAATGCATCTGAGCCATTACAGTAATCACAGGGTGCAATGGATTAGAACCCCTGTCAGGTTTTAACTGCTATTTGGCATTCTGTCTAAAAGAATTTATCCTCAATTACTGTCAAGATGACAGCAGGTTCCCCAGATAGTAAGCGAGGACAAATCTGCAGCAGGGACACAGACAGCAGTAACAAGATGACAGGAGTTCTAACTTTAACCTGTTTTACTATAATAATGCACTTTTATTCCTGTATGTAATTTAACCGCTTTAGCCCCGGAAGATTTGGCTGCTCGATGACCAGGCCATTTTCTCTAATTCGGCACTGCGTCGCTTCAACTCAAAATTGTGCGGATGTGCGATGCTGTACCCAAGCAAAATTGAAGTCCTTTTTTTCCCCACAAATGGTGCTCGCTTTTGGTGGTATTTGATCATATCTGCGTTTTTTATTTTTTGCGCTATAAACAAATTTTGGAAAAAACACAATGGGGGTTATTTACGAAAGGCAAATCCACTTTGCACTATAAGTGCAAACTACAAGTGCAAAGTGCACTTGAAATTGCACTGAAAGTGCACTTGGAAGTGCAGTCGCTGTAAATCTGAGGGGTAGATCTGAAATGAGGGGAAGCTCTTCTGATTTTATCATCCAATCATGTGCAAGCTAAAATGGTGTTTTTTATTTTCCTTGCATGTCCCCCTCGGATCTATAGCGACTGCACTTTGCACTTGTAGTTTGCACTTGTAGTGCAAAGTGGATTTGCCTTTCGTAAACAACCCCCAATATCTTTTACTTTTTGCTATAATAAATATCCCACATTTTTTATAAAAAATGTTTTTCTCAGTTTAGGCCGATATGTATTCTTCTACATATTTTTGGTAAAAAAACCCAACAAAACGCAATAAGCGTATATTGATTGGTTTGCGCAAAAGTTATAGCGTTTACAAAATAGGGGATAGATTTATGGCATTTTTATTTTTTTTTTTTTACTAGTAATGGCGGCGATCTGCGATTTTTATCGGGACTGCAACATTATGGCGGACACATCGGACACTTTTGACACATTTTTGAAACCACTGACAATTATACAGCGAACAGTGCTATAAAAATGCACTGATTACTGTGTAAATGTCACTGGCAGGGAAGGGGTTAACACTAGGGGGTGATCAAGGGGTTAACTGTGTTCCCTATGTGTGTTTCTAATGGGACTGTCTAGGAGGAGAGAGAGATCGGTGTTCATACATAGTATGAACACACGATCTGTCTCCTCTCCCCTGAAAGAACCGGTGGCCGAAAGGCGAAACAACGTAATATAATGTCGTTTTGCCCAGCCGTGCCATTCTGCCGCAGTAAAACTGTGGTGGCTGATCGGCAAGCGGTTAAATATAATGTAGCGTTAAAATCATTGTTTTGATATCAAATACTTTTTAAAATTTTTACAATGTATGCAAAACATTGGTGGCATCACTGTTTGTAATTCTAAAAAGTTTGCAAATATGTAATAAAATAAGGGTTACATAGCATTTAAAGGAGAAAAAGCAAACTTTAATAGGATCATGCTGTATGTACTTGGTATTTTTTTAATTTTAAAGTGTATCTCTAGCTAAAAAAATTTTTCAGTTTTGGCTAAAATACATTAATAACCCTGTCAGATTTTTTGGGGTTTTTTTTGCTACTATTTTCCCTACTTTGAAGATTTATACATTGTTTATATTTATTATATCTGGTAGCATGTCATGGGTGGGCCTCAAACATTCAATTGTTGACCCTACTCTCCCCATTGCTTTGTATGCTGCAGTACAGCACACATTCAAAACAATGCCAAGCCTTTCATCATACATGTAACAGGAACAAGCTCCCCATTATGTAAATATTTAGAAAACACAATCCTAAATGAGTAAGAAATCAATTTACAGTCCAGCAGTGTAGTGAAAAGTGGCAAACCCATGGCACCAATGCAAGTGTCATGTTTGTCCACACCAGCCTTTCCCCAACTATTTAAACACAGTGGAACCCTTGAGATAATTTTCACGTCTCAGGGAACCTCTGCTTAATTATTACATCTGTAGCTCACAGCACAATCAGTAGATTGTAAATATAAATAAGATAACAAAGAATGTGGCTAGCACATTTCACAGCCAGAGCAGATCAATTTGTAACCCCCTGCTCTGTAAGACAAAAGTATTACTTTAGTACTAGCATACATTTGGTGTTAGGTGGATGTGCCTTCTTACATTAGTGGTCAGCATGGTGGTCCCTAAAAGGAGTGGGGAAAGAACCCCCTTATAAGATTATTGATCAGTGAGAAGACTGCCCCCTTTATAGACAGATACATTATTCATGTCAGTGGTTACTGAATGAAAAAAATGATTTCTCAAGGAACCCCTAGAAACCTGTGGAAGAACCCAAGTGTTCCACAAACCCTGGTTGAGAAAGGCTGGTCTAGACAGACTACAGTTTTGGATCAATATTTTAAACATATCTTTGCATGATCAGAGGGATCCAGCCAAATGTCATTCAGGCCAAGGGACAAAAAAAAATTCCAGTATACACAACAATAATGTTGTTTAGCTCCTAATTGGGTCGTTTGTTAGTGCAGTGCATTAGAACCAAAACTAGTGAGTGTACACCAACGTAGGAAAACCGAAGTAGGCAAATGTACCAGAATTCAGATGCAAAAAGTATTGACCAAATCAAGGCAAACTACCACCATCACTGTCATAAAAATAATAATTATTAACAGTCGCTGTTAGGTATCTTTAACTATTTTGACCATGCCCCCCTTTAAAATGGGTTTAAATTGCCAGAAAACTGCCAAGTTTGTGGCCATATACAAATCAATTTTAACTAAACACACAGCATAACTGTCAATAAGCAGACAAGGCGTTGGGATTCATTGTAGTGAGCTATGAGGTTGTGGTTGGATTAGGTTTCCATAATGCCGGAAAATCCCTGAAGACTGGTCTTTAATCTCTCCTTTTTTCACCAGAAAAGGCACAGAAAATGGCATCATACATATGTCAAACGTATTATTTTAATGAGTGGGGATGCATTTCTAATTTCTGTAATCAATGAAACCTGCCTATCTATGGCTAGGCTACTTTCAATAAATACCCTTATTTATTTTTCCTCTTGTGCTGTACCGTGCATTGTATTTGTTCACTTTTCATGTATATGTAAAGCAAATTTCACTGTATACAAAGTTGTTCCCTGGTAAAATAAATGACTGGATATAGATCTGTCACTGTAGAAACATTTTCAACGTGTTACTTCTTTAACATTGCTGTGGAAATGGCATCTAAGTGTCATACTGTGTCAGTAATTGCTAAAAGGCACTTACACTCATTGGTTCCCTACAGAATATTGTATTTATGAATAAAACTGAGTTCTGATAATATTTAATTAAAACTAATGCTCTGCTGTGCAAATTAATTGCTTTAGACAAAGCAGTGCACAATGGTTTATTTTTAAAAGCATGGAAATTATAAACATTGTATTTGTTTCAAGAGACTGACTATTTTTTTTAATGTAAAACAACTTTATAATAACCACATGGTGTAAAAATGTAATCATGACACTCAAAGTAGAACAAAGTAGTGCTGATGTTTGTGAAGCAGAAGCTGATTGCTGATTGTAAGACAACCTTAAAATGATGACTCTAGCTATAGGAGGTGTTGGTTGGCAGGACTCTATGTGCCCAAGAAGTAACATTGTCATGTATAAAAGTATTCATGAGCTTGATCAAAGATTATAACATAATTGTTACTGACCAGGTCAAGAATTCCCCTTCCCATTGGGCTATAGTGTAGAAGCTGTATTTCGGGGGCTTAGTTTTGCCTCCTCTGTTAGAGGTCAATCCATATTTTGTCTTATTTTGGATAGAGTGGGGGTGAGTTACATGTTTGCCATTTTTTTTGTCTCTGTGACTCAGAGAGATCTTCCTTCATTTCCTGTAATGTCTGTACATGAAATGAGTGCCATTTTTACCAGGACAGGTTCTAATCCTTTCTAAACCTGCTAAAAATAGGCTTTGTTTTAAAGTGGAACCTCACTCTCTCAATCAGGAGGGGAGGTGAGCTTTTCTAAGCACACCCTCCTGCCTGCTTGCCTGAGCTAGAGGCAAATGGATTCCAGGAAGTAAATGTTACATGAATTATCTGCCCTTACTGCTACGACCAGAAATTCTAGGGGGGTGTTTTTTAAATATAATTACTCAGCAAAACAAAGCATGAAGACATACTGTAGATGGATGGGTGAGTTTGCTTTGAACCTTAAAATGAATTAAATAGCATTTTTGGTTTGTGGTGCTCACATGCAGTGTAGTTCCACTTTAATGTGTGTCCCTGTCAGAGAGTTTTCCCATGACAGGAAGTGAAGAAAAAATGTCCCCAAAACGGACCAAGATAGCAAAAAAAAGAGTTTGTAAGGCTGTAATGCCGCGTACACACGGGCGGACTTTTCGTCCGGACTGGTCCGACGGACTTTCGACGGACTTTTGACGGACTTCCGATGGACTTTTGAACGAACGGACTTGCCTACACACGATCACACCAAAGTCCGACGGATTTGTACGTGATGACGTACGACCGGACTAAAATAGGGAAGTTGAAAGCCGGTAGCCAATAGCTGCCCTAGCGTGGGTTTTCATCCTTTGGACTAGCATACAGACGAGTGGATTTTTCGACCGGACTCGAGCCCATCTGACAAATTTGAAACATGTTCCAAATCTAAAGTCCGTCAGATTTTTGACCGAAAAAGTCCACTGCAGGTCCGATGGAGCCCACACACGTCGGACCAGTCCAGTCGAAAAGTCCACCCGTGTGTACACGGCATAAGAGAATGTAAGGCAAAACAGAACTTGATGAAGAGCTGTAAACCAATCAGGCTTCACTTCACTGAACAGTACAAAGAACTGAACAAATGGCTTGACTGAAGAAAAGAAGACAAAGACTACATCATCAGTGATCTGCGGTTAGTTCACTCTTCTTCACTATACAGTCACAGCCTTGGCCAAGATGAATTGCTTTGGCTGCAGTGAAGGGAGGCAGATGGCCAGAACCTGGCTATGGTTTCTGGATTACAAAACCATCTGAACTGAACTGTTCATTTAATTCTGTCAGGTAGGACAATGAAGACATATGTATTTCAGTTGGGTATTCAGTCTGCAATTGCGCTTTAATGAATCTTGCAGATTATATTACAAAATTACAACTAAAGCATAACAATGTATGTTATGTTGGCTTTACATGACCTTTTTATGTCCTGGGACATAATTATGACACTAAACACTGGTTTTAAAAAAACTATGTATTCTTAACTTAAAAAGGGCCTGCTATCACAGCCTCCTTGTAAATTCCTTTTTTTTTTTGCTTCTGTGATCTGACTTCCTGTTTAAAGGTGACTACATTTGTTCTCGACGGTCCCACTGTATGTGGAAACATAGCCAGCGTCTCTTGATTGCTCCCGAGATGGATTAGGGACTATGGGATTTCTGGTGTGCATAAAGCAGTGAACATGACTGCAACTAATTTGCACTACTCTAAACAAATAGAAGTGAGGATAAAAATGAGAAGTTCAGGAGCTCACGGAGGACATTGCAAGGAGACAGAAAACCACAGTAAGATGATTTAATGAAAAATAAAGAAAATAGAGTACAAGGCCATTAAATACTGGATTAGTATGAATTATTTTTGGAAAACAAGAATATAATGTTGCGTCACCACTAAAGTCTACACCATTTGGAAAGAGTATGATGGCTTCCTTTGTTCGTTTTTTCAGTCACTTGTTTTATGAGTTCTATCAGCCCTGTACACAACATACATGGATGTCAACTGTGCGGTGCTTTCAATAAACATTCAACATGAGAGTGCAACTGGTTATTCTGCAATATTTATATTGTGTATCACACACTTGTGTTTGACATGTCACTGTCTATCTCCTCTTTTATGTTTTTTCAAGCAGTTAATCCCAATAGGAAAAGCTATAGAAAACAATGAAGGCTTTAGTGTTACTGTGGACAGAAGATATATTCCAGTTTTAATCCAGTTCATTCCAGAGTTGGGGCCCATTCACATCACGTTTTTGTACCAAACATGTTAAGTGAGCTGGTGCCATGCCATTTTATCTAGATTGTACCCAAATGCACCTTCCAATGAACATGCGTTGTGGTGCATCATCAAAAAATAATGCACTGTGCTGTGCAGTAATGCATGTCAGAAGAACTGTCAGCACACTGCACCAGTGCGCTTATAGTGGTGTGACCAGGCCCTGAAGTAAACAAGTTTCTGATTGCTTTTTGGTGTACTCAGCATGTAGTACCTCTGTAATGGCAGCACATTATGCATTTTCCATCAAAACTAAAGCCTCGTACACACGATTGGATTGTTGGCCAACAAAACCGTGGACTTTTGTCCAAAGGGCGTTGGCCCAAACTTGTCTTACATACACACGGCCACACGATTGTTGGCCAACAATTACGAACGTAGTGACGTACTACATGGTATTTCTGCTCTTTAGCACCACCCTTTGGGCTCCTTCTGCTAATTTCATGTTAGTAGCAGTTTGGTGAGTGTTGATGCGCGTTTTTCTTTTCATTTAGCGCTTTTCATTTCATGCTTTTCAGTTTGCACTTTTCATTTAGTGCTTTTCAGTTCGTTTCTGAGCGGCCGTTCGTCAACAGACATGTTGCGGAATTGGAGGAGATAACGTGTTATTTATTATTGGCCTTGGAGTTATTGCTTTGACATTATTTTTTTGGTTGAAGAATGATTTGATTTGTTATATTTTCTATATTTTTGGATGCATAGAATACACTTTTTGGTTAAGTTCTATTGGCATATAGCATGTCTAATTATATTTGTTTTCTTTTTTTAATGCACAATAAAAAAAAATGTGGAGAATAATACTTGGCTATGTGTTTTACTTCAAATGACAGTTTGGGAGTAGGCAGTTACATTTTAAAAAATACAATATAAAATTAACAAGGGACACTAACATAGTTGTATCTTTGATCTTAAAAACTATGGGATAATGGTGTTGTGGTAACTTGCCCAAATAAAAAAAAAAAAAAAAAAAAAAGCATAATAATATTATTCTTGATATCACTAGAAAAAAAAAGCCTTTGAAAATTTGTTTTCAATAACTCCATCAGTGTCACCAGCAAAGCAGCTTCATTATTATCCCATTAAAGAAGAAGAGAATTGTGCGCTGCATTTCAAGATTTCATAATTTGCCACGTCACAAATGTTAATTCTCCATTACGAAGGCTAGTTTACAAGACCGACCGCTTCTGGCTCGACCTTGCTTCCAAGCATGCGTGTTTGTACTTTTGACTTTTGTCTGACGGACTTGTGTACACACACGTAGAAAATCCAACAATAGACATTTGTCCACGGAAAATTTTAAAACCTGCTATTCAACATTTGTCTGCGGAAAATCCGACAACAACTGTCCGATGGAGCATACACACGGTCGGATTTTCCGCCAACAGCCTGTCATCACACATTTCCTGTCGGAAAATCCGATCATGTGTACGAGGCTTAGCAATACACCATTTAGGAAAATTCCAGTGCAAAGTCTGCACTGTCACTGCATAGAAAAAAGATCTAATCTAATTAAATGTGACTTGCAAACATTCACTGGTGGTGAAGAAATTTCTATAATAAAAAACATGGACCAGGAAGTTTCACCTGCAATGAATGTTTGGTGAATGCTAATGAATTCACTGCTTTATAAATATACTAACTGTTCTCCTTTTCTGACACAATTTAATTGTAGTACGGTTGAAAAAAGTACTGTATTCTGACAATTTTATGTGGTTAATACAAGTAATGATAGTGTTTATTATAATAACTTCTTCCCGCCTGTGCTATAACCAAAAGACGGCTACAGCGCTGCCCTTAATTGCCGGGAGGGCGTCCATAGATGTTCACCTGAGCATGTGCGGTCAATGCGTCTCTGAGAGCTGTGCGTGCGGTGCACTCTGATCGCTGAGTCTGAGACAGCTGATCACGTGATGTAAACAGAAGATCAGTAATCGTTTTTTTTTTCCCCCTCACGCTGTCAGTGTGAAGGAAAGAAAATGCAGATCACCGACATTGGTCCCTCATACAGAGAGCCACGGCTGCCTCATCTGTGCCCACTAGTGCCACCTAACAGTACCACCTACCAGTGTCCACCAGTGCCATTTACCAGTGTCCATCCGTGAAACCTACCTTTGCCCACCAGTGCCACCTACCTTTGCTCACCAGTGCTACCTATACATGCCCATCAGTGCTACCTATCAATGCCCATCAGTGCTGCCTATCAGTGTCACCTACCAATGCCCATCAGTGCCACCCATCAGTGCCCCGCAATGCTTCCCATCAGTGCCATGCAATGCTTCCCATCAGTGCCACCTCTCAGTGCCACCTCATCAGTGCCACCTTATCAGTGCCTATCAGTGTAGCCTATCAGTGCCCATCAGTGCAGCCTCATCAGCGCACATCAATGAAGGAGAAAAATTACCCATTTTCAAAATTTTAAAACAAATTTTGAAACAGTTTTTTTTTTCAAAATTTTGAGTATTTTTAATTTTTTTTAGAAAAAAAAATTAAAAAACAGCAGTGATTAAATACCACCAAAATAAAGCTGAAAAAGGCAGAGAAAAGCTGAAAAAAAGTATAAAAATTTCATTTCGGTACAGCATTGCATGACCGCGCAATTGTCATTCAAACTGTGACAGCGCTGAAAGCTGAAAATTGGTCTGGGCAGGAAGGGAGTTTATGTGCCCAGTAAGCAAGTGGTTAATTTATTTTTTCATAATTATCTACGATTATTTCATATAACTAAGTTCACAGAATTTTAGACATGGCTGGATATTTACATGGAGTCAAAGGTTTTCCCCATGGTACTGTTTGGATTCCTATAGGTTCTTAAAGTATAACTAAAAGGAAAAACTTTTTTTTTAGTCTTGGACAAAGTGCAGAGAGATTAGAATACCTGTCAGTTTTTATTGCTGTCTATGTCCCAGTTAGGGAGATCCACCCCCTCTATTTGTCCTGTTTATCATTATAATTGAAAGTGAAATTAAAGGAAAATTCCAAATTTTGGGTTGGCCCCAGAAATGTAATAGAGAGGATATTTTCCAATGGGGAGACTAGTTCTGGTGAGCTGGGGGTCCCCAAGGAATTCCCTTAATTTGCAGGAATTTCCTCTCACTTCCTGTCTGGCTATAGGACAGGAAGTGAAGGGAAACCTCCATAATGCTACACAGAAGGTGAAAAAAAATGGGATAGGGGTTATAACCCTCCCTTACTCTATCCAAAATGTAAAAAAAAAAAAGTTTTCCTATAGTTTTACTTTAAGTCCCCTCCAAACAAAAAACAAACTAATATGTTTGGCTTATATCTAAAATTAGTTGGCCATTAGATTTGTCTCTTTTACCAGAAAAAAATAACCTACAAGAAGCAATTAGAGTTTTCAAAACATATGAGCTTTTCATTTTTTTTAACACACATTTCCCATAATTTAAAACTGCATCATGTCTTAACAAACCAATTACACTTATGAATAGTAAGGTTTATTTAACTAGTACATACAGTATTTGTTGTACACATGGACATTATTTCTGAGTCTCTGTTTATGACTACCAATGTAGGAATGATTAAGCACCACATTTATCGTCTCATATGACAAGTCCCTTGGAGAGACAGAGAGTGAGTAATAAATGATTCTTCACTAACCTGCCAATGAAATATGACTTCACTAAAAAGGTTACGGGTATTACAGCTATCATTTTCAATTAAGTTCATCATTTATAGAAATAAAATACTGATATAGTGATATATTGATATAGTAACATGCAGAAAAATTATACTCCAATTTAAACACTACTAATTTTATAGGGTTATTGATTTCAAACATAAAAGCACTAAGCGACCCTGCTATTTTCAGATGGCTGCCTGTCTGATTTAGCAAACCTTTCTCTTTTTTTATCATTTCTTTAGAAAGATTATTCAAAACTCTTGGTAAGTAGAATTTGTACAATATAGTGTTGCATATTTCATAGAAATTCAGTAATTTTGAATATCATTATTAAATAATTTAGTTGAGTAGAGTTTACTAAGCAAAAACAGGACATGCACGTGCCATTTTCAAACTAATATACATCATAGCATCGGATAGGTTAGTTATTACCATCCTATACAAATGTAAACTATTGAAATAAGTATCAGCTCATAAAATACAAATCAGTTACCGTAATTAGGCTAAAAGGGTTTTACATGTACAATGTTGGATCATGGGTTTAAGTCAATTAAAAATGTTTTTTTTTTCCTTTTGTATACTGCTCTTTCTGCTGTACCCAATTTCAGGAGTGCATAATGTGGGTTTTCTCTTTTTGCTCCACACCAATTTCAGTAGTCAATCCATTCATTTTACCATTAAAAAGCTATTTAGTCGCAATTCTTTAGGTGCACCCATGGCATCTGTTAAACAACGTAACATTGCTATAACTTCAGATTTTTTCCCTAGTGGTAGGTGGGAGCCAAATTCAGAAATCAAGGGCTGTAGTGGCATAGGAAACCAACAGTGTGGGCTTTCATTTAAAGCAGAACACAATTTTTTTTAATATACATGCTCCCCCCTGTATATATATAAAAAATAAAAAACATTCTGGGAGCATGACCAAGAGTAAAAACATAACTAAGCTGATGTCATCTACCCTCTCCCACTATTAGGTGTTTTCAGATCAGATCTGATCATGTAGAATTGCTGACACTCAGTGTTCAGCTACCAGAACAAAAATCCAATACTTTTTTTTAGAGTTTGCACCCCGGACAGTGAACACCACCGGCCAACACAAAATAGTGAACTTTTGCACCAAAGAGGCTCTCAGAGCCCATTTCTCACCTCCATAGCTGTGTCTATTAGCTCTCAGCTTTGCATTCACAATATACAGAGGACATAGCAGCATAATGCCCCGTACACACGGTCGGATTTTCCGATGGAAAATGTCTGATAGGAGCGTGTTGTCGGAAATTCCGACCGTGTGTGGGCTCCCTCGGGCATTTTCCATCGGACTTTCCGACACACAAGGTTTGAGAGCAGGCTATAAAATTTTCCGACAACAAAATCCGTTGTCGGAAATTCCGATCGTGTGTACACAAATCCGACGGACAAAGTGCCACGCATGCTCAGAATAAATAGGGATGAAAGCTATTGGCCACTGCCCCAGTTATAGTCCCGACGTACGTGTTTTACGTCACCGCGTTCAGAATGATCGGATTTTCCGACAACTTTGTGTGACCGTGTGTATGCAAGACAAGTTTGAGCCAACATCCGTTGGAAAAAATCCTAGGATTTTGTTGTCGGAATGTCCGAACAAAGTCCGACCAAGTGTACGGGGCATTACTCTGCTCTACGCCAAAACCTACAAGTGGCGGCACACACTGAAAAAGAGGAATCCTTCTCCTATGCACTAGATGCCAGCATCGTGACTCTGGAGCAGACCCAAACCACCCATTCCCAGGACCTGTTTTCTCTCCAGCTATATATTAAAGACTTGGAGGATAGTAAAATAAGGACACTGCTATAGCCATAAGTAATAAAATACTGGATAACCCACCATCCATGGTTATTGAACTGGATCGTGTACATAGAGCTCTGGGTCCTAAACCCTTGGAACCTACCAGACCCTGAGACATGTGTAGGGTCCACTATTACTTACAAAAGGAGGATATTCTCAAAAATGTCTGAGTTCAGAGACCTGTGGACTTTGACTGGGCGAATATCCAAATTTTACCTTTGTTTTACCTTTTACCAGATTTTACCAACTTATAACGTTCTACCCTGCAAAGAACACTTCTGTTGCCCCAGATTACAGGTGCCAGGAAAGCCTACAGATGGGGTCTTTCCCTTTTATCTAATCAGGAAGAATGCCACAACCTTCTCACATTCTTAGATAATTATCCCAAGCAAGCAATTTCAAACTCCTACATCGTTCAAAAGCAAATGTAAAAAAAACTCTCAGGCATATCATCTTCATAATGTAAAACTTAAATTCACAGTAAAAAAATTATACCTATGCATGTATAACAAAGTGATAACAAGCCCGAAAATAACAATTTACACCTTAACAAAAAAGTTTTTACTTTATTACACACACAAAACTTCCATTTACACCAAGAGTCAAGTTTTATGATCGTTACCCGCTGGTACAGAACACCACAAATTCTCCATCGTATGTTACCCACAACTTCAAACACCTGCTGGAAGTATGGGCAGGCCAGTGTAAACATTCTATATGTCTTCTGGCCCTGCAATATGCTCAAACTGTTTTAGGTTTCCCAAAAATTGACAGACTTCACAATTTCCATTGATCCAGCCTTTATTCTTCTACACCATAACACTTTACCAACGTAAACTTATAAAACTCTCCTGACTAATGAAGCTCACCATGCAATATCTTCAACCTTATCCTAGCAAATATGCTAGCAAATATGAGAAAGATAGCATGTACATCCTAAATGCACCATAAGGAAAAGAATAGTACAGCACACATTGCATGCAGATGATGCTGTGGTCATAACATACTTTCAAAATTAAAAGGTGAACAAAGTATTGTAAGAATAAGAGAAAGTTGGCTTGACAGTGATTTTACTGAAGAAAGAGTATATAATTACGACAAAGAAAGGGAGCAAATTGAAAAGGTGATAAAAACATGCTGTAGAGAGAAGAGATATGAAAGAGTAAAATTATTCTGCTATCTGGGCTCCATAATACACGAAGAAAGCATTCTGTTTTGGTAAATAAAGGCAAGATTATCTCCTGGAAAGAATTTATGATGCACTAAAAACAGGATTTGCCGTAAAAATCCAGGATTCTGTGGCTGAAATTTTAAATTTAGATTTAGTATCATTGGTTGCTAGGGGTTACTGCACTAAAGAAAGATAACTATGGAATATGGCCATATGTGAACATTACCCCCATGAAAGTCAAGTTATATTAAAAAAAAAAGTCAAACCTGACAAAACATTCAAAAGTTGATAATTGTATTCACCCAGACAATAAGAACAGAAAACCCCACACACGGGACCTCCTCCACCTTCACCCACGAAGTTGGGATTAATTGTAAAGGTGAAGAGAAGCAGGTAAGGAGATACAAACAAATACACAGTGTAATTACCTGCGCCTCCTTAAAGCGGGGTTCCACTCAAATTTTTAACTTAATCTTACCCCCTTCAGTTAATTGCATAGATGTTCAAATGTCACACGAAATTTTTTTTTATTGCTGTAATTACCTTTATATTGTACTTTATTGTGGCACTTCCTGTCTCTCCTCCCATGGGAGTAGGCGTGTTTATTGCCTTTCCCCAGCGCCGCACTGTCTCCTGGGAGCTTAGTGTCAGGCTTCCCAAGATTCAGTGCGGGAACAATGATCATGCACGTGAACAAGCTGTGAATGAACAGCATTCACCGCATCCAGGAAATCAATGCTTGTGGGCTTCACATGCCCACAAGCAAGATGGACACAGCCAGCATCACATTTTTTAAGTTATTCTTCAGTACAAAAACAGACAGAGGCGGAAATATTACACTCAAACTGTGAGTATTATTTTGGGATTAGCAAAGTGTCTCAATGAAAAAAAAAAAAAAAAAAAAAAAAAGAAAAAAGATTGGTCGCCGGACTCCCACTTTAAAATGGATGTAAATCCAATTCATGAAATTTGAGCTGGGTACATATATCTGTAGTGTTTTCTTATCTCTCCCCAAAGAACTGAGTCCCTGTTTCTTCTGTCCAGTAGCTCTGTTATCAGCCTGATAACTTCTGAAAAGTTCTCAAACATAGGAAAGAAAAGCAGCCTAAATTTTGTGTTGTGGGAGGTTGCTATAAATAAATTAGCAGAGTGCTGCTCCATTCAGAGCAGAGCTGTACACATTCCTTTCTTTCTTTGCCTATGAAGAGAGGGGGTGTGTGCCTTTCCTCCAATCAGCTGTCTTGGCTGTATGCCAATAATCCACTCCCAGTGCTGAACAGTAAGAGAAAATCTGTAACACGATCTGCACTTTCTAAAGACTATATAAAGTTGAAGACAGCAGATATACATGTAAAACTTATGTAGGGAGATTTGTTTCATCTCTATGTATCATCTGAGGCTCTTCACTTCACTGGGTATATGTGAGGGTTTTCATCCACTTTAACTCTTTGATTAACTTGACATTAAAAAATATCCTTATTACCCAAAAATAATCCAGACACATCCAATACTTAATGGCCCTGTAATCTATTTTTTTTTTTTTTTTTCTGTAATCTATTTTTAATAAAAAAATGTCTTACAATGTTTTTCTGCCTGCTTTTAACTACCTATGTGAGCCTCCGAACCTCTTCTTTTCCCCTCATTTCATTAGTTTGGAAAGAGCAGTGCACATTAGTTGGGGTCATGTACACTGCTGTATGCACACTACACATCACACAGTCTATAGTCCAGAGTCCAATGAGGAATTAAACAAGTGAGGGTGGTTACATTCCTACATACGGTAGGACCATGGAGAATGAATGTAGCCACCATCTAACAGGAAGTCATATCACAGCAGCAAAAACAAAGGTATGCGGAGATATGGAAGAGGTTGAGATCAACAGTAGGTACTTTTTTAATTAAGAATTCATAGTTGAATAAAATTTATTTTCTTTGATTTAGTGTTACTTCAAAGTGGTTCTAATGTCTATTTTATTTTTGGTTAACCACTTCAGCCCAGGAAGAATTAACCCCCATCCTGATCAGGCCATATTTTACGATACGGCACTGTGTCACTTTAACTGACAATTGCTCAGTCGTGCGAGGCTGTACCCAAACAGAATTGACGTCCTTTTTTTTCCCACAAATAGAGCTTTCTTTTGGGGGTATTTGATCGATCATCTCTGCGGTTTTTATTTTTTGCGCTATAAACCAAAAAACAGCGACAATTTTGAAAAAAAAAACAATATTTTTTACTTTTTGCTATAATAAATATCCCCAAAAATGTTTTTAAAAATCTAATTTCTTCATCAGTTTTGGTCAATATATATTCTTCTACATATTTTGGGTAATAAAAATTGCAAAAAAGGAATTGGTTTGCGCAAAAGTTATAGCATCTACAAACTATGGGAAGGATTTATGGCATTTTTATTATTTTTATTTAATAGTAACGGCGTTGATCTGCAATTTTTATCGGGACTGCGACATTGCAGGGGACAGATCAGGCACTTTTGACATATTTTTGGGACCACTGACATTTATACAGCGATCAGCGCTATAAAAATGCACTGATTACTGTGTAAATGTCACTGGCAGGGAAGGGATTAACACTAGAGGGTGATCAAGGGGTTAACTGTGTTCCCTCAGTGTGTGTTCTAACCGTAGGGAGATGGGACTGACTGGCTCTCATGCCCGCGACCGCCAGGGAACGCGCCGAACTGCCACAGTATAATGACGGCGGCTGGGCGGCAAGCGGTTAAATACTAAAAACAAAAAACAAAAACAAATAATGTAGCTGCTGACTTTGAATATAAGGATACTTACCTGTCCAGGAAACCCGCAATGTCGGCCCCCTGAAGCCAATTCGTCCATCGGCTCGGGTGGAGGCGCTGGCATTGCAACTAAGGGAAACTGGAATCAAAGCCTTCAGGCTTCACAGCCGGTTTCCTACTGCACATGTGCGAGTCGCGCTGCACTTTCTGAATGGTCCTGTCGTCTCCTGGGACACACATAGGTCCCAGGTAGGCTGGTAGTCAAGCTGCAAAACATCATAAAAGGTACAATACAAAAATTTTTTTCAAAAAATATCCAAAAAGGAGGGGCATGGGGTGGTCTATTTTTCAAGACATAGTTGCATTTTAGCCTGGAACTCCACTTTGATGCATTCCCTAAAAACTTACCTGACTCCTCTCACTGCTCCTGCGCTCCAGTACTCCCCTCACTTCCTGGTCTCACAAGAGATAATGAGAGCAGCGGGAGCCATAAGCTCCTGCTGCTCTCAGTCAAACTCCTGTGAGGTGGAAGTGGGGGCGTGGCTTACCAGCAATGTGTCTGGATGCACACAGCCAAACTTGGAAGCGCACATGTATGGGTACCTGCATAGCACACAGCTTGCTAAGAGGGCACCTGGAGGAAGAAGGAGAGGACAGTGCTGGCAGAAACTCTCAGAGGAGGTGAGGGACCGCTCTGTCCAATGATATTAAGTATAATCTTTTTATTTTAAGAAAAAAATAACCTTTAATATCACTTTAAGCCCAGCACCATTGGTGAAATTTGTTAATGAAGGAGGTGCCACAAGGGAATCTCTGTTCACATTGTGCAGATGAATAAAGTTACCAGCATTTTTTTTTCTGAGTGCAGCCAGTCTTTTCCTTTGGATTTAAGCAGGTAAAATATGTCTTGATATTAAGCTGCATGAATTCCTGATGCAAATCACCGACTCAAGCTATTCAACATATATATTTTGCAGATTATCCGCAGAATTTAGTTTTTTTGTGTTTTCTATATGCAGCTGTATCATGTGAAGCTTAGTAATATTTAAAACATCTAGTTTTCAGTGTAAATTAAAAATCATGTTTGGCATTTGTACAAGCTGCAAGCACAACTATGTATTCACTGACTAGAAGTGATGACATAAACCTAATTTCATGGAAACCACACAAGTCCTGATTTGCCTTTACTGTCAGATAAGGTAAAGGGATCTCATCAAACATATTTTGTTTACAACAAAGAATATTCAGTGGAAACACACAGGCCACAGTCCTTTCTGATGCAAGTATTTGAGGTAATCAAACCATGTACAGAAGTTATATCTTGTTGTGTTGTAACACTTTTATAAACTCTGAGCCAAGTTAGTGTGTGAGGGATTTTAGAGATACATTAAAGTGGAGATTCAGTATTGATCTAACTAAGCTTAAGACTACTCCCAACCCCTTCTAATTACCCTGTAGAATGTAGATGCATATAGGAGGTGTGTCCAGAAAAAAATGAGAATATTTTAAAAATAATTTTATTGAAAATTTTTATAATTGAACATTGCCTCCTTCAAAGTATGCACCTTATGAATGTTCCTCATGCTCCCAGCGATTTTTCCATTCTTCATAGCATCCCTAGAAGTCTTCAAGTGGAATGGCATTCAGAGCTTGCATAGTGGCTCTTTGGATGTTATCCACGCTACCAAAATGGTGTCCTTTCTCATGTTCAAATCCCGAGTTTCATGAACAATTGACTTGGTAATTCCCGTTTCCTCTGCAATCATTCTGATAGTGAGCTGTCGGTCAAAAATGGAACAGAATGTGGATTCAGTGAGATCTGTTCTCAACAGTGAGCGATGGCTCGCTATCAGAATGATTGCAGAGGAAACAGAAATTACCAAGTCAATTGTTCATGAAATTGTGACTTAGGATTTGAACATGAGAGAGGATACAATTTTGGTAGCGTGGATAACGTCCAAAAAGCCACTACGCAGGCTCTGAATGCCATCCCACTTGAAGACTTTCAGGGATGCTATGAAGAATGGAAAAATCGCTGGGAACGTTGTGTACACTCATAAGGTACATACTTTGAAGCAGACAATGTTCAATTGTAAAATGTTTCAATAAAAGAATATTTAAAATATCATTCTCCTTACTTTCTGGACACACCTTGCTTACCTATTCTAGAGGGCTCTGGTTCAGACCCATGATCGGCTCACATCAGCTGGACTCAGGGGAGAGGAGGAACTGGTGACAATAGATGCCCCATAGTATGCCTATGGGTCACGTCACTGCAGACATTGCAGCCCTTGTCGGTGACCTCTCCTCTCCCCCACAGATGGCAGAGGGGAGGTCATGTGACATCTTCCTTCTACAAGGTAGTTAGCATAGGATTTAGAAAGGGGTGGGAGCTGTCTTAGGCTTAGTTAGATCAGTCCAAATTTTGTTGGCAGTGGGTCACATGCCCTAGTTTTTAGATGTACAAGCTGACTACCTGCTGGCTACATAATGTTTCCTGTCATGTGCGACACTCCAAACCCTTTTGTCAATATTATGATCTTACCTGTAATGCTAGGTCCACACCTAAATAACAGCCAAAGGGAGATCGCATGGTCCTTTTGCACCATGCAATTACCCACAACTGAAAATGTGGTGCAGTTTCAGATGCATGGGACGGCCACTAGGAATGAATAGCAGTCAGTGCATTTGCAAAGGAGCAGCGTGGTTTGGCTGCGGTGGTTGCAGGCATGGGAACCGGTGCAATTTACCGAATGTCCCACACCTGCAACCACTAGCACAAGTGTGAACCTAGCCTACAAAAGTTTAATTATGTGGTAGCAGAAGATACAAGTTTATCTGTTTATGTCATACAGAGTAACAAAAACTTTCTATCAGTAAAATGGCAAACATATCGATGTATTCAAGCTACAATATAAATCCATGTGCTTTAGAACCCTCTTGCAGAACTTTAGTGCCACTGAGCAACAGCAATCATATTTCAGAGCTGTTTGTCTGTTCCAAATTTTATATCTTAAAGATAGTCTACATGAATCAGATGTTTGTGTTTTTATTGAACAGTATTACTACATAGGCAGGAGAAATAGCAATGAAGATTTTCTGTCCACTCTCCTTTCTTAAAGGATAAGTTCACCTTTCAGAAAAAAATAAGTGCACATATTTTTGCAGGTTAAAAAAAATATGCATTTGTTATTTATTTTCACATTGCAGTCTGTAAAGCATTGCACTGGGGAATGCAAGTCAGCTGTCTGCCCATACCTGCCATACAGGCATCACCAGCATCCTTGCAGTTCACTGAGAACTACAAGCCACGTCACCGGCTGCATGTACAGCAAATATCTCCTAAGTGCACGTTACCTATAGGTAAGCCTTATTATAGGCTTACCTAAAGGTAAAATTCACATATGGGAGTTTAATCCCACATTAATCAACTAAAGGATACACCAACTGCTGGCGTATCAATCCCACACAAAAACAAATTATATGCTCACTGAATTTTCTATGCATCTATGATGCGCATAAAGGCTACAGGGTATATACATACAATTTACTAACAAGTGTGCTTACAATAGAATGTACGATCCAGCATCTGAATGAATACCAACTAAGCCATGGTGTTTTAAACATAAAAATGTGATCATTTTTACTGTTTTTGGGGTTATTCTAACTGCTGTTAACGTTTTAAATGCAAAAAACATGTAGGTATAAAAACCACATCACAGCTATCATTAAAGTATAACTAAAGGCAAAACTTTTTTTTTTTGTTTTGGATAGAGTGGAGAGGGATTAAAACGCTTGTCAGGTTTTTATTGCTGTCTGGGCCCTCTTTAAAGAGATTCACCCTCTTTATTTGTCCTGTTTATGATCTTTAAAAATGAAAGCAAAAGAAAATCCCAAATTTTGGGTTGCCCCCAAAAAGCGATAGAGGGAAAGTCTTCCAACAGGGACACTAATTCTGGTGACCTAGAGGTCCCCAAGAAATTCCCTTAATTTGCATGGATTTCCTCTCACTTCCTGCTTGGTAATGACACATGAAGGGAAATCTCCACTATGGCATACAGATAGTGAAAAAAAATCTGACAGGGTTATAACTAAGATTGCCACCTTTTCTTCAAGCCAAGCCTGAACACTTTAGAAGCCCAGAACCATTTTTTTTTTCATTAGTAGTATACACTATTATTATAAAAGACCAGGGACACCTTTAGGTGCCCCAAGGAGCATAGTAACTATGCGCACTGCAGTGAACAGTGGTTGAGGCCAAACTGCTCTTGCTGATATCATCACCCTGCCCCCCAGTGATGCCGAACCTGCCCCCAGACAGCTGCCCCCGGCTCCCAGGCGGCAACAGATTTGTGTGTGACTCTCATTTACTTGGGGAGCCACAACCCGGTCTGAATAATGAGTCAGGGTTTCAGGCAGCCTGAAACCCAGACACATGATTCCAAACCTGGACTGTCTGGGTGAATTCTGGACAGGTGACAACCCTAGTTATAACCCTCTCATGCTCTATTCAAAATGAAAAAAACAAAAACGTTTTGCTCATGTGCTGTTAAACCCAAAACAAAAAAATGTATATATTGCATCTTACTAATCCTTAGATGTGGTGGCGGCATTCATTTTATAGGGTTTTTTTAAGCATTTTTTCCCCATACTTCACCTGTTGATCCTGCCAGTAACACACTTCCTGCCTTAAGCTTGGTAATGTACATACTGAATGTGAGCTGGTTTAGCAGGATCCAGACGACTTTTAGCACATTTTTCTTTTTGGGATAAAGATTTTACATATATTAATGACTACTGTTAGCACCCCTGTCAGTGGTAGGTGGCTTGTCTCGACCCTTAACAGCTACTTTTGTTTTTGGGCTTAATACCACTTTATTTTGTAAAAGGCCTCAGTGAATCATATGAGCAGGTGCTGTGTATACACATATCTTTTGTGTACATGTGTAGAAGTTCCAGCACTAGCTGCCATACGATGTTGGTGCTTGTAAAAAAGGGGTTGATTTACAAAAACTGGAGAGTGCCAGATCTTCTACTCTCCGGTTTTAGTTAATTAACCCCACTAACTAAGTGAGCATACACTGTCTATATTCCTATCACAAAATACAGAACATACCATTTAGCTTGGCACATGAGTACTTATTATGTTTAATTTATGGAAATACCAGGATTACTTGAAGTTAATTAGGTTTAAAAGGTATCATGGGGCATTGGTTCCTTGCTGCCTGCAAGCAGTGGTTCCTGTACTAAATCCACCTTCTGAAATTCCTCCTCTCAGTACCCCTGTAGCTCAGAAGTCCGGCTCTGTAAAATGTGTGACACTGCAGCAAATACTCACAGAGCATAGTGATTATGGGGTTGATTTACTAAAGGCAACTAGACTGTGCACTTTGCAAAGTGCAGTTGTACTCTGCAGGTGCAATTGCTTTAGAAAATGAGGTAAAGCTTCACTTTGCAAAGAACAGCCAATCACATGCGAAGGAAAATGAAAAAAAACAGCATGTTTGCTTGCATGTGATTGGATGATGGAAGTCAGCAGAGCTTCTGCTCATTTACTAAGCTCTGGAGCAACTGCTCTTGTAGAGTGCAACTGCAAAGTGCACAGTCAATTTCCCTTTAGTAAATCAACCCCTATGTGTCACAGAATGTGTGGAAAACTTCACAAAGCAAGTTAACAAACATAAATATCGTTCAGATTACCCTTTTTACGACCGCGCTATAGCCGAATGACGGCTACAGCGCGGTTGCACATTTCCGGGAGGGCATTTATTGATGTCCTTGCGCGATTGCCCTTCCTGAGCGTCCCCTGCGGTGCACATTGGCAGTGATCTGTGATTGCTGTGTCCTTCGGATCAATCACAGTGGCTCTTTATCATGTGACCAGCTGTGTCCAATCACAGCTGATCACAGTGTAAACAGGATTTGTCAGTTATCGGCACTCCTCTCCTCACACTGAGAGCACGTGAGGAGAAGAGAGACGGTAATCGGCAATCCAAACAGGGAGCATCTACACTAATAATCAGGGCACTTATTCTCAGTGTCCTGATTATCAGTACAGCCCCAACAGTGCTGCCAATCAGTGCCCATCAGTGCTGCTCGTCAGTGCCCATCAGTGCCGCCTATCAGTGTCCAGTGGCGTATATCAGTGCAGCCTATTAGTGCCCATCAGTGCAGCCTATCAGTGCCCAATACCACCAAAAGAAAGCTCTGTCTCAAACAAAAAATTCCAAATTTTGTTTTGTGTACAGTGTTGCATGACCGTGCAATTGTCATTCAAAGTGCGACAGCACTGAAAGCTGAAAATTGGCCTGGGCAGGAAGGGGGTGAAAGTGCCCAGTAGGTAAGTGGTTAATAGGAGTAGGCTAGAAATATTTGAAATACAACATGGAAATTAATACATGATTCTAATTTTTGATCATAGATACACTTTAAAGTGCAAGTCCACTTACACTTAGTGGAGCTCTGAAGTCTTCCCTTATTCCCCTGACAAGTCTCCCATTTACCAGTCCCTGCTCGGCTGAGATCTGAGATCTTCGCTATGCAGCTTGATTAGCACTGCACTGCAAGAAAAATTTCACTGCTGGGTCCTGCTCCTTCCATGAATGTACACCGTGAGCTCCATTCATTCCAACAGAAACTTTGTACACTTATGCACTCCTCCAGAGTACAGACTTTCAATTAGATGAATGGAGATCATGAAGCATATGCGTAGGAAGGAGCAAGACCTAGTAGTGAAGATTTTCAAGAAGAGAAAAGCAGGTCATACAAACAGGATCTCAGTGGAGTCTGGTCAGGTGAGTGTGCAATGTGTCCGGGGGGGGGGAGCATCAGAGCCCACTAAACAAGACCATTAACCACTTGCTGCCCGCCCGCCGTCATATGACGGCGGGACGGTGCAGCTGTTGTTCTGGGCCTCCGTCATATGATGGCGCAGCCTTCCAGGCAGCCCAGGGGGCGCGCGCCCGCCGCATCACTCAGGTCCCCGTGCGCGTGCCCGGCGGCCGCGATGTCCGCCGGGCACCCGCGATTGCCCGGTAACCGAGCAGGACCGTAGATCTGTGTGTGTAAACACACAGATCCACGTCCTGTCAGATGGGAGGAGACCGATGGTGTGTTCCTTGTACAGAGGAACACCAATCGGTCTCCTACCCTTGTGAGTCCCCTCCCTCCACAGTTAGAATCACTCCTTAGGAACATAATTAACCCCTACTGCGCCCCCTCCTGGTTAACCCCTTCATTGCCAGTCACATTTATACGGTAATCAATGCATTTTTAGAGCACGGATCGCTGTATAAATGTGAATGGTCCCAAAAATGTGTCAAAATTGTCCGATGTGTCCACCGCAATATCGCAGTCATGATAAAAATCGCAGATTGCTGCCATTACTAGTAAAAAAAAAAATAGTAATAAAAATGCTTTAAATCTATCCCCTTATTTTGTAGAAGCTATAACTTTTGCGCAAACCAATAAATATATGCTTATTGCGATATTTTTTACCAAAAATATGTAGAAGAATACGTATCGGCCTAAACTGAGGAAAACATTTGTTTAAAAAAAAAAAAATTTGGATATTTATTATAGCAAAAAGTAAAAAATATTGTGTTTTTTTAAAACTTGTCACTCTTGTTTTGTTTATAGCACAAGAAATAAAAACCACAGAGGTGATCAAATACCACCAAAAGAAAGCTCTATTAGTGGGGAAAAAATAATAAAAATGTCATTTGTGTACAGTGTTGTATGACCGCGCAATTGTTATTCAAAGTGCGACAGCGCTGAAAGCTGAAAATTGGCTTGGGCAGGAAGGGGGTGAAAATGCCCTGTATGGAAGTGGTTAAAGGTGTCTATTATGCTTCTCAACAGTATTCAGGCCATCAGCAGCCCATATTTAAAGTTGCCAAGATTTTCCTGAAATTATGTATTTATTACTCAAGCCAACATTGCTTGCAGTTTGAGGATTCACTGCAAGTCTGTTACAGAAAAAATACAAACAACATTAATTAGCTAGATCATTCTTATGAAGCATAGATAACATGGAATTACAGTATCTGATGTAAAATAAATGGGAATTAGTTTAAAGATTAAAACAGATAAGTTTTAGTTATTTACTATTAGGCTTCATGTACACTTGGCCGTCAGTTATCGTGGCTGCAGGAAAATGCGGCAAAATCATGCCGCAAAAGAAGCCAAAAGCTCCTAAATTTAAGTTTAGAAGCTGCTAGTGTACATAAAGCCTAACATTGCAGACATGCCAATATACACATACTGGTGCAATCCTTCATTATGATATACAGTTAAAGCCAAACTCCAGGCTCCCTTTAAAAAGAACAGCTTGTACACATTGGGCGATAACAGAAGACTGTGAGGTCATAAAGTGAGTGCAGCTTAGCAATATAATGACCTTCGCAAAGCTTAGGTCATGTGATGCTGTGCAGTCCTTGAAAATGTTATAAAATTACAATCTGTTGGAGTGTATTTCAACTATGCAGACATCTACTGCTTGCAATGTCACTGCAATCTGACTAATACTGGACTATTTGTCCTAGCAGCCCTTGCAGTTAAAAGATTTTGTGAACTTGCCTGGACATCCATGGATCAGTAGACCTGAATAAGCCTCCTCCTGTGGGCAGAAAAAAATGAACAGCATGGACAGAGGTGCTTTGACCAGGCAGTCAAGGGGAAGATATTTGGGGCACAAAAATAACATAGCACAATCATAAGTGATAATAGTGCTATTGAGGCACTAAAGAGATCCTGTCAATTTGCCCATTCAGTGCAACGTGATAGGTTCTGTTTCAAATCCAACACTCAGCCACCATGTATGCACCTTCACAGCAATCCTCAGCATCTTCTTTAACTGCCAGCAAAATACCCAATGTTGACTTGTGTTGGTGCAAAGAAGGGAGCAATGATGCCACCTCCTCCACCATGTTAAAGTGTTCAGGTCTAGCAACTGGAATAGAAAAGTTTAAGTTCTTTTAATATGAAACTTGCCCTTTTGATTGCTAGCTTTTGCCTTGCATTCAACTTTAAGATTCCAATGCCTTTATTTTTCATCTCGATAAAAATTATTTCCATAAAAGGTTAATCTATTTCCTGCATATAAGGTGCACAGAAGGTGGATATTAACACTGTCATAGAAACATCCAAACTACAAAAACGTAGAATGCTTTCTATCTGTATATCCTACTTTAGTGTCACAGAATGAGCAGTGTCAGCTTTAAGTGGTATTAAAAGGTGGTTCGACTTAAAAAAAAAAACAAAGAAAAACAAACATGTCATACTTACCTGTTATGTGGAATGGTTTTGCACAGAGCAGCTCCGATCTTGTTCTTCTCAGGTCCTCTGCCAGCGCTCCTGGCTCCTCCCACTTGACCAGTGCTCCCAACAGCAAGCCCCTTGCTATGGGGGCACCGGTGCGTGCTTGACCCTGAGCCCTGCTCTATGCATCCATAAGATGCATTTTTTGGCTCACTGGCTGTGACTGACAGCAGAGGAAGCTATCTCAGCCAATGACGAGAGGGAATACCTGGACAGCCAAGACTCTCATGCACATCTCTGGATCCAGAGGGGGCTCAGGTGAGTATTGGGGGGCTGTAGGGGGAGCAGCACACAGAAGGTTTTTTACCTTCATGCAGAGAATGCATGAAGGTAAAAAAAAACCTTCAACCTTTACAACCACTTTAAGTCACTCTCTTTTCCATAGGAAGAGGGAATGCTAAAAATTGGTCAAGCACATCTCAGGGAATTGGGGCTAGCAGTTCTTTTGGGTAGTCGGGATTTATGATTATTCATAGTCACCTACCAGATCTGCTCATCTATGGCTACCTCAGAGGAACTGGCCGAGATTCGAACACTTAATGGGCAGGCTGAATGTACCAAGTTGATTGATCATTCAACTTGGGTACAACCAGCCTGCCGGATTGTTTTACGATTATCGCTAGCGGCTGCTATAGCTGCTATCAATAATTACTGTCTTCTGCAGGGCGGGATGGGCTTCCCCCGCCCACCCCCTCCCCCCATCAGGAGCAGGCAATGGTTCAGCAGGAGGGATTTCCCTGCCAGCTGCCAGTGCTGTCTGTGTTGATGGGGGAATCCTGCAAATTTCTTTCCTGCAACTATTTCCCCCATGTATGGTCGGCCTTAATGTGACTGATCAATTGCTTTTGTATAATCATGTACCCTTTGTATTTTAAAAACTCGAAGGCTATGTAATAATTATAGAAAATCTTCTTGATACCAGGAAATCATCTGACTAGTATGTCCAAAATGAGATATAACATTTATGTGTCTATGTGTCCACGCACATTAAACAAATAGAGGCATAATTTAAGCTCAGCGTTTAGAAGCAGAAAGGAAAAATCCTTCTGGTTTGTATTTTTGATTGGAGTTTTCTGGAAAGAAAACAAAAAAAAACACTAAACGTGTCATATATCTGAGAGTTTTTTCTATCAAGGTAACTGATGTTTTTCAAGCCCAGTGTGCATGGAGCCTAAAGCTTCGTACACATGATCGGATTTTCCGCAGACAAAACCTCGGACTTTTGTACCGAAGGGAGTTGGCCAGGAACTTGTCTTGCATACAAACGGCAAGGAATTGACAGCCAACAAACACGAACGTAGTGATGTACTATGTGGTTCTTTAGCTCTTTAGAGCCACCCTTTGGACTGCTTCTGCTAATTTCGTGTTAGTAGAAGTTTGGTGAGTGTTGATTCGCGCTTTTCATTTTGCGCTTTTCATTTCATGCTTTTCATTTCATGCTTTTCGGTTTGTTTCTGAATGGCCGTTCATCAACCAGACATGTTGCGGAATCGGAGGAGATAACGATTATTGGCCTTGGAGTTATTCCTTTGACCCAAGTCCAGTCCAGGAACAGGAGGAGGAGGATTTCTTGGACCAAAAATTGGTTGCTTTATTAATCACGACCAATTATGTCATATGCCTTTGCTGCAGGAGCTCCAGGAGAATAATCCGGATGATTTTCGGAATTATCTCCGGATGACAGACCCCTGCTTTCACCAACTCTTGGCATTGGTGACCTACTATATTAAGAAGCAGGATACATGCATGAGGCTTTTATTTTATTCTTTGGTTGAATAATGATTTTATTTGGCAGATATTCTATATTTTTGGATGCATAGAATGCACTTTTTGGGTAATTTCTATTGGCAGATAGCATGTCTAATTTTGTTTTCTTTTTTTATGCACAATAAAAAAAATGTGGAGAATAATAATACTTGGCTATGTGTTTTACTTCAAATGACAGTTTGGGAGTAGGCAGTTACATTATAAAAAATACAATGGAAAATGGAAAAGGAACACCAACATAGTTGTATCTTTGATCTTAAAAACTACGGGACAATGGTGTTGTGTTAACTTGCCCAAAAAAAAGCAAAAAAAAAAAAAAAAGCATAATAATATTCTTGATATCACTAGAAAATAAAAGCCTTTTAAAATAGGTTTGTCAGAACTCCATAAGTATCATCAGCAAAGCAGCTTTATTATTTTCCCATTAAAGAAGAAGAGAATTGTGCGCTGCATTTGGAGATTTCATAATTTGCTGCGTTATGAATGTCAATTCTACATTACGAACGCTAGTTTACAAGACCGACCACTTCTGGCTCGTCCTTGCTTCCGAGCATGCATGTTTGTACTTTGGACTTTTGTCCAACGGACTTGTGTACACACGCTCGGAAAATACGGAAAATTTTAAAGCCTGCCATCCAACATTTGTCCGCGGAAAATCCAAAACAATTGTCCGATGGAGCATACAAATGGTCAAATTTTCCACCAACAGCCTTTCATCACACATTTCCCATCGGAAAATCTGATCATGTGTACGAGGCTTCAGAGTGACATTTATCAAACAAAGAGGCAACATAATTATATGAAAAATCTGGCTCCCTCTCAGTTAGTGTGTGGCAGTTTTTTGTATACTTGTGGCTCCATGTCCCTGCAATCCTGGGCAGGCAACTGAGACAGATTCGGACAGGTCTGTGACAGAATTAACACTGGAAATGAGACAAACTTTCATTCTAAATTGATGAGGGATTAAGAAACATCAGGGGCAGGTTTATCACAGTACTACTTTAAACAGCAGGGCAAGGAATTTATGAATGAAAGCGCAATAGTAAATTTGTCTCGTAACCTGTTCCACTGCTCCTGTTTAGTATTGCTTTCCTAGGCAACAGAATTGATGAATGTTTCTAAAACAAGCACAAAAATGCTTGTATTACCCATATTTTTTTCATTTTAGTATACGTGTGTATATGATATTTCATTTCTAAACCAGAAACCAAACCAAAACAGTAAACTAACCTACACATATTGAACCTACAAAACCCGTTTGAGGTGGCTCACTTTGCTAGTATTAGGGTCCATTCATACGGGAGTCATCAGTTCAGTCACATTTTTTGCTAAGAAAAAAACTGATGAATACAGATTCAGGTCACATCAGTCTTCACCAGTTTGCAACATCCCTTAATGTCCACAAAATCGGAAAAGGATGCAAACCTTTTCAGTTTTTTTTCTGCGGACATAAAGTGACTCAGATGCAAGCGGGTGTAAACGGACATACATTCATTTACATCTCCCCACTCAAAGGCATACATAGTGGTTTGGTCTATTGGTCTAAAAAAAAAAATGACAGATGGATCCAGATTGAACGCCTGTGTGAAAGGACCCTAGGATTATTGCTTGAGTAAATCACCAACGTGTGTTTCACATTCACATTTTTAAGCTCAAAAGCTGATAACTCTAAACATTGATCATTCTAAAACAGCAAATGCTTTAATCACTAGGCATTTGATTGCACTGATTATTTCTTTAAACACAAAAAACAACTACAACAACAGCTGCAACAGCCCAACTGCATGCTATTTAGCATGTACAGCTGTAGTTCAGGAACAGATTCTGGTAGTTGGTTGTTCCTGGAATATGAGCTGGAATTTGGATATGCTAAAGTTTTTATCCATTAGTGAACATGGGCCTCCCAGACTGCACAGGATCTTGTGGCTGACTCTTATAACAATATGGCACACAGAGCAGAGACACACAGGCTGATTGAGGTTATAATGAGGGATGCAACATGACTGGAATGCTGGAGGGAAGTTCTTGCTTCATAGAACACTTACATCATTAGTGGAACAAAAGGTGCTCTGGGGTTTGTATTGATTATTAAAAACATATTTCACTGAAATATGTAAGTGCGTTTCGAGTTATGTCCCAGAATCTCAGACAAAGAAAAGATTTCCTTATAAACACAATCAACTTTTATACACATGTGTCAACAGAGCAGCAGGGATGACACAGACACAATGTCCTGTAGGTGGACTTCATAAAGCTTTGCAAATGTATAGGAAGCATTTAGATGCAATTCAGCACAAACAAATGTAAATGAAGATGGACCTTAGCAAGCCACTGAAATGCTTTACCTCATATCACCACTGACTATATCAAGGGTAGTTCCTACAGTCTTTTTTACATCTGGGTAAGTATAGTAAAAAAAAAAGACTCAGGATCCAAAAATGATTACCTTTTAATCCCCTGCTGGAAAAAAACATTTGTGTTTTTTTTTTGTTTTAAAGTAAATGGCAATACATTGTTGATACAACATAAATTGCTACTTAGGCTGGGTTCACACTATTGCGAATTAGATGTGTTTTTCTCCGCATCCAATTCGCATGTCAAGAGAGTGTGACTGACTCTCTATGGAGTCGGTTCACACATCTCCAGAGCGGCTCTGGTGCGAATTGCACAGGAGTCCTGTGCATCTTCTGGTCCATTTCAGGTCCAAATTCAGCCCAAAATTCGGACTGAAATGGTGAATGGGAACACACCGCACCCCTGCTGTGAGCTGCTCGGTGCTGCAGTGTGAACCCAGCATAACACTCAAAATAATAGAAACACAAGTATGAACTGCAATAATAACTCTGGCTATGTGGAGTATTCACTGGATCTACTTTCTTTCCCTCTATCTCTCTTTATATAAACATGTGTATACAGTATATGCTTTGGGGGAGATTTACTAAATCTGGTGCGCACAGAATCTGGTACAGCTGTGCATAGTAACAAATCAGCTTTTAGGTTTTGTTGTTTAGCCTGGGTTCACACTATAGCGATGCAGGAACCAGAAAAATTCCAGTGCCGGTTCCTGCATCACATCTCTCCCGCAAGCAGTTTACACTGCCCTCTGTGAACCGCTGCGGGTGTCAATACAATGTTAATGACACCTCCAAATTGGTTCATAGATCGCAGTGCAAACTGTGGATTCGGACAGGAATTGGATCGCATGGGTTGTTTCCAGTGCGGGGAAAAAAAGTCCATCTGATTCCAGTGCGGGAAATAAAAGTCCCTGCACCTTTTTTGTGTGAATCCAATGCGAGTTCAGCCATACAACTAATTGGACAGACATCGCATGTGATCCGCACCAGCAATGCAGTGTGAATCACATGCGATGTCTGTGTTCGCATATGTGTGAACCCAGGCTTAAGTTTAATTGAACAAGCTGTAGTTAGAAAGTGATTGGTTACTATGCACAGTTGCACCAGATTCTGTGTGCACAAATGTTAATAAATATCCCCCAGTGTATAGTATTTGATATCACTCCCCATAAAAAAACATGCAGCAGTTATTTTGATAATAACATGACTGTCAGTGGATACATTAATGTACAATCCTTGCTGGCGCAACTATGCCAAATATTTATTTGCACTATTCAGGTACAGAGTAGTGTCAGATTTGCAGCCTATATGCAGCTTTCTGTGATTCTGGATTCAAATACAAGCTGCCAAATCACTCATTTTCCACTGCTGATTAATCACCGATGGAAGCAGGAACTAAACAATATAATTCATTTCTGCATTGATCTGGTTGGCTATACAGTACCATGATATTATTTTAAACCTCTAAAACAGTTTTGTATTTTCGTGGAAGAGTTTTAGGTGTCCTGCATGTTAACTATTTCTTTTTCTGAAGACTGTAGTACACTTTCACCCTTCCCCCTCGGTGGTACAACAGGCTGTTAGGCTTTGCATTTATCACAGAGGTATCAAAGTCCACACTGAATTCTCTCACTGCATGTACTGAGGTTAAGTAAATTTGCAGATGAGGTCTCTGTTCACCAAGGGATTCTCTTATTTGCTGGATGCTTTTTTACGCCACATATTTCTGAGCAGTATATAGATCACCAAGTGTGAATGAGCCTGGCTTTCAAGTGTTTACAATGAATAATCCCTAATTAGTTCAGTGTGAAGTGTGTAAGGGCTGGCTGTTGCCTGTGTTGCATTCATAAAACATGGAACCCCGCCACAAGTTTTAGAGGAGGAGGATGCCTGGGAGCATCAGGGTAGCGTCACCACCTGCAGCTTATCACAAGACAGAGCCTCAAATCCATTACACCAGCTTTCTAGGTCTGCTGCCCCCGATCCAAGTCCACAAGGTTTACTGTCACATTAGCGCCATTCAATCAAAGAACGCACCTCTGGAGGCAGAATGTGTGGACACTCATCAATATAATGTATGAATGCATTCTTTCACGGAAATGTCTAAACAAGAAGATTGCATTTAAATAGACCTGGTATTCAAGATTGAACAGACTAGACCTGGTGTTTTAAACAAGGACTCAATGACACATAGCTGATCACATATGTGGGATGAGGGTAAATCATTGATATAAAATAATGAAAATTCCTCTTCTGACAGATTTTGTTACTCAGATACTTGAAAGAGATATCAAAGAGTTGCTCAACCAGACTTGTTAACATCATAGAATAATGTAACCCAAAAGTTAATAGATTTAATACAATTAAAAGAAAATACGACCACACAGAGAGGTGTGTGAGGCAATGCTGGTATACCATCACCAACAGCTAAACATTTATCATGGTTTTGATCTATTATAACCTAAGAGGGAGCCCATATCTCCTGGTAACAACTGGTTCTTGACAATATGTACTGCATAATACATGACCGATGCTGTTCCAGGATAGATGACAAGTAGTCCTCTCAATCACAATTACCTTTTTCTTAAGGGACACAAAAGTAGATTGCATTCATGTATTACAATGCTGTCAAAGTGGACAGCTTGACGTCCCCCAGCTATGCTGGAACTACAAGTCCCAGAACAATTTACAGGAATGCTGGGACTCTTATGCAACATCAGCTACAAGTACAAACTGCAACATCATGAACAAGCAAAGATAATTGTTCCTGGGATATGTTTATAGCTGCTCTCTCTGGTAAACGATTCGTTTCTCAATAGGAACTCAATGGCTTATCTATAACCTGTGGATTTTGCAGCTAACTTGTGTGACATCTGTGCTTAAGTTCATAGTACAAGCAGTGATTAAGCCTCGGCACTACATACACAGTTTTCCTACTGGGTATCCTGATACATTAGTAAATACATTGTATCAGGATACCCAGTAAGAAAACTCTCCATGTTATTTAATACATACAGCTAAGCATAATAAATCTGATTTCATAAGTATGTGTGTATTGTGCTGCATGTGGACATCACAAAGACAGAGAGGTATATAGTTGAAAGGTGAAAAGTTAAAAGAAAACATGCTACAAAATAAACTATGACCCTGAATAGTGAAGAAGAGCATTACACATGAAAATAAAGCACTCTAACCCCTGGTTGGGGAGTCATTTACCGGTCCCATGTTGATGTATCCGTATTTGCTAGCTATCCTGTCGGCTTCTTGGGCATCCCCTGATATCCTCACAGCCCAGTGGTTGGTGTATGTGCGAGCCCAGCATGTAGGTAAAGGGATTCCCAGCAGCGCAGTCAGGAGGAAGGACACAGACCAGGCAAGCAGCAACTTAAAAGCCATGATATGCCCTGCTGTCCCCTAAAAGAAAGTCCCCTGCTCCTCAAAGCGGGGGCTCCAAGCTCAGGCAGGTGAAGAAGATACACGCCAGAACTGTTTAAATCCAAAATGAGCCAAGCATATACTAAGAAAGTTCCCAGTTGCTGAAAAAAAGGGACTTGTATAACCCTCTGCTTGTGATCTCACTTAGGGATTACCCTGCACTTTGACTCTAGTGTCTCCTGCTGCCAAGTGTTAATCTGGATGTCCTCTTTCTGCAGATCCTCCTCTTCAGTCCTGGGTCTTGTTTTGGGATACACTATGCCAGGGTTAGAGTGCTGACAATTCACAGTCCTCACACGGTCTTTTTACTTCCCGGTATCTTCCTCTTAGTCTCTCTTAGTATATGAATGTGGAGTGGGAGTGAAAAAAGCAGATCTCTCTTTCTCCCTCTCCCTCTCCCTCTCTGCATAAATGACTGCCCCCCTTCAGCTCTCCTCCCGTCCGAAAACCAACAGTACCCAGATGTAATAGAAAGGAGGAGGCTGCAAGCTTATTGTCCCTCCTACTCCTTCTAATATGCTATCCCCTCCTCCTGCTACTCACACACACACAGTGCAGACAGATGCCCTCACCTATCTAGCAGCTCAATGTGAGGTACAAGAGGAGACTGTGTGGGTGGCAACCTCAGAGGCTAAGGGTACCATCAACAACACAAACAATACAGGGGCTCCTAAAAGCTTTCAGCTACAAGAGATAACATGATTGCAAATCAGACACAGCTATGTATGAAGCCATTTTTTATGTTTGAGCTTCAAATTACAACAGAAAAATGAACATTTCATCAATTATCTCACCAATCAAAGATGCATTATCGCCTCATTCTTGTAAGCCATTCGAAATCCGTCATGTCCATAAAGTGCTTATATACTCACATTGATTGATATGTTTATATTATTTATTGGTAGTATTATCCCTGAATGCTGTGTTTTAAACATTTAGTGAAAGTGCTGTCTTCACACCTACTAAAAGGAAACAACAATCATACTTAAATGCAACTATTAATGAAAGGGTTATAGACATTTGATAGAAAAAAAAACAAAGATGGGTACATTAGTGTTAGGGAGAAGCACTTTTACCCTGGATGCAGCAGCACACATCTTTATAATGTGTGTATCACTCATATTATGTATGCTTGCATGCCAATCCCTCTAGCAACCATGGTAATTCTATTATGTTTCTATGTACATAGATGTGCATGCATTAGATTGTATGCAACTTAAGCTAAAGCATTTTTTTTTTGCAACTTGACTGACAGTAAACTGATGCAATTACTACAACGGGCAATTGCTGACACTTTAAACATGCACAGAATTCATCAGTAATGCTTTTAGGTTACACATATGAGCAAACTGAAATGTGTTCATATAATATATAAATACATCATATTATAAACCATGGAGATTTTTGCTGTTTCCTGAAAAGAAACAGGGGTGTCAGAACCAAGTTTCCTTTTCGGGCCAGTTAACACCACAGAAACACAGTCCGGATGCGTTCCAGATGGTTTTCTGCAATGCGCTTTTCATTTTGGTGCTTCCCAGGGCATTTTCTCCTCCCTCTTTTTTCTTCACCTTAAATAAGATCATGTGGGTTGCAGTGCGTTTTTGGTGTGTTTTACCGTGTTCCAGTACAGTTCAGTGCAAAAAAAAAAAAAATGCAGCATGTTCTACTTTTTTTAAGGAACTAGAATGCACAGGAACTGATCGCACTGGTGTGAACTCTGCCATTGAAAACCATATAACCTACTATCCATTTGTTTTTGATGCAGAAAAAAAAAACGTACTGAAGTGCATGTGGTGTGAACTGGCCCTTAAACCCATATGTGCTACATACATTTTCCAAGGTTTGTGAATGCTGACACCCGTTTTGTGGAAAGTTCCTTTATTAAAAATCCCCTTCTAGTATTCATTACGTGCTGGACAATGGAAGCAATTCATCTAAACAATACTTTCTGCATTTGACTTCACACCTTCAAGGCAGGATACAAGGATACAAGGTCTGATCATACTTTTCACCTTTTTGGGTACACACCAGTAGTTTTTTTTTTAAAACCCAGCAGGGCTAAAGGAAAAAAAAACAGACAGCTCAGGAGGAGCCGCTGTACTATCTGATGTTAGTACAGCGATCTCTCCTGCTGTTCTATTTTGTTCTGACACAGGGGCGGATCCAGAGTCTAGTCTCGGGAGGGGCACTGCCAGAAAATATATTTTTTTGGGGTACATCTATCGGGGAAATGGCTGGTGTTGGCGCTTCAATCATCACGGCACCATGGTTGTTATGGTGTCAGGATGATTGAAGCGCATTATTACTATTATTACATTGTTATAAAAAATTAAATAGTTTAACTCACCATAATGCAGAATCAGTGGGAGCCCCGAGTGTGTCACTTGCCACGTCACCTGTCCCCAGATGCAGATTGTCACTTGCCACGTCGCCTGCCACATGTTTCGGATTGTCACTTGCCACGTCGCCTGTCACCAGATGCAGATTGTCACTTGCCACATCGCCTGCCACGTTGCGGATTGTCACTTGCCATGTCACTTGCCACGTCGCCTGCCACATGTTGCGGATTTGTCACTTGCCACGTCACCTGTCACCAGATGCAGATTGTCACTTGCCACGTCGCCTGCCACATGTTGCAGATTGTCACTTGCCACGTCGCCTGTCACCAGATGCAGATTGTCACTTGCCACGTCGCCTGTCACCAGATGAAGATTGTCACTTGCCACGTCGCCTGCCACATGTTGCGGATTGTCACTTGCCACGTCGCCTGTCACCAGATGAAGATTGTCACTTGCCACGTCGCCTGCCACATGTTGCGGATTGTCACTTGCCACGTCGCCTGTCACCAGATGAAGATTGTCACTTGCCATATCGCCTGCCACATGTTGCGGATTGTCACTTGCCACGTCGCCTGTCACCAGATGATGTAATCTCTCTGCTGCCGCAGCTGCCTGCATGGTGAGGGGGAACTGCAGGGATGCAGGGCGGGCGCCGGGCGGTGAGAGATGATGTCATCTCTCTGCTCCCCCGCCCGCCGGCTCCCTGATTGGCCAGCAGCCCGCCCACAAACACATCGAGCGGCACATGTCAGCGGCGGCTCTCTCTCTCTCAACTATGGAGCCGCCCGGCGGCTCTCTCACTCACGGAGCCGCCCGGCGGCTCTCTCACTCACGGAGCCGCCCGGCGGCTCTTTCACTCACGGAGCCGCCCGGCGGCTCTCTCACTCACGGAGCCGCCCGGCGGCGGGCTCTGTCACAGTCACCCGCATTTCTCAGAGGGGGCAATTGCCCCGTTGCCCCCCCTGGATCCGCCCCTATTCTGACAGGGGGGTGGCCCCTAGCAGAACACTCCGGACAGTGGCTGACAGCGCTGATTGGCAGACCTTTTTCAGTCACACCCCTTGGACAGAAGTCGGCCCAACGGCTGGCTTCTGTTGGACTGACTCCAGTACACACAGGCCGAATGTCGCCTGACATTCGGCCCATGTGTACTAGGCTTCAGGCTGGCCATACATGGGGCGAATATCTTTCCTGCAACTGCTTGATTCCTGCTGATGCAGGAATCCCTCCTGCCAAGTCATTGTCTGTTTCTGGTGAGGGAAGGCAGCCATCCCCACTTGGAGAAGACAGTGACTATTGCTGGAGGCTATAGCAGCTGCTATTCATAATCGCAGGTAAAACCCATCATGCGGGTTGTACCCAAGTTGATCGATCAACTCGGTACATTCAGCCTGCCCATACATGGTTCTCGGTCGGTTCCTGATGAACTGACCAAGAGTCTAACTGTGTAATAGACAGTTTAAATCTTTAAAAACAATGTATGAGCAGGCTGAATCGACTCGACCAACTGGGATGCAAACAGCCTGTCGGATTTTACATGCGATTATTGCTAACTGCTATTATAGCTGCTAGCACTAATCACTGTGCTCTTCTGGTGGGGATTGTTTCCCCCCCTGCCGTGAGAATGGCTCCACAGGAGGGATTCCCCCATCAAAACTGACATCATTGGTTGGTTTAAATCTACCCCCCTGAAGCCCATTCTGATCATGCTCCAGAGGCTATTGAAAGGTAGTTAGGAAGCGATGCGACACCTCCTCTCTGCCTGTTTTAACCCCATTTTTGCTGACAAATGCACAGGGTTGCGAGGCATATGCATCGCATTTCAATTTATTGTGTAGCATTCAGTGGGCTTGCTACCTGCCAAACACTACAAGCCGTGTGAACTTTGCCACAGCTGTGAAGCTTTCTGGCCATGGCATATAAACACCCCCGTCCCATGCCTATTGCATCTTAAGGGGGCGGTTGACAAGTGGCAAAAATGCTTTTCAACAGCGTATTTTTGCCACTCCCCAACCACTAATGAAGCCTAAGGCTATCCAAAATAATCCCACTGGTAAACAGGTCCTCAAATCTCACATTCTTTCTTGTTTAAAGCTGAACTCTAGCAATGTACAATAAGTATGGCATACTTACATTAGTCCAGCATGGCACAAGTAAGTAATTATGCATATCTCTTGCCTGATGGATCGTGGGTAAGCTGGAAATTACTGTTGCAGAAGGTGTTACTACAGTGATAGCAACGATCTTCAAGGTCCTGCAAAAGATTCTATGCGAGCAGCTGACCCACTACACACTGAACACAAACGCCATTAAAAGAACGCCTTGTAATTTTTTTCAGTAAATAAAAGAAAAAAAATGAAAGAGGTGGTGAAAAAAAGCAAAGAAAAGCCCCAGGACCTCATGCAATAAAAAATGTAACATTTACTTTATAAATCAAGAATTGCAATTCACATTGGCTTGTACTGGTGCATATCAGACTGGCAGGGTGCAGTTCTGTGTAAACGCACTCGCCATAGACAGTGGGGTTGGAGGAGGATGTGGCAGCTGTTGAGAACAACACAGTGAAACTCCTTCTGTTTTATGGACCCTTGTGGGGCAACAAGTTCCATCATACCTTGACAGCCAGTTAATAAAAACATAAGTCAGTCATTTTAGCTCATCAAAAGCTGCAGGGACTGTCTAGCTATGTAGTGCATCATGGCATGATGAGAATTTTGCATTAGAGCTTTTATCCTTTCACAGAGAACAAGGTACATCACTGGTGGAAGATGTTTTGTTACTTGTTCAAATCTTCCTGCATCCACTATGGACAAGTGTTGGGCTAAGCACAACTGATCACATAGTCTATTATGTTATTGTTTTATAATTATTATGCAGAGTTTATATAGTGCCAACAGTTGTTGCAGCGTTTTACAATAAAAATTATCCTTAACTGCAATAACAAATCTAATTTTTAGAGGTGAGTGCTGAAAAAAGAACAATCCCATTGTAAAAAAAATGTACTGTAATAACTGTTAGGGCAAATTACTCAAAGCGCATTGAACTGAACATAGTCTAGATGTTTGTATAAAAGGTGATTATGAAGTATGCCCCACTTCCCAGCAATCTTCTTTTTAGTTAACCACTCACAAACATTAGTATTACAAGCTGGCCAAAAACGTAGCACAAGGGGTAAGCTTTTTTTATGGAACTTTTGAAATGTGTAATCTTGGTTGAATAATGATCATATATGTACATATTTTTGATGGACACACACTCACACTGTCTACCCATTGAAATGCAAGCACACAGCAGATGCAAACATACTTTTCTGGGCTTTTTGTGTGCCAGAGGTATCTTGGTGTATTTATCAATTGGTGGTGTTCACATCAATACACTTCACTGAATTGCATTAAACACATATTGTGGCTGACATTTATGAACCTGTATTTTGCCATTTGGGTCAACTTAATGAGATCTTTTAATGACTCAAGCAAATACGTGTCTAAAGATGACTATAAACAGTAGAGAACATATGGATTTTAACCTTCTGGCAGGAATTTAAATAAGAACTGTCTTCAACGACCGATCATGTTTAGCCTGTGGAGCAAGGCGGAGAAGGCATGCCATAGGCACCTCTGGCATCAGCCCAACAAGAGAAAAACTACCTGAAACGTGGAAGAGTTTTTAGAACATGCAAAAGCCTCACTTGGTAGTGTTTACATGTAACTCAGAGGCACAGGATTGTTGGTTGATCCAGCTGAAATTTACCAAATTGGGTGACTGTTATCTTACATCTTATGCCCCGTACACACGGTCGGACATTGATCGGACATTCTGACAACAAAATCCATGGATTTTTTCCGACGGATGTTGGCTCAAACTTGTCTTGCATACACACGGTCACACAAAGACACAACATTGTCGCGGTGACGTAATACACGTACGTCGGGACTATAAACGGGGCAGTAGCCAATAGCTTTTGTCTCTTAATTTATTCTGAGCATGCGTGGCACTTTGTGCGTCGGATTTGTATATACACGATCGGAATTTCCAACAACAGATTTTGTTGTCGGAAAATTTTATAGCCTGCTCTCAAACTTTGTGTGTCGGAAATTCCGATGGAAAATGTGTGATGGAGCCCACACACGGTCGGAATTTCTGACAACAAGGTCCTATCACACATTTTCCGTCGGACTGTGTGTACAGGGCATAAGAGTACCTTCAGATACATACATGTTCACCTTTAGTAAACAAAACCGCTGGGACACCCAATGATCTACGGTATTTATAAAGGAGTAAATACGACTTTCAAGGTCCTCCTTGTCTCTGTGTTCAAATGACAGTTACTGATTCTCCACCAGAGAATGTTTGGTGAAAGTCACATTCAATGCTTTGTAAATAGATGTATAAGAAATAGGCAAATGCTGGCACCTAGCACTGACTATATATACCACACAACTATAGTAACCCAAAACAAAATGATGACAAGGTCATTTGTAACACATCACAACAAGAAACAATGGGCTCACAATGCAATTCTACTGTTACAGAACTTCATTCTCCATTATGTGTATTGAAATTCAGACAAACCTAAGCAAAAGTACAGCTTTAATTCATTCACTTGCAAAAATCTAGCACCTTCAAATTTACAAACAAATGGCTCAGTAGTTATAGTCACTTCCTTCACATTTGTACAGCAATCTGCTGTTATCTAAATCAATATACCTATCTCTTGGAATTTACACAATTGACCTCTCAAGCAGCCTTATTCATTTGACTTTTAATTATTCTGTTTATCTCTCTCCTATTCACCACCCATCTAGTGTAAATGTGTCTTTGTTTAAACGCCATTTGGAAAAAGATTTCCTAAACATACGTTTATTTGTTACTGCTACTATTATAACAGACTCTCGACCTTAGGGGATTATATAAACAAATCAATAAACTGCAATGTTATCTTTGTTACTATATGGAAGCCATCTTATTGATAGAACTGTGATACTTTCCCATTTTTGCGTTACGTCTGATACATTAGGATATATATATATATATAATGTCTAGAAGGAGCATCAGGTAAGAAGCTATAGTAAACACTCTTTGCAATGCATCACTTACATGTTTTTCCTCCTAATTCTACCTTCTATTTCCTGAGGCTATGTATAAACACTTCTTTTGTTTACAGACCACTTTTCTCTGTAGGACACCATGTTAGGGTTTTAGAAATACTGGCTATCATTTGGAACAAATAAGCTTTTCACAAACACTGGACCAATAATGCTTACACTTTTAAGGCTCTTACACACGATCAGAAAATCGTACAAAAAATACTGCTTTCGAAGCGATCGTATGATAATCCAATTGTTGGTACACAGCATTCCGCTGAAATTATCCAAAGGGACAAACACGAAAAAAAATTTGTACGATACTAGATCATACGATTTTCATTTAATCAGTACAGTATTCTGAAAATACAATACAACACATTACATCACTTCCAAAATTTTTATTCTGTTGTACGAAAATTTTCAAACTTTAGTAAGCTCTTTGTTTTCAATATAGAGATTAGCGTGCAAAAAAAACTAACAAAAAACAAAACAAATGGAAGATCATTCGTCCGATAATCTCATTGTGCGCACCAGGCTTTAGGGATACTATTTATTTATACTATAGGGATTTTATTTCAACTAAGTTTTTTCCAGTTGTAGGTAGTGTGCCATTGGCATCAATTCAGAGCTGTCCTACAATCTGATAACAGATGGGTGTCATCTGAAGAAGAAGGAATGGATGGCAATTTTCCCATCACAAGTTCTACTGAAAGCCCATTGAAGCACTTCAGGTTTAAGACCTGAAAAGGTTATCCAGCATCTAGCATTCCCATAATCTACTAGCAGTGGAACTCATTATTTTACCTGTGCGAAAATTATTGTCAAAACACCCAGGCCATATTTTAGATTTAGTAAATAATGTGAAGGTGACCTGTTACACAAGGACCCACAATCACAAGCTGCAGTAGTACTGGTCACTTGACACAACAAAACTGGCTTCACGTACACATATACACCAATCAGCCATAAAATTAAGAGCACCAACAGGTAATGTGAATAACTGATTACCTTGTTACAATGGCACCTGAAAGTGGGTGGGATATATTAGGCAGCAAGCAAACATGTTGTCCCTAAAGTTGATGTGTTGAAAGTCGAAAAAATGGGCAAGCGTAAGGATTTGAGCAACTTTGACAAGGTCAAAATTCTAATAACTGAGCAACTGGGGTCAGAGCACCTCTAAAACTGCAGCACTTGTGGAATGTTCCTGGTCTGCAGTGGTCAAAAATGGTCCAAGAAAGAAAAACTGGCAAACCGGTAACGGGGTCATGGGCAGCCAAGGTTCACTGATGCACACAGTGAGTGATGGCTGGTTCGTGTAGTCTGATTTAATAGAAGAGCTACTGTTGCTTATATTGCTGAAAAAGTTAATTATGGTTCGGATAGAAAGGTATCAGAACACAAAGTACATCGCAATTTGTTAAACTGCATAGCAGCAGACTGGTCAGAGTGCCCATGCTGACCCATGTCCACAGCCAAAAGCACCTACAATGGGCATGTAAGCATCAGACCTGAACCAAAGAGCAATGGAAGAAGACAGCCTGGTCTAAAGAATCACATTTTCTTTTACATCATGTGGATGGCAAGGTGTGTGTGCATTGCTTACATGGGGAAGAGATAGCACCAGGATGCAGTATGGAAAGAAGGCATGCTGGCGGAGGCAGTGTGATGCTTTAGGCAATGTTCTGCTGGGAAACCTTGGGTCTTGGTATTCATGTGGATGTTACTTTGACACGTACTAACTCCCTAAACGTTGTTGCTGACCAAGTACACCTCTTCAGGGAAAGGGCATTTCCTGATGGCAGTGGCCTCTTTAATCAGGATAATGCCCCCTGTTACACTGCAAAAATGGTTCAAGAATGGTTTGAGGAACACAACGACGAGTTCAAGGTGATGACTTGGCCTCCAATCTCTCCAGATCTCAATCCAATTAATCAACTGTGGTATGTGCTGGAAAACTAAGTCCGATCCCTGGAGGTCCCACCTTGCAACTTACAGAACTTAAAGGATCTGCTACTGTCAGCTTAGTGCCAGATACCATAGCATACCTTCAGAGGTCGAGTAGAGTCTATGTCTTGATAGGTACTGATGGGTTATCATAATGTTATGGCTGATCGGTGTACTGTGTAGTCAATCTTGCGATTTAAATACATTTTACATATAATGCAGACAGTTCATAAGTGTAGTTTACAATTAAAGCTGAATTCCAGGGATAGTAAAGGGTTAAATGCTTGTTTACCTCTAGAAGACCAGGTAAAGCAGTTTTACTTACCTGGTCCCCTGCTTCTCACAGGCTCCTCAGTGCTGCAAGACCGATCTCCTCAGCCTCTTCTTCCCTATGCTCTGGTAGTTGGCAGATGCTCCTGATGTAATGCAGGGCCTCCACTGCATAAGCCTGCACTGGACGAATGATGCCCACTACTGGAGCATAGGGAAACACCGTCTGCCAGGGGAGTAGAGGATCTTGGAGGTAACAGTGCTTTTCCTGTCTCCTAGACCTTGCATTGAAAGGCTAAGTTCACCTTGAAGACAAAATAATAAATGCACATATTTTTGCTAAAAAAAAAAAATGTGCATGTATTATTTTTTTCCTGTAGATGCCCGGAAAGCAATACACCCGCAATCAGTAGATCACGGGTGCAATGTGGGCTCCTGCAGACATGTGCTATGGCAGGCAGCCTGTCCCTCTGTACAAACTTTCTGTTTGAAAGCCAAAGGACGTCAGTGGACTATGAGAGCGCTCATCAATGACTCTGCAGCCCATTGAAACTGCAAGTCCGTCTGCCATGGTGGAAGACAGTAGTTGTAGTTTATTCATTCACAGGAATCTCTGAATGACTGACACATGGCTGTGTAGGCAGCGGGTGCAGGGAGAAGGACCCCCCTTGCTGTCAAAGGGAGGGGGGATCGGGGACAAGAGCTGGGACATGTTACCTGTTCCACCCTAACCACAGGTGGAACATGTAACATGTTCCAAAGGTGAACTTAACCATTAACTCTTGAAGTGCAAGGGAAGCCCCACTGCACAGGAGGATTTTTACTTTCTCTGGAGTTGGGATTTAAGAAATTTAATGTCCTTGCCCAGCAATTCAGCTTCCTTAGTCTCTGGCACCAGCCTCCCTATTGTGCAGTAAATCAGCAACATCACCTCTGCCCAGCAAGAAGTAAGCTGCTAGCACTAATGCTAAACCAAGAAGCAGCAAAGTGACTTTCTTATTTATCAGCAGTGTCTATCGCAATACTGGCTGGCTAAAATGACAAATCCTTTGGCAGGTGCAAAAGTTGTAGTACATGACCGACCAGGGTAAATCCTACGGTTCAGCAAAGACCATCTATGTCCATTCCTACTCGAAAGAAGTTGATCTAATAATTGGCTTCTATTGAGGGGGAATTCTGTCCCCGCTGTCAGGATACAATAGCACACCGGGGAGGATTCCCCTATCCACCTCAGTTGTGTGGATGGGGGAATCCATTTTTTTTTTTTGATCAGCCCTCCAACTGATCAAAAAAAACCAAAAAAACAATGCGTCTATGGGCCAACTTTAGGGAAAGAAAGGAATGTGATTATAACCAAACTAAATTATACATTACTGGCATGGTTATTTTATATTAGGAAATAATAGTTTCCTTAAAGCCCAACTGCAGCTTTTTTTTTTTAGTGTGACTAAAGACGGGGAGGGTTAGGTCTTAAATGCTGCCTTATTACCCACTGAGCATATTTCCCTACACTTCCTGTTCTATCACCTGGATAGAATGTGAAAATCAGCAATAAACACTTAACAGAGGATTAAACTCCTCCCCGCTCTACTGGAAAAATAGTTTTTAATTATTGTCTATTTCTCCATTTCTGTTGCGTCTTACACCTTTTAAACAGACAATAAGTGATGGGGAAGAGGCTGTAGGAACGGGTCTAGCAGCACTGTAGGCTCGGGTAATTAAGACTAATTTACTTGGTCCACCTAGACATAAATGAACAGTTAACCCTATTTGATTGTAAGCTCCCATGAACAGGGCCCTCTTAACCCTCTTGCATTCAATTGAATTGTATTGTAACTGTACTAGCTCCCTTTATAATGTAAAGTGCTGCTAAAACTGTTGGTGCTATATAAATCCTATATAATAATAACAACCCTTGCAATGCATTGTTTCTTCAAAGAAATGCTAAAGGATTGTGCTGAAACTACCTTTTTTTATGGCTTCCATTTCTGCTTGTGAGCTTCTCCCCAGCCAGAAATCTGATTTGTGAACATATACAGCGCTCCATTGTTACCGCCCCTGTTCAGACAGTGTGCCTATCATACATAAACATAGCAAATATTTGTAGAAATATCATCCATTTTATCTATTTAGTGCACAACCCGATACTGCCAACAGTCCTCTACATATGTGTTTCTGCATTGTGACAACGCTGGTCTCAGGCAAGCACCTGGTGCTTGAGACAAGCGCTGTCAATTAACACTAACTAATTATTCATCTCCTAACAACAGCATGGTTGGACAGCTGTGGAAGTGGGGCACTTTGAACCATGCTGGCTCTTGATCCATTGAATCAATAAAAATAGGACAAAGTACATTAGATTTTAGCTGAGGTTATTGATCAATAATTTTTTTTAGATGGTGCAACTTAATTAAAATGTTATAGTTGCCTCCAAATCTCAGTTGCTAATTGTAAGATGTCTCTGGGACACGCAAGTGAGGTTGCAGTTGGTCGATAGAACCAAATGCACAGTGAAGGACTTCAGCATTCAACTAACCAGGAAGTATCTGAGACTGAAGGCTCTACCAATGGGAGTAACTCTGCAAGAGAGCAAGAAATGGAGGAATGGGAATTTGGAAAGTAAGCATTAGGACTGTTCTTTTACAGACAAACAAGGAGGTTGCCATTGATGACCTGTCTTTTAAAATGTAATTCGCTTGGCTTTTATGCTGAACTGACTTTGATATGTGACTTACCTGGGAACGTGTATATGTTGCATGTTTGCTCCAAGTCTGTGACTCAACCAATACTGCATTATTCTGGGTTATCACTACCATACAAGATAAAGTTGTTTCACAGTTATTCACAGACAGTATATTACCATGCATTATCATGTGTATTTAAAAAAAAAAAAAAAAAAGAAAGAAAAGAATATCTTTAACATCCTTACAGTCAAGGACAGTAATTGTTTTAAACAGTACATCTGTTTGTCCACTAATAACTTTTTTATGCTGTCTGAAACAATGACAAACACTTCATTCCTGCCTTTCATTGCACTGCAGTAATGATCAATGGTAATCACTATTACACAGTAGGCATCGTTATGCATGTTGGAACAAGAGCTGCAAATGCAGCGCAGAACTGATCATCAGAAGCGTGAGACAAATAACCCATGACGTGTCTTTCTGTCATGCTGCCTTGGGGTTGATTTTCAATAAAATAGAAAAATTACATATGATATATGTCTTGTATACACAACAGTTAAATTTTAATGGCAATATAGTAAAATACAACACAAGAATATAAGCTCAGTAAACCTACATCATTATTATTGAACGGTTGCTATCACAGCTGCTTTTGAAAAACAACCAAATAGCTACAATAATTTTCAAATGCAGGCTTTTGAATCTGTTTGAGAATAATCAGTGTGCATTTTATTTTATTTATTCACTTTTTTCATTGGTGTCAAATACCATCAAGAGTTTCTTGATACCTAAAGCAAAAAGTTTGTTTTTCAACTGTAGATTTACTCAATCTGCATTGTTATTTTAAAAGACAAGGTGCCAATTTCTATATAACACCAACTTTAAGATGTCATTGTAACAAGATAATGAATGTTATTCACGTAACCTGTCAGTGGTCATAAAGGTTTGGCTGATTGGTGTATATTCTAATAATAAATCCTCCTAACCCGCAGTCTTAGCATAAAAGAGAAGTATTTGTTTTTTAAAAAAAAACATTTATACTCACCTAGGTGGATGCAGCATCGATCTGATGCCACATCTGTCCCCCACAGCTTCTAAGAGTGATCATAGACCACTGATCGCTCAGTTCTCAGTCTTCAGTGAGCAGACAGCTGGTGACTGTCAGTCTCTCCAGCTCTCTGCTCTGCCCCTTCAGAGCTCACTTGAGCACTGAGCTGTGGAGGGGCAGGAGCGGCTGGCTCAGTCTCCCAGACGCTCGCTGAGAGGCTGAACCAGCTGCTGGACCAGGCATCTAGGTGGATCCCAACTGTAAAGTCAGGATCGATCCAGACATTGGACCACCTGAGTGACATTATCCAGCAGTGGGCTGAAAACAGGTCACAGGAGTGCAGAATGAATTGCACTCCTGTGATCCCCAGGAGAAGTATAGCCAAAATAGCTTTGGTTATACTTCTCCTTTTAATGTGTGTTTATATTTTGTCAGTGGGCAGGTTGCCTAAACCTGGCACTTCCGACCTTCGGTTTTATCATGAAATTAGAAGCACATTTTTAATAAGGTCCCTTTTTATGGATAGCAAGGCCTAAAGCCCCATACACATGGGCCAAATGTTGGGTGGCATCAGCCAGTTCAATAGAAACTGGCTGACATTCGACCTGTGTGTACTGTAGCCGGTCGTCTGGGGCATGACTGAAAAAGATTTGCAGAATAGTTCCTGGTCAGCGCTCACAGCTAATGGCTGACAGCACTGACTGGAGTGTTTAGCAGGTGGCCACCCCCCTGTTAGAACACAATAGCACACCCGCTGGGTTGAGTGAGAAAAAAAAATAGTAGTGTGTACTAGGCTTAAAGCGGAGTTCTGCTGAAAAAAAAAAATAAGTGTACCTGCTAACTTTAATAATCGGACACTCACCTGTCCCACAGTCCAGCGATGCGGGCGTACAAAGCCCCGCTCCTCACCCCCTCCTATCCACGGCGTCGGCATTCTTACTGTGAGCGCCCAGCTGTGTCTTCACAGCCGGGCACGCACTGCGCATGCGCGAGCCGCGCTGCGTGCTGTGAATGGCTGGCCAATCTTCTGGGACCTGTGACGTGTCCCAGAAGATTGCAGGGAGGGAGGGAGGAGAAGTGAACTTCCTTCCGGTGCTGTGGAGCCCCAGGAGGAAGTGGGAGGTGGATGCCTCTAAGAAGAGGGTATCCACTGGCCCCCCACCAAAAAAAATGACATGCCGAATGTGGCATGTCAGGGGGTCAGCATATTTTAACTAAATAGCCTTCGTATGTATTTAATTTGTTGGTAACAAACTGAAGAGTAGATGTAGTTTCCTGTTTTTACCTTGCTAGGCTCACTCTAGAGATCTACTATGTAAGAAAAGTCTGGATCTCTCATGTCTTACTGTACTGTGGACACCAATAAAAACTGGTTCTAACACAATTAAAAAAAAAAATAGTTTTTAATTTTTGAGGTACTATTCACATATGCATAAACAAATACACACTGTCCCACACCCTATATGACAATACCCAAGTTTTCCAACAAGCTACTAATGCTTTGCACATTGCATTGTGAGATATGCACAGACTGCCTGCATCTTCTTCACTACTAGGCGGGTGCAGCTATGATCCTGGTATTGTTTTTTTTAGCTGCTAATCGGCTTTAATGTAAAAGATATCAAGGTGGCTGTACACCTGCCTGATCACTTTTACAGCACTGCAGAACCTCCCCCCTCCCATTGATTCTGTTCCCAGGATCTCCCATTCCACCGGGGAGTCTGGGACCGCCGCTTTACGTATTTGGGCTGACTGGCTACAGAGCACACATCCGTTCCCCCATCTCCTCTGTGATGAATCAAGCCAGACATGAGAAGAATTTGGTGACTTCCTGGTCTCGGAGTTGTCTGTCCCTGGGGAAAATCTGGGGAAAATCTTCCAGGGCTGAAGTGGTTATTTTAAACTGATAACCTGTAATGGTTTTTAAAGTCCCGCCTATAGACCATTTTTGTAGTTTGTCCCTATTTTACAGGAATGCGCAATTTTAAAGCTTGACATGTTTGGTACCTATTTACTCAATGCAACATCATCTCTTATATTTTACCCCAAAAAATGGGTATTGTATTGTGTTTGTGTGCACAAAGATTCATTTAAGTGTATTTTTTCTGAAAACTGCTTTTGATAAGCAGTTGCACAAATATCGTGTAAAATAAAATATTGTTAGGTTAGACTAGAATTTAGTGCCAACTGAGAGTTGCAAACAAACCAAATAAAAAATACAGGAAGATATCACTAAAGATGCAAAGGAGACAATAAGTTGTTAGGGACCAGATGATATATAATAATTAACAGAAGTGGTTTGTAAATGTATATGTAGAAAGTACAATAGAAAATATATAGTTGTATTTTATGCTTGTTCAATGTTGTACACTACTGGGCCGTAAAAGTCACTACTTACTTTTCAAATTTTCTTATAATGTTTGTCACACAATTGCATAGCACATGTCAGTGTTACTGGGTATATATCCACTTTTTTAAGTGGTATTTTGTTGTATGAATGACCTTACACATTATAAATTTGAAATCATATTACTTGTATTAACAAAACCGATTATTTTCTGTGTGACATTATTTCAACATTTTAATCAAATAAACTACATCAGCGACTTTATTCTTCTGCATATGCTTTTTATACTTATTTTGGAATATGAACGAGAGCTGCACTATTGCTTACTTTGTGTATGTAATATGACAGCAATGGAATACTGCCAGCTAGTGGCCACTGGTACTTGGAATAAGAAAGAACTTGATTATCTGCACTAAGCAAGAATAAAGAATGAATAAATAACACATTATAGACTATGAACATATCTATCTCATGTGTAGTTACTACTATACAATGCTCACAGAATCATGAGTAAAAGACAAATAAAAATATTACCTGTACAGGAAAGATATTGTTATGAAAAACATGAATCTCATCTGGATCAGATGTGCATATGCTGCGCATTTAAAACATGTGTGATAGGGAGGAAGATACCTGTAAAGACAATAATATCGATCAGTAAGAATAAGTAGCCTTTTAACCACTTCAATACCGGACACTTTCACCCCTTCCTGCTCAGGCCAATTTTCACCTTTCAGCGCTGTCACAATTTGAATGACAATTGTGCGGTCATGCAACACTGTACCCAAATGAAACTTGTATCACTTTTTTTGAGACAGATAGAGCTTTCTTTTGGTGGTATTTAATCGCTGCTGGGTTTTAAATTTTCTGCTATATAAGCGAAAAAAATACCAAACATTTTGAAAAAAATAAAAATAACATGTTTTTCTTAATTTCTGTTATAAAATTTTGCAAAAAAAAAATAATCTCTTACTTCATATTTTTTCAGCCAAAATGTATTCTACTGCAGTTCGTTGGCGAAAATAACCTAAATCAGTGTATTATTTCGTCTGTAGGAAAAAGATATAGAGTCCACAAACTATGGTATATATATTTGAAAATTGATCAGTCCTGATGTGCTGATGACCAAATCTTGAGGCCCTAAAATGCCAGGACAGTACAAATACCCCCAAATGACCCTTTTTGGAAAGTAGGCAGTCCAAGGTAATTAGTAAGAGGCATGGTGAGTTTTTTGAAGTTATAATTTTTTTTTGGCACAATTTTTTGGAAAGTGAATAAAATTGTTTTTTTTCCGCAAAGCTGTTATTTCTATGGTTTGATAAAGGAGCGCTCCTGTCTGCCCTGAAATAGCCACACCCTCTCCACTTCCCGTCATCATCATCCAGCCGAGAGAGGTGCTGTTTAGAGCCACAGCCATCTTGCTACTTCTAGAAGCTGCTGTTGCTGTTTCAGCCTAAAGCCCCGTACACACGATCGGACTTTGTTCGGACATTCCGACAACAAAATCCTAGGATTTTTTCCGATGGATGTTGGCTCAAACTTGTCTTGCATACACACGGTCAAACAAAGTTGTCAGGAAAATCCGATCATTCTGAACGCGGCGACGTAAAACACGTACGTCGGGACTATAAACAGGGCAGTAGCCAATAGCTTTCATCTCTTTATTTATTCTGAGCATGCGTGGCACTTTGTCCGTCGGATTTGTGTACACACGATCGGAATTTCCGACAACGGATTTTGTTGTCGGAAAATTTTATATCCTGCTCTCAAACTTTGTGTGTCGGAAAATCCGATGGAAAATGTGTGATGGAGCCCACACACGGTCGGAATTTCCGACAACAAAGTCCTATCACACATTTTCCGTCGGAAAATCCGACCGTGTGTACAGGGCAATACAGCTGTACTTCCATCAAGAACTCTGCTTCAGCTAGCCAGAGCTCTGCAGCCTCACGGTGATCCTATGGCAGTCTATGTGGGCTTATGACAAGCCATGATCCACTTTCAACTAGTGAGTGCATTTTAATTGTCCTTTATCCTTTGTAATAAAGATGGAGGCACCCTACTGTGTTTGTTTTTTACTGCTATGTCTGGTGTTCTAGTGACGTGGAGATAACATGCAGTGTGCCTGAATGACTTTTGTGGTGGATTCCTTATAAACGTTTATAGTGAGCTGCCTGTTTTGGACCTTCTCATAAACCATCATTCAATGTGTGACCCTAGCATCCCTGTCATGTGTTTGTCTATCGAATAACATAATTTGATTAACAGCAGCAGAAGCCAATGACTCTCGTGGCTATCAATCCGCCCTGTGAGAAGGAAAGGGGCGAAGAGAGCTGCTGCTATTGGGCACAGCACTGGATCAAAATCGGGCTCAGGTATAAGTATAAGGAGGGTGTGATCCTGTAGCACATAAGGCTTATTACCTTAATGCATTGAATGCATTAAGGCAAAAAACCTTAAAGGAGAAGTACAGCCAAAGCTCATTTGGCTGTACCTCTATTATGGATCACGGGAATGCAGTTCGATCTGCACTCCTGTGACTCATTTTCAGCAGATAGTGGGCTGAAGCCCGCTCTCGGCTGACATCACAGAGCCAGCCCAGGCTCAAGCAAGATCGCGACCATATGGTTGGGATTCGTCCACATGCCTGGACCGGCACCCGGCTCAGCCCCTCAGCGAGTCACTGAGAGCCTAAGCTGGCTGCTCCCACCCCCTCTACAGGTCAACGATCCAGGTGCGGGGGGGGCAGAGCAAAGAGTCCTTAGAACTGACCGATCATAGGTGTTAGATCACTTGGTTCTCAGTTTTAAAGATGGCGGGAGACAGATGCAGCATAGGAACAATGCCGCATCCAGCTAGGCAAGTATGATTCTCAAAAAAAAAAATGTAAAACCCATACTTATCTTTTAAGGCTTTAAAACCTCTTTAAGGTGGAATTAAAAAAAATGTGCACTATTGCTTCTGGGCCCTACGACAGGTATAAACAACAAATAACACACGCATATGTGGTATTGCTGAAATTGTCAGAAGCAGGAGAATTTATTTTGGGTTGTACTTTGGCAATAGGTTATGATAATAGCAAGAAATTTAGTTTTTACTATCTTGTGTGAGTTTTTGTTTGATAATAAAAAAAAAAATTAGGAGATATCGATTATAATTGAACACCAAATGAAAATTCACCTGGATGCACTAAGCCGCTTTGACAGTTCTACTAACAAGTGAAAGTAGCAAAACTGTGTTCAAGCATTAGGATTTATTTTACCTTCCATTATGATGGGGTTAACTTTGATTGAATTTTTAAATTCATATTTTGTCATTTTTTAATGTAATTTTTCATTCTGGTGGATTATAACCCCCAATCTTGTGAGATCATGGGCTCAAATCTCATTTACAATACACACCAAGACCATTCTCTGTGTATTTCATTCACTTCTTTTCTCAGTCAGAGAAGAGAAGGGAAAATGTTAAAAAAAAACAAGATCTTATGTAGCTATATTCCAATAATGTTTGCCACACCCATTTCTATACCAATCTTACACATTATAATCAAAGGAAAGGTTCAATATGGCACGTTGCTTCTGCAGTTCATGTTTACGAAGCCATCTGAGCACGTTGCTTCTGCCGTTCATGTTTACAAAGCCATCTGAGCACGTTACTTCCGCCGTTCATGTTTACGAAGCCATCTGAGCATGTTGCTTCTGTGGTTCATGTTTACGAAGCCATCTGAGCACGTTGCTTCTGCCGTTCATATTTACGAAGCCATCTGAGCACGTTGCTTCTGCCGTTCATGTTTATGAAGCCATCTGAGCACTTTGCTTCTGAGGTTCATGTTAACAAAGCCATTTGGGCACGTTGCTTCTGCCATTCATGTTTACGATGTCATCTGAGCACGTTGCTTCTATGGTTCATGTTTACAAAGCCATCTGAGCACGTTGCTTCTGCCGTTCATGTTTACGAAGCTGTCTAACCCAGCACAATTTGTTAATCCAGTGGTTAGGGAATGCTGGTTTTTGGGAGCAGAAAATGGCAAATACACTCTTTAAAATGGACTTTCACTCAAAAGTGAAAGTACCACTCATGCTCCTCCCCACCCCTGCCCTTAACACAGTTGAATTTTTTTTTCTTTACAGAGAACAAGCACCTTTTTTGACCGGTACCCACTCTGACATCCTCAGTTCTTGCCTAGGTGAGAATGACATTGCTTGCCCCCCCTCCTTGCTCCCAGTCATGTGACTTGTCCCAGGCAGCTACAAGACCATTAGGTTCAGGAAGCAACAAGTGGCTCTCAAATCCAAGATGGGACCACCAGGGGCCTGCAATGGGTATAAGATTCGGCTCCGGCAAGTGTTAGACTGGTATGCACCAGTTTTTTAACCACTTGCCACTGGTGCGACATCATATGACATGAAATTCAGTGGTTATACCGGGATGGTGTCTGCAGCCAAGGGCATCTTCCCGGTATCAAAATTCTCAGCCAGTTCTTCCCTATAATGTAGAAATTATTTGAACCCCCCCCCCCGCCACTGCTGCCTTTACTGGGCCCTCCTGTTGTATCAGGAAGCCCAATAAGGATGCGACTGCTTTGGTTGCATTCCCCAGGAAGAGGGGAAGAAACAGAAGTTCCTGCCCCTCTTCTGTGATGTCAGAAACCAGAAACAACGAGGTTTGTTTGTTGTTGACAAGTCGTCACCAGCTTGTACAGCATCTGATCAAACCGATCTTGGTTTGATCAGATGCTTTGGAGGCCAGAGGGCAGATCTGGGGTTCAAAAGACCCAAGATCTCTTAAACATTCCTTGTGATAGCAATAAAGTTGATAAAAAAAAAAAAAAATGCAGTGTTTTAAAAAATACATTTAAATAAAATAAATAAATACTACCCCCCCCCCCCCCCCGTGCTCAAGCTTAAATGGCAAAGCGCATGTAGGTCCTGTATGCATATGTAAACGGTTATCACACCACACATGTGAGGTTTTGCCGCGAACACCAGTGTGAGAGCAATAATTATACCACCAGACCTCCTGTGAAACTTCAAGCTGGCAATCTGTAAAGGCTTTGAAAGTGTTGCCTTTGGAGATTTTTGTACCATAGTTGGGTGCCATGCAGTGACTGTATCTATTTATTTAGCAAACAATTGGACATTATATTATTGTGTTTGTGCTCACTAAAATTGATTACAGTGTATTTTTTCCCCAAAATTGCGTTTGAAAAACTGCTGCACAAATACTACGTGATATAAAAAATTGCAACACCCGTTATTTTATTCTTTAGGGCCTCTGCTAAAAAATATGTAAGGTTTAGGGGTCCTACAAAATTTTGTAGTAAAAAATTATTAGTTTTACATGTAGCAGAGAAAAGTCAGAATTGGCCTGGAAGGCAAGTGCTTAAAATTCAGCAGCTACATTTTTTTGTACACAGATAACACCCTAGTGATAAGGTGCTAGTGAGAACTAGTGAAACTATTGCAAGGAGACATACTGATGGCCATCAATATTACACAACTAGAAAGCTCCACCAATGCTGCCCTCTTCACACACGGGAACCTTAGTATTATGGATAAGATAAAAGCAAGAGGGCGCAAATTTATTGATAAAAATAGTGTCAAATACATACTCACAAAAGGCCAAAGGCACAAAAGCAATGCAAATAAACCCAAGTGACGGAGCGGTCAGGATATACATGCTTATCACTGCAACTTGCATTAAGCTGATGCATTTCATTAGAGCATAGCTCAGGCTGTGTGAGAAATCCAGTTGTGTATGGTTAGCTTTAGTCATACTTAAGATTCAGCGCTTGATTGGTGAACAGAAAAGGAATCTTTAGCATTTATTTTTATTCAAATTGTTAATCTAAGGCTACAGTTAGGCTGGCCATACATGAGTCAGGTTTTTTCCTTCCACCAGCAGGTTCAACGAAAAAAAATTGACCCAATTTCCCCATCCACATATTTGAGATGGATGGGGGAATCCTCCCCACTGTGTTTTTGTATTCTGACAGCGGGGAGACTTCCCCAGTATTAGAATACATTGATCAGCGCTGCAGCTTATTGCCTGCAACGCTGATTGAGCGAAAAAATAATGACAGGGCGGTTGAACAGAAGTGGATCAGTAGCTCAACTTCTGTTCACTAATAATAGCCACACATTAGTCGAAATTTGGCCAGTCAGTGCTCCATGTATGGCCAGCTTTAGTCCTGTTTTGATAGGCTGGCCAGTAAAATCTTGTACAGATGTAATTTCTTTGCCTATAGATCGAAAAAGGTTCAGCTTGGATAAGGATTAGAAACCATTTAGAAGAAATATGTGGAGCTGAAACCCCTTTTTGTTTTTTTAAGGTGCATGTTAACAGAGCTGTGACTGACCTGGAACGTAAGTATAACATTCCATATTTTATTTACTACACATGGCATTGCAGCTGCTTTATGTGTGGTGCACTGCAGTTCTACTTATTGTGAATTACCTTCCAAAGCACGGCACACTAGACCACAAAGCACCACAGACCAGCACATAATATGTGATCCACAAAACGAAGAAATCGGATATATTATGTGATATCCTGCCAAACAGAAGTCCTTCATATATAAAGATTACAAAACAACAGCCACTCAGAGACATTAAAACGAATAACCGTAACCTCACATACAAAGGAATCAAATCATTTTTGACAGGCGTACTGATGAAGATAGACTTCAACCTGTTGAAGCTTTCCATTTTTATAGCTGAACTTCAGATTCTGCTTCTCCAGCACTCACACAATTGTCTCACGTGCCAACAGATAGCTAGCAGTGAATAGACAAAATGCTGCAGGATATCCAGACGCCCTCTAGTGGCTAAAATCCTACATCTGACAGCAAAAAAAAACAGGAATGATAAGATTAAAGTTAAGCTTGAGATTAGGGCTGAAACAACTAATCGATTAATCGACAACTAATCGATTATGAAATTAATCGATTACTATTTTCATAATCGATTAATCGGCCAGTAACAAAATGGGGTTAAAAAAAACCTAAAATGAGCCCTTTATATTACAAAAATGCAAATAATTGCTACTGCAAATATTACTTTCACAGTTCTACACTAAAAAAATTAACCCCTTATAGTAGTGATTATCTGCTTTTTTTTTGTACTATAAAGGGCTAATTTTAGTTTTTTTCGCCCTTAGACCTGGTTCACATCTATGTGTTTTTTAGTGCTTTTTGCAGAAACGCACTACAGTTCATTGACATGGTTTCCTATGGGACACGTTCACACAAAACGGTGCTTTTTTGGTTCAATATACTTCAATAGAGAAGCTGCAGAAAAGCATGTAATGCGTTTTTGCAGCAATATGTGTTTTTTAATCTGCCCAACAACAAATTGGCCAAAAAAAATGCAAAAACGCAAATCGCAGCAAAATCACGTGCACAAAAGTCAAAACGCACAGCAAGAAGCACTGCAGAAACAGATGAAAAGCAAACTGCATAGGTGTGTACCGAGCCTTACGCTGGCCACACGGATCAATTTTCAGATGAGAATATTCAGACGAAAAATCTTTGTACATTCACTAAATGAAAGAACGAACGTTCTTAAAATTACATTTTTTTTGAACGAAGACATTGTTTTTGTTTTTAATAAAAAAATTTGCTCACTGAGTCTGATGATATTTACCAGAGTCACCCTTTAATAGTATATACAGTATATCTCTTCTAATAGTATATACAGTATATTTCCTCTAATAGTATATACAGTATATCTCTTCTGTCTGTTATGCTTAGAGTGGATTCGATATTTTGCTCCCTAACCATATAGTTATTTATATTTACCACTACATAGAGATATTTAAGGATAAAATTACCTTTTTTTAGAACTGTACACATTAACTAAATTATACACCACACTTTTTTTAAGGTTTTTAACCGAATAATCGATTAATCGAAACAATAATCGGCCAACTAATCGATTATGAAAATAATCGTTAGTTGCAGCCCTACTTGAGATGCTTATGGAAATTGTACATTGCAGTTTCAATCTTTATATACGGTACATAAAGATACATAAGTCTTTAACTACTAAATCTTCTTTCAGAATCTGTCGAGTTACAATTGAGATGTAAAAACAGTATATTATGGGATCAAGGAAAGCACTGGCAGACTAATAACAATATAGAGTAATGATAGGTTGCATCACTTGCACCTAATTTTCTATGACATTCTGCATCATTCACATTGCAAGACTATACTGTCTAATCTAAGTGGTCCCCAGTAGTATGACATAATATAAATTTGTCAAAAATATCAATCCAGCCCATTCACATTTCTCCTCTGCAGTGCAAAATGTTAAAAAAAAAGACACAATTCTACTGCCTCAGCAGATGTTTTGGAGCCTACAGAAACTATAGAAATGCAAGATAATGTGCATAAAGCACACAATCCTGTACTTATAGAGTAAATAAGTATAAAATAAAGGTACATGTACATGGGCACATTTTCCCATGCAGCAAAAACACTGAATATTTTGGTGCCTGGGATGCCCCAGTGCCATGTACAGTCACCCACAGAAATCAATGGGTGAAGGCAGCTGCATGTAGCTATGCACCGCTACTTGCGTAGAGTAACACATGTATGTGTACAGATGCAATGCTCTAAATGTACATTACCTGAAATGATGTGTTCAGAGTAGAGGTGCACGATTAATCGTTAAAAGAAAAATCACTATCTTGATTCAACCCCCCTCTCGACCTTAACTGGCATTTCCCCGATTCTATGTAAAACAGTGTAGAGCCAGAGCTGTAAAAAAAAAACGAAAAAAAACATTCCTCAGGGCAGAGAGATAGAGAAGAGATGTATCTCTCAGTTCTTTTAGATCAAAGGGATGAACTTCAGTCTGTAAATTAGGTCAGTTTAACCACTTAAAAGTAGAGGAATCTTTGTTTTAGATTCATACTCACCTCGGTGGATGCTGCATCTGTCCCCCGGCGCCTCTGCACTGAAAATCAAGTGATCGAACACCAACGATCACTCGGTTTTCAGAGCTCCCCAAGTCTGTCAGTCACAGCTTTCTGCTCATCTCCCTCCTCACTCATTGGAGCACTGAGATGTGGAGGGGTGGGCAGGCCAGCCGTCTTAGCCTCTCAGCAGCTCGCTGAGAGGCTGAGACGGGTATCGGTCCAGGCACCTGGCGGATCCAGACTTCCATTGTCCGGATGACACGGTGAAACCGAAATTCGTGATGTCAGCAGAGAGTGCAATTCCAAATGAATTGCACTCCTGTGACCCATAGGAGAAGTACAGCCAAACAAGCTTTGGCTGGACTTCACCTTAAAAAGACTAAACCTTTTTTCTGACACTTGTTGCTTACAAGTTAAAATCAGTATTTTTTGCTAGAAAATTAATTAGAACCCCCAAACATATATATATATATATATATGTGTATATATATATATATATATATATATATATATATATATATATATACATATATATAAATAAAAAGAATAAAATCGTTGCAATATTGTTATGTCACACTGTATTTGCGTAGCGGTCTTTCACACACAATTTTTGGAGAAAAAATAGACTTCAATGAATTAAAAAAAAAAAACTAAACAGTAAAGTTAGCCCAATTTTTTTGTATAATGTGGAAGATGATGTTATGCCCCGAGAATTGTGATCTTTATTCTAAACAAAAAAATTGCGATTCTCATTTTATCCAGAATCGTGCATCTCTAGTTTAGAGCTGTAAAAAAATAAAAAATAAAAAAATAGAAAACTTTACAAGTGAAGTTATTTGAATATACATAAAAACATACAAGCATATACACAGTATACAGTGTAATGCATGTACATTGCACTAACGTTTACATGAGTACGGCATTAATTACAGTTGGATGCAGTTGTGTTGTACTTTTTTCTACGCTGACAAATGCGGCTCAAGTTTACGCTGCAAGACACAGCTGTGTGTATTTGATCACAGGCTTCCTAAATGCTGCACTCAGATGTGTACAAAATGATTCACTGTGTGCATGTGAATGCACCATTTTCTCCTGTGAGAATGAACCCTTAGAAAAAGATGAAGAAACATTTTATGTGTGAATACATGTACTCACGTGTACGCACCTCTACACACGCAAGATCCTTACTGAACATAACTTGCATTTTTACTCAGGATCTTTCTGTCAGCCATATCCTGTGTATAAACATCAGTAAACCATTATGTCCATGTGCAAGAGGCCTAAGAAAAGCAAAAAGATTGTTTGTTTGTTTGTTTCTTTGAGGCAAGAACACACAAAACACAAGGAACGGAAAAAAAGCGCACAAAAACGCATGTAAAAATGTACCATGTGTCATGGAATTTCATAACACAGCTTTAGACATTTCATCAATCTATTCGCCCACAGCTTGGCTCAGAAGCTCTCTCTAGAAAGTAAATTGCTTTCTTCCTATATATTCATACATGTCATTTATACTAAATTAAAAAAAGGACATTGAAAATATTTTAACAGTTTTCAAGATGATTGTATCATAATCCTAACATCATCTTGAGTGATGCACCAGTGCTACCGAAGACATATGTTATCCAAAATGTTCAATTAACTTCAAACCGCAGGCCCATCTTAACACAATGTTGGGACTAAGGTGAATATGGAATATTCCAAATGTACTATATCCTGTGCTGTATACTGCTGGCCTGAGGTATCAGTAATGTATAGTGACAGTCTGAGGTGTAATTAATGTATAACATCTCCCTTGGTGTCAACATATAAAGCCAGTCTTCTCATGTCATGTACTATATGCTCCTTCAGTGTCAGAAATATATAATATCAGCTTCTGCATTCTGTGATGTATTGTTCCGGCCTCCAGTGTTAATAAAATTAGCTTCTCTAATTTGCTCTCTTATGGTCTGTTACCATTAAAAGGGTTTTGTTATACACATTTGTTAAGAGCAAAACATACCTGTCAGAACTCTCCAGTGCTGCACTATAATCAAATAGCATTGTGCCCATTTCTCTAAGTGGATTACAGAACAAGGCATTGTGTAGTCCAAAACACACTTCCCGTCCTAGGGTGACAATGCTGGTACTCCATACAGAATGATAAGAAGTGTGTCAGGACCGGAAGTGGTAATCAGGACACTGGTGCTGGTGTACAGCAGTCTGACGTCACTACAATGAGGGACAGATGGCTGACTGCGGTTGGTTCACACTAGACACTGTTGGGCAGAGATCAGGGACATTGAGTTGGCTGGCAATGTTTTCTATGTGTTTGTAAACTGTGTGCAGAGGCTGAAAATTACAGTTAGCTGTAATAGCTCTCTCTCACCTTACATACGATGGTGGTGATCAGGACCCACTGATCTGGTGGTGATCAGGACCCACTGGCATGGATCAGAACCCAATTGTATGGAGCTGATCAGGATGATGGTGTGGCAGTCATCAAGAAACTGGTGCTGGTGTACAGTGGTTTGATGTCACTGCAATGAGGGACAGATGGCTGACTGCGGTTGGTTCACACTAGACACTGTTGGGCAGAGATCAGGGACACCCTGAACTGGCTGGCAATGTTTTCTGTGTGTTTGTAAACTGTGTGCAGAGGCTGAAAATTACTCACATTTACATTCTTCTACTCCTCCTGGGTAAGGAGATACCATAGGTGTGAGACTGATTTTCTGACTAGCTATCACATTTCTTAAGGCGCTGAAATGTAAGGACAAGAAAAAACCCCACAGAATGACCACATTTTCTAAAGTAGACCCTCAACTGAGTCACATTTTGCTGACAGCTCTGGAGGCAGGTAATACAGACATACCTGTACTTAGGAAAACAAGGTCTGAATTTTAAAACAGAGAGCTTCCAAGCCCACAAAGCACAGCCTGTAGTTGGTGTATGGTCCGTATACCTGCTGTATTTCCATTTTGACGCTGAGCACAGAGAAGCAGCGCCACTGGGTTGGCGTCCGGATGTCCAGTTTACACACAGGCTTATCAAGCTTGCCTTCTGGTAAGCGCGACATCTATGTGGTGGTGGATCACAATGAGAGGTGGTTTTTCATCTAATGTTTCCTACATAGCCTTCACTGGGATTGACTGAGGGATTTGTGCTTCTGTGTTTGGACTTTTCTGTCTCTACGGATAATTTTTTGGTCACATATTCACATGCCTTTATTCACTATACTGGTTTCAATTTATTTATATATATATATATATATATATATATATATATATATATATATATATATATAGAGCTGAAACAACTAATCGATTAATCGACAACTAATCGATTATGAAATTAATCGATTACTATTTTCATAATCGATTAATCGGCCAGTAACATAATGGGGTTAAAAAAAAACTAAAATGAGCCCTTTATAGTACAAAAAGAGCAAATAATCGCTACTTCAAATATTACTTTCACAGTTCTACACTAAAAAAAAAAAATTAACCCCTTACAGTAGTGATTATCTGCTTTTTTTGTACTATAAAGGGCTAATTTTAGTTTTTTTCACCCCACTATGTTACTAAACATCTTAGACCTGGTTCACATCTATGTGTTTTTTGGTGCTTTTTTGCAGAAACGCACTACAGTTCATGCACATGGTTTCCTATGGGACACATTCACGCATAATGGTGCTTTTTTTGGTTCAATATACTTCAATAGAGAAGCTGCAGAAAAGCATGGAATGCGTTTTTGCAGCAATTTGTGTTTTTTAATCTGCCCAACAACAAATTGGCCAAAAAAAAATGCAAAAACGCAAATCGCAGCAAAATCACGTGCACAAAAATCAAAACGCACAGCAAAAAGCACTGCAGAAACAGATGAAAAGCAAACTGCATAGGTGTGTACCAAGCCTTATGCTGGCCACATGGATCAATTTTCAGATGAGAATATTCAGACGAAAAATCTTTGTACATTCACTGAATGAAAGAACGAAGTTCTTAAAATTACATTTTTTTTGAAGGAAGACATTGTTTTTGTTTTTAATAAAAAAATCTGATCACTGAGTCTGATGATATTTACCAGATTCACCCTTTAATAGTATATACAGTATATATCCTCTAATAGTATATACAGTATATCGCCTCTAATAGTTTTTACAGTATATCTCCTCTAATAGTATATACAGTATATCTCTTCTGTCTGTTATGCTCAGAGTGGATTAGATATTTTGCTCCCTAACCATATAGTTGGTTATTTATATTTACCACTGCATAGAGATATTTAAGAATAAATTACCTTTTTTTTAAAGTTGCACACATTAACTAAATTATACACCACACTTTTTCTTAAAGGTTATTAACCGAATAATCGATTAATCGAAACAATAATCGGCCAACTAATCGATTATGAAAATAATCGTTAGTTGCAGCCCTATATATATATATATATATATATATATATATATATATTTTCCACCAGGTTGTTTTTCAATCATATTTATTAGCGCAGTTTTTTTTCTTTTATTGTTGTTTTTTGTGTATATCTCACATTTTAGCTGCTGCTGGTAGGGATTTGGTAGCGCGGTATTTTTCTATTTCTATAAACTGTGTGCAGAGGCTGAAAATTACTCACATTTACATTCTTCTACTCCTCCTGGGTATGGAAATACCATAGGTGTGAGACTTTTTTCCTGCTGGGAATTTTACAACTGATTTTCTGACTAGCTATCACATTTCTTAAGGCGCTGAAATGTCAGGACAAGAAAAAACCCCACAGAATGACCATGTTTTGGAAAGTAGACCCTGCAATGTATATAATTAGAGGCATGGTCAGTTATTAGAAGGTCATATTTTTTGCCACAAGTTTTTAAAACTGAAAAAGAAAAATTAAAATGTATTTATTTTCTACACACAGCTGTCAATTAATAAAATATTTTTTAAACACAGCACGGGCACACTTAGGCTGCATTCATACCTGCATTACATGATGTGCTGCTTTTTTAGTGCATTTGTTGAGTGACAGAATAGGGCAGCCCTTTCACTTGAATGGGCTGCCTGACGTGTGACAAACGTGCCAAAGTAGCTCATGTACCTTTTTATTGGTAAAGAGCCAAGTGCGTTTTGCATTCTGCTGCTTTTTTAGTGCGTTTTGTTATTCTCCAAAACGCGGTACTGCTACTTGCGTTTGGGGTGCCGTTAAGAAATAATGGCACCGCAAGCATGATGTGCATTTTGCAGTGTTTTTAGAAATGCTTAGCTGTGAAGTAGACACCCCAAGGTTTGTTTTACACAAAGTTGTCAATTAATAAGATATTGGCACCTTCTGGATCCCAAGGGGCATAAAATAATTTACATCTAATTTCCTGACTACCTATCACATTTTTGGAGGCGCCAGAGCTCGGGGACAGTAGAAACACCCACCAAAATTACCACATTTTGGGCAGCAAACACCTTACGGTATTTTTTAAGAGGCACAGTGAGTCTTTTGAAGATTGTTTTTTTTTCCATATGTTTTTGGAAAATTTTTTTTTTTTTTTTTTTTACAGAAAGTTGTCAATGTAATAAAATACTTCTCACACACAGCATGGTCATAATTAGAATTATACCCCAAAATACATTATGCTGCTCCTCTTGAATAAGAGATACTTTCAATGTTTGGACCAATGACGTACCAGATATTGTATCTTGTGTATCACAAAAATCAACCAACAGCTCACCTCTGTACGAGTGGTCAAGGAATATACAGTATAGTAGCTTAGTGTAGCGTTACTTCTAGCAGTCCCAGGGGCCGCCCTCCTAATCCATGCACCCGGCCCCTAATCTACGTGCAGGGTGCTGGACGCATGGATTCCAATGGGGTTTTTTTTTTTAAGCACATGATTAGAGCCGGAGGCTCCAATTCACTTCAAAAAAGGGTGGGCTTGGGGAGCAGAGCACTGTGCCCTGAGCCCACCCAGTTGTGTGACAATAGCGAATTAATATTTGCTATTGTCTTCCTGTTTCTTCTCCCGTTACTTAGGAAGGAGCTCCTGACACCCGGGAGTCTTAGAGTAGACCAGGGAAACGTGGACGGCTATGAGCCGAGCAAGAACGATGGGGCAAACTGGGCAGCGGTGTGCGGTGGCAGTAGTGTATGCTGGGACTTCTCCGGGGATCGGATCAATGGAGGTAGGAGCGGCTGTGATCGGAGCACATGTCACACTACTGGTGGGGAGACATGTCTGATGGGGATTTCTATGTATAGAAGGCGGCGGACTGAGAGAGGAAGAGGAGAGGCGTGGTGGGAATGTTGCAACTGAGCACCAGCCGCCACTGAGCAATTCCCATACCTATAAGCCAAGCAAGCCTAGGCTACTAGAATGTGGCTGCCCCAAGGAATACCATGTTCACTGGCCAGGAAATACAGGAGATTAAGAAAGGGTAAACAAAACAGTTCCTGTGGTTTCAGGAGTGCAGTTGTCTGCAGGGATAGCTGGGACTGGTGTTTCGTAGAAACATAGTCAGTGGGACATACAGATGGGTTAGTTCAGGTGACAGGCAAAGACATACTCAGCAAACAGGTAAAGGATTGGTTCAAGCGACAGGCAGAAGCATTGGCAATAAACAGGCCAGGGTCAGTACAGGTGGCAGGCAGAGGCAACACTGCATTGATGGGGTGGTGATCAGGAACACTGTTGTTGGCTGCACTGGCTTTGGTGACACTGTACTGATGTGGCAGTGATCAGGGGCATTGGTCGGATGACATTGGGACTGTTTTGGTAGCAATCAGGAACACTGTTGCTGGCTGCTGGTGTGGTGGCGACCGGGAACACTGTTTCTGGCAAACACTGTTCTGTTGACAGTTGACACTGGGACTGGCGTGGCAGTGATCAGGAACACTGTTCCTGGCTTACACTGGTCTGGTGACAGTGAGATTTGTGTGGGAGCGATTAGGAACACTGTTGATGGCTGCAATGATCTGGCAACACTGGTACTGGTGTGGCAACAGTCAGGAACACTGTTGCTGGCTTACACTAGTTTGAGGACACTTTGGCTGGCGCGGCTTGTGCTCAGGAACACTGCTACTGACTTACACTGGGATAAGTGTGGTGGCGATCAAGAATACTGTTGCTGTCTGCACTGGTCTGGTGACACTGGGATTGTTGTGGTGACAATCAGGAACACTGTTGCTGGCTGCTGGTGTGGTGGCGATCAGGAACACTGTTTCTGGCTTACGGTATTCAGGTGATACTGTGACTGGTGTGGCAGTGATCAGGAACACTTACACAGGTCTGGTGACAGTGAGATTCGTGTGGCAGCGATCAGGAACACTGTTACTGGCTTACAATGGTCTTGTCACGTACCTGGTGGTGGAGCCCAGAATGCAAGGAATAGCCTCTCGTGTAAAAAATAAGAAAAAAGCTGCTGCGCCAACCAAACAAACAAATATAAGTAAATGTAAAGAATGAAAAATGTAGTGGAAAAGGTAAGCAGCCAACACCACCAATTAGACTAATTGTGACAATGAATATAAAAACAAAAAGTGTAGCGCTAAAATGTTTCGGTCAGCAGCATTGGAATATGCTGAGTGACCAACAGTGTATATCAAAGATTAGGTTATATTAGACCACAAATAAAAGAACAATGAACCAGTGAGAAATCCAGTGAGAAAACCACTATTATCATGTCCTTTGTGAGAAAAACGATGTGAATCAAAGTGTGCGTCACACAAGTTAAACCCAAATCCTTATAACAAAACACAGGCATATAGGGGTGGTGATGAGTGGTAAGTCCCTGAGGTGAGGACAGTTCATTTAGTCAGACGGAGACCTCTTGGAGCATGGACATATATCCAATAACAATGTTGTTATTAGTGGACTCCTCCAATGATCAGCCCAGTGCAAAAGTAACGTAAAATGCCCTTACCGGACGCGGTGGACTCACAGGCCATACAGCGGTGAGTCATACGAGCTTGAACCGTGTGACACGGTAGGGTTATAGCTGGTCTGCAATTGAATGATCTTGAGAAGAACTCCAATCATGAACAGTCTCCCGATTCATCCTCCAGCACTCACAGCTACTTCATATTGACCAGAGGATGACCCAGCTTGAGGAGGATTGGAGTGTCCAACTTGCCTGATGTATCCGGATGTCTATGGTCCCCTCCAGCAGAAGTACTACTCCATCCAAAGCCTGGAGTTCAGTGATCACAGAGCAGTGACAGATTCACATCGTTTTTCTCACAAAGGACATGATAATAGTGGTTTTCTTTGGAATATTAGATTTCTCACTGGTTCATTGTTCTTTTATTTGTGGTCTAATATAACCTAATCTTTGATATACACTGTTGGTCACTCAGCATATTCCAATGCTGCTGACCGAAACATTTTAGCGCTACACTTTTTGTTTTTATAGCCTCTCGTGTGCCTCTGGTTCGAGAGCCCCTGATAGAGAAGACAGGGACTCAAGAGCGCAGGGGGCCACAAGTGCTTGGCAAGTGGCAGGTGTAGAGTTGTTCCGGACCTCTGGTGCAGCAGCAGGAAGACTGACAAGAACACTGGATCCACTGATAGAGTAGAGAAGAACTATAGCTGGCAGGAACTCAGGAACAACAGGCAACAGGGAGGTGTTCTGTAGTACAACTGGAGCACTGGAACAACTGGTAGATGAACCGGAACTCTTGGCAGGAACACTGGAACTGTTGACTGGATAGAGAAGCACTGTAGCTAGCAGAAACCCACGAACAAGCAGGCAGCAGGGAGGTGTTCTGTAGTACCACTGGAAGTACTAGCAAAGTCAGACAGGCCGGGTCAAACACAGGCAAGCAGAGCAGGTACAAAACGGAATCAGGAGAGTAGTCAGGGCACGGACCGGATCGGCAACAGACAGGCAGGTAATAACTGAAGGATGAGGCAGGAGAAACGTCAGACAAGCCGAGATCGGGGACTGGCAGCAAACAGGAGAAGTCAGGAACAAGCCGGGTAACAGGAATCAGGTAAACAGGTATACTGGATAGCTTAGGGTCACAGGGAACGCTGTAGACCGGACAGCAAGGAAGCATGCTGACAGGCACCCTTAAATAGGCCTAATGGCGCCAAAGGCTGTCACACTGCACGTCTGCGCGCCTCCGCGTGCACACGTGCACGCCCGAGTACCGATCGTACGTGCCCGTTCGTATCATCGTGTATCCGCGTACACCCGCTTGTATTAGCGCGCACCCGCATGCGTCCGTTCGCGCCAACGCACCTCCGAACGTGTCCTCTGGCTCTATTGACAGTAGTTCTGTTAACCAATCTTCCGCCGACGGCTGAACTAACAGGACGTCTTTCATGACATTCCCCCCCCCCCCAAGGGGCAGCCTCCGGATGCCTAACTGTGCCATCTTACTTGGATGAGATCTTTTAAAGGCAAGAATCAACCTCCTAGCATGGATGTTGGACTCCGGCTCCCAGGAGTTTTCCTCAGGCCCATACCCCTTCCATTTTACCAAGAACTGGACTTGATTACGTCTCTTCCTACAATCCAGAATGGACTCAACCTCATATTCGGTTTCTCCGTCAATGATCACGGGTTCAGGGGGATTGACCCCCCGGTTGACAAAAGGATCAGGAACTGCAGGTTTGAGTAGGGCAACATGAAAGACTGGGTGAATCCGGTATTATTCTGGTAGCTTTAGTTTGTAGGCCACATTATTAATTTTTCTTATCACTGGAAAAGGACCCATGAACTTGGGACCTAATTTTTTGGAAGGACAAGCCAATCTTAGATTCAAAGTGGATAGCCAAACCAAATCTCCAGGTTTAAGATCAAGCTCCCCCCTTCTCTTCTTGTCAAACACCTCTTTGTTGTAGTTCTGGGTCCTTGCCATAGTCTCTTGCAGAAGCTTATTATTTGATTCGAAGAAGTTAAGGTTTTCTTGAACAGCTGGTACTGGACACTCCGGAATGTTAGTGGACAAGAACAGAGGATGGAACCCATAATTTGCAAAAAATGGTGTTTGTTTTGTAGCGGAATGAACAGAGTTGTTGTATGCAAATTCGGCAAGGGGAAGAAGCGGAGCCCAATCATCCTGGGAGAACGAGGAAAAGCAGCGCAGATACTGCTCCAGCGTCTGATTCGTTCTCTCCGTCTGGCCATTTGTTTGGGGGTGATAGGCAGAAGAGAAGGCAAGATCAATTTTCAGGGATTCACAAAGAGCTCTCCAAAACCTGGAGGTGAATTGTACCCCCCGATCAGAAGTAATATTGGCAGGGATGCCATGAAGCCTCACCACCTCCTTAATAAATGTCCTGGCGGTTTCAGCAGCAGTAGGGGTACCCTTCATTGGTAGGAAATGTGCCATCTTGGATAATCTATCCACTATTACAAAGATCGTAGTGAAGTTTTCAGAAGGTGGCAACTCGACAATAAAATCCATGGAGATCATCCTCTATGGCTTCTCCGGGACAGATAGTGGTTTTAACAGGCCCCAGGCTTTGGATTTGCTGCCTTTATTTTGGATACAGGTGACACATGCTTCCACATAGTCCTTACAGTCCTTCCTTAATGATGGCCACCAGAACGTGCGCTGAAGAAGTTCAGATGTTTTATGTACTCCGAAATGGCCGGCTAACATATGGTCATGGCAAGAACTAAGAGCTGCCGTTCGCATCTCCTGAGGTACAAAGATCCTATCCTTAAACCACAGAAGATCATCTCTGGCCTGTAGAGTTGTATCAGGTGGAGTGGAAATGTTCCTGGAGGCTTGCTTGATCTGTGACAGTAGATCCCCTTGGAGTAACAGGAAGTTCCCTGAGGACAAGATGGTATCTGGCGGAGAAGGTGCTTCTGAATCACTGTACATCCGTGACAGAGCGTCAGGCTTGATATTTTTTGACTCGGGACGGTAGGTGATATGGAAAGAAAATCTAGTAAAGAACAGTGCCCATCTGGCCTGTCGTGGTTTCAACCTCTTGGCAGTCTTTAAATATTCTAGATTCTTGTGATCTGTATAAACAAGAATCGGGTGGGCTGCTCCCTCTAACAGGTATCGCCATTCCTCCAGCGCAGCTTTGATCGCTAACAATTCTCGATCACCCACGTCATAGTTCCTTTCTGCTTCCGATAATTTACAGGAAAAAAAAGCGACTGGGTGCAGAAGAGCCCTAGGCCCCTGTCTTTGGGAGAGTACTGCACCAACCGCTATCTCCGAGGCGTCCACCTCCAGGATGTAGGGTAACGTGGAATCAGGATGTTTTAAAACTGAAGCTGAGACAAACAGATCTTTCAGTGTAGTAAAGGCCATCTGAGCTTCCGTAGACCAGTGGAACTTGAGGCCCTGTTGGGTTAATCTTGTAATGGGAGAAATGATGGTGGAGAATCCCTTGATGAGTTTTCTATAAAAATTCGCAAATCCCACGAAACGCTGAATCCCTTTTTTGTCAGTAGGAGCGGGCCAGTCCAGAATGGCGGAGACCTTCTGAGGGTCCATTTTGATGCCTTCCACAGAAATAATAAGACCAAGGAACTGAATACTCTCTTGTTCGAAGACACATTTCTCAGGCTTGACGTAAAGGCCGTGCAGGCGAAGTCGGGTCAAAACGTTTCTGACATGTTCACGGTGTTCAACTAGGGAAGAAGAGAAGATTAGAATGTCATCTAGATAAATAACAACAAACAGGTCGAGGTAGTCTCTGAAAATGTAATTTACAAAATGCTGAAATGTAGCAGGAGCATTACAAAGTCCGAAAGGCATGACTAAATATTCGAAGTGCCCAAACCAGGTACGGAAAGCAGTCTTCCATTCGTCTCCCTTGCGAATGCGGACAAGGTTGTAGGCACCACGAAGATCTAACTTAGAAAACACTACTGCAGACCCCCAGCCTCTGAAAAAGTTCTGGCACTAATGGTAAGGGATAACGGTTCTTGATCGTGATTTTATTGAGTGCCCGATAATCCACACAAGGGCGCAAGGAATGGTCTTTCTTTTCCCCAAAAAAGATTCCTGCTCCTGCCGGGGACGTGGAAGGTTGGATGAAGCCTTTCTTTAGATTGTCGTCAATGTAAGTTTTTAATACTCCTAGTTCTAACTCTGATAGAGGAAATATTCTCCCAAAAGGAATCTCTGCCCCTGGGAGAAGCTCAATCGGACAGTCATATGGCCGGTGGGGAGGAAGGGTCTCGGCCCCTTTTTGATTGAAAACGTCCAGAAAGCTATGGTAGACTTCGGGTACAACTTGACGGGTCTCGGCATCAGTTTCCATGCACAAGGGCAGAGGGAGCTTGAGTAACTTCTGGTAGACAGTGTTGGTGGCAATAAGAGGAAGGAAACTCAATTTTCCCTGTGACCCAGTCAACTTGCGGGTTATGGACCTTGAGCCATGGCATGCCCAATATGATGGGGAATAGAGGAGATTCAATGACATCCAGACAAAGTAGCTCTTGATGAGTGCCAGCAATGGTAGTGAGCATGGGTTCTGTTTCCTGGGTTACTGGTCCTGATCTGAGGGTAGAACCATCGGCCAGATATACTGAAAGTCCTTTCGCCCTGGGCCGGATGGGAATGTGATGTCTGGAAGCGAAGGACAAGTCTATAAAGCCACTGCAGGCCCCGGAATCAATGATAGCGCTGGTTGGTATATTCCCTCCTGGGAGCTGTAAAAGAAGCGGAACAGCCAGGTGAGACATATTATTCAGTGCAGCTGGGGTAAAAGCAGGAGAGACAGAGAGGCACTTACGAAGCTTGGCCGGGCATGTTCGTACAAAGTGTCCGGGTTCCCCGCAGTATAGGCACAGGTTACCAGCCCGGCGGCGTTGACGTTCTTCAGGAGTGAGGGATGGCCATAAGAGTCCCAGCTGCATTGGTTCCGGTGTATCTGAGGTCATGGTAGTAGAAGCTGGAGGAGCGGAGTGGGGAGAACTAGGCACCCGGGGCAGCATCCAGACAGGCAGGACCAGAAGATCAGGACCAGAAGATCGCTCCGTACGTCGTTCTCTCAGGCGTCTGTCTATTTGGATGGAAAGGTCTATGAGGTCCTCTAAAGTCTCAGGAATGCTCACTCAGGCTAGTTCATCCTTCAAAGATTCTGAAAGGCCCATACGGAACTGATACCGTAGGGCGGCATTGTTCCAATTTGTGTCGGAACTCCAGCGTCTGAATTCCGACACATAGTCCTCAACAGGTCTGCGGCCTTGCTGTAGGGTGTGCAAGGCTGCCTCCGCCGTGGAGGTCAGCTGTGGGTCTTCATATAATGATGACATAGCCCGAAAGAAGGTATCCAGGGTATCAAGTGAGGTATCTTTCTTTTCTAATAAGCGATGGGCCCAGGACTGGGGCTCGCCGGCCAGCAGCGAGATCACGAACCCCACCTTGGCCTCCAGGGAGAAAGTCCTTGGTTGAAGGGCAAAAAAGAGTTCACATGAGTTGCGGAAGGACCTGAATTTGCTCCGGTTACCCGAAAATCTTTCAGGCGTAGGGACCCTGGGTTCAGGCGGCAACATAACCACTGATGGTGAAGCAGAAGTCCCGGATACTGGAGGTGTAGAAGCTGCTAGAGCCTGGACTCGGCCTTCCAGCTGGGTGTAGCCTTCTTGCAGGCTCTTTACTGCCTGGGTAAGTCCAGCAAGATGGCGGCAGAGTTCATCCATGGGAGAGGCTCCCTGCATGGGCTCAGACATGGCTGTCCGGTACTGTCACGTACCTGGTGGTGGAGCCCAGAATGCAAGGAATAGCCTCTCGTGTGCCTCTGGTTCGAGAGCCCCTGATAGAGAAGACAGGGACTCAAGAGCGCAGGGGGCCACAAGTGCTTGGCAAGTGGCAGGTGTAGAGTTGTTCCGGACCTCTGGTGCAGCAGCAGGAAGACTGACAAGAACACTGGATCCACTGATAGAGTAGAGAAGAACTATAGCTGGCAGGAACTCAGGAACAACAGGCAACAGGGAGGTGTTCTGTAGTACAACTGGAGCACTGGAACAACTGGTAGATGAACCGGAACTCTTGGCAGGAACACTGGAACTGTTGACTGGATAGAGAAGCACTGTAGCTAGCAGAAACCCACGAACAAGCAGGCAGCAGGGAGGTGTTCTGTAGTACCACTGGAAGTACTAGCAAAGTCAGATAGGCCGGGTCAAACACAGGCAAGCAGAGCAGGTACAAAACGGAATCAGGAGAGTAGTCAGGGCACGGACCGAATCGGCAACAGACAGGCAGGTAATAACTGAAGGATGAGGCAGGAGAAATGTCAGACAAGCCGAGATCGGGGACTGGCAGCAAACAGGAGAAGTCAGGAACAAGCCGGGTAACAGGAATCAGGTAAACAGGTATACTGGATAGCTTAGGGTCACAGGGAACGCTGTAGACCGGACAGCAAGGAAGCATGCTGACAGGCACCCTTAAATAGGCCTAATGGCGCCAAAGGCTGTCACACTGCACGTCTGCGCGCCTCCGCGTGCACGCCCGAGTACCGATCGTACGTGCCCGTTCGTATCATCGTGTATCCGCGTACACCCGCTCGTATTAGCGCGCACCCGCATGCGTCCGTTCGCGCCAACGCGCCTCCGAACGTGTCCTCTGGCTCTATTGACAGTAGTTCTGTTAACCGATCTTCCGCCGACGGCTGAACTAACAGGACGTCTTTCATGACAGGTCTGGTGACACTAGGACTATGTGGTGGTAATCAGAACACTATTGCTGGCTGCACTAATCTGGTGTGGCAGCAATCAGGAACACTGTTGCTGGCTGCACTAATATAGGTGACACTGTACTAGTGTGATTAATGATCAGGGACACTGGCTGGCAGCATTGACATACAGTGTCACCAGAACAGCCAGCTAGTGTCCCTGATCACCAGCCACTCCAGTTAACATAGTGACATAAAACTGAGGTGGTTAGTGATCAAGGACATTGGCTGGTTTCTCTAGTGACACTGTGTGCTTGGTGTGAGCAATACACCTGCATTGGCAGGTTTTTGTTCACATCAAATGGGTTTTGCATTCCCATACCAGTCTAAAAATATGCAAAAACCCTTGAAGCATTTTAAATGCAGGTTAGAAGGAGGTCAGCAGCAGGTACAATTCACCTGTGCATGAATTCTTATAGCTGAATTCCGGGTATGAATTATTTAGCATAGTTACACTGGTCCAGACCAATGCAAGTATGCATGCTGCATACCTATGGAAGTTGGAAATCACTATAATAGGTTCTGATAATACATTGATCGCCAATACCTTACGGGTCTTCTGCTGAGAAGCTGCTGCTGCCTAATGAACAAAGGGGGTCATCCACTTAAGATCAGAGAACACCTTGCATTGAGGATGTTCCGTGAATGGCGCCTGTGCCCAGTGAGTGACCGCCTACAGTGATTTCAAACTTCCACGGGAATCCCAGCGATATGGAATATGCATACTTACTATGCAAGTATGCTATATAATCCAGACCTGGAATTCAGCTTTAATGATCTCAGAAATGTCTCAAACAGATGCTATTGACACAAGACAACAGCCTATCGACACGGGCCCTAGAGCTGGGCTCTGGTATCAATAATGTATAATGGCAGTCTGGTGTCAGTGATTTCTAATGCCAGCCTCCAGTGTCAAAAACATATCATGCCAGTCACTGAAGTAAATTATGTAGCCAGCCAATGTTGGCAATGTATAGTGCCAACCTCTAAAGTCAATTATGAATGAAGCCAGTCTTTGCTGTCAGGATTGTATAATGACAATCTCTGCAGTCAGCAATGTATAAAGCCAGAGACTGTACTTATGCATTTATGTTAACTGAGAGATGTAATATTTATATACTTATAACTATGTAACTAAACCTCACAAAGAGAATGCAGTCAGCATTCTTTTGTATTTCTCATAGATACACTCTAGTAAATACTGAAAAGGAACATTTTTTTTCCAGTTTTGAGAAGGAAGGCCAAAGCGGGAACCTCTGATAGATTTTTATGGCTGTCTGCGTCTGTGCTGGAGAGATTTCTATACCCTTCCCAAACATGGATGTAGATAATAAAAACAGGTGTCCTCACCATACATATACTTCCACTGTTGAGCTTATGGCTGTGCTTTGTAGCTTGGCCTGTATGGCCACAGGGAACAACATATACTTTCTAGAATGATTTTTAGAATTTTTATTGAATGTATTAGCTAATTGTATACTTCAAATGTGTTTGTTACAAAACTACCAAAATGTTCTTATTGTTACAATATTGTACTTCTCCACACTGATTTAATAGTTACATACGGGATGATCTTTGTACTTTTGTTCTTCTAAAACTCAAATAAAAACCTACTGATCAGTAAAAAACAGGTATTCTACCTCTAACAGCATCCAAAACGAAACAGAAAAGTTTTGAGGGTCTCCTCAAAATAAAATGGTATTATTGCTGTGTCTCCCCAGGAGAGTTTTTACTTTGTATCTGGGTGGTCATTTTCACTGGGACAAGAAGGGAGGGAAAAGCTTCCTAATTAAGAAAAGACAGATATAAAACTGAATAGGTTTTAACCCTTCCTAATTCTAAAACCAAACAACATTTTAACTGAAGTTCCTGTTTAAGCCTTACCATGTAAAGAAAGAGCAAAGGCTACCTACCTAGTGTCTCTTTTTTACCCAGGTAATGTTGTACTATGATAGGCCACTCTTTATTTTGATTACAATTGTCCTGTTGCTGGTAATCTGGAAAAACTGCTCTTTAGGGTTGCCACCTCATCCCTTTAAATCCGAACACATATGAATTACACAGGTTCTGTGGCTGATTAAGGTGGTAATTAAAGTCACTTGGTGCCTTCTCTGCATTAAATTAGCCTCAGAACCTGTGTAATTTATATGTGTTCAGGTTTAAAGGGATAAGGTGGTAACCCTACTGCTCAGTCACATAAATGTGCAATTTTCCCATCCTGGCCAAATGCAATTTCCTTGCTATGTCTGAGGTGTGAGGATATCTGCAGCACAAAAATTATGTGAAAATAAGGTGTACTTCTCCCCTGAAACGCATGCAGTAGCTTTCAGAGATCTGGTAGCTCTGGATTACAGACAATGCAGATTAGGGTAAACTAAATAAATGCAACACATTTTCTACCTTTATTATATTGACAGTGTTTCCTGCATAACATTAGCAGTTCAATACTTGATTTCAATATGCTAAATTATCTCATTTAAGTTTAATTACTCACGATTATAAAAGTTTAATAAAAATAAACATTCTGATACAACTCACTTGCAGTTTGTCCTGACAACAGACCTCACTGCCATCCACTCTACTCATAAGCCCTGAGGCCTACATAACAAAAATGTTTTCACAACATAGACAAGTTTTCGCAATCAAGATGTTTTCTTGGAAATCTGAAGGTCCCTGGATGTCTGGGTCACATGGCTATGATTTCATTGCCTTCCGCTGGGCTTTAAAACAAACGCTAAGCAGGACACACCCAGCCAGTCAAGTTAACGCAATCAGATATTTGGGGGTTTATTAGTAACAAGTGTTCTAAATTTAGGCTTAAAATTCACAATATAATGCTAAACATAATTTTAGTTTATCACAACACTTAATTCCTGTTGTTTTATCTTTGTCCTGATGCATTAATTGTGTTTGCTTTTATAAACAAACCACTATAGTTTTACAGTGTGCATTTTTGCAAAAAAAAAAAAAAAAAACCTACATAGGAAAAGTTTAATTAAAAGGAATGCCAAAACAGCCTGAAGGCTTCACTGTCGCTTTCCCTTAAGCCTCGCACACACGATTGGATTTTCCGATGGGAAATGTGTAATGAAAGGCTGTTGGCGGAAAAGCTGACCATGTGTACGCTCCATTGGACAATTGTTGTCAGATTTTCTGCAGAGAAATGTTGGATAGCAGGCTTTAAAATTTTCCGCAGACAAATGCCTGTTGTCGGATTTTCCGAGCGTGTGTACACAAGTCCATCGGACAAAAGTAGAAAGTATAAACACGCATGCTCGGAAGCAAGGACAAGCAGGAAGCAGTCAGTCTTCAAAACTAGCGTTCGTAATGGAGAATTAACATTCGTGACGCGACAAATTATGAAATCTCAAAATGCAGCGCACATTCTCTTCTTTATTTAATGGGATAATAATGAAGCTGCTTTGCTGGTGATACTGATGGAGTTATGGCAAATGTATTTTAACCGCTTGCCGACCAGCTGCTGTCATTATACTGCAGCAGGTCGGCACGATCTAATGGACCGTCGCAGCTATACGTCCACTCGCGGGATCGGGATAGCAGGCGCGCACGCACGCGCCCACTGTACAGCAGGGGGTACCGATGTTCGTCGTCGACGGTCGCGATGACCGCCGGCCACGAGCGATTGTGAGCATGAGGGACAGAACACGAGAGTGTGTGTAAACACACAAATCCGTGTTTTGTTCTGAGAGGAATGACAGATCGTGAGTTCCTATTAGCTAGGAACCACAATCTGTCACTTCTTCTAGTCAGTCCCCTCCCCCTTCAGTTAGAATCAAATCCCAGGGAACACAGTTAACCCCTTGATCGCCCCCTAGTGTTAACCCCTTCACTGCCAGTGACATTTTTACAGTAATCAGTGGATTTTTATAGCACTGATCGCTGTATAAATGCCAATGGTCCCAAAAATGTGTAAAAATTGTCCGATGTGTCCACCATAATGTCGCAGCCATGATAAAAATCGCAGATCGCCGTCATTACTAGTAAAAAAAAATATTAATAATAATAAAAATGCTATAAATCTATCCCCTATTTTGTAGACACTATATCTTTTGCGCAAACCAATCAATATACGCTTATTGTGATTTTTTTTACCAAAAATATGTAGAATACATATCGGCCTAAACCAGGGCTCGACAAACCCCGGGCGCCAGGTCGCATTTGCGACTAGAATTAGCGACCTGGTGCCTGGGGCGACCGCGTCGGCCAGTAATTGAGGCCGCAGCTTTGCACCCTTCTGCAGTTCTTTTGGAATCTGGCGCCATCTTGTGGTGGCCGTTGGTATGACAACACAACCAGCAATGCTAATGGAGCTTCCCCTGCCTGTTTTCACTGCCTGCCCATCTCCTTCCCAAAGTGGAGAAGAGAAGGAAAGAAGGAAGTGATTGCGGGCTTCATCTGGTGCCTTTTGCCTAATGGTGAGTGTGGGGATAGCCTTTTTTTTTCGTAACAGCTTTTATTTTTGTTTATTTATTTCTTTCTTAATTAAAATGAATTTATTTGTCATCTCCCTGCTTGGCTCCTTTCACACGGGCTGTCTGATCAGGTGGACGTGATCGGACCCTTAGAGCCCTTTCACACCGAGCCGCGGGGGGTGTCGGCGGTAAAGCGGCGGTATCGCGGGGCGGTCTTTCTGTGTAAATTTAAGATTGGTTAATTCTTATATTGGAAGTAAAGCTTTGTCGGTCGTTGTTTACCTTCTTTTTTTAAAGCCGAACTAAACCCATCAATTTAACATTTTCAAAAATGTCATGCTGATATTGCTAACTGTCACATTTGCTTGTGCTTTCAACCAAACTGTCAAACCGTCAAATAGCTGGTGTCATAACTGATCACATGTGCAGCACCATGACAGTTGCAAATGAAACAGAGGTTAAGATGGCAGCTTCCTTGGCTGAAAAGAATGATTTTTTTTTTCCGCTTTAATAACAGACTCCTACTGCTACTTTCAGAGTATAGCTAACAGGCGGGAAGAACAACGTGAGGCCATGGGGCAGAAGGAATGGCTGCGTTCGATGCTCCCTATACAGTAATTACCTAAATAGTTCACATGAAAATACAAAATGTGATTACTGACCTACAGAGTTCTCACATTACAACCTGACAAGGCTGTATACATGCCTTGCTTCATGGCCATGGCAATTTTAACTCAGGCTGTAGATTTGAAGTCAATGATGCCACACCACAACCACAAGCCTAACGCCAAAGGTTCACAGTTGTGACATGGTCCCACAATGTAAAGTTGTCATTCACCGTTTAAAATAACAGTAAAAAAAACAAAAAAATTGTTTGCAGTAGCGCTTTCCAAACACCGGCCAGTCACCATTGTGCTGCCCTCTGAAAAGCAATCCACTGCACATCACTTTTCAGAGGATGAAATAGCCTTTACTGTCCCCAGGGACAAAAACCAATATAGTCCTGCCAGTAGTTCTAAATCAGCAACCAGCATCCAGCAGCTGTCATAATTGTACTCTGCATAATATAAACAGATAAATGCAAACTGAGCTTCCGGCTGATGCTGGATGCAGATACAGTGCATCCATGATCAATGTTTCTGTGTAGTTCTGGCTGCACGCAAACTAACAGCAGCTAATTGGCCAGCATGTATGCAGCCACAGCACAGAGTGCTGCTGCATCCAAAGGCAGTGTTTAACTGCCTCTGAATGCAGAAAATGATCCGTACCCATTTGGTCCTGTGAATGTAGCCTAAAGTAGATTCTTTCAGACTGCAATTTATATCTTTGTACACATTGAAACAGCTGTCAACAAGGGTTTTTTTTTTTTTTTTTTTGCGATTGTGATTAAAAGTGATTAAAATGGCATATGGAATGATTCAGAGACCGGTCTGCTTGTCCCAATCCGACAGCGAGACCCTTATGCAAAAATGGGTTGAGTGGCTACTTGACCGAGTCTGAACATGGAAGCAGACTGGTGTTTGTCCAAGGGAAGAAAAACATTGGACAGGGCCATGTCTAGGATCAAGCTCATATACTCCAAGCAAATACTGTTCCAGTGCCTTTTTCTTATAATTAGTATCTGCCTGAATCTCTGTAGGGTCTGTATGTCCATTGCACATTGGCTGACAGAACTCAAGTTAACTCTTCCCTCAGAGGAAACCCATCTAGATATCCCACTGTGGAGGTACCCTGAGAGGACAGGAGCTGTTACTTGGTAAGACTCGAGTTGCAATGGACAAGTCAAAGAGAAAGGCACCAATTTCCAATGTTGTATGCCATAGCAACACAGGTAGTTTTAATGCGCTGGGAAGATTGGGACATGCAAGTAAGCATCCAAGCATCCAAAGAGGCCAGACCTTCTCCCATATAGAAGGAAGCAATAAATGACAAAGCGAATGTCATACAGAAATTTAGTACCCAGAGGAATTTGTTGTCCAGTATTAGGCAGATGCCACTTTCCTTGGGGACTTTGAAAAGGTTGAAATATAAAGCTTGAAACCTCTCCTCTTTAGGGACAATGAGAGAGGGGCTGTGTGAAGGTCTGCCAACCTTGCAGAGATGTTGGTAAATTTGACAACATGAAGCAGGGAAAATTCCAATTAGTAGTCTCTGAATCAATGTTCCGGACCCAAGCATTTGGAATGTCCTGGGACCAGATGGCTGACCAGAAGACCAAAAAACATCCCCCAAAGTGGGGGCTCTCCTTCAATAAGAGAGTCTGTCTCCAGACTTGGTGGATTTATAGATCCAGGTCTTATGGAAGAACTGCATTCCAGGCTTTTGCCTTGGACCAGGAGACCTAAGGGATACAAAAGAAACATTTTTTGGCCTCAGGGGTAGAGGGTTTCCTAGATGAATATTTTGCCTCTTTCTTCTGAAGCAAAAGGGTACTCCCCCCCTCCCTTCCGACTGCCCTAAAGAATTCGTCCAGGGATTCATCAAAGTGGCACTTACCTTCAAAAAATATATGTAGGAGGTGTTTTTAACACTGATGCCCCACAGAACAAAACTGAGCAAAGGGGTCCTCTATATGTGCACTGAAAATGCAGTTCATACTTGAAATATTGCTTATAGTATCCACCAGCCTGTCCACACAGTAGAAGGAGGACACATTCCTGAGCTCCAGGTGCTGGAGGACTACAGGATCTGTTAGGATAGATCAAGGACTTCTAGACACATTTTGGAACAGGCACCAAAGGCCTGGTAGACTGACCTGACTGCACATTAAGTTTCTAGTCCCTAGTACCTGCTAGGGAGAACAAGGTCTTCTGAAGACAGGAATAGCCAGATCCACTACGAGTATAGTACATTTTTTAAGGAACCCTCTAGTGGGTTCTGAGAGACGTTTTACAGCTGTAAAAACGCTCTAACGCTGATAAACGTCGATAAACGCTCAAAAATGTTGCTCACCAGTGTTTTTTAACGTTTTTGATCCATTGAAAAAAATTTAAAAAATTTCTTAACAAAATTAAAAAACGCTAACGCGGATAAACGCTACTAAAAAACGCTATTGCCAAAACGTTGAAAAAAGTTGAAAAACTTACTGCAAAGCTACTGGCGTTTTTATAACGTTATTTTAATGTCCAGTGTGCATGAGGCCTATGTGCTGAAAAAGTCTCCACAGGCTGGGGACCAGTGTTAATTTTGGCAGCAAATTTCGATTTAGTTTTAGTCTCAGTCTTAGGACTAAAATGGCATTTTGGTTTTAGTCCCATTTTATTCTTCTGCAATTGTTTTAGTTTTAGTTGTATTTAGTCGACTAAATCTCCAGTACATTTTAGTCGACTAAAATGTCCTACGTTTTAGTCGACTAAAATCTCCAGTATATTTTAGTCGACTAAAACTCATTTAAGCTGTCTAAAATCTAATGAGTGCAATTCAATTGTAATGCATTAGTTAACAATTCTCTACAATTTGCAAACTCATATACTGCTGGAGTGAAAAATCTCATATGTTATTTATTATTACATTGAGGTATGAATATGCACTACAGACCAGTGTTAATTTTGAAGTCAAATTTCAATTTAGTTTTAGTCTTAGTCTTTTGATTAAAATGGCATTTTAGTCGTATTTTAGTTGTTTTAGTTTTAGCCGTATTTTAGTCAACTAAAATAATATTCATTTAGTCGACTAAAATGTTTTAGTCGTTTTAATCTACAAAATTTAACACTGCTGGGGGCTCATTAGAGAACCCAGGCTGGATGTTTTAGGGACAGCTGACACAGGTTGTCCAATCTCCTGAAGGTAGCTGCATAACCCTATGTAACTGAATACTCATCCTGTGTTCTGTAGGGTACGACTGAGAAATGTATTTTTTAAATGTAAGTAGGGGTAAGCACATGAGTTTGACCTGGTATCAGCCTCTTGCTGTTCCTGTACAGCAGGCTGAAGTGTGAGAGGGAGAAGCAGTACAGGGAGCAAATCAGTTAAAGAGGAAGTAAAGCCTCTGAAAAAAAAAAAAAAAAAACACCCTGCAAGACAAAGGCATAATGAACTAGTATGCATAGCATACTAGCTCATTATGAATTATGCATAGTGAATTATGCATTATGAATTATGCATTGTATGCATAGCATACTAGCTCATTATGAATTACTTACCCGAGATCGAAGCCCCCGTATCGGCCCTTGTTTGCCTCCTCCGACGCCGCCATCTATCCCGGAGTGACTTCTGGGTATCGCGGCTCCAGCGCTGTGACTGGCCGGAGCCACGATGACATCACTCCCGCACATGCGCGCTGGTACCGCCACTAACTGTATGATCGCCATTAGAAACGGCACGCTCAGTGCGCCTCATGTCTACGGCACATGCGCCGTAGACATCGGTGACGCTATTTCTGCAAATATCTCCTAAACCTTTTAGGTTTGGGAGATATTTCCTGCACCTACAGGTAAGCCTTAATCTAGGCTTACCTGTAGGTTAAAGTGGTTGTAATGGGTTTATAACCACTTTAATGTGCTAACAAAAAGCATAGGAAGAGAAAGCTGTGAGAGGTGAGCAGATCACTGTGCTACTTCTCTTTTCACTGTCCAGTCACAGGCTAGGGTGGGTCCAAGACATTCTGGTTTATTAATTTTCATCCTATTTTTGACTTGAGTTTTGCTTTATTTTTGGAATCTTGTATCCTGTGGACCTGTGAAAATGCGGGGTCATTTAAAGTGATTCTGTCTTAAGAAAAAAAAAACCCTGCTCGCTGATATAATGCAGAAGTGTCTGTACATACAGTACATTGCCTTAACCACAGCCAAATGTCAGCTGTTCCGAAAAAACAAAGCTCCAAAAGTTCCAGTTAGCATTGGAACTTCCCCTCACCCTCCCACCTCTTGTGCCCCAACATTTTTCTTGGTTCATCATTATGGTAGGCTGCCCAATTGGCCAATAGGTATGTGTGTGCTAGAGCTTTGACTGCTCAGAACAGCCAGCATTTGTCAGTAGTAGAGGTGGATTGGAGCTGTCACAGATATATAAAGTGACATAGTCACTTTATTGGCATAAGCAACATCTGCCATCTTCCATCCATAACACATTCAACATTACCCCCACAGTTGATAAGAGTTATATGGAGAATTTCCAGTAAAAACATGAAGTGAACTGCTAGTGGCGTTTTACAACAATTGTCACTATGTCAGTCAAAAACAATAGTCAGCTAAACTCACTGTAAGTAATTAATTCATTTTCTAAATGTTGGATTGGGCACAGCTTTTAAGGAGCAAATGGATACGACTATATACGTTTGCTATGAAGCATGCTTGTTTTGAGGAGACTGGCAGGCAGATGCAGTAAATGCAATTAGGCTGTGCATGGAGTTTAATTTTCCTATCCTGTAGAATCACAGGCTCCAGACTGAGTGTTCCAACAACAAAAGATTTTTTTTATTTATAAACCAGAAGATTTTTCACTACAACGTAATCTGATGTACTAAAGATAGAAGGAAAAAGAAAGCACACATGGGCAGCATCTCTATATTTCTATGCTAACATTTTAGGTTTGCCATTCCAGTTTTGCTTAAACCCTAACTCTAGGATTAGCAATACCCCCCACCCAAATCTAACTAACTGCTAGTATAAAAAAAAAAAAAAAGCCTATACAAAATGCTCATTTTCTTACCTGAAGCCACAGTCACATGACAATCATTCTCTCGTCTTCTATTTATTTCCTGGGGTCCTTCTTCAGATAACCATATAAGTGCCTGCGCAATGTGGACATCTCCTATTGGTGGAGGCAACAATTCCAGCAGCTAGGTCCTTTCTTATGGGCTCCAGAGGCAAGAGAACTCACAGGGGTGCTGAGAAGACCAGTGCCCACGAACATGGCAAGCAGGGAAAAATGTCTGGTCCTCAGGGCAGGAAATTAGCTTGACTCAAAGAGTAAGCAGTGGCTCAATCCATTACACTCTAGGATGGCTTGGGAAGAGGTGTTTGGAATCAAGACTGAGGAGTAAGAAATTGATGCCCAATGCACTATTAAAATTTAATTTTTGACTTGAGTGGGGGCTTTAGAATAGTACATTTGTAATAGAGACTCAAAAGGCAAGTACAGTATGTCTAGTGTACCCTCTAGTGAGGATGTGAGTGCAGGTTGGATGCTGGAGTGAGACCGGCTTCAGTCGTATGAGGAGCTGTCCACATTGCGCAAACACTGGGTACATACGAGCCGAAAATCAGCTGGTTCTTGCCGAACCAACCGTTTTTGGCTAATTTTTGGCCCGTATGCACCCAGCTTTAGTTTTAGATAGAATGGGTAAGATTTAGAACCTATTTGGATTATTAGATTAGAACAGTATTACTGTGTGTTCATGCTCATAAGATTTTCCTTCACTTCCTGTTGTGTCACATGTTAGTAGACTGGGGAAGGGTTAAAACCCTGTTTGCCTGTTTTGAAAAAGCTCTTTTACTCAGAACAAGTATGTAATACGGATGTCACTCTGGCTGTCCCAGCCTGTATAATTGTTCTGGGTCAATGACTTGGAAGATATTGAAGCCAGAGTCACCCAGGTAAGTAGCACTTTCAAAAGGAAAATAGCAATGACTGCCTACATATTTTTCACAGTACAGAATTTATTTATAGGAATTCTGAATGGACAACGGTATCTTCCTTTAAGAGTAATAGGTCAGTTTCTAAGCTGCCAAGTGGTTGCAAGGCAAATAAATATCCTTTGATATTTAAAATGTAAATCAAGCACAGAACATTTGATCAAAGCTACTTGCTTTGAAAGTACTGGGATCAGAGCAACATTGGTGCTTCAGGCCGGCACAGAAAGGAGAAGAAAGAAGAAAGACCTTCCAATACCTCTTTTAGCCACAGCTTACACTGGGAATGTAGGCTTTTGACTGTAGAATGCACATGATTTTTAGGCCCCATGTACACTGCTGCTGCTCAACTGAAATTTAGGAGCAGTTGGGCATTGTTTTTAACTGCTCCTGATCTCTCCTCTATGCTATCTTATCAGTATATGTACCCAGGGTCGTTTACAGTCCTTTCTAGGTAGTTCAGTTTAGAGGCTTTTTTTGGAAAGCAAAAAAAGGGTTCAGAAGCTGAGTTTAGAGGCATTTCAAGCGCCAAGCGCTTCTAAACGTGGCTAAACGTGGTAACTCTGTTTAGTTTGCAGGAGTTTTTCATTTATGGCTATTTTGAAAAAAAAAATTGAGGGGAAATCGACAAAACATGGCTAAACGCAGCATGTAAACACGGCAAACTGGACATTTTTATACGTGGGATACTATCTGTCAAGATAAATCGTTCAGGAGAGGTTGTAAAAACATCCCGTGTACAGGAAGCCTTAGAGAAACTGGAGTTTCACTTTAGAGAGCAAGAAATAAGCATTAGGTGTCTTCACAAATGTCAAGTATGTCAGAAAATTTCTGCAGTTCATGCATCACTGACAGAAAAGTTTAGGGGCCCATTCAGATATAGCATGTGCATAGAGGTCTGTTTTTTTGGAAGTTAGACAGATGCGTTTCATGTATCAATATGCGCTGACAGGAATAACTGAAACGCTGAGAAGTGTTTCCAAAGCATTTTCGCATATAGGATTTGGAGTGAATCAAAGTTTGTTAATACCTGTTGCCATTGCCTTAAAACGCATGTAACATGCATGGCCGTTGATATCTATAGACCTTCCAACTCATTAAAATTCACAAAGTAGACATCATATTTTTTAAAACACACTGCACTGCAGCACAGAGATGGGAACAGGCACTATTTTTATAAAGGGGAAGTTAGACACATTCATTTTAGCACGTTGCTACAGCATGTGTGTATTAAAACACAACAGTGTAAATGGGCCCTAAGTCACATGTCATACTGCTAGGCAACTTGAGTGCTTGGTGTATGTCAGCAATTGTCTGGCTATTATGCTTGGGGCATAGTAGTCAGGTCCTTTCTAATCGTTGTACCTCCATAACCCTTCATCTAAATCAGGCAAGCATCAGATGGACACTGGTGAGGCTGCATCTGATGGGCACTGGTGAGGCTGCATCTGATGGGCACTGGTGAGGCTGCATCTGATGGGCACTGGTGAGGCTACATCTGTTGTGACTGCATCTAATGGGCACTGGTGAGGCTGCATCTGATGGGCACTGGTGAGGCTACATCTGTTGTGACTGCATCTAATGGGCACTGGTGAGGCTGCATCTGATGGGCACTGGTAGGCTGTACCTGATGGGCACTAGTAGGCTGCATCTGATGGACACTGGTGGGGCTGCATCTGATGGGCACTGGTGAGGCTGCATCTGATGGGCACTGGTGAGGCTGCATCTGATGGGCACTGGTGAGGCTGCCCCTGATGGGTACTGGTGAAGCTGCATCTGATGGGCACCGGTGAGGCTGCATCTGAAGGGCACTGGTGAGGCTGCATCTGATGGGCACTGGTGAGGCTGCATCTGATGGGCACTGGTAGGCTGCACCTGATGGGCACTGGTAGGCTGAAACTGATGGGCACTGGTGAGGCTTTATTTGATGGGCACTGGTAGGCTGCACCTGATGGGCACTGGTAGGCTGCACCTGATGGGCACTGGTGAGGCTGCATATGATGGGCACTGGTAGACTGCATCTGATGGGTACTGGTGAGGCTGCATCTGATGGGCACTGGTAGGCTGCATCTGATGGGCACTGGTAGGCTGCATCTGATGATGGGCACTGGTAGGCTATATCTGATGAGGCTGCATCTAATGGGCACAATGTCGCAGTACCACTAAAAATCGCAGATCACCACCATTACTAGTAATAAATAAATAAATAAATAAAAATGCCATAAATCTTTCCCTAGTTTGTAGTCGCTATAACTTTTGTGCAAACCAATCAATATACGCTTATTGCGATATAGCAGAATATATACTGGCTTAAACTAATGAAGAAATTAGTTTTTTAAAAACATTTTTGGGGATATTTATTATAGCAAAAAGTTAAAAATATTGTTTTTTTTTTTTTTTTTTTAAATTGTTGTAAATAAAGTTCCGTTCTGACATGGGGGAAGCAATGGATTTTCTTTCCTTGCAAAGCAGGGAAAGAAAATCCATCACCTCCCTTTGTAAAAGCACAAAAAACACTTGCTAGACACACAGTTAACCCTTTGATCGCCCTAGATGTTTAACCCCTTCCCAGCCAGTGTCATTAGTACAGCAACAGTGCATATTTTTAGAACTGCTAACTGTATTAGTGTCAGTGGTTCCCACAAAGTGTCAAAAGTGTCAGTTAGTGTCTAAATGTCCACCGCAACATCGCAGTCCAGCTATGTCTCTGATTGCTGTCATTACTAGTATAAGAAAAAAAATCAATAAATAAAAATTCCCATAGTTTGTAGATGCTATAACCTTTGCACAAATCAATTAATATACACTTATTGGGTTTTTTGTTTACAAAAAACATGTAGTAGAATAAATATTGGCATACATTTATGAATAAATTTGATTTTTTTAAATTGTTTTATTGAATAAGTTTTATAACAGAAAGTAAAAAATATTTTTTTTTCAAAATTGTCTGTCTTTTTTTGTTTATAGCGCCAAAAAGAAAAAAAAATGCAGTGTTGATCAAATACCACCAAAAGAAAGCTCTACTGTATTTGTGGAAAAAAATACATACATTTTTAATTTGTGTACAGCGTTGCATGACCGCGCAATTGTCAGTTAAAGTAACGCAATGCCGTGTCACAAACAAAATGGTCTAGTCATGAAGGGGGGTGAATCTCCCAGAGGACAAGTGGTTAAGGGCTCATTTAGGGTCCATTCACACAAGGTGCGGTGGGACTGCATTGGACAGCTATTCCTGTACAGTCCCACTTCACCTCCTCTTCAAGACAAGATAAAATGCCTTGTCTCCAGTGTGGCCAGTTCATACTGCATGCAGTACTGTTTCCAGTACAGCACGGGTCACCGCACGCCGGGCTCTTGAACTCTATGAAATGTTACTGTGTGACATTTCAATAAAGTTTGCTAAAGAAGTTTGCTACAAAAAAAAAAAAAGGAAACATTATTCTGCACCAGTATCAGCACATCAACAAGTTACAATGCAGTGACTGCTGTGAATGAGTCCTTACATTATTCAGGTACAAGATGCATATGCAAGAAAAATGAATGCATTCCAATGAGCCTAGTTTACACCACTGCACTACTCTCATGTGAGTTTAAAAAGTACAGCATGCTGCACTGTTGCGCACAGGAAGGCACTGTAAACTCACTACAAGTATGCATTAATGCACGCAAATGCACCAAAAACACGCGTGAACACGTGCAAACGCAACTTACAAAAATGTAAATAAACGGAAAAATTTTTCCAAAAAAAACACACTTAAAATGCATGTAAACACACTGTAAATGCACATGCAGAAATGCACAGTAAACACAGAGATTGTGGTGTAAGAGTTGGTTCACACTGGAATGCGGTGCTGGAAAGATGCGGCACGTGCACGTTTCCTGCACCACACGCAAACAAACTCTGAGAGACACGTGCAGACACCATTAACTGTTAATGACACCCCAAACGCATCTCAAACCACATAGTAAAGCAGTACCGTGCAGCTTGGGTGTGGCGTGGTTTGCAAAAGTAGTGGCTGCACTACTTTTTCTGCATTCCGGACCATTTGGCAGCCCACTGGAATTAATTGGCTGTCTAAACCAGAACACGCAGGACCTTATGGCCCGTACATACTATCTGAATATCGTACGACAGATCGTACGACTTTTTTCGCGTAATGGTCGCAAGTAGAGATTGAATAGGTTACTAAAGTCACGAAAAAAAAATTAAATTTTGATGATGATGAAAAATTATGTAATGTGTTGTAATGTATTTGTATTGTATTTTTGGACAACAACTATACTGACTAAAAGAAAATTGTATGATGTGGTATCGTACGAGGAAAATTTTCGTGCTTGTCCGATTGAATAAACTCGGATGAATTGTCGCGATCGGCTCTTGAAAGCTCTGTACTAACGGTCCGATTATCATACGATCGCGTCGAAAGCGGTATTTTTCGACCGATTTTCGGATCGTGTGTACGGTCCATTGGGCTCGGTTCGCACTTGTGCAGGTTGTGCGGGACAGCGTATAAATCGCACCTGGTCCCGCAACCCCCAGTCAAACCACACTGCTCCTTTGCAGACGCATGAAGCTGCCATTTATTTTTATTTTTTTAATTGACAATTTTAATAAAAAATTTTTTTCCAATATATAACATAACAAAAGATAAAAGAAGAAAAATTGATATATCTATATATAGATATATATCTATATATATATCTATATCTATCTATCTACTGTATATATCTCTATCTATCTATCTATCTATCTATCTATCTATCTATCTATCTATCTATCTATCTATCTATCTATCTATCGCTGTATACTGTATATATCTCTATCTATCTATCTATATACTGTATATATCTCTATCTATCTATATACTGTATATATCTCTATCTATCTATATACTGTATATATCTCTATCTATCTATATACTGTATATATCTCTATCTATATACTGTATATATATCTCTATCTATCTATCTATCTATCTATCTATCTATCTATCTATCTATCTATCTATCTATTGTATATATCTCTATCTATCTATCTATCTAAATACTGTATATATCTCTATCTATCTATCTATATACTGTATATATCTCTATCTATCTATCTATCTATCTATCTATCTATCTATCTATCTATCTACTGTATATATCTCTATCTATCTATATACTGTATATATCTCTATCTATCTATATACATCTCTATCTATCTATCTATCTATCTATCTATCTATCTATCTATCTATCTATCTATCTATCTATCTATCTATCTATCTATCACTGTATATATCTCTATCTGTATACTGTATATATCTCTATCTATCTATATACTGTATATATCTCTATCTATATACTGTATATATCTCTATCTATATACTGTATATATCTCTATCTATCTATCTAGCTATATACTGTATATATCTCTATCTATATACTGTATATATCTCTATCTATCTATATACTGTATATATCTCTATCTATCTATATACTGTATATATCTCTATCTATATACTGTATATATCTCTATCTATCTATCTATCTATCTATCTATATACTGTATATATCTCTATCTATCTATATACTGTATATATCTCTATCTATATACTGTATATATCTCTATCTATCTATCTATCTATATACTGTATATATCTCTATCTATCTATCTATATACTGTATATATCTCTATCTATCTATCTATCTACTGTATATATCTCTATCTATCTACTGTATATATCTCTATCTATCTATCTATCTATCTATCTATCTATCTATCTATCTATCTATCTATCTATCTATCTATATACTGTATATCTATCTATCTAACAAGGACATCTGACAGAGTTCACGTCAGACCGATGCACTATAACATCAACGAACAATGAAAAATAAAAAGGTGTTGCACCTGCTGGCAGCTGTCATTTATTCTTAATGGCACCCCCACGCATCAAGACGCAACACGTTTTTTGGTTGCGGGAAGTCACATGGTGCAAAATCACCCTGGCTACGTATTTAAACAGATGCAGGAACCTTTTTCCTGCATGAAACGAAGGCACAGCAGCCCCTTTAAATGAATGTTCTGCCATGCCCACGGAAACGCGACACGCAGAGTTGCTTAGGTGAGAAGCAAGCTTTGAGTCCTTAGCCTGCAAACTTCTAAATCTGAACTGTGTGCATGTGGTCTCTGCAAAGACACACCTTCCCTCATTCTGTGCAGGAGGTCTGGTTCTGTATTGTGTAATGATCCCAAACTAACATAATAGACTAGCACATTTATGACACTACACATACAAAACACAGAACCTACTTCTCACAGGAACTCCACAGCTAGCATGACCTCTCTTCCAAACATACTGGACACTAACCTTCTTCCACTATTCTATACACTGCCACACCACCTACCATAGTCTTCTCCTCAGCAAGAACGTCCCTTCAGGAGGAGCTCCAGTCTTCATCCAGTGACACCTGCTGACTCCACAGCTCATTTACAGCTCCTGCAGCGCCCCCCTAGTGTTATTGCACTGCAGGAGGACTTGAGCTCAGTATCAGTTCATGTCTATGTGAAAGGATGTGTATTGCCACTGCAATCTTTGTATCTCCTGTACATTGTTCAGAGATGCTGGGGAACCACCTCAATGCAGCAAAAGAGGAACTCCAGTCTAAGGCTGGCCATACGCTATACAATTTTCTTCTTCAATTTCCTTTACATTTACCTTCTATGTAAAGAACTATCAGACAGGCCCTTGCACTATGTAGTGCAAGGGCCTTCCTGATTGCATACAAATTGAAAGGGTTTAGATTTGACCTCATATTATATGGTTTTGGTAAATCTAAAGGAAAGTTGAACAAGAAAATTGGATAGTGTATGGCCAGCCTAACAAAAACTATTTCATTTTTTCTACATCCAGAGTTGGTTTAGTGAAACGTAAGAAAAACAAATTGCGAACAGGCAAGATGTTGAGAATGCAGAAGAGGCAAATTATGACCCTGATTTACTAAAGGAGCAGAGTAAGTTCACATTCAAAGTGAATGTCTGCTTATCTTAGTGAACCAGGTAAATGTAAAATTCACTTTGAAAAATATACCCAATCATGTTGAGGGAAAAATTAAAAGGAGAAAAACACGATTTTTGCCATTGGTTCATTTCATCGTATTCACTAAGCAAAAATTCTCTTTGCCTAGAGAAAATTCACTTACAGTAACTGAGTTTTCTGTGGGTTTCTTTTTTATTTTCTTTGTAACTGATTGGGTATTCTTTGCGTTGTGAATTTTCACTTTGTTTCACTTCACTCACTATGATAAATGAAAATTCACCTTAACTACTTGCCGACTACCCGCCGCACATGTACTGCGGCAAGGTGGCTTGGATGCGCGAATCGCCATACCAGTACGGTGGTTCATGCACTAGCATTCGTGGGCGCGCTCCGATTGGCCAGCGGGGGAGCCAGTCAGCGGGTCCACCGGCAGACCGCGATCGTTCCCCGCAGAGACAGAACGGGGATCTGCCAAAGTAAACAAGGCAGATCTCTGTTCTGTTTTTTTAAATAACAAACATGTTATACTTACCGGTTCTGTGTAGTGGTTTTGCACAGAGCACCCCGGATCCTCCTCTTCTCGGGTCCCCCGCTGGCGCTTCTGGCCCCTCCCTTCTGTCGAGTGCCCCCACAACAAGCAAAATTCCTGTTTTCTGTGGGTTTTTTTTTCCTTGCAAATGATTGGGTATTCTTTGCAAGGTGAATTTTCACTTTGTTTCACCTCACTCACTAAAATAAGTAAAAATTCAACTTAAAGTAATAATAAGGCTGCATTCACACATGATCGTGGGCGGAATCGCCGCAATTTCACTCCACGATTTCAAATTGCTTTCAAACGTGGGACGCGTTTGTGATGCCATTACTTCTAATGGCACCCCAATCACATCGTGGGTTTGCAACGATCATCGCAAGGTAAATCGCGCTGTAATTGTGGCACAACACAATGTGCGACGCTGTCACCCAAAAGAAGCTTATGTTCCTTTTTGAGTGACAAACGTTGCGTGTTGCAATTGCAGCATGATTTACTGTGCGGCAATCACGGCAAAATCGTGGCATGATTGCGGTGCCATTAGAAGTAATAGCATCGCAAACGTGTCCCGCGTTTTGAAGCCATTTGACATAACGGGGTGGAATTGCAGCCATTCCGACCCACGATCATGTGTGAATGCAGCCTAAAGCCATTTTTTTCAAAATAACAAACATATTATATTACCTGTTCTGTGCAGCAGTTTTGCATAAAGCAGCCCAAATCCTCCTCTTCTCAGGTCCCCTGCTGGCGCTCCTGGCCCCTCCCTCCTGCTGAGTGCCCCAAGAGCAAGCAGCTTACAATGGGGGTACCCAGGCAGGCTCGCTCCCGAGACGCTGCTCTGTGTGTCCATTCATATGCAGAGGCGTGGCTTGGCCCCACCCCCTCTGTTTTCTCATTGGCTCACTGGCTGTGATTGACAGCAGCGGGAGGCCAATGTCTCAGCCAATGAGGAAGAGTCCCTGGAGAGCTGAGGATCTCATGCAAATCACTGGAGGAAGATCAGGCTCAAGTTACGGGGGCTGCTGCACACTGAAGGTTTTTTACCTTCATGCATAGAATGCCGTCATTCCTGGGAGGCCGTCATATGACGGCCTCCCCTGTGCACGCGCCATGGAGCGTGCTGTGATCACCGAGTCACTGGGATCACTGATCCGAGTAAGGAGCCGGTCCCGGCCCCTTACCATGTGATCATCTGTCAGCCAATGACAGCTAATCACATAATCAAAACAAAAGCTCTGTGATCTTTGTTTTTTTCTCCTCGCGCTGACAGCACGAGGAGAAAAAAAGCCGGTCACCTGCTCATCAGCAAGGGACATCGGTCCCGAAGAGGAAGAGGCAATTCTGCCTCAATTGTGCCACTAGTACCCCCTGCCAGTGCCACCTGACATTGCCACCTGACAGTGCCCACCAGTGCCACCTATCAATGCCTATCAATGCCACCTATCAATGCCCACAAGTGCCACCTATCAATGCCCACCAGTGGTGCCAATCAGTGCCACCTAGCAGTGATGCCTATCAGTGTACCAGATCAGTGCCCATTATTGCCACCCATCAGTGCCCATCACTGCCACCCATCAGTACCCATCATTGCCACCTATCTATGCCCATCAGTGCCGCCTCATCAGCGTATATCAATGAAGGAGAAAAATTACCTTTTTTTAAAATTTTATAACAAAATATTTAAAAAAAAAAAAAATGTTTAAATTCGTTATTTTTACATTTTTTTAACAAAAAATAAAAACCACAAAGGTGAGCAAATACCACCAAAAGAAAGCTCTATTTGTGGGAAAAAAATGATAAAAATTTCATTTGGGTACAGTGTTGTATGTCCGCGCAATTGTCATTCAAAGTGTGTCAGCGCTGAAAGCTGAAAATTGGTCTGGATAGGAGGGGGGTTTAAGTGTCCAGTAAGCAAGTGGTTAAAAGTAAACATACACTTTTAGTAAATCAACCCCACCATCCACTCTTCTGCTTTAAAGTTTCTCCCTGTAAATTGAGCTGCATACGCACAGCTCAGTGTACAATAGCAGGATGATTGAACTCCAGCAAATGCTTCTCAGCCCAGATAATGAAAACAGCCAGAGATCGGTACCCGGAAGCACACCAGCCAAAGGTGAAATCACTTTTGCTTCTGGGTTCATTAGTTATAGAGGAGATTGGGAATAGTATGTTCCATGATGTTCTCTGTAGCTTGCACCCCTATGCTTGGCACAATAATACGAGATTTTGGCCGGCTCTCTATGGAGTCGGTTCACTTATCTCAGCAGCAGCCAGGGGCGGATTAATGCACAGGCTGGTCTAGGCTGCAGCCTAGGGCCCCACGTGTGCAAGGGCCCCCGATTGGCCATGATATTTGTATGAATTTATATATATTTATGTATATGTAGAATAAAAACCATGCCTGCATGTTTTACGAATATGCCGATAAATGTTTTTTTACCAACAGGGGGCGGGGATCGGGCAGTCCGCCCCGGTTGCCACCCATTGGGGGGGTGTCAGGCCAGCTGTACCGCCCATAGTTGCCAACATTGTAAAAAAAAAAATGTGGGACACTTTTGTCTCTGTAGGCGGAGTCGTACAATAATTAGGGGGCGGGGCATTCGTTCGTAGGCGTGGCTTAGCAAAAATATACAAGTGCGGCGCGCTGCGGCGAAAGATGGGCGTGGTTTACGTAACATAGTGGGCGTGGCTTAAATGGGCGTGGCTCAAGAGGGTGTGGTTAGAGTCTGAGATGAATGATGGAGAGGGAAAGGGGGAGAGGGGGAAAGGGGGAGAGGGGGAGAGGGGGAAAGGGGGTGAGGGAAATGACGGGACAGCAGCCCCAGATCCTACACAATAAAAATATGTGTATTCTAGAAAGTTTAACAATCAGCAGATAAAGATACTCCAAACACCTGGTGTTAGCACTTCAATCATCCCGGCACCATGGTTGTTATGGTGTCAGGATGATTGAAGTGCATTATTTCTATTATTACATTGTAATATAAAATGAAATAATTCAACTCACCATAATGCAGAATCAGTGGGATCCCTGAGCGTGTCACTAGCCCTGTCGCCTGCCACCAGCCGTCCGTCCTTGCGTCAGATGTCCCAGCAGAGTCCGTCCTTGCATCTGGTGCCCCCAGCGGTGCCCCCCTCACATCAGATGTCCCCAGAGGAGCCCCCCCTCACACCAGGAGTCCCCGGCGGAGCCCCCCCTCACACCAGGAGTCCCCGGCGGAGCCCCCCTCACACCAGGAGTCCCCGGCGGAGCTCCCCCTCACATCAGGAGTCCCCGGCAGAGTCCCCCCTCACATCAGGAGTCCCCGGCAGAGCCCCCTCACACCAGGAGTCCCCGGCGGAGCCCCCCCTCACATGAGGAGTCCCCGGCGGAGCTCCCCCTCACATCAGGAGTCCCCGGCGGAGCTCCCCCTCACATCAAGAATCTCCGGCGGAGCCCCCCCTCACATCAGGAGTCCCCCGCGGAGCTACCCCTCACATCAGGAGTCCCCGGCGGACCCCCCTTCACATCAGGAGTTCCCAGCGGAGCTCCCCCTCACATCAGGAGTCCCTGGCGGAGCCCCCCTCACATCAGGAGTCCCTGGCTGACCCCCACTCACATCAGGAGTCCTCGGCGGAGCTCCCCCTCACATCAGGAGTCCCCGGCGGAGCCCCCCCTCACATCAGGAGTCCCCGGCGGAGCTCCCCCTCACATCAGGTGCCCCCGGCGGAGCCCCCCCCACATCAGGTGCCCCCGGCGGAGCCCCCCTCACATCAGGTGTCCCTGGTAGAGCCCCCCTCACATCAGGAGTCCACAGCGGAGCCCCCCTCACATCAGGCGTCCCCAGTGGAGCACCCCTCACATTAGGTGTCCCCAGTGGAGCCCCCCCTCACATCAGGTGTCCCCAGTGGAGCCCCCCTCACATTAGGTGTCCCCAGTGGAGCCCCCCCTCACATTAGGTGTCCCCAGTGGAGCCCCCCTCACATTAGGTGTCCCCAGTGGAGCCCCCCCTCACATCAGGTGTCCCTGGCGGAGCCCCCCTTGCATCAGGTGTCCCCAGTGGAGCCCCCCTTACGATTCCCAGAGCGGTGCGCCCCCCCCACCTCAGAGGTGTCCGCCGGCCGCATGGCTAGAACCCCCACCCCTTTCCATAACAGACTGGCAGCGGGGCGGGGGGTGGGCGGGGCGAGGCGAAGCGGGGCGGAGGGTGGGCGGCGACACAGGACTGGCAGCGGGGCAGGGGGTAGGCGGGGCGAGGCGGAGCGGGGCGGAGGGTGGGCGGCGACACAGGAGCTCCGTCTAGCCCCCCCAGCCGTCTTCCTGATCTTCGTTAAAATGGCGGCCAGCAGAGACATTGTCTCCGACATTGTCTCCGCCGGCCGCGGACCTCTAGCGGCGGTGGCGGCGAAAATCGTGAAGAACCAGATTTCTCGGGACATTTACCGGGACACCACAAATTCGGGAATGGCGTGTAAGTCCCAGGAATGTCCCGGGACAGTTGGCAACTATGACCGCCTCTACTGGCTATGTGACAGCGATGCCAGTATACTTTAAAGTTGAGAAAACATTACTGCCAGCCCTTTCTCATGCACAGCTCTTCGTGTGTCACTCTCAATGTAAATGGAAGTCTCTTAATACCTCAATTAAAGCCGCTCTGTCTGGCCGCTTTCCTCCTCCTGCTCCACCTCCTTCCCGAGTGTAGCCTTTGATTGCAGGAGGAGAGCGGTCATGTGACCCTCAATGAAACAGCAGAGGAGAGCAGTCACATGACCGGGTCACGAAGAACGGCGTTAATTGAGGTATTTAGAAGCTTTGATTTACAATGAGTGACACAGGAGGAGCGGTGTATGAGAAAGGGCTGGCAGTGATGTTTTCTCAACTTTAGAATATTCTTTCCCAGGAGACTGGGGGTCTCCTGGGAGTGCAGGGGGGCTTTAGAATGAAAGAGGCCTGTGTGATATGCAGGCAAAGGGGTCTGTGTACTATGCAGATGTCTGCGTACTGTGCAGGGAAAGGGGTCTGTGTACTGTGCAGGGAAAAGGGGCTGTGTTATGTGCAGGGGGGCTGTGTACTGTGCAGGGAAAGGGGTCTGTGTACTGTGCAGGGAAAGGGGGCTGTGTACTTTGCAGGGAAAGGGGGCTGTGTACTGTGCAGGGGGTCTGTGTACTGTGCAGAGGGTTGTGAACTGTGCAGGGAAAGGGGTCTGTGTACTGTGCAGGGGGGCTGTGTACTGTGCAGGGGGTCTGTGTACTGTGCAGAGGGTTGTGTACTGTGCAGGGAAAGGGGTCTGTGTACTGTGCAGGGGGGCTGTGTACTGTGCAGGGGGTCTGTGTACTGTGCAGGGGGGCTGTGTACTGTGCAGGGGGGCTGTGTACTGTGCAGAGGGTTGTGTACTGTGCAGGGAAAGGGGTCTGTGTACTGTGCAGGGGGGCTGTGTACTGTGCAGGGGGTCTGTGTACTGTGCAGGGAAAAGCGTCTGTGTACTGTGCAGGGGGGCTGTGTACTGTGCAGGGGGGCCGTGTACTGTGCAGGGAGGCTATGTACTGTGCAGGGGGGCTGTGTACTGTGCAGGGGGGCTGTGTACTGTGCAGGGGGTCTGTGTACTGTGCAGGGAAAGGGGTCTATGTACTGTCAAGGGGGGCTGTGTACTGTGCAGGGGGTCTGTGTACTGTGCAGGGGGGCTGTGTACTGTGCAGGGGGCCTGTGTACTGTGCAGGGAAAGGGGTCTGTGTACTGTGCAGGGGGGCTGTGTACTGTGCAGGGGGTCTGTGTACTGTGCAGAGGGTTGTGTACTGTGCAGGGAAAGGGGTCTGTGTACTGTGCAGGGGGGCTGTGTACTGTGCAGGGGGGCTGTGTACTGTGCAGAGGGTTGTGTACTGTGCAGGGAAAGGGGTCTGTGTACTGTGCAGGGGGGCTGTGTACTGTGCAGGGGGTCTGTGTACTGTGCAGAGGGTTGTGTACTGTGCAGGGAAAGGGGTCTGTGTACTGTGCAGGGGGTCTGTGTACTGTGCAGGGGGGCTGTGTACTGTGCAGGGGGGCTGTGTACTGTGCAGAGGGTTGTGTACTGTGCAGGGAAAGGGGTCTGTGTACTGTGCAGGGGGGCTGTGTACTGTGCAGGGGGTCTGTGTACTGTGCAGGGAAAAGCGTCTGTGTACTGTGCAGGGGGGCTGTGTACTGTGCAGGGGGGCTGTGTACTGTGCAGGGAGGCTGTGTACTGTGCAGGGGGGCTGTGTACTGTGCAGGGGGGCTGTGTACTGTGCAGGGGGTCTGTGTACTGTGCAGCGAAAGGGGTCTATGTACTGTGAAGGGGGGCTGTGTACTGTGCAGGGGGTCTGTGTACTGTGCAGGGGGCCTGTGTACTGTGCAGGGAAAGGGGTCTGTGTACTGTGCAGGGGGGCTGTGTACTGTGCAGGGGGTCTGTGTACTGTGCAGAGGGTTGTGTACTGTGCAGGGAAAGGGGTCTGTGTACTGTGCAGGGGGGCTGTGTACTGTGCAGGGGGGCTGTGTACTGTGCAGAGGGTTGTGTACTGTACAGGGGCTGTGGGAAGTTTTTTTTCCTGAAACTTCCCTCTTAATGTTAGAGTGCGTGTTATATGCACTCTGAAAATGAAACAAAGGCGCCACTCTAAGTGCAGTAAAAAACATGGAGTATAATAAAACTGATTTTGCCTCAGTCAAACAAGAGCTGCTGCAGACGTTTTTGTCCTAACTGTTGGTTTAGAAAGGTAAAATCTGTTACCAGCTTGCGTGTATTTTGAATGCTTTTTTTCTGTGGCATCGCTGTTTATAGTAGGCTCATGTCTGAATGTGTTTGGGCTGTAGACCTGTGAGTTGCACTTGAGGCGTTTAATATAGGTCTACCCTTTTACACGTGGCACTAAATAATTTATTTTCTGGTAAAGCATGCTTAGGAGGGAGGGGGCCACACAAAAAGTAGCCTAGGGGCCCATGACCACCTTAATCCTCCACTGGCAGCAGGTCCAGCGCCTTTTGCACAAAAACGATGTGCGTCTTTTGGTCCATGTTAGGTCCGAATTCAGCCCAAAATTCGGGCTGAAATCGGACCTGAACTGGTGAAACAGGACACACCAGACCCCTGCTGTGAGACGGATGCGGTGATGGTATGAACCCAGCCAAAAGTATTACTTTCTGTGCTGCGCTATCTCCCTAATATTCTGCTGTGACAGCAGTAGGTTTAAAATGCCAACATAACAGTATGAAATAATATACAAATAATTCCTTTAGTGGTACATAAGTGACTTGTGTCACCATACAAACTCCCAAATCACAAATTGTGAATAAACACATACGAAAGGCAAATCCACTTTGCACTATAAGTGCAAACTACAAGTGCAAAGTGTACTTGTAATTGCGCTGAAAGTGCACTTGGAAGTGCAGTCGCTGTAAATCTGAGGGGTAGATCTGAAATAAGGGGAAGCTCTGCTGATTTTATTATCCAATCATGTGCAAGCTAAAATGCTGTTTTTTTGTTCCTTGCATGTCCCCCTCGGATCTACAGTGACTTTACTTCCAAGTGCACTTGCAGTGCAATTTCAAGTGCACTTTACACTTGTAGTTTGCACTTGTAATGCAAAGTGGATTTGCCTTTCGTAAAAATAACCCCCCACTTCCTTATAAAATATGCATATATATAGTGACATAAATGTGAACCATAAAGTGCTCAAGTGCATCTGATTTAGTGACACCCTGATCACATAAGGATCAGTACAAAAAATTATATAAAGTCCTTATACAAAATATAAAAAGATAATCTTTTCTATTCTTTTATATTTTCTATATTTAATAAGGACTTTACATAATTTTTTGTACTGATCCTTATGTGATCAGGGTGTCACTAAATCAGATGCACTTGAGCACTTTATGGTTCACATTTATGTCACTATATATATATGCATATTTTATAAGGAAGTGTGTGTTTATTCACAATTTGTAATGTGAGAGTTTGTATAGTGACACAAGTCACTTATACACCACTACAGGAATTATTTGTATATTATTTCATACTGTTATGTTGGCATTTTAAACCTACTGCTGTCACAGCAGAATATTAGGGAGATAGCGCAGCACAGAATTTTATTACTATCTTGCTATCATACGATTGTATGAGACGTGAGTAGTGCTAGCAGCTGTCATTTTATCACTGAAAAAATGTTATCAGGTAGCTCGCAAGATCCTTTCAAATTTGTTTAAAAATATTACTTAAAAGAAACCCTTTTTTTTTTAGTTTTGGATATCATGGAGAGTGATTAGAACACCTGTCAGGATTTAATGCTGTCTGTGTCCCCGCTAAGAAGATTCATTCCTCTCTATTTGTCCTGTTTACCATTATCATTGAAAGTAAAATAAAATCCCACATTTGGGTTGTCACCAGAACAGGAATAGAGGGGAAATCTTCCAATGGGGACACTACTTTTGGTGACCCAGGTGACAACCAGGGATTCCCTCACTTTGAAGGGATTTTCTTCCCTTCCTGTTTTGACTATGGGACAAGAAGTGAAGTTACATCTCCCCAATGGGACACAGGTAGAAAAAAATGGGTTTTAAACCTCCCTTACTCTATCCAAAATGAAAATGAAAAAAATGATTTACTCATTACTTCTACTTTAAGGGAGAAAGTCATCTTCACACATTTTCCTAATATGGAAAATGATTAAAGAGTTGCTGAAAGATGTTTTCTCATATTTTTCTCCAGGCTCCCCTTGATCAGACTTTAGATATGCTGGCAAACAAATCTCTGGGATTCCAAAGAATTGCATCCAGTCAGCACAGTTTTAACCTTCAATGACGTTTCAGGTCCACTGAACAGATTTGAACTTGCTAAGACTACCTATGTGCTCATATTTGTAGTTTGATAAGCCTTTTCAAGCTACAGATGTGAGTACATAGATACTTGTATCATTTGTGTGGTTACTGCTGAGAACACAGATAACTGCCAGTAATTTAGAATCTGTTGTGTGGACCCATGTAGTTCTGTTGTTAAAAGGGAATTTTTATGAAATGGTGTTTTTAAAGTTTCATAGGATCCTGAGCATGATTGTTCTAAGAAACCATTTTTAAGCTTTCTTCAACTTATATAAACATATACAGTATATATACACTCACGTGCCACTTCATTAGGTACACCTGTACAATTGCCTGGTAACACAAATTGCTAATCAGCCAATCACATGGCAGCAACTCAATGCATTACGGCATCTAGACGTAGTGTAGACAACTTGCTGAAGTTCAAACTGAGCATCAGAATAGGGAAGAAAGGGGATTTAAGTGACTTTGAACGTGGCATGGTTGTTGGTGCCAGGCGGGCTGGTCTGAGTCTTTCAAAAACTGCTGATCTACTGGGATTTTCACACACAACCATCTCTAGGGTTTACAGAGAATGGTCCGAAAAAGAGAAAATATCCAGTGAGCGGCAGTTGTGTAGACGAAAATGCCTTGTTGATGCCAGAGGTCAGAGGGGATTGAGCAGGTTCAAGATGATAGCAAGGCAACAGTAACTCAAATAACCACCCGATACAACCAAGGTATACTGAATACCATCTCTGAACGCACAACACATAGAACCTTGATGCAGATGGGATACAGCAGCAGAAGAACACACTGGGTGCCACTCCTGTCAGCTAAGAACAGGAAACAGAGGCTACAATTTGCACAGGCTCACCAAAATTGGACAATAGAAGATTGGAAAAACGTTGCCTGGTCTGATGAGTCTAGATTTCAGCTGCGACATTCAGATGGTAGGGTCAGAATTTGACTCTAAACAACATGAAAGCATGGATCCATCCTCATTGTATCAACGGTTCAGGCTTGTGGTGGTGGTGTAATGGTGTGGGGGATATTTTCATGGCGCACTTTGGGCCCCTTAGTACTAATTGAGCATTGTTTAAATGCCACAGCCTACCTGAATATTGCTGCTGACCATGTCCATCCCTTTATGACTACAGTGTACTCATCTTCTGATGGCTACTGCCAGCAGGATAATTCACTATGTCACAAAGCTCAAATCATCTCACCACTGGTTTCTTAAACATGACAATGAGTTCACTGTAGTCCAATGGCCTCCACAGTCACCAGATCTCAGTCCAATAGAGCACCTTTGGGATGTGGTGGAATGGGAGATTTGCATCACGAATGCCGACAAATCTGCAGCAACTGCATGATGCTATCATGTCAACATGGACCAAAATCTCTGAGGAATGCTTCCAAAACCTTGTTGAATCAATGCCACGAAGAATTAAGGTGGTTCTGAAGGCAAAAGAGGGTCCAACCCTGTACTAGCAAGGAGTACCTAATAAACTGGCTGGTGAGTGTATATGTATGTGTTATCAATGGTGTGTTGCCCTCCTACAGATGTTTGTTTTTATAGTTAATGATTCAGAGCAGGGCTGTCCAAGCTGTGGCCCAAGACGGCTATGAATGTGGCCCAACACAAAATTGTAAACTTATTGAAAAATTATGATTATTTTGCTTTTACACCAGAAAAATGTGAGTCTCTATACTGGATTTTATCTTCCCAAAGAAAAATATCTTGCTTTTCACAATCCTACCTTATTCATGTTATCAGTTTTCGGCAGCACCTTTTGAGCAACTATTTTTAAGGATGAAGCACACAAAGGGCAAATTTAGAACCAGAATATCTGATGAGCACCTTGCGAATTCATTGAGAATTCCTACTACATCCATCGAACCAGATATTGATGTGTTAGTTTATCGAAAACAGTGTCAAATATCACACTAGTTTTATGTCTATATTCCAAGAAAATTAAGTTTTATTACTCAGATAGGTACATTATCTATATCAGTGATTGTTAACTTGCAATCTGCCTGACTTTTTCTGCTCATCAGTAGGGATGGGCCGAACGGACTCCGCACTGTTCGTTCCGCACCAGAACTTTCGAACACTGCAAAAGTTTGGACCCGAATGACGAACCCCATTAAAGTCAATGGGACCCAAACACAATGGTTATAGGGGTCCGGGTCCTGCCCTGGGGGACATGTATCAATTTAAAAAAGTTTGTGAAAAACATCATTTTTAAATGAGCAATGATTTTTTTATTTTTAAAGTGAAAGCATAAAAATGAAAAATTCCTTCCAATATAGTGCCTGGGGTGTCCCCTTAGTCTACCTGTAAAGTGACATTTTCCCTGCAAGCTGCCTTTGTTTTGCTCAGAAACAGCTGGGGAGCCGGTATGTATGATGAGGCCACAATGTAGTGCACTGGGAGCAAGGTTAGAGATTTTTTGGTGTCACTTTGACTTTGGATAGAAGTAAGGTGTGTAAAAAGTGGTCTTTGGGTGTCAGTGCGCCTTCCCACCGTAACCCTATAAAGGTAATCTTGATGAAATCAAGAATTGACCTTGCTGTAAAAAATTGCAATGATATGCACCTGTCAAACAGGTGCAGAAAAATTATTCTTTGTGGACTAGGAGGCAGGTTTATCCACTCTGGCAACTGCAGGGGACTGCACACTTGACTCTGCTTGCGTGACAGAGGATGAGAAGGATGAGGAAGGTTTAGTAAGCCAGTCCACCACCTCCTCTGCATGCTGTAGCTGGACAGCATGGGAAAACTCACTAAACAGAGGAAATTATGCCCTGCCTGAGGACTGATGACCACCACGTCCACCTTTGCCTGTGGACACATTTGTTGCTGGCCCCCTTACAGTGCCAAGGGAACGTCTGCCTCTCCTTGTTGTCCTCCCAGACATTATTGGGAGGGAGGAGGCGGTGCTTATAAGCAAATGTAAAGAGGAAGTGGAAATCTTACGTAGATGCACTTTAATCTATGTAAAGTGGTGTTTGGTGCACCTTAATTTCAATACTCACACTACACAGACACACTAAAAAGGTACACTAAAATATACTGCAATATAATGCGCCAAACGTACAGTGACACACAGAGCTATATGGCGTTAAATTGGCAGTAATGCACGCAAAACTATATGGCGTTAAACCGGCAGTAACGCACACAGAAGTAAATGCCGTTAAACTGGCAGTAACGCACACAGAACTATATGGCATTAAACTGGCAGTAACGCACACAGAACTATATGGAGTTAAACTGGCAGTAACGCACACAGCACTATATGGTATTAAACTGGCAGTAACGCACACAGAACTATATGGAGTTAAACTGGTAGTAACGCACACAGAACTATATGGCATTAAACTGGCAGTAACGCACACAAAACGATAGGGTGTTAAACTGGCAGTAACGCACACAGAACTATATAGCGTTAAACTGGCAGTAACGCACACAGAAGTAAATGGCGTTAAACTGGCAGTAATGCACACAGAACTATATGGCGTTAAACTGACAGTAACACACACAGAACTATATGGCATTAAACTGGCAGTAATGCATGCAAAACTATATGGCGTTAAACTGGCAGTAACGCACACAAAACAATATGGCGTTAAACTGGCAGTAACACACACAGAAGTAAATGGCGTTAAACTGGCAGTAAAGCACACAGAACTATATAGCGTTAAACTGGCAGTAACGCACACAAAAATAAATGTCATTAAACTGGCAGTAATGCACACAGAACTTTATGGCGTTAAACTGGCAGTAACACAGACAGAACTATATGGCGTTAAACTGGCAGTAACGTATGAAAAACTATATGGCGTTAAACTGGCAGTAACGCACACAGAACTATATGGCGTTAAACTGGCAGTAACGCACACAAAACTATATGGCGTTAAACTGGCAGTAACGCACACAAAACGATATGGCGTTAAACTGGCAGTAACACACACAGAAGTAAATGGCATTAAACTGGCAGTAACGCACACAAAATGATATGGCGTTAAACTGGCAGTAACACACACAGAAGTAAATGGCGTTAAACTGGCAGTAACGCACATAGAAATATATGGTGTTAAACTAGCAGTAACGCACACATAACTATATGGCGTTAAACTGGCAGTAACGCACACAGAACTATATGGTGTTAAACTGGCAGTAACGCACGCAAAACTATATGGCGTTAAACTGGAAGTAACGCACGCAGAAGTAAATGCAGTAACGCAATCAAATAGATGTGTTCAACCGTCACTACACTGACGCTATCTGAACTGTCCCTGCTCTAGCAATACACTAATGTGAAGATTACTGATACGGTCTCACTACACTACACTGAAACTATATGCGCTGTCCCTACTCTACACCAATGTAAGCAAAAAAAGTTCCGCGCTAGAAGCACAAAAGGATAAGCAGCAGTAAACAGTGCGACAACACCAAAAGCAGAAAAAAATATATATATAAACTGCGCTAAACAAAGGTTATGTGTGTTGAGGTGGATAAATATTGTGATCTATCACACAAAACAAAAAAGTAAAAAATTGTCAAAATACACAAATCAAAAATGAATAAAGTCCAAATTTCCCACGTGGTAGGTATTCAGTATAAATGTGAAATGCTGATCCAAATGAGCTATGATTGCTCTTACCAGATCTCCAAAGAAATGTGCGGATGGCAAAAAAACCCTTGCCGGGGCCTCTGGGGTGTTAGACCAATCAGCACCGTCCGTGGTTAGATCAAAATCCCCTCAATGGATACAGGATAAAAGCAAACACAAGAAAAAAAGAAGACTGGCCATAGTGTAGTATATTAAATACTGGACATGGACATACGAACATACCAATCACCCAGGTGTGCACATATAAACAACCAAAAAAACAGGGGGGGAGGGAAGTGAAAAACCCCACCACCGTGGCTGTAGATTGTGCTTACCGACTCACGGTGATACACAGGCTTTTAATAGGATGGGAGCTGACATATAGCTGGCAAGAAGCACCTTGATAAGTCCTTATGAGGACACCAGTTAAGTCAGCTGCAATGATAACAGGAGCCTCTACACCAATGTATGTAGGAATGACACAGTCTCACTACACTACAGTGAAACTATCTGAGCTGTCCTTACTCTAGCTGCACACTATGCAAAGCTGAATGATGGTCCTCCTCACTACACTCACACTATCCCTAGACTGACACTAAACTAATATTCTACACTGACAATTGAAGCAAAATAGCACAGTATAGCACACTAACTAACTAATACCACTGAACAGAACCCTGTTCTATCTCTCTCCACGCCGAAATCACACTGAAAATGGCTGCCTTTGAAAGAATACTTTTATACTGTGGGGCAGGAATGAGCCATAACTGGATAAAGTCATGATGACAGTGTCCAATCATGACTGTGACAGAGCTCTGTGCCCTGATTGGCTGAAGCTTTAAGTGCTTCAGCCAATCAGGGCTTGCAATGCACTGTTCAGCGCCGCAATGCATTGTGGTCGGTTTGGGGGGGTTGGGGGCAAACAAACGGTCGAACGACCCGTTTGTTCGGGTGTTTGTCAAAAGTTTGGCCTGAACTTATATTTGGGCCAAAACATTCGCCCATCCCTACTCATCAGCTATACTTATTGTAAGTGTATTTTATGTGTGGCCCAAGACAATTTCTCTTTTTCCAATGTGGCCCAGTGTTCTGTCGAAATCAACTCATCAAAATCTCCAACTACATCACTTCCGGTGACTCTCCAGCAGCAGATTTTGACGAGTTGGCTCTACTGGCCATGCACACCCTTGCACCCGACAGAATAACCGAAACTCCCGGCAGTTGTTGGAGAACTCGATGAGTTTTCAAAAAAGGCTAGTGATGTACCTTGCGCATGTGCACTACGGCGATTGGTAGATACAAGAAAACTCATTGAGTTCTCCAACAGCTGCCGGGAGTTTCTGTTATTCTGTTGGGTGCACGCATGTGCATGACCAGTAGAGCCAATTCTTTGAAATCTGCTGCTGGAGAGTCACTGAAAGTGATGTAGCTGGAGATTTCGATGAGTTGGCTATTTTGACAGAACATCAGGAAGGTCAAAAGGTTGAACACCCCCTGATTTGGAGCAAGCACACAGACAGAGCACATACAGATAGGGTACACACAAATGGAGCACACATAGAACATCTAGACATGAGATCACACATTAATACACAGCACAGTCAGAGCACGCATGCAGACAAAGCATAGATTAAGCAGAGTCAGAGCACATTGAACACATACAACACATGCACAATCAGAGCCCAGGCAAAGCACACAATCCGAATACATTCAACAGAATATAATGCTATCAGTTCATGTGCAGATAAAGCACATGTAGCGCTTACCTCTGAAAGAGTCATTGTTTTTTGGGTCCCTTGTTCCTGTGCCCATGACTCTGTATATAGCACCACGCACTTTGACACACCTGGCTGGGTGGGGAAATATTTATTGCGGATGTATATGCAATATCCCGTTGGCAAAAAAGATATATACAACAGTAATGACTCAGCAAACAGTTAAACTATAGCAAGAAATATACTGCAAATGGTTGAACAGTAGCAATAAATATACTGAAAAAAAAAACAATTGGCATAGAGAGCAACGTCTCTCAAATTCTATCCTGGTGCAATCCTAACTAAGAAGTACACCACCATAACAATTTAGCAGTCTGTAATATACTCTCTCTCTTCTGCTTACCAGCTCATTGGGGCCTAACTCTTATGTCGGAGCACTCAGGATAATGTCTCTTTAGGCACAGGTAAAGGCACTAGCTCTGTGATACCTGCAGACAACACTGTTCCTCTTTTGCCAAAGTGCAATAGGGTCTGGCCTCTCACCAACTCCTGTGGTAGCAGGTGATCTCCCTCTGTTTCCTGTTGGCAGCACAACAGTGTCTGCTGCGTCCTTGCTCTTGATCAGGCAGCGAGGTTCGTCAGCATTCATAGTGTTCTCCAGCATTCCAGGATGTCTGGCACTGCTCCTCTCTCCCTTTCAGGTGCGATGGGGAATGGTCTGCAGACAGTCTGAAGCGCACTCAGTCCCTGTGAACATCCTTCACACTCTCCTCCTCCTAAGCCTAGGAACAAAACAACAACACTCCTTAAATGCCTCTGCTCAGAGCTCCAATGAACATGTTATATAGTTACATAGTTACATAGTATGTGAGGTTGAAAAAAGACACACGTCCATCAAATCCAACCCATGTGTGTGATTATATGTCAGTATTACATTGTATATCCCTGTATGTTGCGGTCATTCAGGTGCTTATCTAATAGTTTCTTGAAACTATCAATGCTCCCCGCTGAGACCACCGCCTGTGGAAGGGAATTCCACATCCTTGCCGCACTTACAGTAAAGAACCCTCTACGTAGTTTAAGGTTAAACCTTTTTTCTTCTAATTTTAATGAGTGGCCACGAGTCTTGTTAAACTCCCTTCTGCGAAAAAGTTTTATCCCTATTGTGGGGTCACCAGTATGGTATTTGTATATTGAAATCATATCCCCTCTCAAGCGTCTCTTCTCCGGAGAGAATAAGTTCAGTGCTCGCAACCTTTCCTCATAACTAATATCCTCCAGACCCCTTATTAGCTTTGTTGCCCTTCTTTGTACTCGCTTCATTTCTAGTACATCCTTCCTGAGGACCGGTGCCCAGAACTGGACAGCATACGCTAGGTGTGGCCGGACCAGAGTCTTGTAGAGCGGGAGAATTATTGTTTTATCTCTGGAGTTGATCCCCTTTTTAATGCATGCCAATATTCTGTTTGCTTTGTTAGCAGCAGCTTGGCATTGCATGCCATTGCTGAGCCTATCATCTACTAGGACCCCCAGGTCCTTTTCCATCCTAGATTCCTCCAGAGGTTCTCCCCCCGTGTATAGATTGCATTCATATTTTTGCCACTCAAATGCATTATTTTACATTTTCTACATTGAACCTCATTTGCCATGTAGTTGCCCTGCTTAGCTTAATATCGTCCGCAAATACAGAGATTGAACTGTTTACCCCATCCTCCAGGTCGTTTATGAACAAATTAAATAGGATTGGTTCCAGCACAGAACCCTGGGGGACCCCACTACCCACCCCTGACCATTCTGAGTACTCCCCATTTATCACCACCCTCTGTACTCACCCTATGGTTCATGTCAAAGGACCTTATTTTGCACAGGAAACGTTTATGGTGTACTGTGTCAAATGCTTTTGCAAAATCTAGATACACCACGTCTACGGGCCTTCCTTAATCTAGATGGCAACTCACCTCCTCATAGAAGGTTAATAGATTGGTTTGGCAAGAACGATTCTTCATGAATCCTTGCTGATTACTGCTAATGATACCGTACTCATTACTAAAATCTCGTATATAGTCCCTTATCATCCCCTCCTAGAGTTTACATACTATTGATGTTAGGCTAACTGGTCTGTAATTCCCAGGGATGTATTTTGGGCCCTTTTTAAATATTGGTGCTACATTGGCTTTTCTCCAATCAGCTGGTACCATTCCAGTCAGTAGACTGTCAGTAAAAATTAGAAACAATGAGGATAAACACTGCAGTTTTGGTTACTGAAGCCCCCCGATTCCCTTGTGAAGACTGAGGAGAAGAATAAATTCAATACCTTCGCCATCTCCCCATCCTTTGTAACCAGATGTCTTTCCTCATTCTTTATGGGGCCAGTATGGTCTGTCCTATCTTTTTTACTGTTTACATACTTAAAGAATTTCTTGGAATTTTTTTTTCTCTCCTCCGCTATGTGTCTTTCGTGTTCTATCTTAGCCGTCCGTATTGCACCCTTACATTCCTTGTTGCATTCTTTATAAAGTCTGAATGCTGATGATGATCCCTCAACCTTGTATTTTTTGAAGGCCTTCTCCTTTGCTTTTATATGCATTTTTACATTGGAGTTAAGCCATCCAGGACTTTTGTTCGCTCTTTTAAATTTATTACCCAATGGGATGCATTGGCTAAAGCCCTTATTTAATATGCTCTTAAAGCAAACCCATCTCTCCTCCGTGTTCTTTGTTCCTAAGATTTTATCCCAATTGATGCCTTCTAGCAAGGCTTATAGTTTAGGGAAGTTGGCTCTTTTGAAATTCAGTGTCTTTGTATTCCCCTAATGTTTCCTATTTGTGTGATTTATACTGAAGCCAATTGACCTGTGATCGCTGTTAAATAAATTGCCCCGTATTTCCACATCCGTGATTAGGTCTGTATTGTTGGTAATCAGTAGATCCAGTAATGCTTTATTTCTAGTTGGTGCATCTACCATCTGACCCATAAAATTGTCCTGCAAGACATTTAGGTACTGGCGAGCCTTAGATGAATGCGCGGTTCCCTCTGCCCAGTCTATGTCTGGATAGTTAAAATCCCCCATTATGATAACACTTCCCATCCTTGCTGTGCAGGGTGGGGGGCAAAAAAGGTGGGGGAAGCATGGGCAGTAGGGGGAATCGGCACTATACATAGTGATTAGGGTGTGCCCAGGCACACGTGGCACACCCCCTGCGCACGCCTATGTATATAGATAGATAGGTCCGCGCTTAGGACAATATGAGAGCTGCTGCCTATTCCTGATTGGTACCCCAAAGGGTCCAATTTAAATAAGTGAATGGTATGGGAATAAAGACGGCGCTGCCCTCTATTTAATTGGGTGCTATAAACTAGTATAGTGAGTGAACCCTGATAATAAAATTATGTGTCAATAGTGCAATCTCACAGAAATTTCAGAAATAACCAAAAAACAAAAAAACATAAAATCAAAAAATCAAAGAACAAAAAACCAAAAAAAAAAACCGTAACCTCAGTACATGAGACACTAATAAATAAATGTAATCCCCCCGGTGGGGTAGATACGTATATCAGAATAGTGAGTGTAAAGATAATAGTGAACTCTGTGATTGAATAGAATAAATATCAAGTATTATATTTCCTCAAAACTCAAAAGTTTTGGGACAAAATGACACAAGGAGTGATGTGAATTGTGTGATGGAAAATGGTTAATTATGTGTGTATGTAATGCTACTGTGGTATCCGTGTTGCCGTTACCAGTGTATATACAAATTAATATCTAGGGTCATGAATTACTCCAATATTCAAAAGTGTTGGGACACCATGGCGTTTGTGAACCAAGACAAAAACTTAATTGTGAACCATGAAAAAACTTATTTATGACACCCTATTAGCAAACTCCCTATGAGTTAACTCCAAATATATAAAAGCATATAGCAGCCATAAAATCCAGTTCTATATATGCATGATAAGCAATTATTAGCTTCTAAAAAGTCCAAGCAGGGGGTCATATATTAGTGACCAGGTGGAGAAGACAAAGTTCAAGTATAATTGCTGTTTATTGCATCCTTGAGGACACACTAACAGTGACTTCTGTGCCTTTCAATCAAGATGGTGACTTTGAGGTGCTCGCCCCCCAATGATACCCCACTCACCAGAGATGATCACCCCTGCAGGGGTACCGAGCGACAGAGTGGGTGTCCCAGAACAGGTGATGTTCATTCCTAGTGTGCTTCCATTCCTCTACTGCATGCGGTCCTCACAGCTACTCCAGGGAAAAGATGTGCTCTAGTATGATCAGGTTATTCTAACGATTTGCCACCTTCAACTCTCCAGTATACCGGAGAAAAAGAAACACAAGGGGGCCTCCTTGGTGAAGTACGTTTTATAAATTTATTGCACATAAGCGTTACAAGAAAGTCCCATTGAAGTGTCCACAGGTTACAAGCCAGAAAACGAAATAAAAGTTTAAACAAGCACCGCTGTGTGCAGGGATGGAACCGGCAGCGAACTGCGAGCGTGCGTTCCACCGTGCGTTCCAGCCAGCACTTCCGGGTATGACGTGTGAGCGTGACTCCGACTTACGCGTTTCGTCATAGGACGTTTTCAAAGACGGTCTTTGAAAACGTACGGTGGAACGCACGCTCGCAGTTCGATGTCGGTTCCATCCCTGCACACAGCGGTGCTTGTTTAAACTTTTATTTCGTTTTCTGGCTTGTAACCTGTGGACACTTCAATGGGACTTTCTTGTAACGCTTATGTGCAATAAATTTATAAAACGTACTTCACCAAGGAGGCCCCCTTGTGTTTCTTTTTCTCCGGTATACTGGAGAGTTGAAGGTGGCAAATCGTTAGAATAACCTGATCATACTAGAGCACATCTTTTCCCTGGAGTAGCTGTGAGGACCGCATGCAGTAGAGGAATGGAAGCACACTAGGAATGAACATCATCTGTTCTGGGACACCCACTCTGTCGCTCGGTACCCCTGCAGGGGTGATCATCTCTGGTGAGTGGGGTATCATTGGGTGGCGAGCACCTCAAAGTCACCATCTTGATTGAAAGGCACAGAAGTCACTGTTAGTGTGTCCTCAAGGATGCAATAAACAGCAATTATACTTGAACTTTGTCTTCTCCACCTGGTCACTAATATATGACCCCCTGCTTGGACTTTTTAGAAGCTAATAATTGCTTATCATGCATATATAGAACTGGATTTTATGGCTGCTATATGCTTTTATATATTTGGAGTTAACTCATAGGGAGTTTGCTAATAGGGTGTCATAAATAAGTTTTTTCATGGTTCACAATTAAGTTTTTGTCTTGGTTCACAAACGCCATGGTGTCCCAACACTTTTGAATATTGGAGTAATTCATGACCCTAGATATTAACTTGTATATACACTGGTAACGGCAACACGGATACCACAGTAGCATTACATACACACATAATTAACCATTTTCCATCACACAATTCACATCACTCCTTGTGTCATTTTGTCCCAAAACTTTTGAGTTTTGAGGAAATATAATACTTGATATTTATTCTATTCAATCACAGAGTTCACTATTATCTTTACACTCACTATTCTGATATACGTATCTACCCCACCGGGGGGATTACATTTATTTATTAGTGTCTCATGTACTGAGGTTACGTTTTTTTTTTTTGGTTTTTTGTTCTTTGATTTTTTGATTTTATGTTTTTTTGTTTTTTGGTTATTTCTGAAATTTCTGTGAGATTGCACTATTGACACATAATTTTATTATCAGGGTTCACTCACTATACTAGTTTATAGCACCCAATTAAATAGAGGGCAGCACGCCTATGTATACCCCTCCCCTTTTCTACCCTCTCTATCCTTGCAAAAAAAGAGTATACTCTTGAATGTTTGCCAGCCAATCATGAGAGCTGTTGAACCAGGTCTCTGAAATTCCCACAAAATCCAAATCCTCAGTATATGAGGAACAGTATCTCTAGTTCACCCATCTTGTCTGCCAAGCTCCTGGCATTGGTGAACATGCCACGTAGTTTAGACCGGTCGCATATTATCCTCTTATTGGGTGTTCCGAGATTGCAACTAGGACTTGCTACTATACTTACCTTGGGTTTATGTGTTTTGGTCAACCTACCACTAATGCCCCCAATACTACCCTCTGGAATATGTTCTACGCTGACTATCTTTACCTCTGGACCCTCCCCCCCATCGCCTAGTTTAAAAACCCCTCTAACTTTTTGGCCATCTTCATTCCCAGCTGATCTGCACCCTCCTTATTTAGGTGCAGTCCGTCCCTTCTATAGTACCGATTATCGACTGAGAAGTCGGCCCAGTTCTCCAGGAACCCAAACCCCTCCTTACTACACCAACTCTTCAGCCACTTGTTTATTTCCCTAATCTCCCTCTGCCTTTCTGGTGTGGCTCGATGTACCGGTAGTATTCTTGAGAATACTACCTTGAAGGTCCTTTTCCTCAATTTAACTCCTAAGTCCCTAAAATCGTTCTTTAGGACACTCCATCTGCCTCTGACTTTGTCATTGGTGCCAACGTGCACCATGACAGCTGGGTCTTCCCCAGCCCCTCCCAGTAATCTGTCCACAAGATCAGTGATGTGCCAAACCCAAGCGCCTGGTAGACAACATACCGTTCGGCGCTTCAGGTCTTTGTTACAGATTGGCCTCTCTGTCCTTCTAGGAATTGAGTCCCCTACCACCAGAATCTGTCTTTCCTTTCCCTTCGCTTCCCCCCTACTCTCACTGGAGGAGTTCTTCCCCCAGCAGCTAGGAGAGTCCCTCAGCTCAAGCAGTGCTGGTCCCTGACTGGTTTCACCAATGTCACTCAATGGAGTGTACTTTTTGGGATGCTCCAGCCCTGAATCAGCCTCCCTGGCACTTCACCCATCTTCTCTTTGCTAGTACCAGCACCTCTTTTTCTTCACCCACCTCTGTGCTGGCCTCAGCCGGCACCTGCCGTGTACGTTCCTGGTTCTCCTTATGGAGGGAGGGACTTCTCAGTGCTGACAGTTGCTTCCCCAGATTCAGAGTCTGGGCTTCCAGGGAAACAATGTGCTTACATTTTGCACAGCAGTATTCACCCTCAATCGGATGATCAAGGAACGCATACATGCCGCAAGATGTACAACGAGTCGCCTCTCCACACCTGCTGGGCATCGTACCTATTAAATTTAATGAGGATTGGTGATTATACCCTGTCCAAATTACCTAACGACTAGCTTCCTAACACTGATACTCAACAAGAAAATACACAGGTACTCAACAAGACAACACACAGGTACTCGCAGACCTACGTGCACTCACAGACCTACGCGCACTCGCAGACCTACGTGCAGACCTACGTGCACTCGCAATACACAGTACACAATACACAAGTACTAACAATCCACACACACTACTCAGACAACACTCAGGTACTCACACTACACAGGTACTATGACCCCTATTATAACCTCCTGTTTTCAACTCCGGTTTATAACTCATCACTTAGACCAGTACCACTTGGACAGAGTCCCAGCAGACTCAAAAATGAGCAGGCTCACAATGAGTTCTGCACAAGGTTATATAGGCCTCAAGTACTCAAGTACCTGTGACCAATTAACCACTCCCCTTAATTAGTAGGTTGAAGGAAGCAAAGGGAAAAAAAAAAAGCTGTTTAAAAAGTGTCAGAAAAAGGTGTTACAAAAAGAACCTAAAAATGCAACCCAGCAATCACCAGCAGTCAAAAAGCAAGACATGTTCACTCTCCACTCAAGGTCCCCACTGTTTAGCTTCCAATCAGTAGTCTGTAATCTGTAGTTTCTTTGCTCAGTCTACCAACCCAGCTCAGTCTGTTAACAACTACACCTCCCACAATCCTACATTCCTCCTAGCATTACTAGCAGTCCAAATTCTCTTTCTCTGTGTATTCCTATTGGGTAGAGGGCAGGCTAAAATGGTTTGTTAACCCATATAACACAAAGGATGCCAGACCCTCTATTAGAGCCTGGCATAACACATTGTACCTGTCTTGTAGAAAAATGAGCGTTGTAAATACTGATTTAGAACTGTCTTCAGGCTGGTCACATGACTCCCTCTGACGTCAGCTAAGGAAATCACATGGCCACTCAGCCTCTCCTGCAGTAGCCTTGGAAACCGGCCGAGAGTCACGTGACCGGCCTGAAGACAGTGCTAAATCAGTATTTACAACACTACTTTTCTACAAGACAGGTACAGTGTGCCATGGCAGGATATAATAGAGGGGCTGGCAGTGAGCATTTCAAATTAGTAATTTTGCCAATAGTGGCGGGGGGCGCGCGCGCGGGGGGGGGGGGGGGCAGGGACAGAGACACACAGACATTAGCTGAATGGCAGGAGGGAGGGGGTGAGGGGGAGAGAGGAGAGCAGAGGGGACAGCAGCGTATGACGAAGGGACGCAATCAGACCAGGGTGATCAGTCTGGAGCAGCCCTGGTTTTCGTGGTCTGTACAGAGAGGGCATTCAGGAAGCGGCAGATTAGGGTTTTTTTTTCAGTTTAGAGGGGGGCAGATTACACAGCACAAGCACTGTGCTGTTTAATCTGCTTTAAAGCGGTTGTATACCTGCACAGAAATAGTTTTTTAAAAAATAAAAACAAAAAAACCTGTAAGGCAAAGACATAATGAGCTAGTATGCACCGCATCCGGATTCGCGGCTCTGGCACTGTGAGTGGCCGGAGCCGCGATTATGTCACTCCCGCGTATTGCGCATGTGAGTCTTTTTCCCAGCAAGGTCTGGCAGCATCTGCCGGGCCTTCACAGCGCATGCGCCGCTGACGTCAAAGGCTGCATGCAAGGTGAATATCTCCTGAACAGTACAGGTTTAGGAGATATTCATTTTACCTACAGGTTTACCTTCTGATGTGTGTACGGATAGTTACGGCCATGTGAATGAAGCCTTATGCCCTGTACACATGATAGGATTTTTCGATGGAAAATGTGTGATAGGACCTTGTTTTCGGAAATTCCGACCGTGTGTAGGCTCCATCACACATTTTCCATCGGAATTTCCGACACACAAAGTTTGAAAGCTTGCTATAAAATTTTCCGACAACAAAATCCGTTGTCGGAAATTCCGATCCTGTGTAAACAAATCCGACGCACAAAGTGCCACGAATGCTCAGAATAAATGAAAGCGGGGTTCCACTCAAATTTTTAACTTAATCTTACCCCCTTCAGTTAATTGCAAATGCCGCACGAAAACATTTTTATCGCTGTAATTACCTTTATATTGTACTTTATTGTGGCACTTCCTGTCTCTCCTCCCATGGGAGTAGGCGTGTTTATTGCCTTTCCACGACGCCGCACTGTCTCCTGGGAGCTTAGTGTCAGGCTTCCCAAGATTCAGTGCAGAAACAATGATCTTATGCACGTGAACAAGCTGTGAATGAACAGCATTCACTGCATCCAGGAAATCAATGCTTGTGGGCTTCACATGCCCACAAGCAAGATGGAAACAGCCAGCATCACATTTTTTAAGTTATTCTTCAGTACGAAAACAGACAGAGGCGGAAATATTACACCCAAACTGTGAGTATTATTTTGGGATTAGTAAAGTGTCTCAATGACCTAAAAAAAAAAAAACAAAGATTGGTCGCTGGACTCCCGCTTTAAGAGATGAAACTATTGGCTACTGCCCCATTTATAGTCCCGACGTACGTGTTTTACGTTACTGCGTTCAGAACGATCAGATTTTCTGACAACTTTGTGTGACTGTGTGTATGCAAGATAAGTTTGAGCCAACATCCGACGGAAAAAATCCATGGATTTTGTTGTCAGAATGTCTGATCAATGTCCGATCCTGTGTACAGGGCATTAGTGTTAAAAGAGTTATGCATTGATGATGAGGTCTAGCAAAGTTTTTATAAAAAGGAAATCATCTGGAGGCAGTGCTGTACTGAAACTGCTAGTTTCTACTGTCAGGCTGTCAGACTAAATCATTAGCTCACAATTATAGACTGTGTGTGACTTTTTTTTCAAAGATTGTACAGAAAATGTATACCCAAAACCTTTTTGTTTTTTTGTTTTGTTTTGTTTTTTGTGCAAAGAAGGAAAAGGATTAGAACCTCTGACAAGTTTCTATTGCTGCCTGTGTCTGCACTAGGTTGATATACCCTCTATATTTTTCCTGGTGGCTATCGTTATTCAGACAGTGATTGGAACTCTAAAATTTTAGAGTATTTGCCAAAACAAGAGGTAAGGGTAAGCATTCCAGTGGGGACATCCGGTTCAATTACAGTACAAGTGTCTTTGACTTTTGCTGCGTTTCCAGGACAGGAAGTAAAGGAACAATCTCCTGAATGGGACAGAGAAAGCAAAAAAAGATTGACTGTGGTATTAACTCTTCCCTTCTCTACCCAAAACTAAAAAAAGGAAAAAAAAAGTTTTTGCTATACATACATGTATCGCCAGCATTTTTGCTTATTGATGTAGTACAATGTTAACTTATGAACAGTGTTATTTTTTAATATGTGGCACCATCTATTGGCCAAATTGGTGAATGGACTTTATTTTATTTTTACTCTTTGAAGAGTATCAGAGGAAGTGACCTTTATTTACTTTCCACAACTACCTACCCAGCATGCCGTGTGATTTACCCAGCAGGACTCAGTACGGAATTGCATGCTGGGTAGACTATAAAACGGCTCCGCGAGGCCATCTTAGTTCTTTTTGGATGCATGGCCTGCCTGTGAGGACCTGTGCGGAGGTGTTCCACAGAACGCGGCATACACCTACCAGGAGCAGCACGATCTGCGACTTTGCTTTGCACCAGCAGGCTGGAGAGACGCTGGGACAGAACTGAGAAGGATCCAGGCTGACAGTCGGAGTCATCAGAGGGTTCCGGTCTATCTTTTGGAGCGGAGCAGTGTGACAGCACCAGCCGGAGAGAAGCAAGACCCAGTACACCGGAGGGAGCTATCTTGCTACACAGACCTGGTCGGGTGAGAGGGCTGGTGCCCAAAGTTTTCCTAAAGCACTATCACACACCTGATTCTGTAACGCAGTGTGCTGGGACCTGTAGTCCCACATAGGAGAATTGAAGGAACTAGAGACTGAGTTCAAATAGGCCTCAAGCCTACCCTTCACTGCAATATTAACGCTGTGTTACACAAAGTTAATTGCATCAGAGACAGATATGGGTTACTACACTGCAGGAATATACCTTCATCATCTATTTTGTTTAATCTTGGTGTATTTGACAGCTGGATTACAAATTATAATTCATAATTGCTAGCAGAAGACAGAAGACAAAGAGAGGACTTCCTATTCCATTGCAAGGCCTTGCATCCTAGTTGTGATTAATAGAGAGCTTACACTCTAGAGCAGGGGGAGCTCCCTAGGGATTGTTCTTGTACTGTATAGCATTGTCTTCTTGTAGTTACAAGCACACACTGGAAGTGGAAAGGTGCCCAGAATTAAGGTATTTCCCATTCTGGCATTAGTCCCACTTGGAGACGCACTTCCCGAGATCAGTTAATGCCATTTTGTGTGTACAACTCATGTGTATATTTACTGGGCTGTTGCGCTATGTTGGTGTGACGGTACCAGTATTGTAATACTACTTTCATATTGATTCCAGTAAAAGTTACGTTTCCTGGTTAAGTACAACTTGTGTGGAGTGTTGTTCCTTTTCTAACAGGTGGAACATCAGATACCCAGGTAATAACAAAGGTATACTGTTATTATACTGTACATTGTGAGGTTATCCTTATCATTAGCTTCACACTAACACTGCACCACAGTTGTGTCAAGGGGCTGAGTCAAGTCATTGGGGGTGGTAAGGCAGAGTACAGGCCCAAATTAAAAATATCATCAGCTCCTTCGGGGGTCAGTGCTTCATACATTTTAACTCTTTGACCCATTAATCAACCTACAAAAACATGGTCACTCCTAGCTGCTAAAAGTGCTCTTGTGGGCTCAGAAAAAAACTGACCAATAGAGAGTGAACTTAGCAACAAAAGTGCTCTACTGTTCTTGGAAAACAAAATATTAAATGAGGATGCTTTTAGCTGTTAAAATGTTTTCTTGACTTGGAAAAGACAAAAACGTATTTCGACATATTCGTTTATTTATGTATTGTAATGGGGTTTATATACTGTATATTCTGACTACACCAATGTAGAGTATATTAAACAAATATTCCACCCAGGTTAAATTTAAGCCTCCTAATATACTGTTAGTAAATAATTACATACTCACACATATTTAAAAAGAATGAAAGGATTCATTTACATAAAGTGTTTTTAGATCTAAACCAAACCAGAGTAGGGAAGAATTAAAACCCCATGTGAAGTTTGGGGTTTTGCAAATAGACTTTGAGAGGCAATGCCATCATTAGCTGGTCATCAAAATTCAGTGGTCTATAGAGAGTCTCTAGAGGCCTCTGCTGAGGAATGGAGTAGAAGGAATGTTATTTTTTTTCAACTCATCATCTGCAAATGTGTACATTATATCTAAAGCTAAACTCTTTTTCATTTTGGATGAAAGGGGCAATGGTTAAAAACCCTTATTAGCTTCTTTTCTTGCTATCTGTGATCCATTTGGGATATTTTCTTTTACTTCATGTCCTATAGATGTAACAGAATGTGTCTGAATGAACAGACAGAGTGTAACTGTAACTTGTAGTTTACAAAAGGAGAATTTCTAAGGCAAAAACTTTCCCTGCCCCTTTGCTTATGTGGCCAAGGATTCCTGAGCATGTATATGAATGGAGTCAGTGACATTGCTGGTTGTTAAGGACTCAGTGGTGCATCCACTGGCATCCTTAACAACCATTTACAGCTGCCATGTACGATAGCAGAAGAAATACAATTATGATAGTTGACATTCAGCTCCCACCCAAATAGCCAAGGTTTGGTCTGACCTGTGTTCAGGTCCTTCAGCTCATCCCTACTACCTTCCCTCAACAGCTCAGAAAGGCCACACCCGATGAGGCAAAGGTAGCTGGGCAAGTGATCTGAATACTTGCCGTACCAGCGTTTTGGCAGCTGAACAGGAACCTAATAGTTCGCAGCTTCCCTAGAAGACCCAGCTACTATAGGGAGCACCTCCCCTATTGCTACCAGAGTACTGTTATTCCAGTGTTGTGCTCCAATGTCTATGCAGGGCCTTGGATCCTTCCAGCTGTTCACCTGTGCTACCAGAGCTACTCAGGATTTCACTGAGAGGGATGCTGTTCATGTGGGTAATCAAAAGTTGCTGTGTTCTGAATTTTAGAAAAAGTTGTTATAGATTCCTATAGAGACTATGCAAAGCAATCATGTTACCCTTGTAGGGGGGCTTGTGATTGGCTGGTAATTGGTGCCAGTTGGTACAAGTCCCTGCCCCACTTCTCCTATGATGGGACACTAATCCATGGGTGGTAGCTCTTTTACTTCCATCATCTTGTGTCCATCTCCTTGCCAGAGACCTTCCCTTGACATTCTTACCCATTAGACTTTTGAATTCAAAGAAAGGAATTTCCACAAAGATAATATAGTTTCCACACTATACTTTTTTTTTCAAAAGATGGCAGTGACAAATCACATTACATGGACATACTATCTGGGGTCGCTTGACATCACTTTGCCAATCACTCAAAGGGTGGAGGTATCGTAGCAGTCATCATGGTAAAGTAGCATATTACACCCTGAAGATGTCTTCCTTTTTTGTACAGCATCTCCTTTACCCAGGATCATCAGTACTCACTCAGAGGGCTCTAAATTGTCATAGGCTCTATGCATCCAGCTCTCAACTCCCTGCATGTAGTTCCAGAGACAGAACTGTTGCAGCTGCTCCTCTAGCTCAGTACTTTTCTCCCAGGACCTCCAGGTGGATAGCACTCACTGCAGAGGATACTTGGCCTGGCCTAAAAGGCCTTTTGCAACCCTCTCCCTTAGCCTCCAGAAACCATAAAGAGACAGGAAGACTACAGCTGGCTCTTCTGTGTGTAGAATTATCTCAATTATCATAATATTAAAAACAACAAAAATATGAATCAGACATCTGAAAACGGCTATTACAAATGTATTTACTTATTTTAAGCATATAACATTTTAAGAAAAGCAGTTTCAGTGTGAAGGCCCCTTCCTTCTACTCACCTATTTCCCCCTTCCCATGGACTAATCCACCCAATCCAAACAAGGTACCCTCTAAAAATTCCCCTTTTCCCTGATATAACCCCCAGGGGGAATAGATGGAGAGGACCCTGTGTGCCCCACAAAGGAACCACTGTGTGGTATTGTGGTCACTAGGCATGAATGGTGTCCTGTGTCTGAACACATATAAGCTGGACTAGTGGATGAAAAATTCCTCTTTTTAAAATACCAAACCAGACAAGTACTGAGGCCAGTCCAATACATCGATAGCCCATGTGTCATGCAGTGAAATCAATTGCTAGCATATGGGGTAAGTGGTGAGCAGTTTTAATTTCATCAACGAAAATATTTTTCATCAGCCACATGTTTTCAGTGATGAAAAGATACTGTGTATACAGTCCAAAGTACCACGTGTATACTTACTTCACACACCTAAATGAGTTAGGTCCAGACTGCATATTTCCTAAATGCCGTCATGCCAGCTGTAGGCCTGTTTGTCCATTAGTGCAGCTGATATGACCTATGACTTCACTGACGCGGAGCAATATTATAACCAACTATTTCACTATTGGCATATACATGTATGGGATCCCACCACTACCATACCGATCTTCTTGTGGCTACTGTGCCTCCTAAAACATCAAGTCTCTGCTCCATGTCCTTCGTGGCAGGCTATATTTGAGAGCTCTGGCTATGTGTTGATGCCTACACACTGGCGTGCATTTCAGTGTGTGGATGCTGGTGTCCGGGCTCCGGGGGGGGGGGGGTGAATATGCAAAACTATGTCACCATGACCTCCCTGCCCTCTCCAGGACCTCTGCATAGCTGACTACATCTGTATGCTGGTGTGGTATCTGGCTTTCATGCCCCATCTGCACTAGACTCCTCCCACCCTGTTTTTTTGTTCAGTTTGTGCAGTTTTTATAATCTATTTTTTATTATCCTGCAGTGTATGCATACTCTTTGCCATCCTTACTCTGCTTTGCATTATTGCTTCTAGCTTTGTACCTGTTTAATAAACTGCAAGTTACAGTTACTCTTTGTGTGATCATTTAGCCAATTTCATATCTTGTTTTATATATATATATATATATGTATATATATATATATATTCAAACTTTGGGTGGGTTACTGCCTTTTCTTTGTCCTTGCTGTTAGACTGGAATGGTGTCAAGGTGGACTCCCTGTTCTCCACCGATATCCATTAACATAAACAAAGGGGCACGTTCTCCAATGCAAATATATTTACTGATTCTTCAAATCATCAAAGTCGTCATGTACATCAATTGCAGCTACTGTATACAGTTGCGAGCATCCCTGCTCTTCCTCAGGCTATATGGCTTTGTGTGAAAATTCTATGAGTTATTCCCTCTTTTGTTAAAAAACTCTAGTACAAGTGGGTGTTACCCCACAGGTGTGTCCCATGCTTTCAAAATGAAAGGCCCTGGGAGAAAAACATTAACCCCATATCAGTTCCAATTTGTTTCCTACCTAGGCAAACAGATGCCTGCACAAGCCAAATAGATTGAGAAAGAGATAAAACAAATTTTTCAACTCATAGTGTCACAATCAAAACATTAATAATTCCATATAAACATACTTTCATTCATCATCTAGATAAAAATATCTTAAATGAAAAAATCGCATACAGGTGCAATAGACATGTAGTCCACAAATTCCAATCAGGACTTCATAGGATTTTCATCCTTCTGATCAATTCCCACTTATTCCCATGTGTCAAGATGCGACTGTCTGAAAATAGAAAATGTAAAAAAGTCGCTAACTGGATCATCATAAAAATAGATGCGACTATCTGAAAATAGAAAATGTAAAAAAGTCGCTAACTGTATCGTCATAAAAATAGGTACAAATCATAGTCCCTATCCATCCTATCTGGATAGAGGGATTGTAACCTGTTGATCCACCAAACCTCTCGCTGCTTAAGTCTCAATATTCTGTCACCCCCTCTTCTGTCTCGGGGAACTTCCTCAAGCACCATAAATCTTAAATCTGAGTCCTGATGTCCTTTCTCCAAAAAATGTCTTGATACTGGCAGCCCTGGTTGTTTCAATCTAATGGTGCTGCGATGCTGTGCGATTCGGTCTTTAATCTTTTGGGTTGTTTCACCAACATACAACAATTTGCATGAGCAGGTCAGAATATAGATCACATAGGAGGCTTGGCATGTAAAAAATCCTTTAATCGCAACCTTAAAAATTATTTCAAATAATATTATCAAACAACTATTTTCTGTTTAAGGATCAATTTTTTATGCAACTGAAAGGAGTTGCAATAGGTTCTAATGTTGCCCCGCCATATGCCTGTACATTTATGAATGACTTTGAACACAGGTACATCTTTAAGAATGAATTATTTAAAAGCCATTGCGCCACCTGGTGGCGATACATTGATGATGTTTTTGTCATATGGCGGGGCAACACTTGCCTTTGATGTGATGCTGAACGATTTTTCTCATGAGATCCAATTCAAAATCAACATTGGGGGGAAATCGGTTCCATTTTTGGATACCAGGATTTACATTGATAACAATCGGATGGAATCTGATTTGTATATCAAGCCGACTGATAGGAATCAGTTACTATTGTTTGACAGCTTTCATCCCCCCCATGTCTTCCGTTCCATTGTAAGAAGCCAACTTTTGCGGATCAGGAGAATAGTTAGTAACGAAACCGTGAGGAATTTAAGAATGAAAGAAATGTGTTCTAAATTTCAGGAACGGGGATATCCTAATTACATTATTTCACAAGAAGTAAAAAAGATAGAGCAGGAGGAGATGGGTACAGCTCCAGTGAGACATAGACCACAGACGAGACGATTACCATTTTTGATGCAATTTCACAGTTTAAGCGAGCAGGTTTTTAGAGTCATCAAGAAACATTGGCCCCTTTTAAAACGCTCCTATCCACAGATTGAGGTCTTTCAACAAACACCATTTAAAGCCTTTAGAAGGAATAAAACGCTGCGAGACGCATTGGTGAGATCAGAGTATAGACCAAGGGAAAACATATCTAAAATGACATTTCTGGGTAAGAAAAGGAAAGGGTGCTTTCCCTGCTTGAGTTGCATTCAATGTAAGCTTTTACTTAAAGGTGACCAGTATGTCCATCCTGAAAACGGAGATAAGGTTGTGATTAAAGGATTTTTTACATGCCAATCCTCCTATGTGATCTATATTCTGACCTGCCCATGCAAATTGTTGTATGTTGGTGAAACAACCCAAAAGATTAAAGACCGAATCGCACAGCATCGCAGCACCATTAGATTGAAAAACAACTAGGGCTGCTAGTATCAAGACATTTTTTGTAGAAAGGGCATCAGGATTCAGATTTAAGATTTATGGTGCTTGAGGAGGTTCCCCGAGACAGAAGAGGGGGTGACAGAATATTGAGACTTAAGCAGCGAAAGGTTTGGTGGATCAACAGGTTACGATCCCTCTGTCCAGATAGTATGAATAGGGACTATGATTTGTACCTATTTTTATGACGATACAGTTAGCGACTTTTTTACATTTTCTATTTTCAGATAGTCGCATCTATTTTTATGATCATCCAGTTAGTGACTTTTTTACATTTTCTATTTTCAGACAGTCACATCTCGACACATGGGAATAAGTGGGATCAGAAGGATGAAAATCCTATGAAGTCCTGATTGGAATTTGTGGACTACATGTCTATTGCACCTGTATGCGATTTTTTTCATTTAACATATTTTTATCTAGATGATGAATGAAAATATGTTTATATGGAATTATTGATGTTTTGATTGTGACACTATGAGTTGAAAAATTTGTTTTATCTCTTTCTCAATCTATTTGGCTTGTGCAGGCATCTGTTTGCCTAGGTAGGAAACAAGTTGGAACTGATATGGCGTTAATGTTTTTCTCCCAGGGCCTTTCATTTTGGAAGCATGGGACACACCTGTGGGGTAACACCCACTTGTACTAGAGTTTTTAACAAAAGAGGGAATCACTCATAGAATTTTCACACAAAGCCATACAGCCTGAGGAAGAGCAGGGATGCTCGCAACTGTATACAGTAGCTGCAATTGATGTACATGACGACTTTGATGATTTGAAGATTCAGTAAATATATTTGCATTGGAGAACGTGTCCCTTCGTTTATGTTAATATATATATATATATATATATATATATATATATATATATATATATATATATATATATATATATATATATATATAAAACGGGACATTAAAGAAAATATCCCAAAAAGAATATAAAAAAAAAAATGTGACGGGTATTTTAACTATTCCCTGTTCCAATCAAGATGAAATAAAAGAAGGGTTTGTCTTTAAAAATACTCAAACTCAGTAACAGATGATGGCCTACAAAAAAGTTCCTTCCAATCCAAGCCTCAGCGGAGCCATGTGGCCCGCTGAGACTCAGTGTAGACCACTGAGTTTAGATGGTCAACTGATGATGGCATGAACTCTTACGATCCATTTGTGAAACCCCAAAGTGCAACTCTGCTAGTCTCTTTTGATGTTCAAAGGAATGACCCATCAACTTGTCTTTGCACTGTACTTTCCAAATTTGGCAGGCATTCAAGAAGCTTGATATAACACTTTTGCTGACTGCTAATTATATCTATTTGCAGTCAACTAAATAATTGTGTTGTGAATTCTATTTCTAGTTGTAGCACAGTCTAAGCATATAATGTGATACAAAAATTTAGAATAAATTAAGCATTTCAATCTGAAATATGATATAACCTTGACAGTCTATGGCTATACAATGCTTTTGAGCAGTAAAGCCTGTGCTTCTTTACATAAGTCCTTATACCACATTCATTTGTAAAGATAACTGTTGCATGAACTATGTTATTACCATAAGCTTTATATACTGACATTAGTGCAGAGATGAGCAAGACCAGCAGTAACTTTGTCTAGAATGGCTGGAAGTGAAACTGGTTAATTGTCAGTATATACCAGACGTCATTATTTTAAAAGAAAAGTATGGGGTTCCTTTTTCTTTGAAGAATCATACTTACCATCTGTCTGCCACCGACTCTAACACTGAAAACCGAGCGATCAAACACCGACGATCACTCGGTTCTCAGGGCTCCCTGAGCAGAGAGCTGCTGACTGTCAGTCACCGCTCTCCGCTCTGCCCCCCCACCACGCTCACTGAAGTGCTGGGCTGTGGAGGGGGCTCAAGCGGCCAGCTCAGGCTCGCTGAGAGGCTGAGCAAAGCTGTTGGTCCAGGCATCTGGGTGGATCCTAACTTCATTGTCACGATCTTGCCTGAGCCTGGACTGGCTCTGTGATGTCAGCCAACAGCGGGCTTCAGCCTGCTCTCTGCTGAAAACGGGTCACAGAAGTGCAGAACAAACTGCACTCCTGTGATCCACAGGAGAAAAACAGCCAAACGAGCTTTGGCTGTACTTCTCCCTTAACAAACAATGTTTATTTATTTGCTAAAAAAATATTTATTTATATTTTTATATTTTTTATGGTTAAATCTGTATTTAAATATACATTTTAAATTAAATAAATATTTTTAAATAAATAATAGATATTGGTTATGAATAGTAGAGTCTATTTTTTTGTAAATTATGTTCCCATTTTACTGTAAATAGGTTGTCATTTATTTTGCTATTTACAACCCATGCACAGCCAGAAGGGGGAATCAAGATTCAGTATGAGGAATTAAACTAAAGAAAACTGACAAGGGGTGAAACCACTTGCAGTACACCACAAAAATGCTGTGTCAGCCCACAACATGAGACTTGGGAGCTGAGTCTATTTCTGGCAGATCTACGGTTATTTTTATGTACTTGCATGGTCTTTAAAGAGATAACACATGGGGCAGTACACATAGATGGCAGATATGTACTGCATATTTTCTTTTTTTTTTGCCACGACATATCTTTTAAATGTTTATTTGTAATGGAAAGATTTTATACAGATAATTAAAAAAATATAAATACACAGTTTATAAACTTGCACATTTTAAATACTATTGACCAAAACCATTATAGTTTGACTTTGATAACGAAAAAGACTTCCCTTATTTCTCTGATAATCTACTGATGCTTTGCAGTTGCTGTATGCCTGAAAATTTCTCTTAAACCATCTGTTTCTCTGATTTGTAAGAAAAAATATTTGCTCTATTTCTGGGGCCTAATGAAATATACGAAAACTTGCTTATTCTTTGTTCTTGTGCATACCAGGAAGTTGTTTTTGTCCACCCTTTGTGATGCATTAGTGTAACATTCACATTATTATTTATTATTAATATGATTTCACACTAATCCTCCAATTAAAAAAAGGTCCACCCTGTTTCTTTGACATACTGTCATCCATATTGGAATAGTACATCATTGATGATGCCGGGGTGCTGCCACACCCTTGGATTTTTTTTACTGCATGTTTTTATGTCTGATTTTATGCTTCTTTGTGCCCAAGAAGTGAGAAAAATACACTCTGTGTCAATGTACTCAATCCAGTTTAAGTCATAAACTTCTAATCTGCAGATTTTTTTTTTTATGCTTGTGGATTCCACTTGAACATTACCAGCCTGCCTGGCACATCGGGTATACAGGCCGTTAACCCCATGTCTGGGTACCCATAGGTGTGATTGTGCAAGCATGGTTCTCCGGTGTCACTATCAGAGAAATCAGCAGTATTGAGATGCAATAATAGATAAAAAGGTGCAAGAAGGATTTTCTTAAATGGCAATTGTTTATGATGCATTTGGGTTGATTTACTAAAACTGGAGAGTGCAGAATCAGGTGCAGTTGTGCATGGTAGCCAATTCGCTTCTAACTTCAGCTTGTTCAATTAAAGTGATTGTAAAGTCTCAAGGTTTTTCACCTTAATGCATTCTATGCATTGCTGCAGCTACCCCCAGACCCACTCCTTTCTTACCTGAGCCCAATCCAATCCAGCGTTGAACATGGCTCTCTCCTCTTTGGACAATCAAATCCAGTGACACAGGAGCGGGGGGCGGGGCAGAGTCCCGCAGTCTGTGTCAATGAACGCAGCTGCGGGAATCAGGAGTGCGCCCGCATGGGTGTCCCCATGAAAAGTGTCTCTCCGTGGGGGCACCTGATGAAGAGGAGGAGCCAGTAGTGCTGACGGGGCACCCCAGAAAAGGAGGAACGGGGCTGCTCTGTGCAAAACCCTTGCACAGAGCAGGTAAGTTTAGGCATGTTTGTTATTTTTATTAGGAAAAAAAAACTAATCTTTACAACCCCTTTAAGCTTTGACAAAAAAAAAAAGCCTGGAAGCTGAGGTTTCTAAGCAGAGCTGAACCAGATTTTCCACTCTCTAGTTTTAATAATCAACCCAATTGTGCTTTGGTAAACGAAATGGCATCCAGTTAGGGCTTATACAATGTCTATTTGAATTTGCATTTGCTTTGATGCAAGCCCGACTGAAAAATGTTAGCCTTACTAGTAAACCTGCATTTGTTTCAAAGACCAAACATTATACAGAAAAAAGTTTTTACACAGCAAACAGGCAAGAGAAAAAGTCTCAACAAATAAAGTGTAAGTGCATGGTCACTGAGACAATGAAAGGAATAATGCAATAGCAATACAGGCACAATTATTTCACGTTCTTCCACAGTCATAGAACAATTTGGAAAACATTAAATACATTTTTGGCAATCTAGTACTGTCCACAGTACTCTATAGTAAAGCAGCTATTTAGGGGCTGGATTTTCCGTAGTAGAAAGATAATGAGCCCTTGTATGTAGGTACATTAGTACTCTTTGGTAAAACATTGTTAAGACGAGCAATGGAAAGGTTATTTCTAGCAGCAGTTTATTTTCTAAGAACACCAGAGAAACATAACTTCTTGGCATTACTGGAATGTACGCTGCTTGCATAAGTTTCAGAATGATTAAAGCTTTCCTTCTAGGAGATAAAATAAAACTGCATTGGCTGGCAATCAAAAGAACAGGAAAAAGATTGTTGTTATCTTTGCAGCATATATGACATAAAAGGTGCTGTTTGATTAAAGCAGAACCTAGTTTCAAAAAGTAATTATAGTAGTATGAATCCTTTAGAATATAGCCCCCTATAATTATATTTATTTTTCTCTAATTCTCAAGCTTTTAGCACAATAGAAAGAAACATATGATTGTTAAGATCAGTCACTTTATTGTTGCATGTTGCTCTTCATATAAATTCTAGCTGCATCTCTATGTTGACCTTCGGCACTGGAACAAACATACTTCATACTAAAGCATAAAAGGTCTCAGTGTAGAGCCCTCTAACAGGCTTAACTGGATTATTTAATAGTTCATTTGTAATGTCAGATTATTGTTTGTGGAGGCATCCTGCATTAAAATGGAACTTCACAAGTCAATCCAAATTGAATATTATAAATTTGACTACTTCTAAATTTAGTCCTATAGAATTATCAGTTTTGCAGTTGGAATTGGGGTTTTGCCCTGCACAAGCCATCAATGTATCTGAAACAATCAAGGACTTATATCTATTTGCACGTAGACTGTCCTACAAATTTATTTTTGATTCTGATCGTAATCAGAAAAGATTGGAGAAAGATCTTACTGAACAAATTAAACATTTCACCATGGACAAATTCAGAGCACTTAGGGACCTTATGCTTCTTTATGAAGAAAGCTCTAGTGAATCCCCTGCTCCCTCTGTTGAGAATACATCTCGGGACACTATTGCCCCGTACACACGGTCGGATTTTCCAACAGAAAATGTGCGATCGGAGCGTATTGTCGGAAATTCCGACCATGTGTGGCCTCCATCGGACATTTTCCATCGGATTTTCTGACACACAAAGTTTGAGAGCAGGCTATAAAATTTTCCAACAACAAAATCCGATCGCATCAATTCCGACCGTGTGTGGACAATTCCGACACACAAAGTGCCACGCATGCTCAGAAGAAATTCTGAGACGGAACAGCTTGGTCTGGTAGAATTAGCGTTCGGAATGGATAGAGCACTTTCGTCACGCTGCAATGCAAAAAATGGTTTAATACAGCGCACTCTCTTCTTCTTTATAATGTGAGAAGAATTAAGTAGTTTTGCTACTCATATTCACACAGACTTCTCACAAACTTCTTTCTTTATTATATATCACGATTCCCTCAATATATTTTAATTTGTCACATCTGACCAAATTCTTTTTTGTTGTTTTATATATATATTTTTTTGTTTCAAGGCTGTTTTTTTGGGGGGTTTGTATTTTTTTCAAGGCTGATCTTTGTTTGATTTTAGTTTTAGTTTTACTCCGTAATATTTTTGTGTGTGTTTTGTGTGTCAAGTTACCACAACACCATTGATATCTTGTATTATTTAATCTCAAGGAGATTGTTTGGTGTTGGTGTCCCTTGTTAATTTCACATTGTATTTTTGAAATGTACCTGAATCCTCACAAACAAACTGTCCTTTTTGAAGGAAAACACACATAGGCGAGTATAATTGAAACAAAAATTCCTTTATTAAGGGCTCCCAACCAAACAAAGAGGGAGGCAACGCTGGAGAAACATCATAAATTGGCAAAGCCTTGGACCCCCAGGGCAGACATCAATTCTTTTACTGCAAAATTGGTGGCCTGAGGAGTCATTATCTAAGGGAGTGCAGTCTGGTCCAGAAGTCCCAGAGATCATAAAAGCAGCAGATGACATCTATGTCCCCACGCTGTAGTACTACAAGAGGCTTCATCTTTTGCCAGACCAGACTGAACCCAGGGTCATCACTCTCTGGTCTTCTTTCCACGCTTCCTTCCCAGCTGTGGCTCTGGTGTTGGAGATGTGGCAGGAGGAGGAGTAGGACCTGGAGGAGGAGGAGGAGTAGTAGGACCTGGAGGAGGAGGAGGAGGAGGACTATGTGTGAGGTTACAAATGTGGGTAGCACATGTTATTTGGCCCCTCAACCCCTTATTGAGAGCTTCCATAATTAAGGACTCACACAGGAGTCGTTGGCCCTCCTCCATCTGCATCATTTTGCAGGCAGTTATGCCAGCAAAGTCCTCCTCCACACTGTGGGGGCTTCTCAGGGCCTCTGTAGCCTTCCAAAAGAGGCCTATTGCAGCCTCCTCCAGGTTACTCCTCTTCCTGCCACTTTGTCTTTGAAGGTGTAGGGGAGGGACCTGGATATCGGGCAGCCTGCTTGGCCCAGCCACCTCCTGGCTGAGACTTCCCTGTGTATGAAAAAGGGACATGGTTTTAGTTTTTGCATCATCAATCACAATCATAAACTAGTACTCCAAACTAACATCTAGTTAACATCATTGATTGGACAACCATGAATATTTAGAGGAATGCTATACATGGCTCAAGCTGGGCTCCTCCACATGTTGCTGCCTGGAAGGCTCAGGTTGGGCGTCTGAAGCCTCAGCTGGGGGAGAAGGAAGCGTGGAAGGAAGATTGGAGAGTGCTGGCCTGGGTTCAGTCTGACCTGCCAGAAAATGCAGTCTGTCATAGTACCACAGCCTGGGGACATAAATGTCATCTGCAGCTCCTAATCTCTAGGAATCCTGGACCTTCTTGTGCTCCCTTAGATAAGTGCTCCTCAGGTAACCAATTAGGATCTTCAAAAGGTGATGTCTGCCGTGGAGATCACCGTCTTCACAAATTCCAACAAATTATCCAGCGCTGCCTTCCTCTTTGTTTGGTTCTTATATTCAGGGTGGTTTATCTGCCACAGACAGGGCAGCTCCTTGAACATATCAATGAAGATTGGCTTAAAGTCCTTATCTTTCAAGATATCCATTTTCACTGCAATACACAACACAAGACAAACCCTAATGTCAGCATAAAGTCTTCTAAACTTGTGCAAATACAGGCCTCAATCTAGAAGCAGTATAGGCCTAATGTTAAATCTTACCTTCGCAATCAAGATTGGCGCCTCCGTTACTCCTTCCTCCGCTCACAGATCGTATGTACTATGCATGCGTGTTATGCTTTATAGACACTGCACATGCGTGAAACTCCGTCTGCCCCTGACATTCTTTCTAGTCTATTCCCCGCCTCTTCTCGTTCGTTGCAGTGGGGAAGAGCACATGGCGGAGTCAGAGCAGGTGTCTGATAATTACACCAACAAGGAGGAGGAGGAGGAAAGCCCGGAGGCAGAAACGTCCCAATCCAGAAGGAGACGATTTAAGGCATCAAATATGTCCTTTGGGGAGATGTTAGAGATGGTGGACATCCTGAAGAGGGCCGACTATGACGGGAAGTACGGACCTTACCCTAACCCCAATGTCCGAAAGGCCAAGATCATAGCGAAAGTGGTCAAAAGTCTGCACCGGAATTTCGGGGTACGCCGATCGAAAGATCAGCTCAGGAAGCGGTGGGCAGACCTAAAATTAAGAGAGCACGAGCAGTACAGAAAGATCCGGAGAGTTCTGCAAAAAAGTAAGTAGTTGTGCTGTGTTCCTATTCTTTTTATGTTTATTACGTTCGTGCTGCTCCATGTGCTTTTCTTAACTGTTATCCAGTTTAAAATGTCAACTTTCATGTTCATGGGCACATTATTCGTCCGTATCAACGATCCAGTGTGTACTATAGGGGTGTCTCCATCTGTAAAGCTTGTACAAAACAGGTAAGTATTGAAGCTTCACAAAGGACAAGAAAAATGAAACATCTTGGAACTCTGCCAAAACAGACAATTGTACCCCACTTCCAAGCAATGTTTCATATTTATAGTTCTGCCATCAAATATCTGTGTGCTAAGTAGACCTATTTTTTTTACATAGGGGAGAAAAGACTCGGAGGACACCCCTCATCCGAGGAAACCAGAGACCCCCACCTCTGGAAGAAGGGGAAATCCACCCAGAACAAGCAGAGCAGGAGGAGGAAGACGTGGTGGAAATTGGCACCACAACAGGTTAGTCTGAGACCACAGGCTCAGGTAAGAGATGGATGCCGGCATATTTATAATACATGGTGTTTTTTGGTTTCTATCTTTTTAGGTGATCGTGATGTTGTGGATCCAGATCCTTTCACCTCGGAAAGTGCACAAATCCTGATCGGGGAGATCATGGGGTGTAATAGGGACTTGGAAAACATCAAGAAAAACATTAATGATGTTCTTCAAAAAATGAAGAACATCATTGATGTTTTAGGGAGAGTTTAAAACCCCTCAAAATCCCTTTGTTTTTTGTGTGCTACAAATTTTTGACATTTTTTGACAAATTTGAGAAAAGCCAAATTTAGAAGATGCACACAGTGTGTCAACGTGTGCTATCTGCCATCACGGGAGATCAATGGATGCGTTTTGGGGGTGCAACCCCTTCCTCAATAATAAAGTAGCTGTGAGGAAGGGGTTGCACCCCCAAAACACGTCCCTTGATCCCCCGTGATGGCAGGTAGCACATGTTGACATTCGGAAATTTGTGTGCATCTTCAAAATTTGTCTTTTCCTGGGGTGACTTCACCCCATCTGAACGCAATATCAAACACAGTTTGTAAATACTCATGTCTGATATTGCCTTCAAGTTCTACCAAATGTGAACTTTGTAAGTTCAAGATTTGTGTCTTTCTTGTTGGTTTTAAACATGCCTGTTTTATCTTAAATGGACATTTCTACTTTTTCTAATGTGACCCCAAAAATTATTATACAACAAACATGTTGGTTTGTTCTAAAAACCTTTGCTAAATGCACATGTGATTGTGCTGGTATTAAGTTTGTTAATCAAGAATGTGTGGATTATTGTTTCAACACTCCAACACTTTTGTAGTGCTCTAATTGGTGTTTTTCTGTGACAATGGGTGTTATATCCTAAGGGCAAATCCACTTTGCACTACAAGTGCAGTTTCAAGTGCACTTGTAGTGCAAAGTGTCTTTGCCTTTAGTAAATAACACCCACCAGTGCTTTGTAAGGTTACACAATCACACCATTTTCAGGACTCATCACATTTCTGGCAGGGTCAGCTAAAACAAACACAAGCAGTAAATGTCACCAAAGATTTGAGTAGTTATTTGTTTTTTTTATTTGAAAAAGGTTTCAGACATTGTCTGGCATATTGATGGCCCCTCTACCCGCAAAGTATTCAAGGTATCTTAGACGGACATCACGGGCACTCAGGAGGGGCAAGCCAGGACAGCCACTCAAGCACCGTCAGGGTTGTTCCATTTTGAAGTCCAGCCTCAGGCCCATCTGAGCCAGCATAGTTGGCAGAATGTTGCCGTAAAAAGTTGTGTAAAACACAGCACGCCAGGATAATATGATTCAGTTTGTACTCCGCCATGTGTATGGGTGTAAGAAATAGGCGGAACCGGCTGGCCATGATTCCAAACGTGTTCTCCACCACTCTTCTGGCTCTGGCCAGCTGGTAATTAAAAACCCTCTGGTCTGGGGTGAGGGTCACCATCGGGAATGGCCGCATAAGATGGTCCCCCAGTGCAAACGCCTTATCCGCAACGAAGAAAAATGGGAGTCCTTCCACATTGTCTTCTGGAGGTGGCAAGTCCAAGCTACCATTCTGGAGACACCTGTAGAACTCCGTCTGGGCGATGACTCCACCATCGGACATCCGGCTATTCTTCCCCACGTCCACATACAGGAACTCATATATAGCCGACACCACCGCCAACATCACAATACTATTGAACTCCTTATAATTATAATAGTACGACCCCGAGTTGGGTGGTGGGAGGATGTGGACGTGTTTCCCATCAATTGCCCCTCCACAGTTAGGAAAGTCCCACCGCTGGGCAAAGTGGGAGGCCACAGTCTGCCATCCCTGTGGCGTGGAAGGAAACTGTGGAGTCAAACCAAAAAAAAAACAATTATTCATTTTGCACATAAACAGAGAAAGCAGATTAGACACAAACATTCTTAGCCAACATCAAGATAACATTTATTTGAGGGAGTTTTTAAAGACCAAAGTATAAGGTACACCTATCAGATTCCCTCCCCCTCTCATGGGCCATTTCTAACATTATAGGGGGGGGGGGGGTGAGCTCTTGGACAGGTAACCCTCTCCACTTCATTGAGAAATGAATGCCTAAATAATGGGTATTGCTTTGAACAGCCCCTCCTTAGTTACACTATTGGCAGCCCACTGGACAGGTAAGAAGTGTCATAATACAAAGATATAAATACACACTGTACACATTTTAGCACATTTGGACATTCTGCTATTACCTATCAAGATAATAATAGGATACAAAAACTTTAAACAATACCATTTGAAAGTATACAGGCAAGCCCTTGCACTACATGCTTTGGGGAATTCATCCATAAATCTGACCACAAAAGAGATGGGTATAGTGTTTATGGGTTTGCCAAAGTCAGCAGATAGATGATTGAGGATAGACAGAGAATTGGTATCAGCTGACTTAGCAGTTGGGAGGAGGGAGGGTTAAAAATGATTTGGGGACCCCCCAAAAAAAAGCCTCTGGCACTCTGCCTGAATTTAAAGCACAAATCACATTTATAAACATTTTAGGGGGTATTTAGGGTAAAGCACTACTATGGAGCTGATAAAATACATTGTTAAGTGAATACATGAGGTGAATATAAGGCCAGGAGACCATGCTGGGGAGGTAAGCGAAGGCAAATATGTATGAAGGACAAAAAAAATAATTACCTAAAAATCCAGCATGCATGAGGACAAAGGGGACATTCACAGCATATTACAATCATGGTAATTAGGGAATGTGGAAAGAAATACAATATATTATCAAACATTATATACAATAAACTGTGATGTTAAAGGATAAAAATCTTACCTTAATATACTCCTTCTGCAGGACCTGGATGATGGCAGAACAGGTCTCTGGGATAATGATCCCCAGAGCCTGGGGGGAGATGCCTGTTGAGAACTTCAAGTCCTGCAGGCTTCTCCCCGTCGCCAAGTACCGCAGGGTGGCGACGAGCCTCTGCTCCGGAGTGATGGCTTGCCTCATGCAGGTATCCTGCCTGCTGATATAGGGGGTCAGCAAAGCCAACAAATGGTGAAATACGGGGTCCGTCATCTGGAGAAAGTTCCTGAAATCATCAGGATTATTCTCACGGATCTCACAGAGCAAAGGCATGTGACAGAACTGGTCACGCTGGAGCAACCATTTCTTGGTCCATGAACTCCTCACCACCCTGTTCATGGACTGGACTTGTGTCAAGGTAAGGACCCCAACACCAAGCCTCCGCACAGCACGAACTCTACGAGGAGTACGTATACGCAACATGGCTAGAAAACGGTCGGCTGCTCAGAACGAAGTAACAGAAAGCACTGAAGAACAGCAAGGCCTGTGAAGAGCGACCTGAAAAACAGTAATGAACGAACAAGAACACAATGACAGAGTCACGCGTAGCTTGCTGCACGCACTGAAGAGCAGATACAAACCCACAAGCACAAACTGAACAGCAGAAAACGATCTGAAAACCACGAGTCTGAAAAAGCGCGAATCATCTCTCACCAAACTTTTACTAACACGAGATTAGTAAAAGGAGCCAAAGGGCTTGGTTCTGAACTGGCCTTTTCTAGTCTCATCGTACGTGGTGTACATCACCGCGTTCTTGGCGAACGGAAATTCCAACAACTTTGTGCGACCGTGTGTACGCAAAACAAGTTTGAGCCAACATCTGTCGGAAAAAATCCATGGATTTTGTTGTCGGAATGTCCGATCAATGTCCGATCGTGTGTACGGGGAATTTTAGTAGAATCTCTGACACACGTTTTCAATCAACTATTGACACACGTTTTAAACCCAAATCTCACCACTTCCCAGATCTACTAACCTGCCCTAATGTTTGGGCATTTTTGCAGCTTACCATTATACCTCACCTCAAGTCCTGACAGTGATCTACCCCCTACATGAATTTGACTTCAGAACAAATTGAGGCCCTTAAATCACTTTGTTCTCGTAGGGATATTGTAATCAAGCCCTCTGATAAGGGTGGGAACATTGTCATTATGTCCCACCCTCAATATCAGAGGATGTGCTTGAATATTCTTAAAAACAAGGACCGGTATCATCTCATCAGTAGTGACGGTGATCGGATTTCTTTATATGCTGAAGAACTACGATCACTATGTACTGATGCCTACGTTAAGGGTTTAATTGATTTAAAAACCTTTGAATACCTTAACCCTAAGCACACACGTCTAGCAAACTTTTATGTATTTCCTAAAGTGCACAAGGACCTTTCCAGTCCAGTTTCCATTATCTCCGGTAAGGAATCTGTTACGGAAAAAGCTAGCAGATATGTTGACTCTGTGTTAATGCCACATGTAACCTGTTTACCGTCCCACATTAGGGACACCTCTGATCTCCTGCAACATATAGAGGGGACCCATGTTCCCCCGGGTGCTCTGCTCGTGGCTGTGGATATAGAGGCTTTGTACGCTAGTGTCCCGCATGAGCAGGGCATACGGGTGAATGGGTTCTTTCTTATGGAGCAGGACAAGACTACCTGGCCACATAGCCGGTTTGTCAGGAATCTGCTCATATTTATTTTGACTCACAATCATTTTACCTTCATGGATCAGATGTACTTGTTGTGCTCCGTCCTACGCTAATCTATGCTTGGGAGGCTGGGAAAGATGGATTTTTGCGGATGAGCAGTTTTAGCGTTGGCTGAGTAAAGTACTTTATTGGTTTCGTTATACTGATGACCTGCTGATCATCTGGACAGGAACCAGGGACGAATTACTTCTGTTTCTGGATATCCTGAATACCGACGACTGTAACTTGAAATTTACTCACAGTTTTAGCCCTAGTCAAATTGCCTTTCTGGATCTTACTATCATGATCAATGATAAGGGGGAACTGGCGACTGATTTGTATTGGAAACCAGGTTCTAATAACACAATTTTACATGCTTCAAGCTCACATCCAGCCCCGCTCATTCGTAGCTTACCTTACGTTCAATATCTGCGCTTGCGGAAATTGTTCAACAGATGAAATTTTTTTCAATCAGGCAGATCTTTTAAAAAGTAGACTCCTGGTCACAGGGTACTCTAGATCACTCCTTAAGAAGGCCTTTAAAAAGGCCAGATTGAGGTCTAGGGCTGATCTCCTGTATAAATCCTCTGCCACTACCCCTGTTCATACGGTGAAATTTGTCACCTGCTTCTCTGCCCAATTTATGTCTCGCCATTGGTACCTACTGGCTGAAGACCCAACCCTGTCTATGTATGTATGGCTAACCCCTGAATTGGTTTTCAAACGAGCTATCTCCTTACGAGACACTCTAACCTCTAGCCATTATGTGCAGACTTCGGACCTTCCTCCCAGATCTATGCGGGGAACCTATCGTTTTGGGAGATGTAGCCGCTGCCCTGGGTCAGAGAGGGCAGGGGCATCCATTTACCTAATGGAAAATGGCATCAGTCCTGATGCCATGCCGATTGTTCCACCAGAGGTGTTATCTATTTAATGACTTGCAAGTGTCGTGCTTTTTACATTGGCAAGACATTTCATGAGTTTGGCCTGAGGATCAGAGATCATGCTCCGGAAAAATGACAACCTTGCTAGACACATAGGCCTATACTATAGGTTTGACAATAGATCGGTCTTGTTTTTTGCACTCGAGGTCGTCCTCCCAGTCCCAGAGGAGGTGATTGGAACAATATGATCCTGAGGGTGGAAACCTTGTGGACAGAGAGACTGTCAGCTACCCAGTATCCTGGTATTAATGAGATGAACTCATACAAACCTTTCCTATAAGATATGGATTCATCTCTATTAGCTGCTGTATGGGGTTATAATATCTTTTCTGTTTCCTTTTCAGAGAGTCTCAGTTATTACTTCTGAGCATTTTAGCTCTCTTTTCGTCTTTTGCTGAAACCAGCAGTTACCATTGGTGCCTCCCCGCCTTGCGTTTGGTATGCCTGACCTGTTCTGTGACTAGATTTTGGCTATATGGTTCATAATTCATATAACAAGTTCTATTGGCACTAGTGCAGAATTATCTATGTATATTTAAATTCTTTCATTGTATGTATTCACATTATTAACTTTTTGTTTCTGTTTTCGATTATTCAAGTTTTTCCCCTTGCAATCTGTTTCTATGTTTGGAGCTGTGGTTACTGTCATATCGGCCCTCGCCACTGGGCAAGTGTGTGATTTTCTGTCCCCTAGCTTTCCCTACCCACCTACCTGCTGGTCGTGTGGGATCTGGATGCCTCTGGGACAGGTGGACGGCATTCCTATTTGTTGGTTCTATTTGCTGTTTTTGCGGTACTGCGCATGCGCCTCGCAAATCATATCCAATGACGTCACTGCCCGGCGCGACAGCGCCGAGCTGTGAGGTCTTTTGGATAGGAGCTAGGCCTTTATAATGGGAGCGATCTCCCATTATGGGGCTGGTTGCAGGCACAGACAGCGGCGTTTTCTCCCTCTGGAGGCTCTTTTTGAGGTAGGAATCCCCTTGAGGCATTTGTGATCGGTTAAGTGCAGCGATGGCCCCGCCATCCTTTGATATACCAGTCTTTATTATTTCACTGGTAAATATCTATCTATTAGTTCATCTTTTAGGACACTGTGGCTATGGATTAGTCCACAATATCTCCAATTACTTTGCCACGCCGTTCTCACCCATTGGCCCTAATGATGAACTACCCTGTATATTGTAACCATCATTACAGGGTAAGTCAGTTTACATTTGGTGCCTTTTCGCTGTTATTTGTCATTTCCGAATTTCAGCGGTATTTATGTGACACTTAGGGGTTGATTTACTAAAGGCAAAAAGACTGTGCACTTTGCAAAGTGCAGTTGCCCTCTGCAAGCGCAGTTGTTCTAGAGCTTAGTAAATGAGGTAAGGCTTCACGTTGCAAAGAATACCCAATCACATGCAAGGAAATGAAAAAAAAATGAATGTTTGCTTGAACATGATTGGATGATGGATGTCAGCAGAGCTTCTGCTCATTTACTAAGCTCTGGAGCAAGTGCACTGGCAGAGTGCAACTGCACTTTGCAAAGTGCACAGTCCTTTTGCCTTTAGTAAATCAACCCCTTAGCTTCTTGAATATTAGATGTTGTATTTCTATATGCATCTATATATTTTTTCTTAGTTTCCTTGACATTACCAAGTTGCTGAGTGCCAGCTCAGTGAAATTCGTCCATCTAAAGCCTCAACAACATTTAATTATCTATTAAACATCCGACAGGTATGTACTGTTTGTGACAGGGATATATGTATATTTTTACTTTATTTGAGTATGATCAATTTTGGCATACCCAGTATATGGATTGCAGGTATACCATACCAGTAATCTTTTTTGCTACTTTACTTATGTACCATTCTTTTTCCTTATCTATCCTTGACAGTTCACTGTCCAATTTGTATATCCTGACCTGGCTCCCACACTCGCCGGGGAAGCTGCCCTTAGGGGCTTGTAGACGCCCTGGTGGTTTGGTCTGGTTCAGTCCTGGTAAGCTCCTTGTTTTCATTCTACATGGGAATATTTATGCTTGGGGAACTACATCTTATTTCATAGTACCCTATTTGATCGCTGGATTTTGAACTGGTCCATCTCTATGGCAGATTTGAGCCGGCCCTTGTTTCCATGTTTTAATCCATGCTATCTTTATCATTCATATGTGTGTTGTTTGTCCTTGAAGTTTGATTATATACTGTCTATTCTTTGTAGCGATATCAACATACATTATCTTCTGAAGCATACTCCTGAAGAAGCAGTCACACCGCGAAACATATCAAGGCTGAACTGACATGGGACTAGAACCATGGTCCTTTTGGTGGATGGATACAGGTCCAACTGTCTAGTTCCTCTTCAGAGATTTAATACTGTGTATTGTTTATTCTTTCCTCATAGGACCTTTTAAAATGATGTTGTTGTCTTAATAAATTTATACTTTTTAAAAACATATGTTCATGTGAGTCTTTGCCATACCATGAGAGTCCATAGTTGCCTCAAAACTTCTGCCACAATTTTCTATAAGCAAAGTAAAAAATAACATACATGATGCAATCTTTTAACAGCATTAAACGAGCGGTATTCATTTACCTGACTGCTATCATTACACAGTTTTTTTACCTGTTAATCCTGCCAGTAGATCCATTATTTTTATAGGTGAATGGGCATACTTTATATTGAAAACCTCCCTCTCTATGACCCCCTCCTCCTCCTCCTCCTTCCTTCACTATGGTGTTCTATCTTTCAGAAAGCACTATTAGCTTTAGGGCATGTTCACATGTGAGGCCTTGGGTTGGGGGCATTAAAACTATGTGGTTGAACTGCACTGTTACCACTCCCAACTGATACCCCCTTTAGCTGCAGAGGCAGCCACTGAGGGTGTACATATGCTACAGCAGTGATACTTTGCTTTGCAGCAAGAATTATATACCCTGTCACTTTTAGAAGGTGTACTGCCCACTGAACGCAACCCATTCAAGTGAATAGGACTGTTCTGCAAAATTGTGCAATGCATGCAAGTGTGGAGCAGTAGTGTGCTGGATGGGCTGGATAACTTCCAGATGTCAGTGAATCAGCTTCCACTAGAATCCTTAGCATGGTGGCAGCGTGCCATAGACGGAGCTAATACTGTGCAGACACCCCTGGAAGTCAGCTTTGTTCTTCCCTTTGTGCTGAAACTCAACTGCTTCTTACTAATTGTGTGCATGGAGCTCATACTCTCCGCCCCTTCTCCCTCCCTTTCCTCCTCCCCATCTCCCCACCCCTCCTCAATCTCCCCTCCCCTCCCTCCCCCTCTCTCGCTCCCCTCCCTCTCCACTCTCTCCTCCTCCTCCCCTCCTTACACACACACATCCACGTTCCTGCTCTGTCACGAGCGATCGTGTGTGCCCGGCGGACATTGCGGCCGCCGGGCACGCGCATAGGCTCCTTGGTGACGCAGCACGTGCCTCTAGCGTTGCACGCGCATCCCCTATTCCTGTGGGAAGCCAAGGACATCACCCGACCAGAGGGACAGAGTGTTCTTGCTGACGTTGTATGACAATGGCCTGGTATGGGAGTGATTAAGGAATACCGATTTGTTTTAATTTGTGCCTTTTCTATCTGCCTTGAGTTCAGCTTAAATAGTAAAGGTAGGGTACTGTTTTTCTGAACACATTTCTACATTTAGAACTAAAATGTAATATTTCTAAAAATAGTATCTTAGTTTTAGTCAGGAAAGTAGTAAATAATTCTAGGCAGCACATGCAGGTCTAGGAATCTTTTCATGTTTTATTCCTAACCTTAACTGCTTTTCTGAAAAAAAAATCCTGTTTACAGAGTTTTAGCATTAAAGCTTAGGGGAAATCAATGATCAGAGAGGTGACTCAGCCCCCCTCCCTTCATGCTCTGTTCATTTGGGACTGTACAGAGTTTCAATCAGAGAGCGAGTGTCTGAAGGCTTCTATTGAGCTCTCTATAATACATTGCCAAATCAGCTTCACAGATGCCTTGTGAGAAAAAAAAATAATTAAAATAATACTTCAATTAAAGTGTTACTAAACCCACAGCAGTAAAATCTGTATATGCAGTAAAGCATGCTTGTTATACCCACGGTGGAACCTAAGGGGTTAATCCTCTGCATTGTGTAGAAAAGGCTGCACGTGCTTAGTTTGGTGTGTATTGTTAGAGAGTTTTTTTTTCCCTGGGAGAGTGCATGTGATCAGCACAGGGCCAATCAACACTGTCCAGACAGAGGGTCAGGGGTCCTGCAGCCTCATAGGACAGTCATAGGAGAAAGAAAACTCCTCGTACAAGCTTTAATCAGACACTGATAGAAGTCACAAGACTGCTATACACTGCTGAGGAAAAAGGGTATTTAGCAGTTTATATTAACTAAAACTATTGCATTTCCATGTTGTGTGCTGTAGGAGACCAGATATAGTGAATCCAGGGTCCTGGGTTTAGTAACACTTTAAGTTATACTGTTATACTGTATAACATGTTTAAAAATGCACAAGTTTGGGACCTTATAATATATCTTTATGCACATGACTCTGCAAAAGGAAAACCACACAATTCTTTAACAGATGTTCATTGTTGCCATACAGAACTCATCTTATTTCCAGATGTCAGATTTGTGGAAAGGACATAGCGATCTTTGACATTGAAACTACATAAGGAACTTATGAAATTTGTTGCCAGCAACGCAAAGGTCAATGTAATGACAGCTGACTGTGGAGCAAAGAGTCTTGTACAAAATATTCAAAATAATGTAAACTTTATAATTGTAATGTAAATAAAGTATTAGCTGAAAGGTAGAAGGTTAAGTAATGCAATACATAAACCATGTATCATAACATACATTTGTCTTTTGTTTAAATTGCAACAGTGCAAACTAGTTTAGTAATAATGCCATGCCAAAAATAATAAATATAAGGTAATCTTTCAATACATTGCAGAAGGATATAATAATTCACTGGTTTCCATAGAACTATAGACAAAACTTTTTTTTTTTTTTCATTTTGCATAGAGTAAGGAAGGATCATAACTCCTATCAGTTTATTTTCTGCCATCTGTGTCCCATTGGGGAGATTGACCTTCACTTCCTGACCCATAACCAAACAGGAAGTGAGAGGAAATCCCTGCAAATTAAGGGAATCCCTTGGAGGCCCCAGGGTCACAGGGACTAGTGTGCCCATTGGAAGATTTTCCCTTTATTACTTTTCTGGGGACAATCCAAAATTTGGAATTTTCTTTTACTTTCACTTTCCTTGATAATGGTAAACAGGGCAAATAGAGAGGGTGAATCTCCCTAATGAGGGCAAAGGCAGCAATAAAAACCCGACAGGTGTTCTAATCCATCTCCACTCTGTCCAAAATTTAAAAAAACTTTTGCCTTTAGTTGTACTTTAAATTTCTATAATATGACCGGGCCCCATGTTATGGCATCGCTCATCCTTCTTCTTTTATGGAGCCTAACAAACACAAATCAAGTCAATTCATTTGCAATTCTAGGAAACAAATGGACACATTATACACTAGAAGAACCATTACATTTCTGTCTTTGTTAATTGTGTAAACATAATGCATTTGAAAAAAACTGTATTTGTTAATTGAATGACAATTACCTTTAAACAGTCTACATCTTAAAAAAAATATTCTGCTTAACTGCTTGCCGACCAGCGCACGCCGATGTACATCGGCACAATGGCACTGGCAGGCAAAAGAGTGCACAGGTACATCCATTTTACGAAGTGGTGTCTCGAGCGCGTGTGCGCTGGCTGCGGTCTCCGTGACCATGACCGCGGGTCCCGCAGACTTGATGTCCGCCGGGTGCCCGGGATCGTGTCATGGAGAGGAAGAACGGGAAGAGATGCTTATGTAAACAAAGCATTCCCCGTTCTGCCTAGTGACAGGACAGTGATCTACTGCTCTCTGTGATCGAGAGCAGTGGTCACTGTCCTGTGTGTTCAAGCCCAGCCCCCTCACAGTTAGAATCACTCCCTAGGACACACTTAACCCCTTCACTGCCCCCTAGTGGTTAACTCCTTCACTGTCAGTGTCATTTACACAGTAATCAATGCATTTTTAATCGCACTGATCGCTGTATAAATGACAATGGTCCAATGTTCGCCATAATGACGCAGTCTCAATAAAAATCGCAGATCGCCACCATTACTAATAAAAAAAAAATAAAAATAAAAATGCCATAAAACTATCCCCTATTTTGTAGATGCTATACATTTTACGCAAACCAATCAATATACGCTTATTGCGATTTTTTTTTAACCAAAAATATGTAGAAGAATACATATCGGCCTAAACTGAGGAAAAAAATAGTTTTTTTTTTATATATTTTTGGGGGCTATTTATTAGAGCAAAAAGTAAAAAATACTACGTTTTTTTTCAAAATTGTCGCTCTTTTTTTTTTATAGCACAAAAAATAAAAACTGCAGAGGCGATCAAATACCACCTAAAGAAAGCTCTATTTGTTGCAAAAAAAGGACATCAATTTTGTTTGGGTACAGCGTCGCACGACCGCGCTATTGTCAGTTAAAACGACGCAGTGCCGAATCGCAAATAACGCTCTGGTCTTTGGGCAGCCAAATGGTCCGGGGCTGAAGTGGTTAATACTGTCCCTCACATGAATACAAGTAATCAATCTTTGCGCTGTATTTATCTTCCTGGTGCATGCATTTTAAATTAAGCGATTGGTTTACCTGCAGTCAAGGCATGGTAATTGTTACATTCATTGCTTTCTAAATATCCCCCCAAGTCAATTTTTGCTGGAAACTTATTACTCTACTAGAATGTTTTTGGGGTTGTGGGAACACATCGTAGCATCTGCAGAAAAATCTATGCACACTCAAAGAGAGCATGCAAACACTGTACATTCCTCTGTGGGAAATAAACTGAAACCTGGCACTGGTCGACAGAGAGAAAGGAATAATACATTGGCTTACTAAAAAGCATAGAATAAATAAAAGAATGTCTATGAAACAAACTAAACTCGTATGATACGTTATACTAACATTGTAAGAAAAACCCTTTATGGTCTTAAAATCACAGAAAGGCAAAGTATAATGGGGCTTGGACAGTTTCATTTTAAACATGTAATTTTGGGAAGTTTATACATTTACTTTTATATCATTTTTAAGTGATTTATTTACACATTCAGCACCGCGCATTAGATGCTGGAGTAATATTAGCAAATCAAAAATGACTTCATAGCCTTAAAGTGTTACTCAACCCAGTAACATGAAAATAGTTCACCCCCCTACAGTGCCCACAGCTTATAAATATTCTTTTTACATTAAAATATTGCCACTATATACCTTTTTGGCTCATCTGTATACCACGGTTGCATGATAAACGGCACAGTTTCTCCAGTGCTAAAAGTTCAGGTAGGAGGAGATTTCCACTTCAGCCTGAATACATGCCTACATGTGTGATGCCAATAACATGTGACCTGGCTAGCTCTGAGAACAAGTAATTATTCTCTCCAGCATAAAAGACACGACTGAGCATGCCTGTGTTAGCTGGCTTTCCCCAGATAGACAGTACAGGAGGGAAGGATCTGTGCATACAGGATAAAACAGCCTTTTTATACAATGCAGAGGATTAACCCCTTAAGTTCCACAGTGAGTATAACTAGCATACTATGCTGCATATACAGACAGATTTTATTGTTGTGGGTTTAGTAACATTTTATTTACTGACAGGGGAGGTCGATTACACACCTCCCAACATTAGAAGCTTAGAAAGAGGAACAACCTGGAAGAGAGAATACATGTGGCATGTGGAGCATGCCATTGAAACAGTGTGACTAAATTGTGCTTTTATTAGGCATGACCTAAAGCAGGGGTAGGCAATCTTAAAGTGGTGGAGGTCTACCTGAACAACATGGGAGAAGTCAAAGATCACCGGGCACAGTGTCGCCTCCTCACACCTGATTTAAACCTCTAATTGCCGTACTAACGTGTGCATTGCACAGCAATCATGGGTTTAAATCAGGTGGTGAGAAGGCAATATATCTCCTCCTCACCACTTATCAACACACACTTGGATCCCTTTTCAGAGGAGCAGCACTTGAATGAGCCCTTAGTTGCATTCAGCAGCGACACCTTAGGGAACGTTCACATGTAAAGTTGCAGGAAAGCAGCAGGTACACTGCACTGCACCCACGGTGTGGATAAACTGCATAACATCAGTGTGAAAGCAGCCCTATACTATTATGCCCAGTGTATTGTTTCACACTGACCTGAAGATCTTTTTTATGCTGCTGACACCACTCTGGAGACCGCTACCTGGCATAAGAGGGGGAGTGCAGTTGGTATCACTCCGCATGGGACAGGAGCCAACACTACAGAGGAGGCATCAGCTTATGCGGCTCTTGCTCCCTTCTACAGCTCCAACTTTACAAGTAGTCCTTCTGCATTGCACTCTGGTGCTTTGGAATGGCAGGTCAGCTCCTGAGGTGGCAGATACCACCAGGCTCCCGGTGGGTATGCTTTGCACACCCCGGAATTGGCAGTGATACCACTCACAGCAGAAGGCCTCCCCCACTGCAGTAAAGGGGAAAGGTAAAGGCAAGATGGCGCCCGAACCTCCGGAGTCAGATGATTCCATGAGGCTCTCAGAGGACAGCCTGCACCAGTTCCCTTCTGACCTGGTAAGCCCCATGGATATAGACTCTGATGCTCTGCTCCATAAATTTCGCTCCATAGTGCGCTACAAAATTTACCACAGCCTCCTGCAAGCTCTCTCCTGATCTAGTTAAGGGTCTTAAAGAGCTAGGCCACTAATCAACTGGAGCAACGCATGGACTTAGCAACAACAGTATTGGCGGGGCATGAGGAGTAGGTTGATAAATGTAGTGCTGAACTAGAGAGTCTGCAGGATAAGTTAGAGGATACAGAGAACAGGGCCCACAGAGATAACCTCCGCAACCACGGAATCCCTGAGGCCATTACTGACCTGCAAGGAACTGCCACTGCTTTTTTTCAGGAACTTGCACCTGAAATTCCCAATGAACATTTGGAATTTGAACGTATACACAGGCCCCTGGCCTCTAAACCAACTGAGGGCCCTCCCAGGGATGTCATTATTAAGTTCCATTACTACCGCACCAAGGAGAGACTCCTGCAAGCCTTAACTCCAAATCCTGCAAATCCTGCAAACCCAGGGGATCTGGTACAGATGGGAGTTCCGCTTTAAGCTTTCGTTCTCTCATCAAGGCCTCCAGTTTCATGATTCCTGACCTGACCTGACCTACGGTGACACTTTCAGGAACTGCAGTTTGACCTCCCCCTCTCTCAAAAAGAGGCGCCATCCTCGTCTGCTCGTCCAAGATCTTTTCAGCCTTCTTGCAGACCTTCCCAGATGTCTCAACAAGGCTCTCAAGCTCTTCACTCTCTCCAAGCACAACGCTTTCAGGATATGCCCAAAGGCTGATGGAGTTGACATAGTTTGCCTGGGATGATCCGGATTTCCTTGATGACCCTCCCACCCTGAGTCTGCTACTCCAAACAGACCGATGGCTCTCACCGTCCATTGTGAACTCTAAACCACATTGTGTTACTGCTCTTATTCACCTTGGGCCCAGATGACCTAGGCACCTCAGTTTTGTGCTACTGTCACTCACTGGGTCTGGTTGCCATCCACCCTCCCCTCCCTATTTTATGTTACTTTATCCCCTGAAGGTCTTTCACCACGGGCTGCCTCAACTGAGAGGTGGCAACACTGGGTTATAGAAAATTGGAACTTATATTAGGCATCCTGAGTATTTTGCCATCTGCCTTTTTTTTTGTGTGTGTGTGTATGCTTCCTAAATGTTACTGTCGGTGAGAGGGTCCCTCCTATGATGAGCTAGATATCCCCATTTGGTTTTTGGGGATTCCTTGCTCGTTGTGGGTTACAGGTTGCGACCCTTTACATTTATGTTGAGGTCCGGCAGACCCGGGCTTTTGCTAAGCTATTGCTTAAAAAAAATAATAATACTAATAATAATTTAAAAAAAAGACAGTTACCACAGCCTGGCTTTCAAGAGGAGTGGGTAATGCCACTGTGCCTTACTGTTGCCTCCAAGCTCGCTTGAAATCCTGCAAGAAGGTACTCCAGCCCATTGCAGGGGTGCATTTTTGGAGAATTTTCAGTTCCAGCTATTCCAAGAGGCAGTGGGGAAAAACAGTGATTTCACCTGTGCCTCCTGAAGTGCTTGAAACCAAGGCCGAGGCTATATTTGTAAGCCACCTTTGTGGTTTGACTTTGTGTGTGTGTGTGTGTGTGTGTGTGTGTGTGTGATTTAACTTAAAAAAAACCTAATAAGAAACTACTGCAATAACAACAAGCAACAATTGGGAAATACGAGGTTGTATGACAGCAGCATTAAGCTGCAACAAAAAATGAAAAATAAGTAAAAACCCTCCACTCCCAAATTTTCCAAGATACCCAGCATTTTACTACCAACAGGACATATAGTTCACTATCACAGCAAAAGCACATTGGTAAAATGACTGCTGTGACCTCACGCTTTTTTAGTGAGGGGACTGGCTAATCTAAGAACCTCTTAGGTCCCTTTCACACTACCGCACAATACTTCAAAGTCACACGATTTTGCCGCAATTTTTGCTGCAATTTCAGGGATTGCCTGTGTAACTCACATCAAAGTCGGACCAAAGTAGTGCAGGGACTACTTTGAAGTTGGCACGACTTGAAGTCATACTAATATGGATGGTTGTCATTGGAAATCATGCGGAACAACTTGTCGTGACTGCAGTCGTAGGACAAGTCGTAAAAGTGTGAAAGGGGCATTACTGGCCCTTCTAAACTAGCTGACCTAAATTCCAAGGCCAGGCAGTGCATAATGGTTACAAATAACTCAGTCTACTACTTTTCTACGTTAGTTTGCCGGGTCTGTGAACTTCAGACATGCAGGATTTGATACAAAGTAGTAGTTACAAACCCATTCCTAGTTTGCTGTGTGGCCATAAAATGAGAAGAGACTGGTTGATACTCTCAGGTCCAATGGATCAAAATCCTCAAGGGATGTTTCCAGCACCTTATTAAATGCAAGTCACAATGAACTCAGGCTCTGCAGAATAGAAAGGAAGCCCATTTCCAGTGCTAGATCGGTGTACCTAATAAGGTGTCCACCAAGTGTAAAATTATTATTTTACAAAACAAAAAATAAAAAAAAAATAACACAGGATTTATCCATAATAGCTTGCAAAGCATACCCAGCTCTCAAATTACTAAGTTAAACATTGTCTGAATGTTTGGAAGCATTTAAGGGCCTAAACATAATAACAATTAAAAAAAAAAATACTCAAAAAACAAACAAAAAAAATTCCCTAATGCCCCGTACACACGGTCGGATTTTCCGATGGAAAATGTCCGATCGGAGCGTGTTGTCGGAAATTCCGACCGTGTGTAGGCTCCATCGGACATTTTCCATCGGATTTTCCGACACACAAAGTTGGAGAGCAGGAGATAAAATTTTCCGACAACAAAATCCGTTGTCGGAAATTCCGATCGTGTGTACACAAATCCGACGGACAAAGTGCCACGCATGCTCAGAATAAATAAAGAGATGAAAGCTATTGGCCACTGCCCCGTTTATAGTCCCGACGTACGTGTTTTACGTCACCGCGTTTAGAACGATCGGATTTTCCGACAACTTTGTTTGACCGTGTGTATGCAAGACAAGTTTGAGCCAACATCCGTCGGAAAAAATCCTAGGATTTTGTTGTCGGAATGTCCGAACAAAGTCCGACCGTGTGTACGGGGCATTAGACTTTTGAAAGCATAGTTTAGTTACTTCAATACAGGGCACTTACACCCCCTTCCTGCCCAAGCCAATTTTCAGCTATCAGTGCTGTAGCTGTTTAAATGACAATTGCGCGTTCATGCTACACTGTACCCAAACAGAATTTTTATAATTTTGTTCCCACAAATAGAGCTTTCTTTTGGTGGTATTTGATCACCTCTGAGTTTTTTATTTTTTGCTAAACAAATAAAAGAAGACCTAAAATTTTGAAAAAAAAGGTTTTCTTTTGTTTCTGTTATAAAATTTTGTAAATAAGTAAGTTTTCTCCTTCACCGATGGGCACTGATAAGGCAGCACTGATGAGGTGGCACCAATGAGGTGGCACTGATGGGCACTGTCGGGCACTGGCGATGGGCACTGATTGGTGGCACTGATATGCAGCACTGATGGGCATTGATAGGCAGCACTGATGGGCACTCATGGGTGGCACTGGTGGGCACTGATAGGCGACACTGCTGGGCACTGAAAGGCTGCACTGATGGGTACTTATGGGTGGCACTGATAGGCGGCACTGCTGGGCACTGATATGCGGCAATGATAGATGGCATTGAGAGGCATCACTGATGGCACTGGCACTGGCAGGCATTGGGGATGGGCACTAATTGACAGCTGCCTGGGCACTGATTGGCATTTCTCTGGTGGTCTAGGGTGGCATACCTGGTGGTCCAGTGTGGTGGCATCCCTGGTGGTCCTGGGTGGGCATCCTGGTGGTCCTGGGTGGGCATCTGTGGGGGGCTATGCTGATAAACAGCCAGCACAGACCCCCCCTGCCAGGAGAGCAGCCGATTGGCTCTCCTCTACGCGTGTCTGTCAGATGCGAGTGAGGAAAAGCCGATCATCATGATCTGCTGTGATTGGACACGGCTGATAACGTGGTAAAGAGCCTCTGTCAGAAGCTCTTTACTGAGATCAGTGTAGCGGTGTGTCATACTGACACACCGCACCACCAATCGCCGCAATGCGTGCCCCCATGACGTGCCCCCATGACGCCCACCCAGCAGTCATTTGACGGTGGGCGGGTGGCAAGCGGTTAAGAAAATCAACAGAAAAAGTTGGTGCAAGCAATCAATATATTTTTAAATGTGAGACATTGATTTTGCAGAATGGTCTTTTTGTCTATTAACCTTGACAGAAAGAATGTAAAAGGGGGGGAGGCCGGTTTCAAGGGAAAGGTGGTGGCAGTTTCTAGCTCCCCGAAGTAGCAGAAGTGATAGGGGGGTTCTGATAGGCCCGCAAAGTCAGCTGATCCCCAAGAACATTCTGGAATCCAGGGGGGTCATTCAGGATTGGTCAGTAAAGGATGCAAGACCCCCCGGAAGGTTCTGGAATTATTGGGGAGCCCTGTAAAAAGGCACAGGCTTTTGCCAGTCACCAGAAGTGATTAACAGGACAGCAGCTACAGGCAAAAGGGCTATAATACATTTGTCCTCATTAACCCATCTGGCGACATGAAGACTTTATACCGCCAGCTGCTGGAACGGGCAGGAGCCAAAGATGAAAACTGGCTGAGGAAGTGCCTATCCTTACCTTCAGGAGCAGAGGTGAGAGGAATGGATGAAAAGCCCACCGGAAGAGATGAAGATCCCAGGGAGCAGCAAGAACAGTGGCACCAAGAGGAGGAAGTTTATCAGGAAGAGGAAGGAGAACCCACGGCTTTGGATCTGGATCTGGGACAGCCGTGTGACGGCAGTGGGAGAGGCAGAGCCCAGTACTTGGGTCACGGGAAGAGGAGGGGCATCCAGCGCCAAAGTTATAGCCGGCCACATCAATTGGAAGAGCTGGGTCTTCCCATTTGGGAAGGCAGCGTTTGGCAAGTATCAAAGAAGCGGATAGGGGCCATGGCGGTGGGCAGACCCAGAAAAAGACAGTGGCTTCACGAGAGCTGCCTGGGCAACCCAGGAGGCAAGAAGATACTGGAACATCTCCGCCAGAGTCATCCAGGGTGGGCGTTTCAGCAAGCACCTCGGGGCACACAGCAGCATTGCTCAGACCAGCAAGTCTACCGATTCCAGTTGTCAGTACAGCCCAGCAGCCTGAATTTGCAGGACCTACAGACCCTAGACAGGGTGAGTTTACAAATATACAGCTGCTGTCATCATCTTTAAATAAGTTTATTACTGACATGTCTTTACTTTCCAGTACTGGCTCTAATATAGTTTCAAATGAGGGTGCTTCTATTTGGGCAGCTCCTTCAGCAGATAATGTATTGAATTCTACAGCTTCTTTTTCAGTTAATTCTGGTGCAGTGCCTATTGTTACTCCAACCTCGACTGGCTCAGGTAACTCTAGTGGCTCTTCGACAGCTGCCAGGCATCCCAGCAACATGTGGTAGGGAAGTTATGCCTTGTGTCATGTCTCCATTAGGTTTTCATTTATCTTCTACTGTTGGAGGTGGCTCAATCTTTTCCCAAAGATTTTACTTACAAATCGGACAAAAAATTTGATAAAATGGAAAAAGAGAGGAGGAGACCTATTATAAAATCATTTAACAATTGGCTTCAAGCATTTTGCATTTATTCTAGAAAATTATGTGAAAAGTATTCGGATAAAAGCATGGGACTTTTCCAACATATAGATAAAATACTCGAGGCTTACCGTGGTTTTGAAGGATTCGCATGGTTTTCATATGAGGAGTCATTCCGACAAAAATTCATCCCCTTTACCCCCCATTCACCCTTCAATTAAATGGGGGGTAAAGAATGTTGGGCTTTGGCTCAATCTGTTTTTGCCCCCCCAGACAGATTCCTGTTACACAACTTAGCTCTTCTGCTAGTACTTCAACAAATGCTGGTTACAGGAAGGGTGTATACTTTGTGTACAATGAAAACCAATGCAAATGGATGCATTTATATAAATATAGTCATGAATGCGCTTTTTGTGCAGGATCCCATCCTGTGGTAAAATGTTTTACGTAAGCTATCGACATTATCAGTTCAACAAACCAGAGATCTTAATTACAAAAGCCAGAACTCCAGCGATTTTGGGAAACATGCTCCCATGGCTCAAGGATTACCCAGACAGACAGACAGCAACATTACTAATTAATGGTTTTTCATAAGGTTTCCTGCTGCCACAATTTGAAGGTAGTGGCTGTGTTCCTATAGAAAATATCCCTTCGGTTAAGAATTTGTCGTTAATAGTTGAAGAAAAATTAAATAAAGAAATATATTTGGGTAGAATAGCACGTCCATTCTCAAGCCCTCCACTTGATAGTTTACGCATTTCCCCGATTGGTATAATACCAAAGAAAGAGCCTAATGAATATATATTAATTCAACACCTGTCTTATCCTTATGGCAGCTTGCTTAACGACCATATAGATCCATCATTAACATCAGTGTCTTATGCATCCTTCGAGACTGCAATTTCCAAACTTAGAATATTAGGAAGAGCTTTGTTGGCAAAAGCTGATGTACAGTCAGCTTTCAGGCTTCTCCCCATTCACCCTGATTGTTTTAATTAATTGGGCATTTATTTTAATAATAAATATTATGTGGATAAATGCTTACCAATGGGTTGCTCTTTAGCATGCTATGAATTTAGAATTAGGATGCTTGTTTAATTGTTGGCCTCAGCCTGATGTTATCGTTATCCATCTAGGTGGCAATGATATTGGCCAAGTTAAAACATTGGATATGATATTTAGTATTCAACATTCCATTCAACAAATACATCTACTGTCTCTGAATACAGTGGTTCTGTTTTCGGAGATTATACAAAGAATTTGCTGGCTAGACTCATTCCTTTTGAGACCATTCGAAAAATTTGAAAAATAATCACTCGGAATGTTCACAGATTTTTAGTCCCACCGGTAGGGTTCTCTTTTAGACACGTGGAGTTGGAAGGAGGTTTGCCTGGACTCTATCGAGACGATGGGATCCACTTGTCCGACATAGAATTAGATATCTACTAATTTTAAGTATTGCATTGAACAGGCCACGGGCTGGGGGTTAGGTGCCAGGTGGTATGTTAGTCATCTTGCCTGCCTTATGGGGGAAAGAAATAACGTTTGTTAAAAGTAATGAATTATTAGGCCTGAGCCATAGTGACTGGGTCGTGTTTGAAATATTTGGAAATTTGATAGGATATTATTAAAGTATTTATTGCTTATGTTTTATTTGTAATTTGCATAAAAACATTAATAAAGCCACAGCCGTTGTTCATCCAATTCAGTTAAAGTCGGCTAACGCCTACTATCCCATGTAAAGGAAAAAACAGGGGAAAGCCAGTTTCAAGGCCCCCCCTTTTCCTCATGGGATTGAGGCAGTGGCAGTTTCTAGCTCCCTGAAGTAGCAGAAGTGATAGGGAGGTTCTGATAGGCCAGCAAAGTCAGCTGATCCCCAAGAACATTCTGGAATCCAGGGGGGTCATTCAGGATTGGTCAGTAAAGGACGCATGACCCCCTGGAAGGTTCTGGAATTATTGGGGACCCCTATAAAAAGCGATTCTGTACACAGGCTTTTGCCAGTCACCAGAAGGGATAAACAGGACAGCTCCCCCCCCCCCCCTTGTTGCGGCTTATTATTAGATGGGACCCCTTTCTCTTTTACAGAAGAAAGAGAAAGGGGGAGGAGAAATAACATTTGTTAAAAGTAATGAATTATTGGGCCTGAGTCATAGTGGCTGGGTCATGTTTGAAATATTCGGTAATTTGATAGGAGATTATTAAAGTATTTATTACTTATGTTTTATTTGTAATTTGCTTAAAACCATTAATAAAGCCACGGCTGGTATTCATCCAATTCAGTGGTTTGGTTTCCAATTAATTTAAATTAATATACGTAATTAAGGTTTTGTAATATTATAGTTATAGTCGCCTAGCGCTTACTATCCCATAATGATAGGTTTATGTTAATGGGACTTGTATTAGAGCAGCAAAAGTTGATAACACTTGAAAAAGTACTTTAATTTTGTAATGCTTAGACGATAGCATTAATCCTTAACACTGTTGGGAAGCAAATGACTTGATGTGCAGTACTATTATAATAATTCCATTTATTCTTGTATCAGTATATTAACTAAAAGAGCATTACACAATGTTTGAAAACATAAATTATTTGTGTAAGTCCCCAAGTTTCTGTTGTGTTTGCCAAGTGTCCTCTCTCACTTGCCCATAAACTGAAAACTATCAGAGGATTTTATGGTGCTATAAATAATCCAGGTACAAAAGTAAAATGTCAAAGAAAAGGCAAAGAAAAAAGAGAAGTACACAGAAGGTGTGACAGGAAGTCAATCACTTGGTCTTATTCTATTAAGCATATCGTTACCTTCAGTTCAGCCGGGTCCTGTAGAGAATTATACCATTTCTGTTTTAACTGACATTTAATTTTTTTCTCTAACACGTTCACCAGGAATCGAATTGCCAGCAAGTCAGGTAATAATAAAGGGCTGCTAAATGTAATGTTCTCATTATAGATTTAATTTTTTTCCCTAGTCAACACAATCAACTTCTGAATAGAAACTGGAAGTTGTTGACACAATCGGTTAAGTTTAAAAAACTTAAAACCTAATATATATAAATGACAACTGCATATTTTACATCAGATATGCATACGTGAATATTCATCATACTGTCAGTGAAAATAATAAAGTATGCAAAAGTAAATTAGTTGCCAGTCTATGCAGAGTCTCCCAAACAGACAACTAGATTTCTGAGTTCCTGATATATTGGCTTTTAAAGTCAAAAGGTATGTGTTGGTAGATTTTAGTACATATTCACAAATGATGTCCCCTCATACTCTTCATGTAACCACAACCAAAACTCTAACATTAACCTTAAACATAACACTGACCCTCACTCTAACCCTTCCTATAATAAACTTATTAATATCTCTCACGCTAACTTTCCCTGTGCTCTTAACACTAACTCTCTGTAACCCCAACCTTAACATTAACCCTCACAAAATAAATCCCTCTGTAACAGCAACCCTAACATTAACCCCATACTAACCTTTCCTGTAACCCTAATGCCCTGTACACACGGTCGGATTCTCCGACGGAGAAAGTGCGATCGGATTGTGTTGTCGGAAATTCCAATGGTGTGTGGGCTCCATCGGACTTTTTCCAACAGAATTTCCGACACACAAAGTTTGAGAGCAGGCTATAAAATTTTCTGACAATAAAATCCGATCCTTTAAATTCCGATCGTGTGTAGACAAATCCGACGCACAAAGTACCACGCATGCTCAGAAAAAATTAAGAGACGAAAGCTATTGGCTATTGCCCCGTTTATAGACCCGACGTACGTGTTTTACGTCACTGCGTTCAGAAGGATCGGATGTTCCGACAACTTTGTGCTACTGTGTATATTGCAAGACAAGTTTGAACCAACATCCGTCGGAAAAAATCTGATGGATTTTGTTTTCGGAATGTCCGTTCAATGTCCGATCGTGTGTACAGGGCATAACACTAACCTTCTCTATAACCCCAACACTAATACTAAAACTCACAGTAACCCTCCCTGTCTCCACTGGCAGCTCCATCCAACGTTAGTACAGTGATCTCCCCCCGCTGAGCTGTTGTGTTCTGACAGGGGGATGGCCCCCCACCAAAACACTCTGATCATCCCTCAGCCGTTGGCTAAGAGCGCTGGTGGGCAGCTGGTTGGCTGATGGTTTTTCAGCATGCTCGTCCAGCATGCTCAGATCGACTGATGTACACACGGGCCAAATGTCGGCCATTTTTTATTGAACCGTTTGATGTGTCCTGACATTCGGCCCGTGTGTACGTTGAGTGGGAAATACAGCTTTATTGACAAATTGGGTATAAAATGGTCTTGGTTTGCCAATTGTTTTTTGTGTGGGCACCTTTCAGTCTACCCACCTCAACCTTCCACCCTCTACAATTTCCCTACCTGCTAAATGTATTTTTTTGTAGTGTACTTGGATGTTCAGAATATAATGTCATATTTTCATGGACCATGTTATCTAGAGTTTTAATTACTTGACATTAAGCTGAAAAGGAAAACTGCATAAAAGAAAATAGGAAAAGAAAATCTGCCTGTTTGGTGTAACCAATGGACAGCTATTAGATGCATTCAGTCTTTTGAGTGCATATCCATTCAGCAAACACTTCTGGCTTGGGGAAGCAAAGATGGTTGCACATAGGAAAAACACTATAATCGTGGCCTGTGACCAACTTTATAATTATAAAAGAAAATGTATAATTGGACTCTAAGGTATTTTTTACAGGCTCACTTAGGAGTTATGTGTTGAAGGAAGGATATATGTCAAAGGTTCAACTAGGGAGTAAAGTAAACTTGCAAGTCCAGGCAAAAATCTTTTCTTAGCTCTGACTACAGTGGGAAGGATAAGAACCCCTGTCAGGTTTTTACAGCTATCCATTGCACCGCTAAAAAGACTTCCCTTTCTGTTCTGCTGACAATATTTTACCCAGGCATCAAGTAAATTAAGCTCTTCAACAGCAATCCAGACAGGAATATAAACGATTCTAGTAGCAGAATAGGGGAAAGCTAGAACTGCTGTCAGATTTTAATAGCAAGTGCTACAGCCAACAGGTTTTGTAGAGCACACACTAACCAGGGTTAAAGATCCACTAGTAAAGATTCAAAATAATAATTTAAACTCATTGTTGCGAGCACTTGGCAATTTTCAGCAGTTGCTGAACATTGCCTAGCGCTCCCAACAAAGAGTTTAAATGATTATTTTAAGTCCTCACCAGCAGATTCCGTCTATCTTAAGCCCTGATGAAGGGGATGAGTTATGATCCCTGAAATGCATTAAATGTATCACCTATTAAACCTCATTTTGGACTTTTGATATTACTTCTACAGTCCAATGTTCATGAGAGCAGCCCACTTATCACCTAGACGATCTATTCTGTGTAAATGTTCTCAGGCTATATTCTCTGCATTTCAAATGTATGAATGCTATATATAATCTGTATTATGGCCACTAAGTGGAGCAGGGGAGCATACTTATTTCCTGAGACAGTCAGTACCTTCTCGTGGCCATATTGTGGTATTTCCACATTCATGTATTTGAACTGCAGAGGATAAAGCCTGAAAACATTCAACCCCATTTTCACAAATTTTCATGCAGTTTTGATAGATGAACAGCTATGCACCTTTTTTATATTTACATATCTGTTACAGTTAGAGGAAAGATTACGTGTTGGGTTTAGGTTTAGGCAGATTTTTTTATAAGTAAAACTGATGTGTGGCACTCACCATTAGTAGCTCTGGAGGGAGCTCAGACTAGTGTATATGTCAGGACTAGGCTCTGAACCCATGACTCATGCATTCAACAGTGGCTCTTCTTTCTGAGACACCTGAGGTGCTGGACAGCATCCTGTGTGATTCCTTAGTTAATCTTGCCTTGTGCCTTATTTCTGGTGAACTTCCTGTCTGTGAGATTATTGTGCTCTCTCCAGCTGATATCTTGCTCATTTGCATACCTGCAGCTGTTCTTACCTCCACTAGCACTTGTTACTGATGTTTGGCTTGCTCCGCTTGATCCCAACATGCAACTATTCTTATTGACTTTTGGCTTGTTCCTCAACTATTATTCTGCTTGATCCCAACCTACAAACACTCGTTACCAACTTTTGGCTTGTTTACGTACTACGCTTATGCTTGATCCCTGCCTGCTATATCTGCTACTGGACAGTGGCTTGCCCACCTCCTGGTGGAGGGATACTGAGGACAACGACCTGGTACAAACACACAGCAAAACCCATCTCCACCATCAAGAACTCTGGTGAATACCAGTTAGTGCTTAGACCCCGCACCTTGGGTGAGCCCATGTCATCCGCCAGATTGACCTGATTGTGTACTTATCCAGCTGGTTGGTGGGAGCTTCTCTACTGCTGTAGCAACTGGTCACCAAGCCCAATCCCTGACTATGACAGAATAATCTGGCCCAAACATGGAAGCCATTATAGCAAATGCTCTGGCTCCTTTTAGGCAGCAAATTGCATAGCCTACAGGAGTTCGGTGTTACCTACCAAGAAAAAATTGCCATACTGGAAAGTGTGGTGAAAGGGCAACAAGAGGAAATCCATGCTCTGCAGAAACAATTGCTGGACTTACATTCCCGAGATGATGCTAACGCATTAGGTTTTCCTAATCAGTGTCACATATATTTCCAAATGCAACCCACTGCATTTACTTCTGAGAAAAATAAGAGTTTTGTTTGTTGTCAACCTCCTGACTGAGGATGACCTAGTTTGGACCTCCTTTTATGTAGAACAAGACAGCACAAAGCCAATCTGAATAATTTTGAGACTTTTGTGATCGCGATAAATCATGCTTTTGATGATCCCAACCATTGTGCTACTTGTGCTACTGTCGAAGCAAAGTTAAATTGTTTGTGGCAGGGTAGATGCTATGTTGTTGAGTACACAGCTGAATACCAATGTAAAAAATCAGTTCTGCCAAGGGCTCTATGAACAAGTAAAAGATGAGGTCGCCAGAGTAGAGATTCCTAATGATATTAAGGCTTTCATCCAAATATATGTATTCAAATTGATCAGAAACTTACAGAAAAAAGGAAGGAAAGACTGGGACTGTTTGGAAGCAATGGTGGCATGTGTTTCTTTGCTAGTCAATTCGTTCAGAAGGATCCAATATTTACTTTAGATTCTAAAACTCCTAAACCTATGCAGGCTGATGCTATTAATAGATCAATTTCTACTCAGAATATAGAGAGTAGCTGTTCGGAGAACTTATGTCTATATTGTGCGGACTCTTGGCATCATGCAGTTAATTGCCCCAACAACGTTAAAAGAACAATTGCTGTGACTGCCGTTTTAGTGCCTGAACAAATAAACGTCTTTGCCCAGTTTATTTCCCCTTTGATCTATGAAGAATATAAAGTTAATTCTCTACTGTCACATTTTTTTCATCCCTATTAAACTTATCATTAAGGGTTGTGAAATTCCTTGCTCTGCAATGCTGGAATCTGGATCTGGGGGGAACTTTGTGGACATAGCATTTGTCCAAAGCAATAATATTCAAACAAGAAATAGCTCTGCCCCTATTGAAATGGAGATGGTTGATGGTTCCTAGTACCATGACTTCCAGGATGTTTGTGATAAAAAGAATGTCGGACAATTACCCCTATATGATTGTCTCATTAAACTGCTTCCAGGCAGGGCAGAATAACTTTTAGTCCCCTTTTCAACCTGTGAGAACCTAAATTAAAGGTGCTCAGGGAATGGCTTTGGTGAAAATTTGGAGAAGAGCTTTATCAGTCACTCAACGTGAAGTGCCAGGGGCAGCCCTGTTCTTTGAAAAAACCTTACTTACTGAAATGCTGGAAAGACTCCGTTCTGCCAAAGCCTTTACAAGCCTTTACAAAACTAGACTTATGGGGGACATATAACCTTGTTCATATTTGTCAATATGAGGGATGGGCAGTGTTCGGTTCCCACCAGAACTTTCAAAACATTGGGAAAGTTTGGAACGGAATAATGAACCCCATTAAAGTTTATGGTACCCAAACGTGAAAAATCAAAAGTGCCCATTTTGAAGGCTTATATGCAAGTAATTGGGCATACGATGGTTATGGGGGTCTGGGTACTGCCCTGGGGAACATGTATCAATGAAAAAAACTGTTTGTAAATGTAGTATGGGTGTAACTTTAGTTATTGAATTACAAGAAACTTAGTAATAGTTTTAAGGTGATTACTTATATATATATATATATATATATATATATATATATATATATATATATATATATATATATTTCTATATATGTAAAAATGTATGTTTCTGAGCTAACAGATGGTCATTCACAGAGGGTCATTGTCTCTGGACCATTCTCTGTTTAGCCTGTTGTTAGTACCAGATTAAACCAGCTTTTCGCGCCTTATATCTAGCCTTTATAAAGTAAGACAATAGAGCAGGGCAGCAAACTTTGCTGAGGACGTAAGAGGTCCCAGATCTTGAACAGACTGTTGGCTTCCAGAACTATCTGAAAACTCAGAAGTTGAGAGGTTCCCTGGATTGAATGCTGAATTTATCCTGTATTGTAACATCTGTAATACATCTTTAATCAAAGCTAAGTAAATCTCTTTTATTACATTCTTTGTTTTGTGTGTTTTAATCATTGCATTTACTGACCACATATCTAAAAGGGTAAATATATAAATGAGTCTATGAATAAATGTAACACAGAATGTAACCCCTTGTTACAGTAAAAAACATCATTTTTAAATGAGCAGTGATTTATTGATAAAGTAACTCAAGATGCAAGGGAAAAAAACGGCCTAAATAGCACCGCTCAACGCCAAAGGAATAAACTCCAAAGAAATTATGTAAACTGCATATAACCAATCTTAATCTCTCAAAAACAACATACAATATTATTTATAATTAGATCAGCAACTACTATAAAATATATACAGAAATGAAAACAGAAGCATTAAAAAGTCCAACTCATCATATGTCCTTAAAATGCCATAGCAGCGCTTATGTCAGTTCATCTTCAAATGACAAGTTTTTATATGATTCACATATAAGAGGAAGCAGTGAAGAGAACTTCTTTAAATAGGTGAGGTTATCCTAGTAGTTGTCATTCGTGAGTCTTACTCATGTGGTGGTGGTCTGGGCATGTGGTGCATGAGTGACAACTACTAGGATCACCGTGATGAAAACCTCACCTATTTGAAGGTGCTTCCTCTTATATGTGGAATCATATAAAAATGTGTCATTTGAGGATAAACTGACATATGATGAGTTGGACTTTTTAGTGATTTATTGATGCTTAAAGTAAAAGTATAAAAATGAAAAATTCCTTTCAATATAGTGCCTGGGGGTCCCCTTAGTCCACCTGTAAAGTGGCACATCTGTACTGTGTATAGAAGCTGCTGCAGCAATAATTGCATTTATAAAACCTGCTTCCTTCTCCCATGGGGGCCTTCTCTTTACTCACTCCCCCAGACCAAGTGGACGGAAGGGAGGTGGAGTGGGAATCCTTCAAGCCCCATGCAGCACCTATCGGGTACTTCATCCACCTCCCTCTCTGACACTCTCCTCTTTTGAGGCACATTGCATTTGTCTATTCTCTCCCATTTCTCTAAGAATTGCTGTCATCTACCGGCCCCCTGGACAAGTATCAGCCTTCCTTGATGACTTCTTTGCCTGGCTACCCTACTTTCTCTCTTTTGAAATCCCCACAATTATTCTTGGGGACTTCAACATCCCTGTTAACACTAACACTACTATTACTTCTAAACTTCTCAGTCTAACCTCATCGATTGACCTGAAGCAATGGATACAGGCTCCTACCCACTCCAACGGCAACACGCTTGACCTTATCTTCTCCTATCTGTGCACTCCGTGCAACCTTTCCAACAATCCACTTCCACTCTCTGATCACCACCTTATTAGTTTTGCTCTCTCCCTGTCTTCCACCTCTTCTCCCTCCAACCGCCTAACAGTTACACCTAGAAACCTTCACCACCTCAATCCTTCTCTTCTCTACTCTGCTACTGATCACCTCTATGACTAAATCTCACCTCTGTCCTGCCCCAACCTAGCTACTTTCATCTACAACAGCTCACTGTCTTCCTCCCTAGACACGCTTGCCCCCCTCACTACACGCAGAATTAGGCCCCGACTGCTACAACCCTGGCAAACAGATGACACCAGAAAACGTAGCCGCGCTCTTGAGCGCCTGTGGCATAAGACTAAGACCCAGGAAGACTTCACACAATATAAATCTGCCCTCCTAAAATACTATTCCTGCCTTCACACTGCCAAACAGACCTACTTTATCACACTCATTAACACCTTCTCATCCAGTCCACGTCAACTCTTCTCTACCTTCAACACTCTACTCTGTCCTCCAATGCCTCCACCCACCAACTTACTCACTGCCCAGGAGATTGCCAATCACTTCAAAACTAAGATTGATACAATTCATGAGGAGATCGAAAACCGCTAAATGCGCTAAAACCTCCCCAATGCAACACCCCATGTCCACAGATACAATCATTACTTCCCTCATTCAACCCTGCTACTATTACTGAGGTTGCTAAACTTTTATCTAACACTCATCTAACCACCTGCCCCCTGGATCCTGTTCCCTCGCAAATGCTACGCTCACCCTCTGACTCGATTCTACACTCTCTAACTCACATTTTTAACCTCTCCCTCTCTTGTGGCATCTTCCCAAACTCTCTAAAACATGCGCTAGTCACCCCCATACTTAAAAAGCCCTCACTGGACCCCACCAATCTCAACAACTTATGTTCCATCTCCTTACTCTCCTTCTCCTCCAAACTTCTTGAAAGACTGGTCTACAACCGACTAAGCGACCATCTGACCATGAATAAACTTCTTGATCCCCTTCAGTCCGGTGTTCGCCCTCAACACTCCACGGAAACTGCTCTCCTTAAACTCTCAAATGACCTACTAATGGCTAAAACCAGTGGACACTATTCTGTACTACTTCTCCTGGATCTCTCTGCTGCCTTTGACACAGTGGGCCACCCCCTCCTCCTCAAAAAACTCCACTCCTTTGGTCTCCGTGACTGTACTCTTTGCTGGTTCTCATCCTACCTATCACACCGCTCCTTCAGTGTCACTTACAACTCTACTTCCTCCTCTCCTCTTCCTTTCTCCGTTGGGGTCCCCCAAGGTTCTGTTCTTGGACCTCTCCTTTTCTCAATCTACACCACCTCCTTGGGTCAGTTGATTGCCTCCCACGGCTTTAAATATCATCTCTACACTGATGACACCCAAATCTATCTCTCCACCCCCCAGCTCTTTCCATCTGTCTCCTCACGCATTACCAACTTACTAGCAGACATATCAGCCTGGATGTCACATCACTTCCTCAAACTCAACCTAATCAAAACCGAGCTCATGATATTTCCTCACTCAGGTGCCACTTCCCCTGATTTCCCTGTCAATATCAACGGCTCAACTATCAACCCATCTGCGCACGCCAAGGTCCTAGGTGTAATCCTGGACTCTGAACTAACCTTTTTCGATCCCACATCCTATCACTATCCAAAACTTGCCACCTCAATCTCCGCAACATCTCTAAGATACGCCCCTTCCTAACCAATGTCACCACAAAGCTTCTAATCCACTCCCTGGTCATCTCCCGCCTCGACTACTGCAACTTCATCCTCATTGGTTTACCTCTAAATAGGCTATCCCCACTTCAGTCCATCATGAACGCTGCTGCCAGGCTCATCCACCTCACAAACCGCTCAGCGTCTGCTACACCCCTCTGCCAATCCCTCCATTGGCTGCCACTCAGTCACCGAATTAAATTCAAGATACTAACTATAACTTACAAAGCCATCCACAACCTGGCCCCCAGCTACATCTCTAACCTAGTCACAAAATACCAACCTAATAGTTCTCTTCGCTCCTCCCAACACCTCCTGCTCTCAAACTCCCTTGTCACCTCATCCCATGCTCACCTTCAGGACTTCTCCAGAGCCTCCCCCATCCTCTGGAATGCTCTACCCCAATCCGTCCGATTTTCTCCTACTTTATCCACTTTCAGACGATCCTTGAAAACTCATCTCTTTAGAGAAGCCTATCTGGCCCCCACCTAACAACTGTACATTTATCTTCTCAATCAGCACATCACCCACAGTTATTACCTCTTGTATCTCTTGACCTTCCCTCTTAGATTGTAAGCTCTAAGGAGCAGGGCCCTCTGATTCCTACTGTATTAAAGTGTATTGTATTTGTACTGTCTACCCTCAAGTTGTAAAGCGATACGTAAACTGTTGGCGCTATATAAATCCTGTATAATAATAATAATAATAAAACCCAAAAAATGACATTTTCCCTGCAAGATTTCTTTATTTTGTAAGTGTAGCACCCCCTGGGTACCTCCAGTTATAGGGAGCGGGCTTACATTCACCCCAGGGCTGAGTCAGTGGCTATAATGGGAAGTTGGAACAGAACATAGGCATCAGTTACTTTAGGTATTTTTCAATGCTCCCCCCACCAAAGGAGATGATGCCCTCAGTGTCTGCAAGGAAAAAAATATAACTCTCAAGCCTGAGAGTAGGTATCTGAACCAAAAAAACTTGAATGGGAGAAGAGAAAGACAGTAAAGAAGAATGTTACAGTTTTAAACATTAATCAACAGTATATTCACATCGAACATGTTACAGGAACCTTACTATCTATCTAACTGCCCCCCATGCTAGCAGCTTGATAGGAGATATTTGTTACCTGAAAAAGACAAAGTTACACACACAGAAACACATAACAGTATCACTCGTCAATTGGGAGCAAAGCCTCACTCCCAGGAGAATGAAACTTCCACATTTTAAATGCAAAGTAAACAAGAATGTGACTTAAAAGTCCATCTCTTTCTATAAGTAACTTGGCCAACATCTAGCAGCAAAAATCGGTATGACAAGGTCCTTAGTGGCAAAGTATTGGAATTACTGTACACATGTAGAGAATCTTGACCACAAAGTTCTCTAAACCTATAACTATCTGGCTATGTACCCCATAGTCCAATGAGAGTAAAGAACTTTTCTCAGTCTCTTTTCAAAAAAACTGAAGACTTTTCTTCTGTGTTTTAAACAGGAACAAAACTGTTGCTTTAGAGCAGAGGCTGATGTTTGCCAGCTGAACTATGACAGTCCCTTTAAATGGTTTACCAGTAGAAACGAGGATCTGGCAAAGTAACTGGCTTCCCTTGTTTATCCACAGTAGTAACAAAATAAACAACATTTTCTTTTCCAGGTCTGCAGATGACCACTTTGTCAGAGTAGATATGCCGGTCATAGTTACATTGAAGCAGGCATCCATCATAACGCTCATCCATGACAGATGCATAGCCAGCTTTCCAGAAAGGCTTTGGTACAGACAGGTAGTCCCAGATAGCTTCACTGCACCACTCCTCTTGCGTTAATTCAACTTCTTCATAGTCTCTGAAGAAACATATGAAAATTCCAAACCATATTCTGTGGCAACCCTTTTGTTGAGCACTCCTTGCAAGCGAGCAAGCTTTGGTAATTCTCTGGTATGTCGCAGTCCAGGAAGCACGCATGGATTCAGAGACTTTTTCACCATAGCTTTAACAGAAACTTTTTGGGTTCAGCTGGACTGATGACTTTAGGCAGAGGCCCACCAATAACACTTGGCGTTTCCACACTAGTTGAGGTCTCCCTAAAGTCTAGAGCTGCCCAATCTGGGAACGTGAAGGCAGAAGCAACATCCTCACTATTAGCCCACAACAGCTCTTGTGACATGGATTCAAACAGTTCATCATCACCAGATAACTCAGACAAGGAATCCAGCTCAGAATCCCTGAATTCTTCTGCAGGCCTATATTTACACATTGACCCCACTGAAATGCTTGTCCCAGATTTCTCACCAGTTCCTGACGTGGATTTTCCAGGTGTGACGCCTTCCTTGGGTTCCGGTCCTGGTGGTCTCTGGGGTAGGCCTCGACCGCGGCTGCGGGATGCCTTTACATAGCCCACCTTCTTCTGGACAGGTGCAGCGAGCACAGTAACAATAGTGATGTCTTCTGATGGCACTTTAGGAACAGTAGCAGCGACATCATCAAATGGAACACTCACAGTAGCAGGTGCGGTGAGTGTAGATTTCCCTGCGGGAGCAAAAGCAGCAGCCACTGTAGCAACACCTGTGACCCAATCAACTCTGCAGGCACGGGGTGGCATGGTAGGGTGTTCCACAGCGAACGGGTACTCCCCGCAGTGCAGGCAATGAACAAACGGACGGGGGTGTACGGCCAATCCTTCACACTTGGGGCATAGCATACCCAGCGCTTCATGGTCCCTGACGGTATACAGCACAAACCAACCATATGGCTTCAGGCTAATGCTGGTTTCTGTTAGCAGGGACAGCATAGTACTTGCAGCAGTGCTGACAGCGAATATCTTGGACCCCACTGCAGTTTGCACAAGAGAAAATTCAGCAATGCCTGACCTGTGATCTTCCCTGTAGTAACAGCAAACTCTCTCTCTTCAGCGCCAGACACACACAGCGTCTCACGCAGCAGCAAGTAGTGACTCCTCCCACTTGTTCTTCTGGTCACGTAGCTCCCGGGTTTCTCTCACTCCACCCACAGCTCACGCAGTCAGAAATGTGATCTTGCAATTTAATCCCTCTTTTCCTGGAGAAAGTGACAAAGTCCAGGAACCCCTCTTTAGATGAGACTCTCGGATTCTTCCCCAGTAAATAGTGCAGCACTTTGGAAACAGTCTCAAGGGCTTTACTTGAGGTCACAGTTCACAATCCCAACAGTGCCATGACAAAAATTCCTGAGTTTCAGTTGGTTGCTAGGGACAACGGCAAACTTATTCCGCCAGGCCCCACGTTGGGCGCCACAATGTAGCGTCCCCCCCCCCCCCCCCGGGTCTGCTGGGTGCAGGAAGGGTACCTCCAGTTGCAGAGAGCGGGCTTACATTCACCCCAGGGCTGAGTCCATGGCTATAATGGGAAGTTTGAACAGAATAAAGGCGCCAGTCACTTTAGGTATTTTTCAAAGCTTTAATTAGAACTTAAGAAAGGTTGTAGGAAAGAGGTTGAGGGGAGGTTTGAGATACCCTTTTTGGTAGATCACTTACAGACTCCTTGAATCAAAGGACAAAACAACCTTTCTTCTAACAGATCTTGAATACCTGGGTAGGTCTCTCATACAGACCTAGCAACCAGTAAGTGCCTGGGTAAGCCTCTCTCACAGACTTAGCAGCCAGTAGATGCCTGGATAAGTCTCTCTCACAAACTTAGCAGCCAGGAGCTTGTTACCTTGATTGGATTGTAGAACGGCTTCACAGTACCAGAACCTTTAAGCCATCCGGTGGTACTGTGAGGGTAGTTTAGATGCAGGTGCGTCCTCCCACCGAGTCACCAGGCCCTTCCGAGAGACCTGCCTTCATCCTGGCTCTCTTCAGCAAGGGTCCTCCCCTGGATCACCTCAGCTTGGCTGGGCTTCTTCCATTCAGGCAAGACAGCCTAAGGACCACCTCAGGAGTAGTAGGCCCCAGACAGGCTTCTGGGCCTACTTGCAGAGCTTGCAGCAACGTAGCCTCAGGCCCAGAGGGCCACGAGGTGAGAACTGACTAAGAGCACATGGCACTGCCCAAAAAATACTAATTCCCAGACTGCACAGCGGCAGGAACCTCCTACTGGACTGTTTCCGGAAAAAGAATATTTATTACAGCTTAACCTAGTTGGAATTCTCACACTGTCCTGTGGTACCAGTGACACCTACTGGCAACAGTGGGAAATGCACAACACAGTCAAGTTTAGAACAGAACCAAATAAACTATGTACAATCAATCTGAGCAGTTTACAGCTCAACCAAAAACTAAATTTACACTGTAGCCCCATTTTTGGGAACAGGGGGGTACACAAGCAATGGTTTGGGAAGACGGTCTGTATTAGGGATGGTCCCGCGGTTTGAGTCGAACATAGGATTGACTCGAACATCGGTTGATCACCCGTTTGCCAAATTCCGAATATTATGGGGCGTTCGCTGCAAATTCACGTGCCCCATAATGCACTACGAGATTGCAGTGATGTCTGATGATTGGACAAAGCATGCACCTGACCTGCATGCTTTGGCCAATCACAGTGCGTTCTGCTGTGAGAGCCATGACTGGCCAAAGGCAGGGTGCCTTTAGCCAATCATGGCTCAGGGGGCTAAGTCCACGCCCCACACTATATAAGGATGCTTACACAGCGGCCGTATATAGTGTAATGATTGAGAGAAGGTTAGCTAGGGGCAGGTTAGTTAGTGGCGTGTAGGCAGTTTAATATATATATATATATATATATATTTTTTTTTTTTTTTGTAATGTTTGGGGGATTGTAGCTCCACAGGACCGAGTGTAAAGCCGATAAACTTTAAACAAAAAGGCTTTTATTTTCAGCAAGCAAATCAAAAGAAGGCTTCCAGCAGCACACAAGCAAAAATATCTTCAGCACAAAGTAAAAGTAAAAAGGCACATACAGTTTGTGAATGGGTCTTCACCCCAAGGTTTTAACAGATTGTTAAGATTGTTAAATCTTTTAGCAACCTCCAGCAGACTCACAGCTCTCCAAGACAGGTGTATTCACCAACTCCTCCTCACCACCACTCCTAACACTACTTCCTGCCTTTAAGAGCTGCTTCCTGGAGGCTCTTAACCCCGTGTCTGCTGGAATCCCTGTAGTCAGGGGTGGAGGCTCTTACCCACCCGAATATCACTTCAGTGCCTCCGAAATTCCGGGTCCCAAATATCTATCTATTAACACAGAGAAAACTCAGACCTCTCCTGATCTCCTGATTAAAGCTTTTCTCGGGAATTCCTCACCCATCCTGGGTGACCCCCTGAATACTATCACACTTCCCTTAAAGGGACCATAACCCAAATATATATATGCTATATAGCATCTGTCCAGGACCCAACCTTGGCGTCCTGTACATTATGAATATATATATATATATATATATATATATATATATATATATATATATATACACAGTATCTCACAAAAGTGAGTACACCCCTCACATTTTTGTAAATATTTTATTATATCTTTTCATGTGACAATACTGGCAAATAAGTGTTGCTGGCAAATAAGGAAGCCTTTTCCAATTACAGGCATCTGCTGGAAGGGGCTAATCATCCTGTAACTATTCTCACTGATCATAAAAATTTGGAATTCATCTGTTTTGCCAAGAGATTGTCTTCTAGACAAGCATGTTGGTCTCTCTTTTTCCAGGTTTAATTTTATGATCTCGTATTGACTTGGGTCAAGTTATGGTAAGGCTGAAGTCTTATCAAAGATGTTGCTGAACCACTCAAGGAAGGCAACTGTCAGGTCCCACACTTACCAGACAGATGAGTCCGCTTGGGCAGAGGGTAGGCTCCCTTACGTATCCGATTCGGGGCCCCTGGTAGAGTAGACAGGAGGCCCACGAGTGCGGAATGGTATGAGGGCCTGAAGCTAGGGTCCTGGAGCAAGAAGGTCTGGCAAGCAACCGGTAGAGCTTCAGGGCTGGATGGAGCAGATGCTGAGCAGGAGCTAATCAGGCTGGTCACACACAGGCAGAGGTCGGCAACGGGCTGGCAGCAACGGTACAAGGGAGAAGGCAGAAACAAGGTCAGACAAGCCGGGGTCGGGTTCAGGCAGCAATCAAGGGAGGTCCAAAGGCAAGCCGGGTCACAACGGGTAAACACTACGGAGATACAGGAACACAAGATGATCACGGAACAAGACATGGAGCTGTTTGATCAGGCAGCACCGAACAGGGACAGAGGCAGACTTAAATAAGCTGATTGGCGCCAAAACGCCGCGCACGTGCGTACGCCGATTTGCCAAAGCGCCGCGCGCCCCCGCACATGCCCGAGCGCGTTCCTGATGCCGGCGTGCACGCCAACGCCACCGGGCATGCCTGTGGTAACGCCCATAGTCGAACGCGCGTCAGCGCGAACGCGTGTACGCACATCCGCCCGGACGCCACCCTGCACGCCACGGCCGGTCAGACCAGACATGCCAGCCATCCCCGGAACACGCGCCCCAGCACGCACTGAGACACGGGCACCAACGCGCCCCGGCGCGCACCGGCGCCCAACCAGGTAACCTCGCTGACAGCAACTCTGAATGTATAATACTGCCTCAAAAGAACTTCCTAGGGGCCACAAGTTCCAAGACATTCTTGAGTCTTTTCAAAGCAGGGCATGAGAATGACCCACTTCTCAATCATCCCCCTAAGGCAGTGTTTCTCAACTCCAGTCCTCAAGGCACCCCAACAGGTCATGTTTTCAGGCTTACCATTATTTTGCATAGGTGATTTGATCAGTTTCACTGCCTTAGTAATTACCACAGCCGTTCCATCTGAGGGAAATCCTGAAAACATGACCTGTTGGTGCGCCTTGAGGACTGGAGTTGAGAAACACTGCCCTAAGGACATTAACCTTGAGTACAAGAACCTCTTTTGAATTCAAGTACATTGTCTATATGTATCTGAATTGGTTTAGACTACCGGAGTAGACTACCATGTGTTACCCTCCAGTTCCCTTACAGCTAAAATCACATCTCAAGATAGATTCTAACTTGCAAATTTGTAACCATGTCATTCAGAAATTTAGCCTTTCTTCAACCCATCTACATTTATTTATGATACTCAGTAATCCTGGGATTGCTCTAGGTGCCACAGATGGTCTGTTCACACTTTACTTTTGAGAAAAACAAAAGAACACACTAGAAATTGGACTTTAACCACTTGCCACACTGCGATGTACCCATATTTTACAGGACTTTGAGTGGTAATACCAGGATGATTCCTAAAACTGCAGGAATCATCCCGGTATTGTTTTATTCGGCCAGTGGAGCACCATCATGTAAAAGCAATCCTAGGGACTAAATACCTGCTGGATTACTTGTACAAGCCTTCCGTCTGCTTCCTGGGCTCTCTTGTCCCACTGGGAAACCCAGCATTGCAGCCATCTGACCATAGAACTGACTGGTGACTGGAATGGCCCCAATCATGGTCTAAGAAGCCGGAAGCGACAAGTATTTTGTCATTTCTGGTTTCCCCAATTGTAAACTAACCATTACTGGTCTGAGAAAAGCATCGGATCATACCGATCTTGGTATGATCCAAGGACTTTAGGTTAGAGTAGAGAACTGGGGTCTAACAGTTCCCAGATGTCTCAGTAAAAAGGACCTATCACTGCATATTGCTATCACAAGGGAATATTTACATTCCTTGTGATAAAAATAAATGTGATAAATAAAAAATGTAAAAGTACAGTGTAAAAAAAAAAAAAATGTAATAAAAAAACTTTTAAAGCAACCCCATCCCCCGGTGGTTGAACCTGGGACCTGTCTGGCAATGACTCTTCTTGCAGAGCCACCTGGAATACTGGATAGATCAGTGGACAATGTCTTAAATGATTCTGCCTTGAACCTGGGTTGAACTCTCTGCTTTTCCCATGAACTGCCTGATTTAAGTCACGTCTCTGGACTTCCTGTTTGCCAGATTACTGTACTCTTTCCAGCCAATATCTCACTTTTGTCTCTCCTGCAGCCATCCGTATCTTCACTAACATTTGTTACCAACCCTTGGCTTGTTCCTCGACTACACTTCTTAATCCCAACCTGCTACCATTTGTTACTGACCTTTGGCTTGTTTACTGAATACGCTTCAACTTGATCCCTACCTACTTATCTGCTACTGGACCCCAGCTTTCTCACCTCCTGGTGGGGTGATCCTGGGGGCCGTGACCTGGTACTAACATGCAGCAAAACCCATCTCCCCCATCAAGAGCTCTGGTGAATACCGGTTATTACTTAGACCCTGCGCCTCAGGTGAACCCGTGTCATCAGCCAGGGTGACCTCCTTGCATACCTGTCCCTTTTGTCGTGGGTGCTGCTCCACTGCTATAGCCAGGGTTCTTTTTTTTTCAGCTGGAACTGCATTCCGGAACCTCTGGCAGCCCTCTCCTTTCCTCTCCCAGGAGTGACATGTCTGCTGTCTGCACGATCATCAGATCCATGTCTCCCATCCCTGCAGCTGCCTGTCTCACTCACACACAGAAGAACGAAACTGTCTCCTCCCCCTCCTCCTTCTCATTCAGCTCTGTATACACAAGAGGAGGGGGAGCAGGAACACGCGCTGACTTCAGGTCTGTACAAACTTTTTTATGCTTTATATATAGACAGGGAGGAGGGGGGAGAATGGACATGTGCTTTGGTATGAGAAAGGACATATGCCAGAAATCAGTGTGGGATAAATTTGAAACCCGACAGCCCCTTCCATCACTGTCTTCCCTCTCCCCCCAGCACATTTCCAACTCCCCCTTCCAGCACTAGCTCCCCTCTCCCCCCAGCACATCTCCAACCCCCCTTCCAGCACTAGCCCCCCTCTCCCCCCAGCACATTTACAACCCCCCCTTCCAGCACTAGCCCCCCTCTTCCAGCACTAGCCCCCCTCTCCCCCCAGCACATTTCCAACCCCCCCTTCCAGCACCAGCCCCCCTCTCCCCCAGCACATTTCCAACCCCCCTTCCAGCACCAGCCCCCCTCTCCCTCAGCACATTTCCAACCCCCCTTCCAGCACTAGCCCCCCTCTTTCAGAACTAGCCCCCCTCTCCCCCCAGCACATTTCCAACCCCCACTTCCAGCACCAGCTCCCCTCTCCCCCAGCACATTTCCAACCCCCTCTTCCAGCACTAGCCCACCTCTCCCCCAGCACATTTCCAACCCCCCTTGCAGCACTAACCCCCCCTTCAGCACTAGCCCTCTCCCCCTCCTCCTTCCAGCACTAGCCCCCCTTCCAGCACTAGCCCTCTCCCCCCCTTCCAGCACTACCCCCCCCTTCCAGCACTAGCCCTCCCCCTTCCAGCACTAGCCCCCCTTCCAGCACTAGCCCTCCCCCTTCCAGCACTAGCCCCCCCTTCCAGGACTAGCCCTCTCCCCCCCTTCCAGCACTAGCCCTCTTCCCCCCCTTCCAGCACTAGCCTTCCCCCCCTTCCAGCACTAGCCCTCCCCCCCTTCCAGCACTAGCCCTCCCCCGGCTTCCAGCATTAGCCCCCCTTCCAGCACTAGCCCCCCCCCTCCAGCACTAGCCCCCCTTCCAGCACTAGCCCCCCCCTTCCAGCACTAGCCCTCTCCCCTTCCCCCTTCCAGCACTAGCCCTCTCCCCCTTCCAGCACTAGCCCTCTCCCCCTTCCCCCTTCCAGCACTAGCCCCCCCCTTCCCCCTTCCAGCACTAGCCCTCTCCCCCTTCCAGCACTAGCCCTCTCCCCCTTCCAGCACTATTCCCCCTTCCAGCACTAGCCCCCCCCTTCCAGCACTAGCCCTCTCCCCCCTCCCAGCACTAGCCCCATGATCATGGCATCTGGGACCCCGAGAGATGGAGGACATTTACCTTGGAGGCCAACACAAGCTCCTGCTTGACAAGTTAGTGGAGCCTAGTGCCAGAACTTATTCCAGCACTGGGCTCCAGGACTCAGCCCGGATTCATGGGATGCTGGGATTTTGTTTAAATCTCAGGAAAGGCCCATTAAAACTGGGACAGTATGGAGGTTTGAATTTGGATTAGAAAGGGGGAAAGGATTTGTGTTCGTGGGGGAAAAGTTTGTACTGGCAGAGGGGATTTAAGTGGGAAGATATGTGATGGAACTAGGGAGAGGACTTGTGTAGGAGAGGCTGGGAGGAAAGAGGACAAGGGGAGAGGAATTGTTCCAGGATGGGGAGCATGTTGTGCTGGAAGGGGAGATTTGGAGGAGAGAATTTTGAACTGGGAGGAGGATTTATGCTTGGGGGATGTTGGGATAGAGTATTTTTGCAGGGATGAGGAGCTGTGCTGTGATATGGATTTGTAGGGGTGGAAGGAGATTTGTGCTGGGAAGGGGGATTTTTTTTAGGGTGAGCTTTGCAGAGACTGAGTTCATTCAGAGAGGAGTGCACTGTGAAAGTGTGTGGGGGAGGGGGAATATGTGCAGAGAGGTAAAGTTTGTGTGCGTTTAGCAGAGGGGAGAGCATTGTACACAGAGGAGAGCTTGGGGGAACTTGCGATGAAAGGGGAGCTGAGAAAGTATGTGTGTGGAGGAGGAGGGGGAGGTCAGCAGAGAGGAGAGCTTTGTGATGAAAGGAAAGCTAGGAGGGGATTTGTGATGAGAGGAGAACTAGGAGGGGTTTTGTGATGAGAGGAGAGCTAGGAGGGGATTTGTGATGAGAGAAGAGCTAGGAAGGGATTTGTGATGAGAGGAGAGCTAGGAGGGGATTTGTGATGAGAGGAGAGCTAGGAGGGGCTTTGTGATGAGAGGAGAGCTAGGAGGGGCTTTGTGACGAGAGGAGAACTAGGAGGGGATGTGTGATGAGAGAAGAGCTAGGAGGGGATTTGTGATGAGAGGAGAACTAGGAGGGGATTTGTGATGAGAGGAGAACTAGGAGGGGATTTGTGATGAGAGGAGAGCTAGGAGGAGATTTGTGATGAGAGGAGAGCTAGGAGAGGCTTTGTGATGAGAGGAGAGCTAGGAGGGGCTTTGTGACGAGAGGAGAACTAGGAGGGGATTTGTGACGAGCGGAGAACTAGGAGGGGTTTTGTGACGAGAGGAGAGCTAGGAGGGGATTTGTGAGGAGAGGAGAACTAGGAGGGGATTTGTGATGAGAGGATAGCTAGGAGGGGATTTGTGATGAGAGAAGAGCTGGGAGGGGATTTGTGATGAGAGAAGAGCTGGGAGGGGATTTGTGAAGAGATGAGAGCTAGGAGGGGATTTGTGATGAGAGAAGAGCTAGGAGGGGCTTTGTGATGAGAGGAGAGCTAGGAGGGGATTTGTGATGAGAGGAGAACTAAGAGGGGATTTGTGATGAGAGGAGAACTAGGAGGAGATTTGTGATGAGGAGAGCTGGGGGGATGAGAGGAAAGCTAGGAGGGGATTTGTGATGAGAGGAGAACTAGGAGGGGTTTTGTGATGAGAGGAGAGCTAGGAGGGGATTTGTGATGAGAGGAGAGCTAGGAGGGGATTTGTGATGAGAGAAGAGCTAGGAGGGGCTTTGTGATGAGAGGAGAGCTAGGAGGGGATTTGTGATGAGAGGAGAACTAAGAGGGGATTTGTGATGAGAGGAGAACTAGGAGGAGATTTGTGATGAGGAGAGCTGGGAGGATTTTGGGGAATTTGCCTTAACTCATTACAATTTTTTGGCGCCGCTGTAAATCTCTCCTCTAAGGAAGGTGTGGCTGGGGGCGGGGTTGGACAGAGAGGGTGAGTTCCTGCACCTTTTCTCTGAGAAAAAAAGCCCTGGCTATAGCTATTGGTCTCCGAGCCTGGCACCAGACCATGACAGTCTAGTGGTATATGTGTTTCCCCGGGTAAGGCCTCTGCCTAGAAGAGGCCTAATAGAAAGGTATAATTTCTTTTACATGTGTACTTTCATTTTGTCTTAAAGAAATATGGTCAAAATCAATTTTTTAAATAGTTGATTTTGCAAGTAAGTTTTTGGGCTGCAGTACTGAACTTTCCAGGATCGATTTGTGGAGGGTGTATTCAGTCCTGTCTGACAGTCATGAAAACTGAACTTAGCAGCAAATACCATTGAAGTCCATTGGGGGTGAATCCTGCTGCTGGTTTCTGGCCATTTTTAAGGCTAATTGGCAAGCTGTTGACAAAGAAAGGACATGGGGTGCTGGGTACTGCCATGGAAGACATAATTAAAAAAAATATTGGTGAGCTGGCAAAACAAAATGGCTGTTTAGGGACAAAATGTTTTCATTGTAAGAATTTTAATCTATGCTCATTTTTTTTCCTTGAAGTGCACACTTGGCATGCTGCAAAAATAATTCCGATGACTTACCAAAACTTATGATTTATGTTTGATATAACCTGTGGCAAAAAAGTTCCTGGTGATCAGCATCTGGACTTTATTTTCGAATGGCACATCAAGCCACAAGAAATAAACTTCATTTTATGATAATTTTTTGATGAACCAAGATCACAAGACAATTAACTCAATGCTTACTGTAATCAAATTATTCTTTGGTCAAGCTTATAACTAGAGACAACCTACATGACATACGTCATGTCATCTGTATACTTAATCTGAGAGTACACCACATTAAAGTAAAAATGACTTACTCATCATACTTGAGTCTGCCTGGTCTCTATGTAGTTACATATTATCTTTGAATTGGGTATCACTGACTAACAGAGGTCAGGTATCTGAGTAGAAAATTCCCACAACAGGGGAGAGATTTATTTTAATGCCATTTTGAGAGTGACATGAAAAAAAAAACACCAATCCTTTTGGTGTTACATGTTTGGGAGATGCCTTAAAGCAGAATAATAGGATGCATAATAACCCACCTGCTTAATATTGTTTCCCTTTTGCTGATTCTCCCTGCATGCCTTTTTTAATAAATCACTGTCTAAATATTTTTTTAATATGACTGCAAAGCCTCAACTAGTCTGTATGCCCTGTGTGGACAACAACACTGCTGAATACCATAAAATGGTGACATCATCCCTCCAGTGTCCATAACTTTCAGGTGTTGTGAGTCAGGATAGAATGGGCATCAGCCACACCAGCAATGGGAAAAGGGGATTAAGCCAGAACTACATGGATTCCATTCTTGGCAGTTGTTTACTAGTGGACATGTGATCACTGTGATTGGTCACAGTGATCACATGGTACCTGGGCCAATCACTGCGACACAATACCAACAACTGTGATCCTCTGTGTCCAGTGGATACTGCGGTCACAGATTGCGTCACTGTGTGCCGCAGGGGGCATATAGGGGGGGCTCTCACAGGAGGCCATAAGGGTACTTCCTCGTGGAAATAGAGAGCACCGCTCTCTATTTCCGTTTATATAAATTGGAAAGTGGTTAGTCTATCAACTAGTATATACTGTCTTGGGTAGCAGGATTACCAGTAACCCATACAAAGCTGTCTTTAATCTCCAACCAACTGTATGCACCAGTGAACAGTTCAATCTTGTAACCTTTATTTCCACCGCAGCGAGACAAACCCTGGTCAAAGCCTGGTGGTCTGGATCTCTGACAGTCATGTGGGCCAAACAAAAAATGACATGGTATCTGGCCAATGAAAAGTTGATGGCCATTCTTCACGATAAAGGCAAGAAATTCAAAAAGATCTGGACTCTAGATGTCACGTTGTTTACCTGGAGATTTTTTTGACTCCCTGTGGATCATGTAACACCTACCTGGACTCAGGGAGGCATCGCTTAGCACGGTGTTGCCCATGTAGGTCTGGCTCCATTCCCCCCAAATTTCTATCTACTATCCTCTAACAGTTCCTTCTCATGAATATTTCTCACTCTGTCTTTCTCTCTTCTTTTAATTCTTTATTCCTTATAGTATAGTTATTCCTTATAGTCTTTATTCCTTATAGGTATGACCACACAACACCCCCATGCTCTACTAGGTACCATGCAGTCTAAACAAGCAGTCTGAACAATATCCATCGGACCCTAGTTGCTTAGCATAATATATGCAATCACAGCGATCATTGGGAGATACCTGGCTGACCCTTGCATGTCACCCTTTTGCCAAATGGATTGCTTCAGATACTTTGTATTGCTTTTGTCTGCCTCTTTTTGTACAAAGCTATTCACCACTGAAATTGTATGTTTAATTGCATGTAAACCATTTCAATAAAATTGTTTAAACATGAGTAATGTGATGTATGTAATAGAAGACCATTTACCACTGCTGCAGGAAGAATAAGAAGTATGCCAGACCAAAGGAAGCTCCAAATAAGTGTAATAAAAATAAATAAATATGGGGGGTGATTCAAGAGGGTAAATGTGTGGCATTTGCCACAATTCCAACACAGTGGCAAAGAATATCTGCCCCCAGTGTGTGTGCGCACTCATTCCTCTTCATCAGTGAATGCAATACCACGACATTCCATGAGAGAAAATTGTACTAAATTAACCTTTTACCTTTGTCAGCAGTGTTAAAAAATCTTTCAATAGTGAGACATCCTCAAAGTATTCTGGACCTTGTTCTGTTTCCAAATGTAGCTCTTCTTGTTTTTGAACCAGCTTCATAAACAGTAGAGAAACAAATCCTTTTTTTTAGCACCTTGAGTGAGAAATCTTGAAATAGACATAGCCTTAAATCTTTGTATAACAAGGAAGGAATGTCCCAATAAGATTGTAGAATTTCTATCTTAACTTGAAAGTTTAGTAGTTTAAAGAAAACAGTTCTAAGCTCTTCTGTCAAAGGCTCAACTATATGTGCTCACTTAACCGGAACTTTTCCTTTTTTTAAGAACAATATTTTTGGAAGAACATTGAATTCTTGTCCTTTAATCATCTTAAGGAGGCCCACCAGTCTAAAGTTGAAGCGGTATTAAACCTAAATGTAAACATTTATTATATTGCAGCGTATCAATTCTTCAATGTGATGGCTGCATTTGTTTTGTTTTTTAGTTTTTCTTTCATTTTTTTCCCCTGGTGATCCTGCCAGTAAGTCTGTGGTTTGTGTTCGCTCAGCATATGTAGCCAATTGGCTGCGGTTCTAATAAGTGTATTCTGGTAGCTGTGGAGTCCCGCTGTTATGCCGTGTACACACCCGCGGACATTTCGACTGAACTCGTCCGCCGGAACGAATCCATCAGACAATCCGACTGTGTGTGGGCTTCATTGGACTTCCCACGAACCTTTTCGGTCGGAAATCAGACGGACTTTAGATTTGAAACATGTTTCAAATCTTTCTGACGGATTCGGGTCAGGTTGAAAAATTTGTTCGTCTGTATGCTAGTACGACGGACAAAAACCGACGCTAGGGCAGCTATTGGCTACTGGCTATCAACTTCCTTATTTTAGTCCAGTCATACGTCATCACGTACGAATCCATCTGACTTTGGTGTGATCGTGTGTAGCCAAGTCCGTTCGTTCAAAAGTCTGTCGGAAGTCCGTCAAAAGTCCGTCGAAAGTCCGTCGGAAAGACCGTCGGACCTTTGATGCCGAAAAGTCCGTGTGTACACGGCATTAGAATACAATAGTGCAACGCACCTTGATTATGTGGCAATCAGTTCAGAATAATGTAAACCTACAACTGTCTATTAAAGGGGTTGTAACACACAAAAAAAAGAGATCCTGTTCCCTTATAGCAGGTTAAACAGCACAGTACTTTTGCTGTCTAATCTGTCCCTCTCTATGATGTAAAATACCGTATTTATCGGTGTACAACATGCACTTTTTCCCCCTTAAAATCAGGGGAAAATCATGGGTGCGTGTTATACGCCGATCCCTGCCAATTTTGTTTGATCGCCGATATACACAGCCGTGTGTAGATTCAAATATGGCGCCAAGACTGCAGGGACTCGGCGGAGCCGAGATACACATAGCCGGGTGTTCTCGGCTATTCTCGCCGCCGCTCACAGTCACGCCCAGTCCCGCCATTGGACCTGTGTTATGTCCATCATAGGGGGGGCTGGGCGTGACAGTGAGCGGCGCCGAGAATAGCCGAGAATAGTTGAGAATAGCAGAAAATAGCCGAGAACACTCGGCTATGTGTATCTCGGCTCCGCCGAGTCTCTGCAGTATTTGAATCTACACACGGCTGTGTATGTCTGTGGCGATCGTGGCAATTGCGGCGATCACACAAAGCTGCACTGACAAGGCTGCACTGGGGCAAAGCAGCACTGTTAAGGCTGCACTGACATGGCTGCAATGGGGCAAAGCTGCACTGACATGGCTGCAATGGGGCAAAGCTGCACTGACACTAAGGCAAGGCTGCACTGACACTGAAAAGGCTGCAGATGGACAGATAACGCTGCATTTATGGGCATTTTAATGTAAGTTTTTTTTCCTTAAACTTTACTCCTAAAAGTTTTTTTCCTTAAAATTCCCTCCTAAACTTGAGGTGCGTGTTATACGCCGGCGCGTGTTATATGCCGATAAATGCGGTACCTGGTTGATCCTAGGAAAATTAAATATACCGGTAATTCCGCGCTTAGGATAATGAGGTATGCAGCCTCCCCTGAATCGCACCACTCACCAATCGGACACTTATCACACGGATTTATTAATAACTTTTTTTGTTAATCAGGGCATATGTTTGGTGTCAGTAAGGGAGTATTTGGGTGGCCCCATTTCTTCCCTTTTTTTGGTAAATAAGATACTGGATATATATTCTTGATTATATCACGTTAGTGGTATTGCTCACATTGTTACACCACCACTTATTGATGTACATCTACCTGTTATGGTACTGTGATATATTTTACGCATATTTTTGTAGCCTTGTTTACATCTATTACTGTTTTCTAGCATTTAGGTGGCTTTCAGCATGACACAATTAGGTGTTTATTTTGTTTGTACATCTATATAGAGTAACCCCTCCCAGGGAGCGCCATTTACCCCTTACCTTCTTTTATATACCTGGTTGATCCTGCCTGTTTCTGTGTCCCCCTTCGTGCGCTGACCACGGTAATCATGGCCGCTGATCCATGATTACCGTAGTCAGGTTATATGCCTCCATCATCCTGCTGCTCTCCACTCTTCCCCTCTCCCCCTCCCTCCCTGCCTGTCAGCTCCTGTGTGTGTGAGTTGCCTCCCCCCGCTGCTATTAGTAGCTGGCAGTAAATAAAAATAAAGGTTACTGCCAGCCCCTCTGTTCTACTAATACTAAGCCATCCTACACTGTGTACATGTTTGTATAAAATTATGCCTATAAATACTGTACCTTATTTCAGATGGTTTCTTGCTGGTCACATGACCTCCAGCTGCTCTCCTCCTCCGATCTAAGGGCTACAGCGGGAAGGGCTGAGTGGAGGGCACAGTGGTCATATGATCTCCCAGCTGACGTCAGAGGGGGATCTCGGCCCCTCCCGCTATTGCCCTTAGATCAGGAGAGGAGAGTGGTCACATGACCGGCTAGAAACGTTCTGAAATAAGGTATTTACAGGCACAATTTCATACAAACATGTACACAGTGTAGGATGGCTTAGTAGAACAGAGGGGCTGGCAGTAATCTTTATTTGACTTTACAACCACTTTAAATAAAATTTAAGACAAGTCTGTTCGTAGGTCATGGAGCAAAAATAAATTATGAGACTTTGAATGTGCCATGAAGAGATTATACACACATGATTGTTGTGTAACGCTTTTTTTTTTACATGTATGTATGATTATTATATTTCTATGTGCTGTACATTTTTGTAATTACTCTTGTAGATGTCTACATGTGTAAAAGGCATGGATTCTGAAGATGCGAGTTATGCGCTCATCCTAAATGCCATATACAAGATAGTTATACACTGAACGGATGTATTTAATATACAACAAAATTGGTCATATTTTAACTATAATTTAATTGTATAATAAAGAAGGTTGTGAATATTTTATTCATGTACATGTGTTACAATCTTTTCCTGGCATGGTGGTGCCATAATTTATTTTTCCTCTGTGCCCTATGAACAGAAGGAGTCATTTTGTTGTCTACAAATAAAACTATTATTTTATTCTAAACTAAAACATTTTTCAAATTGGCTAACTTTCCTTTATACTGAAAAAGTCTTTTGTTTACTTCCAGAAATGTGTTTAAAAATATGAGTTTTTCTGTAACGTTTGTGATTTATGACATCAGTAGTAATCTTCAAAGTTTATGATAATGACTTCATCGCACTTCAGACACGTGTATTTCTGTTACTATGTCAACAGTTTATAGGCAAATGAAAACCTCTGGATGGGTTCCATTATGTCTCCTTTGGTTTAATTCTGCCACAGCACATGAATAGCTGTGTGGGTTGTAATAATGTTTCTGCTATCTGGCAATTTTATTCACACTTAAACAGCTGTTGGAACATCTGTCCACTATCTTATGACTCAGCTTGTTTTACATTTTTGTGTAGAAGTAGAATAGGTTTGATGCCATTTTGAACACAAGGTATTGATTTCTTTCCAGCTAACTGAATATGTCTGTTTTCTAATAAAAGGAACAATTTTTTTTTTTAATAACTAACTGAACCTTTATACATACACTATATTACCAAAAGTATTGGGGCGCCTGCCCACGTACATGAACTTTAATGGCATCCCAGTCTTAGTCCGTAGGGTTTAATATTGAGTTGGCTCACCCTTTGCAGCTATAACAGCTTCAACTTTTCTGGGAAGGCTGTCCACAAGGTTTAGGAGTGTGTCTATGGGAATGTTTGACCATTCTTCCAGAAGTGCATTTGTTAGGTCAGGTACTGATGTGGACAAGAAGGCCTGGCTCGCAGTCTCTGCTCTAATTCATCCCAAAGGTGTTCTGTCAGGTTGAGGTCGGGACTCTGTGCAGACCAGTCAAGTTTCTAAACCCCAAACGTACTCATCCATGTCTTTATGGACCTAGCTTTGTGCACTGGTCCAAATTATTTGGTGGAGGAGGGATTATGGTGTGGGGTCACTTTTCAGGGGTTGGGCTTTGCCCCTTACTTCCAGTGAAGGGAACTCTTAAGGCTTTGGCATACCAAGACATTTTGGACAATCTCATGTTCCCAACTTTGTGGGAACAGTTTGGGGATGCCCCCCCCCCCTTTTCCAACATGACTGCGCACCAGTGTACAAAGCAAGGTCTATAAATACATGGATGAGTGAGTTTGGGGTGGAGGAACTTGACTGGCCTGCACAGAGCCCTGACCTCAACCCGATAGACCACTTTTTGGATGAATTAGAGCGTAGACGGTGATCCAGGCCTTCTCATCCAACATCAGGGCCTGACCTCACAAATGCGCTTCTGGAAGAATTGTCAAACATTCCCATAGACACACTCCTAAACCTTGTGGACAGTCATCCCAAAAGGGTTGAAACTGTTTTAGCTGCAAAGGGTGGACCAAGTCAATATTGAACTCTACGGACCAAGACTGGGATGTTCATGCGCATGTAAAAGCAGTCATCCCATTACTTTTGGTAATATAGTGTATGTGTTATATCTCTTTTATCAACATTCTTTTATCATATTACACCATAGTAGCAATTGCTATTTATTGTATTTATCTTGTATGTATTGCTTTACTTCACCCTCAAAAAATGTTATCCACTCCAGACTTCTCTGTCAGACAGGGCTGGCAGTATCTGACCTCTCTTTTCCCTGCCACAATTAAAGCAATGCAGCTTGGTCAAGAACTGTTCCAGCTTATGATTAGATAATAAAGGAGTGCCAAAACACCAATGAGGTCAACTCTGTGCTTTCTCCTCTTTTTAACCAGCTTCCAGTGTAGTGTGCAATGTAGTTAGGCCTGAGTGGCTTGCAGCTTTGTACTCTCTTCTCCCAGTTTGAATTTTATTGTGTAGGGAACTACAAGACACAAATATAAATGCAACAGAAGTACTATTTATGAATGCATGTCCACGTGTTAATGAATACACAAGAGGATGATATTGTGTTATTGTATATCTGTCTACATATTTGCTTCATTTGCTAGAGTCCATTTAAAGAAAACTTTATCTTTAAAGAGTAACTCCACTTTCATGGGGAAAAAAATAGCAAAAAAAAGAAAAAATAATATAGTGTATACAATTGTGACACAAGTCATATTGTAATGTAATGTTATTAAAAATTACCTTTTCTTTTCCATCTGCTGGCCGCTGTAATTATCTGAAAATGCATGGCAATATGGTCACCTGGAGTTGTTCTGTACACAGAATGTGTATTAAACACTCCCCAGAAACATAATTTCCTGCTTATGTGATTGGCCCACTGATTTTCCCAGAAGTCTGCCTAAGATACATATCAGATTTCAGGCATCCCCTGGAACAAAAATGTAATTTTTGGTGAGATACTCCCAGTAGGAACACATCTAAAGGGATGCAGGCCCAGCACCTTTCCTCATTAGTGTTCTGCAGGTGCACAACTGATTGATAATTATGAGACCACTCCCATTAGACCCACTGAGCACAGGGGCACAGAGGAACAAGAAGTGATTTCTTCAGAATAACAAAAAGTAGGAATCTGCAACAAAGGCTGTTATAATCCTTGTAATGTACATAGATCACCCGGAGGGGAATGTTTTTTCTCAACATAAGTGGAGTTATGCTTTAACCTTAAATCTGCCCCCAACCACCTCTGATTCCTATTCTAGCTACCCTGTAGGAACAAGATGATTATATTTACCTATTCTAGGGGTGCTCCAGTCCAGTCACATGATTGGTTCCCAGCGGTCGGCTTCAAGTGGGAGGAGGGACAGCCAACAACGGATGCCCCATAATAAGCCTATGGGTGATATCACTGCCGAAGCATTCCATCCATTGGTAATGCTTTCTTCTCTCTCGTGAAGCCAGCGGCTTGGCAGATTACATGACTGGACCGGAGTGCCCTGAGAATAGGGAAGTATAAGCATCTTCCTTCTACAGGGTAGTTAGTATAGGTGTTAGAAGGGGGGTGGGAGGAGGTTTAAGAGGAGATTGTTATTGCCCGGAATTTCACTTTTTTTCACCAGATTTTGCACTCTTCAGTTTTAGTAAATTAACCCTTTTCTGTTCTTTCTTTGGGGTACTAGCATTGACCTGCATACTTCAGGTCCCTCATCCTTAGCTAAGTTTTATTTGGATAAATAATAACATTCTTTTCTATGGAATTATGATTATTTTGTGACAACACTCTCTATGTATATATTGTAGAATATCCATTTCTTTTCTACTCCTGATGAAGTTGTGCAATCCACAAAACACGTTAAGAACTTTGGCTCCTGAAGCACTTCATTTCTCTGACCATCGATGCTGACTTACCTATATTGTAGTGTTGCCAACCCCCGAAGTGAAATTTACTGGCAGGACGCCAAAATTTACAAACAGCATCAATTTTTTCTTTTCAATCTTAGTTTATTTCAAGATAAAAGTATAACAGAGGAAGAAAGTTCTTTACAGTATAATATTACATATATTATACATAGAATAATGAGGTGAACCTTTACTATAGATGAACAGGTGTAAACACTTTGACATATAGTCTCTGGTGAAACAATGAAATATCACATTGTATATAAAAGCCTTTGATATAAGAGAAGAATGACATGCGTGTGGGATCCAACATATATTTATCCTTATGGTTTCGCGTGTTGGTATTATCAGAAGGATCCTCCTATTCAGGCTGATATGCTGCAGGGATAATTTATTTACTTATTATAGATATTCAAGTCATTGAACTATTCTGGGTATATGATCTTTATTTATATGTTTGAGTGATTGGTTCAGTACATAGAGAAAAGTAAGCAAAGAGAAAGAAGAGAATGATAGCGTGTAAAGAAATAAGGGATGATAACGAAGGTGGAAAACACCCCAGCATGGCTAATCGGTGGATGAGGATGGGGCATCCCTGACACATACAGAGAATTCATCGGAGTATCGAAACATTGTTCACGAGGTCCAGGTGGTGGAGAACTGTTTCTCCTTCCCCGACTCCTGCGCCAACAGGTGCTCCAGATCTCTTATCTGATCCACTTCGACAGCCCAATCGCCCAAGGAAGGCACATCCGCTGTTCTCCAATGTCGGGGGATCACTGTCCTAACTGCGGCCAGAAAGTGGCGCAGTATATCTTTTTTAATCGACTTGAGGGGGCCCGGGAGCATAGATAGTAGGGCTATCTCTGGTGTGGGCTTAATTGAGGTCGCCATCAGCCTGCCGTATAGATCAAAGACCTTTTGCCAAAGTTTCCTAATTGGAGGGCAAGCCCACCAAATGTGGAGCATTGTCCTTCTAGAGGACAGGCATCACCAACAAGTATCTGACAAAGAAGGGTTAAACCGTTGGATAGTCGTTGGGCATCTGTACCACCTTGTTAATAGCTTAAACCCATTTTCTTGAGTCTTAGTTGCCAAGGAAATCGTATGCGTCAGGATAAAGCTTTTTTGCCAATCAGCAGGGGAGATGAAGTGTTGTAAGTTTGTTTCCCATTTCTGCGTGTATGTTGGAAGGTCAGGGGCAGAAACGTTCAGTAGTAGGGAATATAACAGTGATACTACTTGTGTTGGCGAGTCTGGTTGTAAGAGCAGCTCGTCAAAGTCTGATGGGTTATCTAGGATCTCTGAAATGGAGGAGAAAGTACGTATGTATGACATTAATTGACCCCTTTGTAACCACATTGTTGGGGGCCCCAGGTCCATCTGGGAGGGTATGTCTGTTCTCAAAGATGGGTCAGCGCGTAAAACCTGTGCTAAGCGTCTATGACTATCCCTATTCCAGGGTCCAAATCTCCACTTACTTACAGCTGGGGGGAAGGCCGGAGTCCCAAAGAGAAGGGGCCATTGGGCCCTGAGTTTTAGATATTTTACTAGTTAAAATCAGGCGGTCCCATATCTGAAGAGTTTGACGAGTAAGAGCAGTAGCGAGTGTACTATCCTTACGCTGAGCCGTAGGGGTCCACGGCAGGGAGCAAAGATCAATCTCATTGAGATGTCTCTCCAATTGAACCCAGAGCTTGGAGGAAGGGTGGTGAAACCAATCCATGATACGTATGAGTACCGCTGCCTTATGGTATGTAGAGGCATCTGGGACCCCCGCTCCCCCCCGGGCCTTCGGGAGGATCATTGTGTCATATTTTATCCTGGGGTAGTTTTCCTTCCATATGAATTTAGAGAAAATCTGACAAAGCCTTTTGAAGAACGAGGTGGGAATATGGATAGGAATGGTTTATAAAAGATATAGGAATCGAGGGAGAACATCCATCTTCAAAACATTCACCCTACCCGACCGAGAGAGCTGTTTAGATGCGTATGTGGCCAGATCCGCTTGTGTTCTAAGAAGTAGAGGGGTAAAGTTGCTGGAGAATAGTTGGGATGCGTCTGTTGGGATATGAATTCCTAGATAACGAATAGATGTGGAGCTTGTCTTAAAAGGGAAAGAGGACGAGAGCTGTTGGAGAGCCGCTTTTGGGAGTGAAATGTTGAGGATTTCTGACTTACTATGATTAACTTTAAAGTTACTAACATCTCCATATCTCTGAAACTCCTGTATAATGGAGGGCAGGGAGACTTGCGGTTGGGTTACAAACATGAGTAAGTCATCTGCAAATAGGGCAATTTTAGTATGTATAGGGCCTATATTAATACCATGAATAGCCGGGTTGTTCCTAAGGGCGATGGCTAGGTGTTCTATAACAAGAACATAGAGAATGGGGGACAAGGGGCACCCCTGCCGCGTTCCATTGTGAATAGTACATTTTGGAGATAGGGAACCGTTTAGTCTGATCCTAGGGAGATGTATAGAGGGACATTATTCTGGAGATCATGTTTTGGCCTAGACCTAGTTGTTGCAGTGATAGGCGAAGAAATTGCCAGTCAACGCGGTCGAAGCCCTTCTCCGCGTCGACCGTGAGAAGGCACCATGGGACATTGTGGGCCCGAGCATAATCCGCAATGAGAAGTGTTTTCAGGGTGTTATCCCTCGCCTCTCTTTCACTCACAAAGCCAGCCTGATCTAGGTGTATTAAGCGGGGTAACAATGGTTGTATTCTATTAGCTAGCACCTTCGCATACACCTTCAGATCTACCCCTATTAGCAAAATGGGTTGATAATTAGTACATATAGTCAGGTCTTGGTCTGGTTTTGGGATAAGGGTGATATGTGCCTCTAGTGTTTAACACTTTTGTTAAGAAGGGGGGAAGGAGGGGAGCAAATTGTTTGTAAAATTTTGGAGTGAAGCCACCAGGACCGGACTTTTACCAGATGGGGTAGATGCAATGGCGCGGGCAACCTCGTTTTCCGAGATCGGAGCTTCAAGGTCCTCTATCGTTTCGTTATTTAGAGTAGGTAGTGCATTTTGTGCGATATATGAGGCCTGTGTTTCCGCTGTAGTAGAGGGAGGCTCAGTGGGGCTTGCTGTAGGTATGTTATACAGGGATTGATAGAAGTCCCGGAATACCTGTCCCATCTCAGAAGGTGACGAGACAGTTTTCCCAGATTTGTCCCGTATGTGAGGTATAAAGGTGTTAGGTTGTTTGGTATGCAGGGTGCGAGCTTGCGATCTACCACATTTATCCTGAAATTTGTATTGATGAAAGGCTAGTTTGTTCACAAATGTATGGGCTGATGCCTCGTATAATTCCCTAAGCTGAGTGCGGGCGTAGGAAACCTCCGCAAGCACTTCCACTGTAGGGGAGCGTTTATGGGTAGTCTCCAGCATCCTAAGTTTGTGTACCACCATAGCTATCGCAGCTGAGCGTTCTTTTTTCAGGCGGGCACCCATTTGAATAAAGCTACCCCGTAATACCGCCTTTAATTCCTCCCATTTAATGGGTGGTGAAGTGTCATCGGAAGCGTGGTCTATTTCTATTTCGTGGTCGGACCAAACCATAGGGTCTATTTCACAATTTGGGGACCAATCTAAGCAGCCGTGGTCAATTAAAAAATAACCTAGAGGATGGTATGATTGATGAACGTTGGAAAAATGTGTGTAGTTTCGAGAGTCAGGGTACAGTATCCGCCATATGTCAACAAGATGCATATTGTAGAAGGCACGTTTTAGGGCCCGTATTTTAGGAACGGATACAGAGGAACGGGATGTCGATGAATCCAAAAGTGGATTCAGGGGAGTATTGAAGTCCCCTCCAAGTATGAGCTTGCCCTCTGTGAAACCCGCCAAAATCTTTAAATACTGCAAGGCCGATGGGACTTGATCTGTGTTAGGCAAATATATACTGGCTATTGTAAATTTAGTCCCCCATAAGGAGATGTTTACAAAAACGTACCTGCCTTGGGGGTCTGCCATATGATCGAGCAGTTCAATAGGGAGTGTTTTATGAAACGCAATAGATACTCCCTTAGATTTTTGTGTCGGATTGGTACTGTCGATCCATCTATTAAAGTTTCTGCTGGAGCAGGAAGGGGTGGAGTCAGAGTGGAAGTGGGTCTCCTGTAGCAAAAGCATGTTAACCTGTCTTTTGTGCATCTGATACAGAATCTGCCCACGTTTCGAATCGATATTAAGCCCATTTACATTATACGAACAAAATTTCAATTGGGGGCGTGAGGTCATCGTGTGAGCCATGCTGGAGTGCTAGAGGCTGTATAGGAAAGAAAGTAATAAGATACAGAGGAAAGGTATAGAGAGCAGTTCGGGGTAGGATGGAGAAGAAAGGTGAAATGTGGAAGTGGGAGAAGGGGTGGGAGGGGGAGGGAAGAATAAGAGAAGAGCATGAGGATAAAGAAGGAAGTAAGGTGTAAATGAAAAGACACCTAAAAAGATGTGTCTGGGAAACTAATGCGTTCGCTAACGCAAGACACTGCGTGAAATGTCACGCTTTAGGCACAAACAGTGCCTGTCCTACTGTGGGGGAAATGTCAAAATGAATGGACCTGAGCCGTGATCCCGACAGCGAATCAGGCATATATATAGTGTATGTAGCACACTTAATAATTGAACCGTATGTGGGGCATAAGGCAGCCTTTTCCTAAAGAAGCCTTCTGAGTGGGATTGAGAGGGCTCCCAATGTGTCAGAGAAAACATGGGAGGAGTGAAGGTCTGTAAACTAATCCCTTTTTTTTTTCCATTTTCTTTCCCCCTAAGATAAAGCATCTGGTTCTAAGTCTCATCAAACATATAAGACCAATGAGTCACGAATCGTGAATGTGCTCCTCTTTACCAAATAACTTAAACCATAGAAACCCAGTCAAGTGGACCACTATTAACGACAACAGATGATAACAGTCAACTAAATATGGGCATTGGGTTCAAGTAGTTAACCTAGGAGTATATAACAAAAATAATTACATTGGCTCCTGCTTGTAGAAAAGTTATTTAGCCAAAACAATAATATGAATATAGGGAGGATAGGAGGAGCGGGGGATCCACCCGTGGAGGCAACCCATTGCTCCATGTGTGGCGCCTTTTAAACCTGCATCTCCTGTAGCAGAGATTGATCAAAACCGGAGGCCAAATCTCCCCCCAGAGTTGTACCCCCCACTCCAACAACCCCCCCATCATATGTCATTGTAACGAGCCCCTGCTCGCTCAGTTCCATTCTCCCGACACTCCTTTGCTGCTATAGAATCAGATTGCAGATCGCACGTCTGATTGTTCAGTCATCCGATGCTCCGGCATTAGAACTACAGCTATGTGCCGTTCTAATCCAGTTGTGTAGCTCAGAACAAACACCAGGCAGGCTGTATGTAAGTTCAACCAGGAATCTCTTTATTGAAAAATACAGGCTCTTTTACACAGTAAAAGAGGAGGTGTATACCTCCTGCTCATATTACTCTGAACATACACCTGTGACCAGAAACCTAATTAACATGGGCTAATTAACTAATCCCTTTAGACAGCCTAGATGACTCAGACATGACCTTTAGGCCAGACTGGCCGTCTTGTAGCTCAGAAAACCCAATCAACATTATCACAATAGCAGAGTTAATTAACACAAACAACAATGGGGATCTAATGACTCTTAGATCCCATACTAGAGACTTATTTACAATACACATTCTAGCAGGCAACAGACAGACAGGTGGCTGGAATTGACATCAGCATCTCCTAACAGTATTTGTCCCAGCTTTATGAATCAGCCACTATTTCTAATATGGCAAATCCAGGGTCCCCAGAGTCTGTGTGTCCTGGGGGACCAGGACCCGAATCCACAGTAATACCACCTCAAGGATCCCCAGGCATACAGCTCACAAAGAGCACCTTTCCCCAAATGCCAGGGCCCACGATCGATCGGCAAGAGGCTAGCATTCAGTCCCCTCCAAAAGTCTCTCTCCCAGCTAGGTCTGTCACATTTCTCCCCTTTCGGCAGGAGACTAACACAGGAGGAGACCCCAGACGGGTTGACTCCGAAGTTAGTCAGTAGTTTCAGTCCTCTAATGCCTGTACCCACACAGTACCCCAAACAAATTGTTCCAAACAAAGCATTACTCACCCAGCCAACCTCTGCCTCTCTCAGAGAACATATCTGCCGCTAGGGAGAGGCCTGGACTGGCCCTTCTCCTTGGAGTCCTTTCTGCCGCTGAAGAGAAGACAGGGTGTCTGGGCTCACTCCATCATGCTGTTGGGGATCTGGGCCGACAGGTGGAGACTGAAGTCCCTTCCACCTTCACAGGAAATCCATCCTCTGTTAGTTGAGGGCAGAGTCCAGCAGTACTCGGCCCTGTTGCCAGCCCTTCTGCTGGAAATCCCACACCATCTGCTCCGGCTAACTGTTGGGGAGAGACAACACACACCTCCTCTCCCTTCTCCCCCTGTATCTGCTGCTGGGAAGTGATTGCCACCTTCTCACCCTGAGCCTCCGAAACTGCCACAGGTGTGGGGCAGAGGTCTTGGACCCTCTGTCCGGTTGCCAGTGCTTCAGCTGGGGAAGTTCCTTGTAACTTCACAGATACTTCTGTTACTTCACAGATACTTCTGTTGGTGCTGGGCAGAGCACAGTGAAGTTTGGCCCTAATAACAGCTCTTCTTCTGCTGGAGGCACACCAGGTTGTTCTTCATCAGCAGAAAAGTCTATCAAATCCCCTGTCTCTGCAACTGGTGTCTGGGGATAAAGGTTCACCATGTCCTCTCCGTGGAACCCAGAAGATGCTATCAGTGCTGGGCAGAGGTTAGCAGAGCTCTGCCCTGTTGTCAGCACTTCAGGTTTGGGGACGGCAATCTTCAGATTTTTCCACTGCCGATTCTCTGGCATTCTGCTGGACAGGCACATTCCTCCATCCAAGATCATCCAATGCAGAAACAGGTTCATCAAGGTCAGTCAGCACTTGCTGCATCCGCCATTAGACCTCCGCCTCCATAGCTGCGGGGACAGGTTGGCAAAGCACACTGTTACTCTGCCACATTGTCAACTCTTCAGCCAGGATTTCAGAGTTGTCAACTGGTATTTCCTGATAGTCCCAGGCAAAGGGAGCCCCACCCTGCTGCTGAGCAGAGTCTAGCAGCTGTCTGTAGGCCATCTCAAGCTCCCATTCCTGAACGGCCAGAAACTCCAAATCTTCCTGTGCCCAGTGCACTTCCGAGACATTCAGTCTTCGCTCTCTGTGCTCCATTATTTCCTCCAAACGCCACTCCCGATCACTCCCAAAGTCAGGGTCCTCGGACAGCCTCCAGTATAACAATCCCAGGCCATCGTAGTCAAAGCCTTCCGTGGGGCTGTCATCTGCTATCCATGGGCACACTTGGGCTACATACCACTGGAGGGCTCTGTAGCTCTCGTCCAACCGCATTTCTGCCCGGATCAGCCTGCTTAACTCAGCTGTCCACTCCTGGTTCGGCTGTTCCCCCAATAACAGCATTCACACTTCATACTGCGACCAGTACCTTACATGGATGGAGGGGAGAACTTTTCCCTGGTTTTGCTGCTCACGGGCTAGCGATTCCTTCCAGAGTTTGCAGCGGATAGAATCAAACCATCCTAGCAGGACCTGCTCTGATACTGGTCCTCTGTGCTGTATCTGCATCTCTCGCAACCTCCTGAATTCCTCTTCCATGGTGACTGGTATCTGTACCTCTCCTCTCCTGCTATCTGGACCTTGGATCCAGGTGATGGTTTGGATGTAAGAAAGGGCAAAACACCGCGCTATATTCAAAAATTAATACATAAAAAACATATTGAGAAAATGAAAATGAAAAGATGAAAAAAACAAAAGTGACAAATCAGTGAGTAAATAAATATACAAGCAGCCGCTAAAAGTGGGATACACACATTACAAAATATTCAATAAGGAGCAGCGCTGTGACAACAATGGTTTGTATGATATAGACCAAATCAAATAAAATGAATATTAGACCCAAAATTGGGGTTAATTACAAAGTTCATATTAAAGTACATAATAACCAAGAGAGGTAAAAAGTCCTATCCAGAATCAAATTCAGATAGTGGATATTGTGAGAAACGTAAATAGGTGGAAGTACAAATAAATTCAGTGTGTCCTTCACCGCACCACTGTGGTATTAGTAGGAATGCGCGCTTACCAAACGGCAAGTTTAGGGGAGCTTGCGACCTTAACCCGGTCGGGGCCTTTCAGGAATGGAAACACCAAAAACACACCACCTCTGCTTGAAATAAGCACGCTGTTCACCAAATATCCAGTATTCACTGTATTGTAGAGATATGACCTCCTGGCTAAGGGTAAATCTCAAGGATGAGTCAGGAAAACTCAAACTCCTTATTTTCACTCCCCAAACGTCTTTTCTTTCTTTCAGGACTCAGCTGTTTAATTTCTCCCTTTCACGAAATGTATACCTCCTGCTCATATTACTCTGAACATACACCTGTGACCAGAAACCTAATTAACCACTTCAGCACCGGTCCATAGTCAAATGACAGCCACAGATGGGATCTCCCATCCTGTGTGGCCATCATATGACGTCCTGGGCTTCCTGGCCGTCTACGGGGCGCGCTCGTGCGCCCGCCGTGTTGCATGGGACCCGGTGCGTGTGCCCGGCGGCCACGATGTCCGCCGGGCACCCGCGATTGCCCGTTAACCAAGCAGGACCGTGGAACTGTGTGTGTAAACACACAGATCCACGTCCTGTCAGGTGAGAGGAGACCGATCTGTGTTCCCAGTACAGAGGAACACTGATCGGTCTCCTCCCCTTGTGAGTCCCCACCCCCTACAGTTAGAATCACTCCCCTAGGAAACACATTTAACCCCTCGTGTCCCCCTAGTGGTTAACCCCTTCCCTGCCTGTCACATTTATACAGTAATCAATGCAATTTTATAGCATTGATCGCTGTATAAATGTGAATGGTCCCAAAAATGTGTCAAAAGTGTCCGATGTGTCCGCCATAATGTCGCAGTCAGGAAAAAAATCGCAGATAGCCGCCATTACTAGTAAAAATAAATAAATAAAAAAATTTTTTAAAAATATGCCATAAATCTATCCCGTATTTTGTAAACGCTATAACTTTTGCGCAAACCAATCAATATATGCTATTGCGATTTTTTTTACCAAACATATGTAGAAGAATACGTATCGGCCTAAACTGAGGAAAAAAATATTTTTTTTTTTTTTAAATTGGGGTATTTATTATAGCAAAAAGTATAAAATATTGTGTTTTTTTCAAAATTGTCGCTCTTCTTTTGTTTATAGCGCAAAAAATAAAAACCGCAGAGGTGATCAAATACCACCAAAAGAAAGCTCTATTTGTGGGAAAAAAAGGACGTCAATTTTGTTTGGGTACAGCGTCGCACGACCGTGCAATTGTTGTTTAAAGTGCGACAGCGCTGAAAACTAAAAATTGGTCTGGGAAGGAAGGGGGTGAAAATGCCCTGTATTGAACCGGTTAACATGGGCTAATTAACTAATCCCTTTAGACAGCCTAGATGACTCAGACATGACCTTTAGGCCAGACTGGCCATCTTGTAGCTTAGAAAACCTAATCGACATTATCATAATAGGAGAGTTAATTAACACAAACAACAATGGGGATCTAATGACTCTTAGATCCCATACTAGAGACTTATTTACAATACACATTCTAGCAGGCAACAGACAGACAGGTGGCTGGAATTGACATCAGCATCTCCTAACAGTATTTGTCCCAGCATTATGAATCAGCCACTATTTCTAATATGGCAAATCCAGGGTCCCCAGAGTCTGTGTGTCCTGGGGGACCAGGACCCGAATCCACAGTAATACCACCTCAAGGGTCCCCAGGCATACAGCTCACAAAGAGCACCGTTCCCCAAATGCCAGGGCCCACGATCGATCGGCAAGAGGCTAGCATTCAGTCCCCTCCAAAAGTCTCTCTCCCGGCTAGGTCTGTCACAGTCATATAGGGAGGGGGTGAGAGGGAACAATCTGAAACAAAGTAGAACATCATAGAAAAAAACCTTTGGTGTATATTGACATTACCTGACGCCCATCACAATGAGAGTCAGAGTGACTATAATCTATGTTCTCTCAAGAACCCCAGCCAGGTAATAAACTGGCAAAGAGCAGGGAAAGAGCCAGTAGTTCTGATCCCTATATTCACTGAATCCCATACTAGACTTACTGGAGGTCTTGGATTTTCGAAAAGAAAATCACAGTCAAAGGATCAAAGAACAAAAAACATAGCATGCCACCAAAAATGCGGCAAAGCTGCTGGGATCCCCCGATAAGGTAAGTGGCGTAGTAAGACAAAACAAGACATCAGTCTCCAATGAGCTTCTGAGTCAATCTTCTGGAGATGTAGGTCTTCTTATCCCTGGGCCGGAAGAAACTGATCTAGACCTAGGACGTCTGCAGCGCTGCGGAAGTGGGCCAAGTCCCAACTGTCTTGATCTATCATCCGGAGGATCCAGCCAGTTCAAGACGTCTACCGGTTCTTGCTCAATAAAGAAGAAAAAGTCAGGCAGTTGATCCGGATCTGAGAGCATGAACCTGCTGTCGCCCCGGGTCACCTTAATGCTGAAGGGGTGTCCCCACATATAGGAAGCTCTGGCTTTCCGTATAAGGTCAAGTAAAGGGCGCACCACTCGACGCATGTACAGCGTATTGCGAGACAAGTCCGGGTACAGTTGAATAAAGGCTCCAAAGAAATCTACTGAACCCAGGCTCCATGCCTTTCGCATGACCTCCACTTTTAAGGTGTAATAGTGGACCCGACAGAGAACATCTCGGGGGCGACCATCTCGGGCCCCCCCGGCCCTCCTACCCTGTGAACACGATCCAGTTCAATTGGTGATGCTGCCTCTCTTCCCAGTACTTTATTGAGGATAGTTATGACAGTGGGTTTCAGCTCTGCTCCAGATGTTGCCTCAGGTATGCCTTGCAGTCTAATGTTATTTTTGCGACTGCGATTTTCGCTGTCTTCTATGCGGAGATGCTGGTGGCGTAGGTGACGGAGATGCGTCGCGGATGAGGATTCAAGTGCTGTTATACGTGCCTCATGGTCATCCTGAGCAGTGGTTAAAACTGACACTGCTTCCTCATTAGCTGTGACTTTTTGTCTCAGAGCATTTAGCGCCACATGTAGGGAATCCTCCATTTTGCTTGCCCATGATTCAAAATCAATTCTGAAGGCAGAGAAGAGGGCTGCAACTTCCGTTCTAATGGGCTCTCCTGACAAGGGATGTGTGTCTGTTTGGGATTCCCCAGTGCCTGTGTCATGCGATGTGACTGACCTCACAAAGGAGGCTGATGGCTCTCCTCTGGAATCCTGGAGTTTCTCATTATTGTCCTCTATCATGCAGGCTGCTGCTGGAGTGGTAGTGGGAGACTTGGTCTTCCCCGTGTTGCGGCCGGGCGCCATCTTGTCCTTGGGGGTCCGGGGATCAATCGGCGGCGTTCTAAGCAGATATCTCTGTATGGTGCCTTGTTGAGGTTCAGTAAGCTCCGTGGAGTGTGAGCTAGCTGCCGCCATGTAGGACGCGGTTGTGCTGTGAAGATAGCCTGTAGCTGTTGGGATGGCACGGAGCTCATGGGTGTGTGTCCTCAGCCATCCATGGTCGGTCACTCTCCATCAGAACCCTCTGATGTCTGTGAGGGGGTTGTGCAGGCTGTGTACTTGTCAGCTATGTCCAGGAGGTGCCTGCTGTAGATGAGGGTAAGCTGGTTGTCCCCCGTACTGCCGATGCTGGAGGCCTCGTAGGCCTCGGGATGGCCTGTAGGCCGTGGGTGTCCAGGGCCTATTTCAGTGGGGTTTTTCGTATGTTCCTGGGTCCCCTCACAGTCCGGTCCACTCCGGGGACAGCACTCTTAGCTTTAGGCTGGTCGATCACCGTCCGTTCCGCCGATTGCAGCACTCGAGTCCGGGGATGTTGGAGGTCTCGTAGGCCGCAAGATGGCAGCCAGCGTCTGTAGTATGGAGCCGGCCGTGGCCTAAGAACAGCTCGATCTGCCAGCCAAACTTCACAATTGTCCCCGGGAACGATGTAGCCAATATCCAGCGACTATAGGGCAGAGTGACATAACGCGTAGGAATCCCAGCAAGCCATTGCACCCAGCAGTCGACACACTTTGACCCGGTTGTTGACACAGTGGACCGGAAATATCGCACTAGGTAATGGTGGTGAGCTGCCTCACGCTGTGCCATTGCACTGTATGCAAAGTGTGCGCTTTTTACTCCAACGTATTTTTTATTCCAATAAATTTTTTACTACACTATTGGAGGCCCCCTTGTTTTCCCTTCTCTCTCTTCTTGGCATCATGTCCGGAACCCTGAACTGAACCCCATGAGGATTCACCAAGGACATTCATCTACTGCAAGCAAGCTACCACTAGCCAACAACATCCAGAACAGTCATCTCCATCAGCACTCAGCACTTTCTACAGGGCTTTTATTTAAGCCCCTTACGGTAAGGGCACTGTGAGCACGGATGCATGAAGATTTCTGCACAGATACTTTTTCACATCTTCATTATAAGCATGAATAGAACTTTCACTATTAATTATTAGCACCATTGATGGTATATTTCCTGCTTCATTTTCACCAACGAACTTTTGGTTTTTTACCTATTCACCATCATGTTATGATCCAGTATGACACTTATTTTCACTATTGGACATTTTGTTTATTTTACTTATCGGATGCATTTATCTATCATGTGGTGACTTAGTGTGTATTACACGTCACACATATGATACATTTTTTATATATATTTTTTAATATTTTCCCTGTGTTTTGCGCGAAATCATTTATTCACTTTATTCCTAGTTTTGTGGTGGTTGTGTACACTATACATTTTGCAGCAATTCATTTTAGGGGAATCACACGTCAGCTAATTTATTGATTAGTAGTGCAGAGGTCCTTTTTAATGTTATCACTTTTAGAATACCGTTCTTGCTTTTAATTTATGAGAATATACAGTACACTACACTTGTTCCTGTAAAAAGATGGTACTCCCAACACTATACTGTATATGAACACTGCAGAAAATTATTCGCAATAGAAGCTTCCAGAGAGAAATCAGGCTATCAGACAAATCTATTCCAATGCTAAACACTTTTGACAACATATTCCTTTTAAATTCATTAATAATATTTGATGCTAGAAAGACTAACAGCCAGATGCCGCATTTGACCCTGAAATACGAAAGTATCTAAAAAATATAATCTTTTTTCAATCAGAAGCATGCTTTCATTCTCACATCTGCACTGGCAAAATGTTATTCGCAGTTGACTCACTGCTATAAAATGATATACATACAATTTTTAATTCAAACTTTCTCCTATTGCAAATATCCACTTTCCAGGAGGGGCTGCTTTAGAGCACTAAAGTCTTTAGAAAATAGCAGGATCTAATAAAAATCTTACCCATAAATTTTAATTTGCTACGTGTCACTACAATAAACTTACAATGCTTTGCAAAGTCATTTCACTATGCATTTTCATAATTAAATAAGTCATCAGACTTTTCCTACAGATCGAATTGTTTTAACTTGTCTTCTACTGTTCATTTATCTACATGTTGTCATTTGCAGAGTTTAAGGTTATGGCTGCTCCCACCATGTAAAAAAGGTATTAACCACTAAAAGAAAGATTGGCTTGTGCCTAAGTGTTTTGCCAAAAGTAGATACTCAAGTTGAACACATCTATTCTGCATTGATTACTTTTTTAAATATATTCCAGCTATTCAAAACATACCCTTGATGAACAGGTAGCCTTTTATGGCAACAGGGCTCATAAATATAATTATGTGTCGGAGAAATTGTCAAATTAAACTTGGGTCCACAGTGCACAATCATAATTGCAACCAAACACAGTGATAGTGCTTACCCTTAAAGCGACAGCCAAAATAATATGTATGTGCTACTGTTAGAAACTGCTGTGTGGTTTATTAAGGTTGCTTTTCTAAAGGCAAATAGGCGGTTCACGTTGCAAGAGAAGTTGCACTTTGCAAGGGTATTTGCCCCAGAGCTTAGTAAATGTGGTTAAATTTTAACTGCCAAAGTCTAACCAATTATTTGCTAGGAAAAGAAAAAAACAGCATTTTTGCTTACACATGAATTGATGATGAAAGTTAGCAGAGCTTTACCTAATTTGCTAAGCTTTAGGGCAAATTTTCTTTCAAAGTGCAACTACTCTTGCATAGTGAGCAACCATTTTGCTTTTAGAAATTTAACCCTATTGAAACATCACATGAAACCTTCCAACAAATGTAAAGCCTGTTAAGGAATACTATTATTTTCTCCATGGTGTACACCAGGGGTCTCCAGTACAAAGGCCATATCGTATTTTGTATATTACAAATATTTGGGGGCTGAAAAAAATACATTTAATTTGAATTTAAATGAATTAATACATTTTACTTTTTTTCAATACGATATGAGTTAGAGCAAATTAGAACAAAAAAACTTCAGTAAAACAAAGCAATGAAATCCCAAATAAACATGAGCCCATGAATTCCCCTTTAAATCAGAGTCCCCTTCGGAGTTCCCCCTTACATCAGGGACCCCATCAGAATCCTCTCTACATCATTGTCCCCTCTATCATCAGAGTTTCTCCTTGTATCAGAGTCCCCATCAGAGCCCCCTTACTTGCAGCGGACTGAATTTGGCCTATGAGCCATAGTTTGGAGACCCCTGGTATACACTAATAAGCATGCTTCTAAATCATTTAAAGTTAATCTACAATTAGGCTCCATGCACACTGAAGCTCATAACGGCCGTTTTTGTGAGTTTGGGTGTTTTTTTTAACAACCCATAAACTCCCCTCTATGTTATCCTATGTGTCCATGCACACATGGACGTTTTTGGATGTTTATCAGCAGTGGAGTTTATGGGCTGTTTTCTGAATGCCATAAGGCTCCATGCACACTGGACGTTAAAATAACATTATAAAAACGCCAGTAGCTTTTCAGTGAGTCTTTCAACATTTCTTAACGTTTTTGCAATAGCGTTTATTAGCGTTTTTCCGCATTAGCGTTTTTTAGCGTTTTTTTTCAATGGATCAAAAACATTAACAAACGCTGGTAAGCCACGTTTTTTAGCGTTATCTAAGTTTATCAGCATTTATGAGTGTTTGGCATTTTTTGTGGTCAGAAAAACAACTCCTGAATGCGATTTTATGGTGTTTTATGTTACAAAACATCATAGTATGACTGATAGAAGGCCCTCGCCTGCCAACTAGAGAATTACCAAGACTATCCCTGTATTTACTGTGACTTAAAGTTTGCTTTTGGTCTCTTTTACTACCACACAACTGTGTTACCTATTACTCTCGTGGATCTACTCCACCTCTAGTGAACTCTTATTACATTTTATGTATTGCAACTTTCTTAGTTACCTTGGATTTGTCTACAAGATTTTCATTGTCATACTGTTAATTCTGCATGCAAATCATTAAATAAAGTATAAAAAAAACACAGTTGAGTAGTTTACATTATCATATTTGTTTTTTTTTTTTGCAAACCATTTTTCAGGACAAGCTTTCAAGAGATACACTGACTCATTGACTTCTGCAGGTTCATACAGTGTGGGAGGGGAAACATGGCACCAATTGGACAACATGGATTCAGTGGCTACTACCGGCACTACAGCTTCATTGTGGAAACACTACAAACGTGTAACGTGCTAACTGAATGCTTTTTTTATTGTTACAGCTCTGAGTCAGAATGCTGACTTTCTTTTCATACTTCCTTTCTATTCACTCACTGTCTAATTTCATGCTATTGATAGTTTTGACAAATTACTAGATGTGGAAAATTCTGGAGCTATTTCCTGAGTATACAGGTGACCTTGTATTCAGAGAGATATGTAGAACATCAGCAGTTCTCTGTTTCTAAATAAAAACATTCTGAGTACATTTGAATAGTTTTTGATTGTCTAGACCAGGTGTAGGCAACCTCGGCCCTCCAGCTGTTTTAAAACTACAAGTCCCATGAGACATTGCAAGACCCTGACAATCAGAGGCATGACTACTAGAGGCAGAGGCATGATAGGATTTGTAGTTTCACCACAGCTGGAGTGCCGAGGTTGCCTACCCCTGGTCTAGAAGTAGTATGTGGGCAAAACCAAATGAAAGCAATAAAAAACAAAGCCAGAGAGTACCAAGTAAATAAGCCATTCAGAAATTTGGAAAATAAATAAGGGGCTTCTAGGCTATGTTCGCACTTGTTGGTTCTCTATATCTGCAGTGGATCGCTTTAATGTGCAGCTAAGCAACCCTTGTTAGACTTTCAGGAGGCATTCCTGCTGCCTCCTAAATGCTTTTATTTAAAAAAATTTTCAATAGGACTAATGTGCTGCAACTGCGAGCCGAGAGTTTTGCTTGTGGTTTTTGCATGGCACTATTAACTTGTATGCATTAAATTTGCTACATTGGCAATGCAAAGCATCACCACAATAGTATCTGAATAGCTCCCTCCAGCTGTATAATAGGCATTAGGTGGGTAGTCGGGGGTGGGGGTGCAGTAAAAGCACAGCTCAACAACCTGTTTTTACTGTCCCTCATCCACCCATGTGAAAGAGGCCTTAGCAAATTGATTTTTATAGGTTTCAGAAACAAATACACTGTTACCTTTATTACCTTTAAAGAAAACCACTTGAAATAAAACCTTAGAGAATTACCAAGACTATACCTGCTAACTTTTACTTTGGAAAAGGCTTCTATGTCTTGTAGGCTCAAAGAGGGAAATTTACTAAGACTGAAGTAGCCAGAATCTGGAGCAGCTGTGCATGACAAAAAATCAGCTTTAAAGTTTGATTCCCAAAACTTAAAGTGGATGTAAACCCTCTCATATACCCAGTGAAGTGAATAGCCTCAAATGCTACACAGAGATGAAACAAATCTCCCTACATACGTTTTACTTGTATATCTGCTGCCTTCAGCTTTCTACACTCTTTGTAAAGTGCAGATCCTGTTAGAAATCTTTCTTCCTCTTTCAAGCAGTGGGTGGGAAGTCTGCACTTACACTGTGTGTAAAAAATTACACCACCCCCCCCCTTCCACATAGTCAGAGGAACAAAGGAACATGCAGAGCTGTAGTCTAAATAGACAATCTCCCTGCTAAACTCCCTCTAATCTCCCTCCCCAACACAAATTTACAGCTGCTGTTATCTAATTTGTCAGAGAGCTTGTCAGAAGTGACTCTGCTGATAACAGAGGAATGAAGCACCAGAGAAAAACGACACTTAGGGGTTGATTTACTAAAGGCCAATAGACTGTGCACTTTGCAAAGTGCAGTTGCACTCTGCAAATGCAGTTGCTCCAGAGCTTAGTAAATGGGGTAAAGCTTTACTTTGCAAAGAATACCCAATCATGTGCAAGGAAAATTAAAAAAAACAGCCTTTTTGCTTGCATATGATTGGATGATGAAATTCAGCAGAGCTTTTCCTCATTTACTAAGCTCTGGAGCAACTGCTCTCGCAGAGTGCAACTGCACTTTGCAAAGTGCACAGTCTATTTTCCTTTAGTAAATCAACCTCTTAGAGCTTTGGAGAGACATAATTAAACACTACAGATGTGTGCGCTTAGATCAAATTTCATGAATGGCATTTACAACCACTTTAATGAACAAGCTTAACTGAGAATCTAATTGGTTACTATGAACAGCTGCACAGATTCTGGCTGCCCTGCAACTTTCCCTCAATTGTTTCCATACTTTCAGAGACACTAATCCTAAATATGTGTGCAAGCTGGGATTTCTAACTTAATGAGCTAATTGTTCTAGGTAATTGACTTGAGAATCATTGAAGCCAAAGGATCAGACAAGCAACTAGTACTTACAGAAGGTCAGCGGTAACAATCCATGTATTTCATCACATATTCTCTTTTATAGCATACTTTAGAAGAATTTTCAGCAAATATTCTTAGAAACCCACTGTGGAAAAAAATTCTGCTTAGCTTGCTCTCTTTCACAAGTAAAAATTAGCCCCTGATATAACACAGTGCATAAAAAGAGATGGTAACTGTCTGTTCAAATATATATTTTTACCCCATTATCTTTTACCATCACCTGATGTGTATTGTCATTTATAGTTCATTCTTAAAGTGGAGAAACGTGCCAACGTTTTTTAGTGACTGCATTGTTCTTCTACACTGTTACTGTATGATATAGCTCTACATCTTACATCCCTGACTTGTCATAAAGTAGCAAAACTGAAATTTTGTATACATTTCAGTTGATCTGAATATATTGATTGCACCCCTAAAAGGGCAAGATCATTATATGTGTTGCTACAATGCATCAAATTTCTTCTCAATGGATTTGTTGCCGTACAATACCTCTTTTACTCTATTTGAGAGGAAATTTGGAGCCTACAATAGGTAGAATTGACAACATTATTAATGCATATTCACATACAATGTTCTTAAAATACAAAATGACCAGCAACCTGGAGGTTTTAAACAATAGATCCACTACAGCTATGTACTACAGCACTACAGCTATGTCTGAACTAAAAAACAGAGATCACAGGTAGGCAAGCTCTGTTCCTTTATGCCTTGGGAGGCTTGATTTCCAATTCTGACTGAAGAGTGGAGTTACATAAAGAATAATAAGTTACACTGCATTGGTTTATGCCTCTAGATTCCTTGCTACATTTACTCCCATATCTGTAGTGGTCACAGAATACAAAATGTGTAATAGAGATCTGTATGATTTTCTCATTTAGCTCCTATTCTCTGCCCTGCTTTAGAGGTGCCCATAGATATTAGAAAGATGAGCAGACATCATCTGATCACCCTCAGGCATAAACAGATAACTTTAGAATTGCCAGGCTTTCCTTTTCTTCTTGTGAATGGAGTTGGAAAGGGGGGGGGGGATAGGAAATGATCAGTGCTGGCAAGGGTTCCTGCCAGTACCACCTATCTTTATCTTAGGGGAAAACAAGAATTGCATCAGGCTTCCAAACCTGCCTTACGAATATTACCCCAGACAGCGGCTGGCTGATGAGGTTGTAGCTCTATGACGCTAAAAAATATTTAAAACTTAAATGCTTTCCTGGGTTTCTTTTTCCAAGAGGTGGAGTGATGCTCCAGTGGAGTATGGAGAACTAAGGATTGAGAAGAGAGTTTTGTAGTGACAGTCCATATCTAAAATAAATCTTTTCCTCTCCAAGCCTGTCCATTATGGCCAGGGGACTCTGTCCTAGAAAAACCTTATAGGAACAAGATGTGTGATCTGCATAATTGCTTTAATTGCTTTAATTGCAGCTGGTTTTGCAGTGAGTAGCCCCGCTGTCAAATTTAACAATGACTCAGAAGCAGAAATATCTTAAAGCATGTCAATGTAACATGAAAGAATTTCCTGCTACTATTGACATTCATTTACAAACCAAATGTGTTCACGAGAATAAAATAATTAGTAATAAAAGGTCTGTCCAGAGAGCAAGGACAGTTACCAGCCTTGAACTCATTTTCAATGAGAGATTAACCTTCTAGTTTGCTGGTATGGTAATTATGTTTATAACTTACTGTTAGCATGCTGTTTAAACAGACATAGGTGCAACAACCATTCTCCTATACTATACTGTGAAAAAAGGGCATTTTACTGTATGCTGTGCAAGATCATGAGTTGGGACCCCTTCCCGTCTAGGCTAATTTCAATCAATGAAAAGTGAAAACAGTAAACAGCTGTGCTGCCCTAATGCCTAGTACATATGATGAGACAATCAGATGAAAAATAGCATCAGATAATCTGAACGTTAGTACACAGCTTTCCAGAGCCGATCATGACAGTTCATGTGAAATTATCTGAAGGGACAAGATTTTTTCTCGTGCAATAACAGAACAAACGATTTTCATTTAATCAGTACAGTATTTGTCCATAAAAAATGAGCAACCAAGGCTGCGCATGTTAGGAAATGAAAGAATACATTCCAATACTCTACATCATCACGGGAAGGTGTATTCTGTCTTATGAGAATTTTAGTAACCTATTCGTTTTCGATATGAGACTAGGATGCAAAAAAAAAAGGACGATCATTCATCCGATATTCTCCAAGCTTTTGAAAATGTGTTAATTTTTCAAATCATTACTGTGCCATGTCAGTAACAATAAGAACTGTGTGCAATCACCTCAATGTGTTCAGACATTAAAATTACAAATTTAAGTGAAATGATGCTCTCATATAAAACTACATTTACAATATATATATATATATATATATATATATATATATATATACATATATATCTTAAAAAATGAATTCAACATGCGCAAATAAATTACACCAAATCCACCATATGTGTGGCTCCACATGCATGTACAAAACCTAAAAAAGAGTGGAGCCGGTGATGTCCTGGGAGTATTATTTGCATAATATAGTATCTTGGAGTACCGGGAGAGAAGTGTTATGTAATAATTTGGAGTATCAGGAGTGCTGTGATTGACGCGGGGGTGCTGTGATTGATGCGGGGGTGCTGTGATTGACGCGGGGGTGCCGTGAGTGATGCAGGGGAGCTGTGATTGATGCAGGGGAGCTGTGAGTTATGTGGGGGTGCTGTGAGTGATGCGGGGGTGCTCTGATTGACGCAGGGGTGCTGTGAGTGATGCAGGGGGTGCTGTGATTGATGCGGGGGTGCTGTGCAGGAGTAACTTGGAGTAGTGTAGAGTACTAAGAGTAATCATTTAATATCCCCAGTAGAGTAGCGGGTAAAATGTCCAACAGGATTGGTGATGCAACCCTGTGCACATCTTGCTCCATGTATGCATTCCTTGAAGAGCCGTTGAGGGCGAATACTGCTGTGCGAGATGTGAGCGAATTGTTTCTCTGGAAGTCCAGATCCTAGATCTAGAAAACAAGGTGGCAACAATGCACAGCATCAACAACCTGGAAAGGAATTTGGACATTACCCAGCAGGTGCTGGCGGGGCAGTTTAGAGGAGGGTGGAGACATGGAGGCACAGGAGCCAAAGGTAGGTAGCTGGGTGACAGAACGAGGGGAAGAGGGAAAAGCACTAGGGAGGCTTGTCCTGAGTTGGTACATCCCAACAAATATGCCAAGTTGCGTGATGTTGGGGATATCAGCTCAGGGGTGGCAGTACTGTAGTAGGTGCCCTCCCCTAGCTGCCAGGGAATGACTGCTCCAGTGAGGAGGGAGGCAATGATACAGGCAAGGTTAGACAGGTATTGGTGGTACTCAATTATTAGAAGGGCAGATAGGTATGTTGTTTACTGACCGCTCCGGGTTCGGCATATCGCAGATGGGATGAACAGATTATTTGGAGGGGCTGGGGAGAACCCAGCTGTCATGGTACACATTGGTACCAATGACAAAGTAAGAGGAAGGTGGCGCGTCCTAAAAATTTATTTCAGGGACTTCGGGAATAGATGGAAGACAAGGACCTCCAAGGTGGTTTTCTCAGAAATACTTACTACCTGTGCCTCGAGCCACACCTGAGAGGCAGCAGGAGCTTAGGGAACTTAGCAAGTGGCTGAGGAACTGGTGTAGGAAGGGGGGTTTTGGGTTCCTGGAGAACTGGACTGACTTCTCAGTTGGTTACCGGCTCTTTAGTAGGGATGGGCTGCACCTTAATGGGGAGGGTCCAGCTGTGTTAGAAAAAAAATGTCCAAGAAGTTGGAGGGGCTTTTAAACTAGGTGTTGGGGGGAGGGTTTAGAGGTAGCGATAGCCGGCAGTGAGCAGAAGACAGAGGGTACTAGTGGAGGCAATAGTGATAATATATCCATAACATCTAATCCCAGGGTAAATGATTTGACAAATCAAAAACGAAGCCTGAGAAAACATAAGGAGAAAATAATATGCACCCATACAATACTGAGAGGCGTATGCACAAATGCCAGGAGCCTAGCTAACAAAATGGAGGAACTGGAGCTGCTGTTACACGAGGAGGACTTAGACTTTGTGGGAATAACAGAAACTTGGTTTGACTGCTCACACGAAAGTAGAAGAGTAGAAAAGGGGGTGGGGTGTGTCTATATATCAAGAATGATTTACGAGTGGTAAAGAGGAGTGACATTATAAACAGGGCAAGGGGGAGGTGGAATCCGTGTGGGTGGAACTCGATAGTTACATAGTTACATAGTAGGTGAGGTTGAAAAAAGGCACAAGTCCATCAAGTCCAACCCATGTGTGTGATTATATGTCAGTATCACATTGTATATCCCTGTATGTTGCGGTCGTTCAGGTGCTTATATAATAGTTTCTTGAAACTATAAATGCTCCCCGCTGAGACCACTGCCTGTGGAAGGGAATTCCACATCCTTGTCGCTCTTACAATAAAGAACCCTCTACGTAGTTTAAGGTTAAACCTCTTTTTTTATAATTTTAATGAGTGGCCATGAGTCTTGTTAAACTTTTCTGCAAAAAAGTTTTTATCTCTATTGTGGGGTCACCAGTATGGTGTTTGTATATTGAAATCATAATCCCTCTCAAGTCTCTTCTCCAGAGAGAATAAGTTCAGTGTTTGCAACCTTTCCTCATAACTAATATCCTCCCAACCCTTTATTAGCTTTGTTGCCCTTCTTTGTACTCACTCAATTTCCAGTACATCCTTCCTGAGGACCGGTGCCCAGAACTGGACAGCATACTCTAGGTGCGGCCAGACCAGAGTCTTGTAGAGCGGGAGAATTATCGTTTTATCTCTGGAGTTGATCCCCTTTTTAATGCATGCCAATGTTCTGTTTGCTTTGTTAGCAGTAGCTTGGCATTGCATGCCATTGCTGAGCCTATCATCTACTAGGACCCCCAGGTCCTTTTCCATCCTAGACTACCCCAGAGGTTCTGCCCCCAGTGTATAGATTGCATTCATACTTTTGCCACCCAAATGCATTATTTTACATTTTTCTACATTGAACCTCATTTGCTATGTAGTTGCCCACCCCATTAATTTGTTCAGATCTTTTTGCAAGGTTTCCACATCCTACGGAGAAGTTATTGCCCTGCTTAGCTTAGTATCGTTCATAAATACAGAGATTTAACTGTTTACCCCATCCTCCAGGTCGTTTATGAACAAATTAAATAGGATTGGTCCCAGTACAGAACCCGATGGGACCCCACTACCCACCCCTGACCATTCCGAGTACTCCCCATTTATCACCACCCCCTAAACGCGCCCTTGTAGCCAGTTTTCAATCCATGTACTCACCCTATGGTCCATGCCAACCGACCCTATTTTGTACAGTAAACGTTTATGGGGAACTGTGTCAAATAAGCTCTTCTGAGCAGGGCCCTCTTAATCCTATTGTATTGTATTATATTATAACTGTATTGTCTCCCTTTTATATTGTAAAGCGCTGCGTAAACTGTTGGCGCTATATAAATCCTGAATAATAATAATAATAATAATAAATGCTTTTGCAAAATCCAATTACACCACGTCCACGGGCCTTCCTTTATCTAGATGGCAACTTACCTCCTCATAGAAGGTTAATAGATTGGTTTGGCAAGAACTATTCTTCATGAATCCATGCCGATTACTGCTAATAATACTGTTCTCATTACTAAAATCTTGTATATATCCCTTATCATCCCCTCCAATAGTTTACATACTATTGATGTTAGGCTAACTGGTCTGTAATTCCCAGGGATGTATTTTGGGCCCTTTTTAAATATTGGTGCTACATTGGCTTTTCTCCAATCAGCTGGTACCATTCCAGTCAGTTGACTGTCAGTAAAAATTAGGAACAATGGTCTGGCAATTACTTGACTGAGTTCCCTAAGTACCCTTGGGTGCAAGCCAACTGGTCCCGATGATTTATCAATGTTAAGTTTCCCAAGTTTAATTTTAATTCTGTCCTCTGTTAACCATGGAGGTGCTTCCTGTGATGTGTCATGAGGATAAACACAGCAGTTTTGGTTACTGAAGCCCCCCGATTCCCTCGTGAAGACTGAGGAGTAGAATAAATTCAATACCTTCACCATCTCCCCATCCTTTGTAACCAGATGTCCTTCCTCATTCTTTATGGGGCCAATATGGTCTGTCCTCCCTTTTTTACTGTTTACATACTTAAAGAATTTCCTGAGATTTTTTTTTTGTGTTCTCACTCACCTTTGTGCATTTTTTCAACCTAGACCCACTCAGGTTTGTCTTTGTCGGCCTTGCGTCACCTGGACACGCTCCCTCAGCTCCTGGTATGGCACTCTTGGCCGGCTGGACTTTTACGGCTACACCACCATTGCGCAGATATATTTTTGTAAGTCCGCGGGTCAAGTGTACTCATGTGGGGCTTCAGGTTTTACATTTGTCCACTAGTATTCTAGACCAGTGAAAATATTGTTGTTCTCCCTATTCATAGGTGATCACTTCGGTTTTGCTCCTGATGAGTGGCTTTAATGTCCCGAAACGCGTAGAGCTTCCAACTACCGTTATGTGCACACAATCAGTACTCATGTACGGATGTTCCACGATATTGATTTGACTTTTTTTTTCATGTGACATCCCAATATGTCACACATTAATACATTATTCCCTTATATATACATATTCTATATGTCCCTTTCCTCCTATGTTTGCTAAAAAAGAAGTCCTTGTTGGAATGCATTTTTTTTAATGAAACACAAAAAATGTATTTATAGCAATGTGCATAAATATGTAAAAATATGAGTGTTAAAAATGAATTCATTAAAATAATTGTTTTATCCAATTAACATTTCTTCTCCTGTGTGCCTCATTCAAAGTCCCGCCTTCTGTTCTCCCTATTTCCCTCAATATTGAATCGGGATGGAGGAGGGGTCTGGAACGCCCCACTATCCTCATTTAAAGTCCCAAATAACTTCCTTTGTAATTTTAAGTAAATAATTAGGGATGGAGGCACACGGTCACATTAATAATTCATTTTCTCAATACCATTTCCTTTACCATATATTTTTTTTTAATATCAATCTCCCATTAGATACTGTGTCTCCGTATGTATATTTCTAACAGGATGTCACTTTATTTTTTATTTGCTATCTGGTTTTCCCACATTATATGTGCGCATGTGGGTCAGTGGCCATTATTTGTCCCAGACCGTGCCTTCTGTCATGTCTCTCTTTCATCGAGGCTCTTCTTTTCCAATCATTTCTTTTTTCTAACTCTGTTTCGTTTTCTCCCTTTCCTTTGTTTTTTTTTATTTTTCTCCCTGTTCTTTACCCTACTTTTGCTCTTCCCTCCTTTATCTTTTCACCCTTTACTCACTTTTTAATTTTTCACTCATTCATTCACTATAGATCCTTTTCTGTTCTTTCAATGCTTTGCCCACTCTAGGCCATTTTTTTGTGTTCTCACTCACCTTTGTGCCTTGTTTCAACCTTGACCCACCCAGGTTTGTCTTTGTCGGGCTTGCGTCACCTGGACACGCTCCCTCAGCTCCGGGTATGGCACTCTTGGCCGGCTGGACTTTTACGGCTATACCACCATTGTGCAGATATATTTTTGTAAGTCCGTGGGTCAAGTGTACTCATGTGGGGCTTCAGGTTTTACATTTGTCCACTTGTTTTCTAGACCAGTGAAAATATTGTTGTTCTCCCTATTCATAGGTGATCACTTCGGTTTTGCTCCTGATGAGTGGCTTTAAGGTCCCGAAACGCGTAGAACTTCCAACTACCGTTAGGTGCACACAATCAGTACTCATGTATGAATGTTCCACTATATTGATTTTACTGTTTTTTTCATGTGACATCCCAAATTTTGCATTCTCCAGTTTTAGTAAATCAACCCCTTTGTCATGCTTACCTGCTTTTAGCTTGCACGGAGAAGCCCCAATTCTCCTTTTCTTGGGTCCCCTGCAGTGCTTCTGGCTCCTCCCCCACTATATCTGGAGCTATACATATGGTGGTTTTGGTGTGATTTATTTTAACATTACGAGTAATATATTTATTTGGAACACTTAGAATTGTTGTTGCACGTGTAGTTGATGTGAGAGCAGCACAGCACCAGGGGAACCTGACGGCGCTTGTTATGGAGAAATGCATCGGAAAGGGCCACGCAAGTGACATCCTTCTGCACGCTGGAAGGACACGGCAGAGTTTGATTGCTACATGCTGTTCATGTTGGAGAGATATTGTAAAAATAGTAAGAAAATATAATTTTAATAAACCGAATGCCATACATACTACACTATGTTGGATCCCTTTGTTTTTTACCCCTGCATTGAGTGAGTACACTTAGGATCGGAGAGTTGGCTGTCCCTGAAGATAGAATCTTAGTGGCTGCAGAGCCGCAAGGCGTGTGGTGATCTCGCTGTGAGATCCTGTGTTCTGGTAAGGAGCCTATTAATTTTCTGCGGTGGAGCGGTTCTGTGACACATCTCTCCTCCCCCTCTTTTCAGGTGGTGTCATTCACTGTGGATCTGTATGGAGATATCGATTGGTGTGATGGAATACACTGATTTGGACTATATATATATATATATATATATATATATATATATATATATATATATTTATTTGGACTTTTTTCTTTCTTCACAGGGTTTCTTGATATGAAATACATTCACACATGGATTTATATAGCACTGTTTTTATATAATTACATTCATGAAGTTATTATTTTATTTATTTATAATCTCATGAATTATTTATTGTGATCACTATTCTTTAAAGGGACAATGCATTTTTATATTGCTTTTATTTTGTCATATCCATTGCCCAGATAGGTGAAGGGTGCTGCAGTTTCATCTACATATATTTCACTTAGCGCAAGATTATATATATATAAAATATATATATTGGGGTTTTAAAGTATAGATATGGCATATTCTCAGCACAGGTGCAGGGTAGATGTGGTTCAGGCATGGTAAAGGTTTGGTATAATGTGGTAAAGAGTTGGTATAGGTGCAGTCTAGTTTTGGAATAAGTGCAGTATAGAGTGCAGTAAGGGCGCTGTATTAATTGGGTACACTTGGTGTCCTGCTTTCAGTAGCTCAGTTCCTGCTAGCAGTATCAGCAATTGGTGGAATAACCCTCTCACCAGTCCTTGGGATGCTGCAGTAACCTCTCCTCTCCCAGGGGTCCTGGGTCTCTCTTCAAAAGCCACCAGTGGTCAGTCGTGGAAAGCAGAGAGTGAGTGGATGCTCCAGACTCCCAGCGATGCAAGTACTGTGATGTGGGCAGTGCTGCATTGCCCTGGGTGTCCACATTCCCAGTCTCAGATCCCCAGATCTCCACTGCTATGGTCTACCGCTGGCAGGCAAATAACCAGACAGAGGTGCTCTCTCTCTAACTCCTTTGGTGCTAAAAGTGAAGAACTTTCCCGGGCAGTTTAATAACAATCATTTCTCTACTCATCATATTGCACTGTGCCTATTCTGTAGTGTAAGGAGTCCCATTATATGGCTGCCAAATGACAACTCCCAGAAGTCTCAGCACCCTGCATAGAAGTCTGTGGGCTTGCTTGGCTTTAGCTTTACCCCTGCCGGCTTCAGGAGAATGGTGCAGCATAACATTAGTATCTCAGTAGAGGGAGAGAAGAATAAAAGGCAATGCCTCCGTCTCCATATTGCTGTACCCATCACCTGGCTACACTACATCCCTCCAAGCCCTTCAGCTACCGTCCCACTGACACAGGGACATTTTCCTTTCAATGACTTTACATCATTTCACACTTTACTGTATCATGATAGAAGGTGTGCATCACCATCCTACAATTTCATTAACCCTCAGAAGCAGTTATCATGTGAAAAACATTAAAGTGTATCTAAAGCCAAAACTTTTATTTTATTAGGTTTGGATAGAGCAGAGGATAGTTTGAACCTCTGTTCCCTGTGGAAATGTACCCTTTAAAGCATTGAAAGAGGTTAAACTGGGGCGCATGCATGGAGATGAGTGGACCGGACATGCCTGCCTGAAGTTCCGCTCCCTGAGGGAGGTAAAGCCTGATAATAGCGGCTGTTAGATAGACACCCGCAACTACACAGCCCCAACCTGAACCCACAGCACTCCGGGTCACAGCAGTACTTGTCCGAGTGGTTCTGGGTGAAAAAATTGAGTAAAAATTTTGCCAAAAATGCAGCAGCCCATTCTGCAGCTAAAATGGCACCACTGCCATCTTCCTCAACCTCCTCACGCAGCGCTGTAAGAGTCTTAAAGGCAAATACACATTAACAGGCTCATTAAGAGGAAGAGGATTTTGACTCTGAAAATTGGGAGGATACCCCAAAAGGTGAACAAGCATCCCCTGCTATGTTGAAACAAATTTAAAAAAAGTTTCAAAAAGCCTTAAAGTGCACCTCTGACCACATAACAATTAGCCTCACTAAGGAGATCACGGAGCTGGGCCATCGCATGACAGAACTTGAAAACATGGGTAGATGATATAGAGAACTGTATTTGAGCTATAGAGCAGAAATTGAAAACCTTAAAGAAGAAAATTTAACATTACAGACCCGTTTGGAAGACTATGAAAATTTATGCATAAGAGGCATTCCTGAATCTTTGTTAGACTTACAAGCTTCAATGTTAGCACTATTCCAGGAATTATTGCCAGCTATTACAGTCAAACGCCTCGAGATGGACAGGGTTCATAGAGCCTTGACACCCAAAAAACCTGAGAGTCCACCCTGTGCCTTCCTGAACCTTATTCACTCCCCTGATTAATTGAAAGGTTTCAATCTGTCTCCCCTATCCCTTCTTTTCTCCAGGCTGTACATATTAAGTTCCTGAAGTCGCTCTCAATATGTTTTATTCCCCACACCTTTCACCATTTTTGTTAATCGTCTCTGAACTCCTTCTATCTTATCAATACCTTTCTGTAAGTGAAGTCTCCAAAACTGGACACAGCATTCTAAATGAGGTCTCACTAAAGATGTATATAGGGGAATCAGGACCTCCTTCCTTCTGCTGTTGACCCCTCTAGTAATGCATCCTAGTATTCTATTCACTTTTCACACTGCCTGGTCAATAACCTAATATGAGATTTCAAAAATCAAACCTATAACAATAAATGAGAATAGGAAGAAATAAGTGGCACTGATAAATGTGGTAAATAACCGTGAATCAAAAGTACTGAAACAATGATTCTATAATTATAAATAATGAATATCACCCAGTAACAAGTGAAAAAAAATCTATATAATGATATAGTCCATAAATATGTAAAAATGAAAAACAGATGAAAAAACTCTTATGCCCCATACACACGGTCGGACATTGATCGGACATTCCGACAACAAAATCCTTGGATTTTTTCCGATGGATGTTTGCTCAAACTTGTCTTGCATACACACGGTCACACAAAGTTGTCGGAAAATCTGATTGTTCTGAACGCGGTAACGTAAAACACGTATGTCGGGACTCTAAACGGGGCAGTAGCCAATAGCTTTCATCTCTTTATTTATTCTGAGCATGCGTGGCACTTTGTGCTTCGGATTTGTGTACACACGATCGGAAATTCCGACAACGGATTTTGTTGTCGGAAAATTTTATAGCCTGCTCTCAAACTTTGTGTGTCGGAAAATCCAATGGAAAATGTGTGATGGAGCCTACACACGGTCGGAATTTCCGACAACAAGGTCCTATCACACATTTTCCGTCGGAAGATCCGACTGTGTGTACGGGGCATTAATCTTCCACCACACCAATGTGCTTGTGACACCTCTCCCTCTGAAAAATACACTCACCAGCTTGCATTGCCTCCCACTCTCGTGTTTGGCTAAAATAGTGATTGAACCACACCTGGGTTACAAACGACCATCCACAGTAATTCGTGACTCAAGTCAAAATAACTCCATATGTGAAAAATAAAATGAACAAAGTGCCCCACATAGCGTGATAATGTTTCAACTAGTTCACCAAAAACACTTTAATGTTTACACTCACATTTCAAATGAAAAAAATAAGCCTCAAATGAATATCCACAGCAAACAAACAAACGATGGCTTAGTGGTGCACTGCGGTTACGGCGGACCTGAAGTGTGTGCTTGTGATGTGTCTCTTACCCCACTTCAAAGGTCCTGCTTTCGGTGTCAGTGTATAGTTGCTCAGCAAGCGGCGTCTCACATCAGTAGGATTGATTGCCGTGTAGCCATGCCCCGACATGTTTCGTCACTAAGACTTCCTCATGGGATTGGCTACGCGGCCCCTCAATCATCCCTTATGTATTCTCCCTCTGCAAGTCATGTGATTCGCGATATTGCACATGCGCACACGTCATGTCCCCATGACCGCAAAGCGCCGGTGAATAACATATGCAAATCTATCTAACCAGGAGATGTAATAATACTGGTGCATTCACAATAGGCAACGTGTTAAATAATCTTACACAAAAGATATCATAGCATCTATACCAACACTTATTAAGGTGATGGTGTGTGTAAACCTTAAAATAACACTTTTAAGAAAAGGAAATGTATCATATGTAGTTATTAAAATAACTACTCGATTTAGTTTAATGTGGCAGTGGATGATCTGCTCATAAAAACTAAAAATGAACATAAAACAGTCACAACATTATAATAATGGTGTGGATTAAAACATTGCGCTAAAAGAATTAAAAAACATCAGTGATCTGTACAACAGAAACATCTGATGGGTAAATCAACAAATGCAATAATATAATCAAGTTGGAAAAAATGTACTTATATACCCATAAGTTGAATTTAATCACATTAATAAACGGTGTGGTCCCACTGGTAAGGTCCACCCATGTGAAAAACAGGGGGAAAAAAACATATCACATCTCTTATATTCCTTATAGGGGTCCAAGAAAGCTATATGTGAGTATTCTGAGTGGATGCAATGAATATAATTATTAATTATATATATTTGTTAAATTGGAGATTATCCCAGCATTGGTAAAAAAATGTAAAAATGGCAGGAAGTAGCAGCATTAGAAATTATGATTAATGATAAGGAACAAAATGGTATCCAACACATCGTATTCAATATCCAAAAATAATCAAATCTCAGACTGCAAATTGATCAGTAATCATTGATAAAACAATTGAGGTCTACCTCAATGTTTAACCCTCTAGGTGCAAGACACTTCATCAAAAAAATCCAGCAGGTTTCTCTTTGGGACAGATCCCTTACTCTGTTAGAACCCCTCCAAGATGGGTGGATAATATCTATCCCACAGAATTGTAATAAGGAGGGGTCCTGATTGTGTTTCTCTTTAAAGTGTAAAGATACACTACGGTAACAAAAACCTATCCTAATATTTGCCAGATGTTCTGCTATCCGGACTTTTAAAAGTCTTTTTGTTCTTCCTACATAAAATAGCCCGCATGGGCACCACATTAAATATACTACATGTGAAGAGTTGCAGGTGATAAACTCCTTAATGTTGAAGAATTCGCCATCTCTATTGGAAACCTCAGTCCTACCCCTATTACTGATTTTGACAGTTCTGCAGCATACGCATTTTCTGCATGAGAAAAAACCTTTAAAATTAATTTTGAGGGCCTGTTGATCTGGGGGATCCAATATCTTCTTTACCAATTGATCACCAAAGTTAGGGGCCCGCCTGTAGATAAACCTTGGTTGACTATCCAAAATATCCCCTAGATGTCTATCTCTGCATAATATATGCCAATATTTCTTATAAATGTTTTCTACTTCTTTATATTGGCAATGAAATTGGATATAAAACCCAGCTGGTGCTGGTTATTCGGTATCTGTACCTCGGTTTTCTTATTTAGGCATACTTCTCTTGGGATCTCAGATACTTCTTGGATAGTCTTTTTCAAGGACTCCTCTGTATAGCCCTTCTGTAAAAACTTCATTTTAAGCACTTGAGCTTGTTGGTGAAAATCCGCTACTTTAGTACAGTTCCGTCGAATTCTTAGCATTTGTCCACTAGGTATGTTTCTAATCCATGATGGATGATGGCCACTTCGAATTGACAGGAAACTGTTATGGTCTGTTGGTTTGAAGTATACTTTGGTGTTAAATTTGTTATTCTCTTTTTCAATAATGACATCCAAGAAGTTGATGCTGTTCTCACTGATCTGATAGTCCAACTTGATGTTATTAGTATTCCGGTTCAGATCTTCTAGGAATTTCATTACCAATTCCAGTGACCCCTCCCAGATAAATAGGAGGTCATCTATAAATCTGCGATAAAACTTCAGTTGTGGAGATCTTTTACTGAAAACGTGTCTGTCCTCCCATTCTGCCATGGAGTGGGGTAGAGACACATCACAAGCACACACTTCAGGTCCGCCGTGGCTGCAGTGCACCGCTAAGCCATCGCTTGTTTGTTCGCTGTGGATATTCGCTTGAGGCTTATTTTTTTCATTTTAAATGTGAGTGTAAACATTGAAGTGTTTTTTGGTGTGATTTTAATTAAACTGGTTGAAACGTTATCACGCTATGTGGGACACTTTGTTCATTTTATTTTTCACATATGGACCTATTTTGACTTGAGTCACAGATTACTATGGATGGTCGTTTATAACCCAGGTGTGGTTCAATCACTATTTTAGCCAAACACGAGAGTGGGAGGCAATACAAGCTGGTGAGTGCGTTTTTCAGAGGGAGAGGTGTCACAAGCACGTTGGTGTGGTGGAAGATTAACAGTTTAAGAAGACTGAAGTCTCTTTTTCATCTGTTTTTCATTTTTACATATTTATGGACTATATCAGATTTTTTTTCACTTGTCACTATTCATTATTTATAATTATAGAATCATTGTTTCAGTATTTTTGATTCACGATTATTTACCACATTTATCAGCGCCACTTATTTCTTCCTATTCTCATTGTTTGTTATAGGTTTGATTTTTGATATCTCACATTTTTTACAAAAGTGGCAGGTCTTTATTATACACATTCTGAACCTTTATTTTTATTGGCGCAGTGGGGGTAGAGGATATTAGGGGCAGTTATTTACATCCCTATACCAACAGATCATTGTCAATAACCTAATATGCCTTCCTGGTCAATAACCTAGTATATAATGAAAAAAAAAAAATGAATGCCCATCGAACATGAGCATAAACTATGCCAATGAGAACACATCAATTGGCATGGATTCCATGTAATAGATATACAAAAACAATTGTGTGATAGCTGTAAATTCAGAGAACTACCAAAGGCACTTACTTGATAATTCAAAAGTACCTCATTAGTCCTGGCATATCCAAGGTTAACAAGTGCACATTGCTACTGATGGAGTTGGGGCAAAAAAATTGATCAATGTGAAGGGTCGAAGAGTTTTTGCAGCCACAAAGTTTTTCTTTATGGATAGAAATAGATGCAGAGATTGCTAGCAAAAGCCACCCTCTGTATCCAAAAACTGGAGGAGCATTTACTACCTATATTAAAAAAACAAAAAAGGAAACATGAGTGGTCCAGCAGAGGCTAAATTATAAGAAGTATAACAGCAACATTCAAACCACATAAATGGCTTACCCCAATGTAGCACTATAGTGACACTTAGTGAGCGTCCTAAACGTACTGGAGAGTTCCTGGGTGCTGACGAGAGGTCGGCAGCTCCCACTAATAAGGCCACACTAAGTGGGTGGAGTAAAAAATGTGCCATTGGTAGATTGAGGCATCAATTAGTAGAACAAAGACCAATGAAAATAGGCCATATAGCGATTTGCGGCAAACGCAGCGGATCCCCGCTGTGAGCTGCCAACCAGCCGCCTTGTCGTCCCCCACCTCACAATGTGTGCAAAGACACTGCTTCCAGTAGACAGTTACGTCATATCCATCAGAACCTGTGGTGTGTGTGTTCAGCAGATGCGGTGGTGCAACACACAATGTGCGGCTCCAAAGACCTGGAGGCATACAGAGTGCATAACCCCCAGCTAAGGAGCCACACAAAACTCTCCAAAACCAGGAGATGGTCACAGTCCGAGATCAAGGATGGGTAAAGCCCATCCAATATTGAAAGGACACATTGAAATGGAGAGTTCCCCCCGATCCAGGAAATCCCATGTGGGGGGCCACGCGTGCTGGGAATGATAAACTGGAGTGAATGATCTAAAGAAAGATCCAAGTATATCTGCACATATAGACATAAAAATTAGATAAATTGCAAATAACAGCCAAAAAGGATTATGGAAGTTAAATAATAAAATAACGAATGTATTTAATTGGGTATAACCATAAAAAAAGGAGGAAAAGATAAAGGGGTAAAGTTTCATTACATCAAATGTTCAGTCTTGTCAGAAGCAAATCCCTCAAGGAAGGGTCGATAAATTAGAACGTCATTGAGGTAAGGTGGACTATTGGCCTTTAGGCAAAAAATCCACCGGCATTCCCTCTGCAGAATTGCCCTTTTCCAGTCGCCACCCCTGGTATCTGGATCCTCACGTTCCAGAGCCCAGAAGAGAAGTTTGGGAACATGGTAGTTGAGTTCCTGAATGATGTGTCATCCAATTGGGGAATAAATATTGCCTATTTCAGCCGCATGGGTGTGTAAATTCTCCTCCAAAACGCCCGAATGGTCTTGCCGATGTAAAAAGTGCCACAAGGGAAGGTCATCATGTAAATGACACCGACTGTTGGCAATCGACATACCTTTTGGGACGAAAAGTGCGCCTATTAGCGATGGAGGGCGTGAGATTGGGACAAATATATTTGCAATAATTGCAAGTACCACATGGAAAGGTACCCAAATGTGTTTGTATAACAGCAGGTGCAACACAATTTTAGCAATTTTAGGATCAGATGTAAGACGATGCCAATATTTATGCATATTTCTTCTAATATCTTTGTGCTGCGCACTATAAGGAGTTATGATGCGCAATGTGGCCTCATTATTCTGGGTGGGTCATGAGCCAAATAGTAGTAGATTGTTGAATAGCTCGATTGTAGGCTTTTTGAAGACAAGATTTAGAATAGCCCCTATCAGGGAGGTGGAGTTTGAGTTAGTCAGCAGCTTTTTAAAATTTTTCCTCATCACAGCAATTGCGCCGAGTAGAGAATAGATTGTACAAGGGGGTTTGGGATGAAAACTCTGTGCTTGAAAAATTGTATTCCCAGCAGTGGGTTTCCTGTATAAATTACTACTCAAAGTTCCATCATTGCTGACCTTAATTTCCAAATCCAAAAAGTAACTCCATGACAATCAAATAACATTGTGAACATGAGATTGTAATAGTTTGAATTCATAACTGCAAGGCATTTACACAATAGTTTCAAAGGACCATCCCATATTAGAAGAATATAATCTATGTATCTTAATCAGGTTAAGATATAAGCAGAATATTTCGAAATATTGTCTGAAAGTAAAAAATACTGCATCCACTCCCCCAGGTACAGATTGGCATGCCCCATCCTATGCTAATCTGTACCTGGGGGAGTGGGAGCGATCATTTGCCGCAAATCGCTATATGGCCTATTTTCATTGGTCATTGTTCTTCTAATTGATGCCTTAGTGGGAGTGGCTGACCTCTCGGCAGCACCTGGGAAATCTCCAGTATGTTTAGGACGCTCACTATGTGTCACTATAGTGCTACATTGGGGTAAGCTATTTATGTGGTTTGAATTTTTCTGTTATACTTCTTATAATGTGGCTTCTGCTCTGCCACTCATGTTTCCTTTTTTGTTTTTTTAATATAGGTAATAAATGCTCCTCTAGTTTTTGGAAATAAAGGGCGGCTTTTGCCAGAAATCTCTTTCTATCCATAAAGAAAAACTTTGTGGCTGAAAAAACTCTTTGGCCCTTCCCATTGATCGATTTTTTTGGCCCAACTCCATCAGTAGCAATGTGCACTTGTTAACCTGGGATATGCCAGGACTAATGAGGTACTTTTGAATTATCAAGTAAGTGCCTTTGGTAGCTCTCTGCATCACAGCTATCATGCAATTGTTTTTGTATATCTGTTACATTGAATCCATGCCAATTGATGTGTTCTCATTGGCATGGTTTATGCTCATGTTCAACGCGCTGGGCATTTATTTTGTTTTTTATTACATATTAGGTTATTGTCCCTTGAATTGTTCTCTGGTTATTTGGACTATCTGGAAGGATCCCGGTGTCTGCATATGTTTGTTTTCTAATCTACAGCCCCTCAGTTATTTTTGTATATATGACTTGTTATATGTATATGTGTATATATATATATATATCTATATATATATCTATATATATAGCTATATATATAGATATATATAGCTATATATATAGCTATATATATAGATATATATATAGCTATATATATAGATATATATATATAATAGGTTTTTTCCTTTTTTTCTTCTTTATATTATTGATTGACATTTATTTTGTAGAATCTATTCATTGCATCTTTCATAAGAACCCCCTGATAAAGACTCAGCGAGTTGAAACGCGTAGGGGTCCCATTTGGGTTCTGATGCACTCTTGGTGAATGAAGAAATTTTCATTTGTGTCCACCACATGAAATGTCTATTTGTTGTCTGTATGAATTCTTATTCTAATATTGGTTTTAATGTATGTGCAATAAATTTTTGTATGTTTTATATAATTACTCTAAAGTTCCTTTCATAGTTTGTTTCTTTATCTTGTGGGATGTGGCATCTTTGACATTGGACAGTCTAGGCAGCCCTGATAGATTTTATCCACACGATTTGCTTATTTTGCACCCCCAATTTTTTTTCTTCTGTAGTGCTGGATAACACTTTACCCCAATGTTGTACTCTCTCTGTGGATTCTTTTTCCCTAGGTGCATTTTTTTACATTTAGAAATATTAAACTGCAGTCTCCACTGCTTTCTCTAATCTTCCAGCAATGCCAAATCATGTTTCATGTTACAGACACCTCCAGGGTTATCAACCCTATTACACGCCTTTGTTTTATAAGCAAAAAGACATACCTTGCCCAACAAACCTTTAGTTATATCACATATATATGAATTACATAGAACAGGACCCAGTACAGACCCTTGTTGTGTACACCAGCACCACTAGTGACTGGTCTCTGTTCTAAGTGAACCCCATTTACAACCACATTCTGGTATCTATCCTTTAGCCAACTGCATATCCACTGAACCATCCAAGGGTGAAGTCCTAGTTTGTACAACTTTTGTGGAACTGTATCAAATGCCTTGCTGAAATCAGGATATGCTATGTCCACAGCACCACCTGGTCCAAAATATAATAATATTGGTAATATAGTAAAAAAAATGCAATCCGATTAGTCTCACATTGTCATTGGCCTGGCAATTACAGATCCTAATTAAATTATAGTTTTGGCAAAGCTAGACCTACAATAAATGGACTTGAGAACTGCTGTCTAATGAAGACCTAAATCTCCACATGGTGGATCCATTCCTTAGGTTAGGTTTGCACCTTTGCACCTTTGTATTTTTAGTTTCATGCATTTATTAACGTGTATTTTGATGTGTATTGAAACATGATTTGCACACATCTATGGGCCTCAAAATGCATAAAAGCAGACAGAAAAACGATCCTAAGCTATTTTCAACAATGCGTTGGATGTGAGCACTTTCCATATTTATGAAAAAGTAACTTCCAGCCTTACGCAACCCCCCCCAAAAAAAAGCAACAACAAAAGCAAACAAATAGATCTGGAAATCTTTACTAGCTGTACCAAGATCTGGAGGATTTGATTTCTGGAAGAATTTTAAAGAATGCAGTAGGGAGTTGTTGATTTTTATTAATACTAGACATAAAATATATTGAAGGTATAAAAACACTGATTAGAAGCACTCTGTAATTTAGAGTTGCAGCACAAGGAAAGCAATATTTAATATGAAGTTACACTGCAAGCACGGCAAGTTTCTATATTTCATAGAAATGTCTCTTCCAAAAGCTGATATTAATAATAAAATTCACTTTTCTTCTTTCTCAAATAACGTTTCGGAAAATGTTATTTTTTCTGAGTTTCTAACTTTGTTCAAAAGCAGTTCTGTCTGCTCCCAAACCTATATAATGCCATGGCAGTTAAGTCACTTTAACAAATATTTAATCAGTTACCCCCCCCCCCAAATCCCCAACCTCTGCTCTGAAAGACAAAATACACAGTCCAGTGATAGTAATCTATTTAAAGGGCAGCATGCAGATGAATCTGAACCACTTGTGGAAGCCAGGGCAAAAATCCCATCGATGGGCCCCTAATCAAAATTACGTAGTGAAACACAATATCTGCATTTTAAATTTGCGGACCTAAAGCTATGTGAATATTACATAGCCAAGGCTTTTTTTCTCTATTTTTGGATAGAGTGGAAAGGATTAGTACTTTCAGGAGCTCTGTTGGAAGGATTTCCTTACTTTCTATCTGGGAGAAAGGTTTTACCAAGGACAGGAAGTGAAGGGAAATCTCTTTAACAGTAAGTGGTATTAAACTTAAAATAATAATAAAAAAACTGACAGGCAGGGTTTTTATTTCTGAGAAGACCCTATCACTGTCTCCTGCCATATATACTTCCTCCTGCCTATCAACATTAATGCACTCTGAGCTGTGCATGTGCTTCTCAGAGTAGAATACGGCACACGATCTGTGCCATGGTGAAATGACTCCTGTGAGCGAGGCTAGAAAGAAGACTGATGAAGATGGAAGCTCCCCTGTAGTAACAGCGCAGTACTGGAGGTCTTTCTTTGACAGGTAAGTCTGTCATAATGTGCTAGTATGCACATTATGACATAGGGCTGTAGGGGGAGAATATAAGAAATTAACAAGTTTTATAGCTCTTTAGGTAGGGGAATGCTAGAATACTTGTAAAGTTTGTTTTTGCTCTGTTTCCATGTTCCTCACTTTCTGTCTGATAGAACTTTGTCCCTAGAAAAGAACATGAAGGGAAATCTCTCTAACAGAGCTTGGACCTTTGCTCATTCTATCCAAAACTATTAAAAGCATTGTGAATATACACTTTAATGTAACATTAGTAATATTGCTAAATTAATCAGCTCATAAAGGATGCCCCCTGCCCTGTATTTTAACGGTCTAACGCTTGTTTAGTGTAGGTGGCATGTAATAAAGAGTTTTTATTTACCTAATGCCTAGTACATGCGATGAGAAAATCTGACAAAAACACTACATTCAGAGATTATCGCCTGATAATCTGTTCGTTAGTACACAGCTTTCAAGAGCCGATCACGACAGTTTATGCAAAAATATCTGAAGGGACAAGCAAGAAATTTTTTCTCAGGTTACAGAACAAAGATTTTTGTGTAATTTGTATAATATCTGTATGAAAAAAGTCGAGTGGCCAAGAACATGCATGCTCAGAAACAAAAGAATACATTACAATACAATACATTACATAACTTCTGAAATTGTATTCTGTCTTAAGAGAATTTTTGTAACTTTAGTAACCAATTTGTTTTCCATATGAGATTAGCATGCAAAAAAAAAAACCCATAATGAACGATCATTTGTCTGATATTCTCATTGTGAGTACGAGGCTTAAAGCGGGGTTCCACTCAAATTTTTAACTTAATCTTACCCCCTTCAGTTAATTGCATAGATGTTCAAATGCTGCACGAAAACATTTTTTATTGCTGTAATTACCTTTGTATTGTACTTTCTTGTGGCACTTCCAGTCTCTCCTCCCATGGGAGTAGGCGTGTTTATTGCCTTTCCCCAGCGCCGCACTGTCTCCTGGGAGCTTAGTGTCAGGCTTCCCAAGATTCAGTGCGGGAACAATGATCATGCTTGTGAACAAGCGGTGAATGAACAGCATTCACCGCATCCAGGAAATCAATGCTTGTGGGCTTCACATGCCCACAAGCAAGATGGAAACAGCCAGCATCACATTTTTAAAGTTATTCTTCAGTACGAAAACAGACAGAGGCGGAAATATTACACCCAAACTGTGAGTATTATTTTGGGGTTAGCAAAGTGTCTCAATGACCTAAAAAAAAAAAAAAAAAGATTGGTCGCCGGACTCCCACTTTAAGTCCTGGATTCCAGCGGCTTCCTTCCTGCTGGTTCCATTACTCAGGACCGGTTCTTTGAAGCTGCTCCTCTTCTCCTGTTGTGTGGCCACACACTCACGCCATCAGAACAAACAATGCAGGGCCAGCAGCCACCATTGGTTCTGCACTGTACATGACCCACCCACATTCTGAAGGAACAACAGCAGAGATGGAACTTGGGAATAAGGTAAGCATTTCACCGCATTAACACGCCTAAATTAAATGAGCATTAAATCATGAATGCATGTTTGTGTGTGGGCAGAGGGTTAATAGTATATATTTATAGCTGAACGGAGTTCAGCTGACAAGCCATTGTCTTATTACACTTCCTTCCATCTGAAACAGAACTATCAATGGAGAAATTTGGGTAGTATCTAATACTGCACATATATATTTTCATATTATCTGCTGTCCATAATTTTATGAGCATTTAGAGCAGGGCTGTACAACTATACAAAGTAGCTTTATATGCCGTAGATTACAAAACCATGTGTATAAAATAATACTGTAAAATATGCTATTAATGCAGACAAAGCTATACCTAGCCATGTTCAGGTATCTCACTGAAGTCTTTACCTCAATGTCTGAAAAATATAAATTTAGCTTTAGTATATACTATGTATTTGGAATTCTCAGTAATAATGGGTAGTTTTTTTTTTTGTTTTGTTTTTTTGCAACACACCCAATTACATCATGTATTATGTCATGGAGTCCAGGAAAAAGGGATGAGAGGGAGGTTCTATCTTGTTTCTGCCATCTGGCAATACTCTCCAAATACAGGGTTTATAAAACAGTTGGGGGAACGGTGAATGATGATGCCTTATATTAGTTTTCAACATGGACTTGAAACCAGTGATCCAGTGGCTACAGACTACAAGAAAGTAACAATATGTAGCCACATCTCTATAAAATGTTATTGCAGTCTGTCTTTTTTTTTTTGGAAATGATCTTAGAAGTGTGATTTCTATCAGTCATAGCTACATTTGTAAACATGCTGATCAAAGAAGTAATGTGTACACATGGGCACATACAATAGTAGCTGTGTGGGCATGTAATCTGAGGATAGCATTTCAGGCAGTGCTGTTATACATTTCTTTAGCTTTACTGATCCGTATTGCTCTGATCCCAACTTAGGACTTTTAAATAATAATTACAAATAAAACTGTCAATATGAAAACCCAGTTGGTAAATTTCCATTTAGTTTCCACACATTTAGGACACTCACTCATGGCAGCACTGATTTGTTTTTTTATATCTTCAGTCTTTCTGAGATAGCAAAGAGGGACATATTGGAGCACAAAGTATGCAGTCAAATGGGGGGCATAACATATTTTTTTTATTTTGTACTAGCTTCTCAAAATAACAGATAAAATCATTTATTGTTTGGAGGTTAATTTAGAGGTTTAGTGCAGTAAAATATTTTTGATAGACCTGTCAAATCACATGTCAAATTGCATGGTTGTGAATGGAGGCTCAATGAGGTACAGTTGACAGTTATGTCTTTAGCGAGCTTTGATTTTTTTTGTATGCGATGGCCCGTGCACCTGGCTATGGCTAATTTAATTTGGATTGTGACATCACACACACACTCACCACTGTTTTTTGTTTTCTTTATTATAAATGTAGCAGTCCTCCACTTGGGGTGATGCATAATGACCCTTAAGTAGTGTGGCAGGCTAATATTTCTATCCCAGGGTCTGGTTCTTGCTGTATTGTGAGGAGAAAAATAAGTTGGGTACCAGTCACTTTTTACCTTAAAGTGATTCTAAAGGCTGTAATTAAAAAAAAAAAAAAACAAGTTATAAGTACCTGCTCTGTGCAATGTTTTGCACAGAGAAGCCCTGATCCTCTTCTTTTTGGGTCCTTTGCTGGCAGTCCTGGCTCATCCCCCTGTTGAGCACCCCCAATAGCAAGCCTCTTGCCATGGGAGCACTTGAGCAGGCTCGCTCCTGTGAATGGACATTGTCCATTCACACACAAAGCATGGCTCACCAGGGAGTCGCTGCGCTCATGCACATTGCTAGATCGAGATGGGGCTCAGGTAAGTATAGGGGGTGGGGAGAAGCTGCACCCAGAAGGTTTTTACCCTAATGAACAAAATGCATTAAGGTAAAAATACCTTTGGCCTATAAAACCAATTTAACTCAATTCTGGGAGAGAGGGTTTAGGGGTGCAGGATACCCAAAGTAGCAAAAAACAGATAGGTATTCTAAAGTTAGCAGTTGGCCCTTAAGGAGCAGTCTCTTGGTAATTGCTGGCCATGTGAGAGCAGCCAGACAGATATTTGACCCTGTAAGAGCAGTCAGAGTCTCAAGCTGAGGGAAGGACCAAGTAAAGATCCTTCTGTGAATACATACTTTCCAGGCAGAAACGCAAGCAGTAGAGAACACTGTGGAATGATGCCCCAAGTATATATATAAAACAATAAAAAATATGCGGCGCTTACTAAATAAATGAAACACTAAGAAAAAAGCTAAATATATATGTGAAACTATCAACCATACCAGGAGATAACAAGACAGGAAGTCCAAGTATTAATTAAGTCTATACAATTGATCTTCCACTACATTGTGCAACCAAAGGTCACGACAAACCAGTATTGTATCAAAAAATGAATCCAAATGTAACTAATTCCAACCAAAGCAGTACCTGAAAATTAGGTGATAATTATCAGAGAGAAATGTTCCCAATCAGTACTTAATCCTCAATATATGTGGATACCAGGAGAACACATTAATAAATAAATGTGCCGATACACAAGTGCAACGTGAACAAAGTAACACCTACAAATTAATCATCCACTGGAACAATGTGTAAAAATACACAGTGCAGCATGGGTTTTAATTTAAATATTCTAAATGCAATGCTTCACAAAAATGGTGTATCAAAATAAAAAAGTAAATATTTGCCAAAAAGCAAGTATGTGCAAATAACAATCAGTGCAGCCTCAATAAAGATCTTCAAATAAATAGCTATTAAACAGATATGTGTAACAAGTGAAACACAAAATCAAGTGCAACATCAGTTAAAACTAATTAGAAAACATGACCTGACAAACAACACTTCACACAGATGTGTTTAAAAATAAAATCTGTGAAATAATAATATTAAATAGTCCTAAAAAAGGTCCCATAAATAGTCAGATCTCCATCGTGACAATTAGATTGAAAAGATAGTGCTAAAGCGTTCCTCCAGGAGTGACCAGTGATGGATTAAAGGTGTGTGAAAGTGATGGTCTCCCCAGCCTCTCACCTCACGGCTGAACGATTACAGCCCTGTAAGCTACTACAGATGACCCAGGCAGCTTCCCGATCTCCTTGATGACAGTTAGTACCTGATAATTATCACCTAATTTTCAGGTACTGCTTTGGTTGGAATTAGTTACATTTGGATTCATTTTTTGATGCAATACTGGTTTGTCGTGACCTTTGGTTGCACAATGTAGTGGAAGATCAATTGTATAGACTTAATTAATACTTGGAGTTCCTGTCTTGTTATCTCCTGGTATGGTTGATAGTTTCACATATATATTTAGCTTTTTTCATAGTGTTTCATCTATTTAGTAAGCGCCGCATATTTTTATTGTTTTATTTGTCCTTGATTGGTGTGTGAACACCCTTATGTTGGCAGATACATTCGTATACCTTTCTTAGTCGCCCTTTTGGTGTGCGCACAAGTATTTATCATTCTTTAAGTATATATATATATATATATATATATATATATATATATATATAAAATCTTTCTAAACCATATCTCTAAACAAAGACATCAGGAATTTGCTTGGGTCCGATAAATGCAAATCCACAAATAACACTCGTCATCTGCCCACCTCTTTATCTCAGCCAATCAGATGAAGCTTTGTTTTCATTCACAGAGTACAAAGCTCCCTGTGAAAGGCTCAGCCAGGCTCAATTATGCCCTGTGTGTGGGACAGGAAGTTCCCATCTTACTGCTGAAACACAGCATTGTATGTTGTAAGTAGCTGGGGCTACAGACAGCTTACTCCTATGCCGATACATCTCCTAGTGAGGTAATAGTTCATTTGGACTAGCTTGGTCCAGGGGGAACTATTTAAACCTCAGTAAAAGCTGGAGATCAGCTTTAAGGGATATTCATAAGTGTTGAGATGTTACAACTTCAGCTATAGAAAAAAAAAACAAAGAGATATTATAAACCATATAAAATTGTATCAAAAACAATACAAAATAAGAATAAAAATGAACTGCAGCAGGGCTCATTAGCATGTGCACCTGAGGTAGCGGATACTGAGCTCTTGTGCACTTTTTTCTCTGTGGGGGTCATCAGAACCCCTCCAAGCACCAAAACATGTTTGAAGACCTAATGAGCATGGAAGCCTAAACTCATTTTGATGCCCAGGTATGAACCTGAAGATTTCCTTAATAACAATGAGTGAATAAAGACTTACAAATAAAGGTGCCTGATTTTCCTACAGAAATGGGTTTTTATTTTGCATTGTCAACCAAATTAACATTTACTTAGAGTTCATTAAAAGAGATGAATATCAAGATGCACAATAAACACAGTTGGAGCACGTTTAATATAAAATGTATTTAAAAAAAATAAAGATGAAAAGAAATAAGACAATACGGTGCCATTGTCTAATTGCTGATCCCTAATTAAGCAGGTGTCTACCAGCATTGTTTATGTACTGCAACTGTTAGAATGGAATATTAAACACACTTTGGGGGATTTACTAAAATTGGCACACACAGAATCTGGTGCAGCTCTGCATAGTAACAACTTCTAGATTTTAATTGAACAAGCTGAAGTTAGATGCTGATTTGTTACAGCGCACAGCTACACCAGATTCTGTGTGCACCCGTTTTTGTAAACCTCCCCTGCTGTCATGTTGAGCTGAGGAAAAGTGTCATGTAGGTGCAGCATGGTGGTGTGGTATTTACAGGGTTAAAACAGGTGGTGAGATGGAGACATATCACCTCCTCTCCACCTGTTAAATGCCTCTGGGAAGTGAACCTGGATTGCTTTTCAAAGGGGCAGCAAGAGCTTGGAATAGGCTTCATATTTTTAGACACTAAGCAGGATTTAACCTGCAGCAAACATTTAGAAATGTTTGCAGCTTAAGTCCTGCTGGGGAAAGATTTTGGCACTTTTACAATGCTGCAAACTTGAAGGTGCAATAAAGGATTTACCCTTCAGCAAACCATAAAGATTAAAATCCTCCCTTGTTGTTGTTCTACCTTTCCCTCAGAACTTTCCTCCTCTCCAGTTGGTGGCCCTAGTGGAGGGTCTGCCAACTTCAACATCCCCCACCTGAGAAAACATTGATGTCTTATGCTGCTCTCTGCCTGATGCTCCTTTCCTCTATGGTCATCATGCTATCTTTCTTATCGTTTATCTGAAAGGTGTACATGACTAGTAATGATCATATAATCGATTTATTTCTGCTCACTGCCCATTGCCAGTTTTTTGGGGTTTATTTACGGATTTACATAAGAGGAGTAGATTGAAAAAGAGAGCACATTAGCAGCAGACAACTGGCTTCTCTTTGCCCCAATCTCCTTCGTCTGATTGAATTGTCACAATTGCCTACTTATTGCTCATGTATTATCATGATTACACATGCAGTATACATGTATTCCAACTGTAGCAATAACTCTCGGTGGAGCTGCTGGTTTAAGCAGGCTTGTTACCTTCACTCTCAATACCTCTGTTTCACCGGCACCGGGTCTAGGGTTCCGTTGAGTTTACCTCTGGACAATATAAGCACCAAACACTTGAGTAGATTTTCCAATGCTTTAATAAAATGAACAAGGGAAGTAGCAGGAAAGAGGTAGTAGGAAAGCTGCAGGGAAGCTCAAATACCTTTATGTTGTATTTCTTCAGAACATTCTTTGTAATTGAACACTTGTGATTGAATAGTCCCCCTTTCGTAGGATTTAATCTTTGCCCGCCTGGATAGACATCTCTCACTTGCCTAACAGCCAGTACGTAGCACGAACAAAAGTCTCTGCCACAGACTTATCTGGAATAAAACCCGTACGATCCTCTGCTATAGGATGTATTGGTTTGTGATGAATGTCAGATACAGTACTTGAACCTTTAAGTCAACCCAGCAGTACTATACTGTAATGGCCCGTACACACGGTCGGATTTTTGGAAAATGTCCGATCGGAGCGTGTTGTCGGAAATTCCGACCGTGTGTGGGCTCCATCGGACATTTTCCATCGGATTCTCCGACACACAAAGTTGGACAAACAAAATCCGTTGTCGGAAATTCCGATCGTGTGTACACAAATCCGACGGACAAAGTGCCACGCATGCTCAGAATAAGTAAAGAGATGAAAGCTATTGGCCACTGCCTCGTTTATAGTCCCGACGTACGTGTTTTACGTCACCACGTTTAGAATGATCGGATTTTCCGACAACTTTGTGTGACCGTGTGTATGCAAGACAAGTTTGAGCCAACATCCGTCGGAAAAAATCCTAGGATTTTGTTGTCGGAATGTTCGAACAAAGTCCGACCGTGTGTACGCCCTATAAGAGTATTTCGGAATGCATCCTCCAACTGAGTCACCAGGCCCCTCTCCAGACCAGCACTCTGCATGATCCTTCCATGACGGGTCCTCCCCTGGGATCTTCTCGGTTGTCCAGCTTCTTCACTCAGGATTGACAGCTCAGGACCATTCCTCCGCTGCTGTGGTAGGCCCGAGACAGGCTTCTGGGCCCACCCACACGCCGCAGCGACGCGGGACTCCGGAACGAAGGACCACGAGGTGGTATTCCTAGTGCATACCTGTCGGCCAGGAGGGCCAGCAGGTGGCTGAGAATGAACCCTAAAACATGGCGTCTGTCCCATAAATACCCTCTCCCAGAATGCATCTCGGAGGACCACCTCCACCGAGTTATCTCTGGGACAGAGGAGCACTCATTCGCTTCAACGCGTTGCTTTTCCAACACCTGCCGATGGTGACAACGACACCCACCGGCACAATGTGGAACTGCATGCAACATCAGCCAAGCTGGAACAGAGGCAAATCTAACTTCCTATAATAAGCGACCAACTAAATTTACCTATCAGCGGTAGATAAAAATCTACCAGCGCTACACAACAAATGCAGAATAAGTGACATATTGTAGAATAACACGGGTGCCTCACCAGCAGATGTAATGTAATGCCAAGGTCCTGTGAGTACAATTCAGGGAGAGAAGGGGGAATTTATGCTGATGGGGTGTTGTCAAAGGAGGAGGGAGCAGCAGAGGATGGAAATTTCTTCTTGAGAGGCACTCTTTGCATTACCCATTCCATTACCCATTCCTGACCCCTTGCACTCTTGACACAGAGTTGGCTCAGGTTTTATTTTACCATACTCACTGTTAGAACACTTTGGCCACACCCATCATTCTGCATAGCATGTTATGCATAATGCTTTTGGACCTGCCCTTACTCCAACCCTGTCCTGCTCTCAATAAAAGTGGGCATGATCAATATGGTGTCTTCAGATTTCCTTTTCAAAATCTGGTCACCTTACTGTATGGCAGCGATGCTCAACTTTTTGAAAAGTGTGGGACACTTAAAGTAGTTGTACAGGCAAAAGGTTTTTTATCTTAATGTATTCTATGCATTAGGATAAAAAAACCTTCTGTGTGCAGCAGCCCCCCTCAACCCCCCTCAGCCCTCCTTATACTTACCTTAGACCAGCTCGATCCATTGATGTTGCACAAGAGGCTTGGCTGTCCTGGACTCCCTCTCTTCATTGGCTGAGACAGCAGCGGGGCACCAAGTGAGTGAGCCAATGAGGGGAGAGAGGGGCGGGGTGGGGCTGGGCCACAGCTCTGTGTCTGAATGGACACACAGACCAGTGGCTCGGCTCGCTTGCCCCCACGGCAAGCTGCTTGCTGTGGGGTCACTCTACAGGAGGGAGGGGCCAGAAGCACAGGCGAGGGACCTGAGAAGAGAAGGAACAGGGCTGCTCTGTGCAAAACCACTGCACAGTGCAGGTAAGTATAACATGTTTGTGATTTTTAAACAAAAAAAAATCAAGACTTTAGTATCACTTTAAGTGATTTGGTAACCAGTTGTGGGCCACAATAAAATGAAATGGTTCAGAATTTCAATTTTTTTTTTTTTATAGCATAGTGAAGAATTTAACCAACAGGATCATCATTTTCCGTGGGACCAATCCCCTTTGGATGTTTACCTACTTTTTAATCACAATCACAAAAATCAATTTTTTATCAACCAGATCACCATTAACCACTTCCCAACCCGGCCTATAGCAGATTGACAGCCGGGAAGTGGTTCTGTTATCCTGACTGGGCGTCATATGACGTCCAGCAGGATAGCAAGCCGGCGATCGCAAGTGCGGCGTGTCAGTCTGACACCCCACATCTCCGAACGTGATAAGCACATTGATTATCAGCACAGCCCCCTCAGATGTGTAAAAAAAACTACTAATCAGTGCCCAGCATTCCCCCAATAAAAAACCCTTCAAGTGCCCACCACAGTGCCAATCAGAGCCCACCACAGTGCCAATCAGTGCCCAGCAGTAACACCTGTAAGTAACACATCAGTACCTCATCATCAGTGCTGCCCATCAGTGCCACCTGTCAGTGCCAATCAGTACCACCTATCAGTGCCAATCAGTGTCGCCTGTCAGTGCCCATCACACCTGCCTGTCAGTGCCCATCACAGCTGCCTGTCAGTGTCCATCAGTGCCACCTATCAGTGCTCATCAGTGCTGCATATCAGTGCCACCTATTGGTGCCCATCAGTGCTGCATATCAGTGCCACCTATCAGTGCCTATCAATTCTACATATCAGTGCCTCCTCATCAGTGCCCATCAGTGCCACCTTATCACTGCCAACTCATCAGTGCCCATCAGTGCTGCCTTATCAGTGCCGCCTTATCAGTGCCCATCAGTGCCGCCTCATTAGTGCCCGTCAGTGAAGGGGAAAACAAAATTTTATGACAAAAACTAAGAAAAACTTTTTTTTTTTTTTAAATTTTGATCTTTTTTAGTTTGTTTATCAAAAAATAAAAACCGCAGAGGTGATCAAATACCACCAAAAGAAAGCTCTGTTTGGGTACAGAGTTACATGACCACGCAATTGTCATTCAAAGTGTGACAGCGCTGAAAGCTGAAAATTGTCCTGGGCAGGAAGGGGTGAAAGTGCCTGGTATTGAAATGGTTAATTGCAGCTTTCACTATATCAGGGTCTTTTGCAGCCATCACTTGAATTGCCAAAACAAGGACTGTGGACAATCTAAACAAAAAATAACAGACCAGGGAAGTGCATGCCCTAGTAGTGCAATAAACAGCTTTATTAAGCAAAGATGAAATGACACTTAATGCACTCATATACTCCCAGAATGACACCAAGCTCATCACACAACGTGAGAATCCACCTTCATTACCCCTGTATGGATGCCACTAGATGTATTCCACTCAGCTAAAGGCTCTCTCCCTATCTGCGTCTTAGGAAAGAAAGAGAAGAGTGGGGAGCCGGACGCAATAGTGGCTTGTGTATGACAGCTGCCGGGATTATGGAGGAATGGCAATCATTCAGTAGAACGGCATGCACCTGAAAGAGGCTGTGTGGGTTGCCATAGGTTTGAAGTCACGGACCACATTAAATAGCTTCGCAGGCCACTGGTTGAGCATGCCTGCTATATGAGATAAAAAGCTAGCAAATGCTCCTAGACTAGGGATGAGCTTGATGTTTTGGTGTTCGCCCGTTCGCCGAAGAGCAAACATTATGGGGCGTTCGCGGCAAATTCGAGCGCCGCGGAATGTCCCATAATGCACTGCGAGATTGCAGTGTATTGCTGTATGATGATTGGCAAAAGCATGCACCTGACCTGCATGCTTTGGCCAAATCCAGTGCCCTCTGCAAAAAGAGCCATAATTGACCAAAGGCAGGGTGCCTTTGGCCAATCATGGCTCAGGGGGACTAAGTCCACGCTCCACACTATATGGGGTTGCCTACACGGTGGCCGTGTGCAGTGTTGTTGGTGTGGACGGAAAGATAGCTTGATTTAGATTAAGCAGGCAGGTTATTCAGTTAGTGGCAGTGTATTTGATATATATATATATATATATATATATATATATACAGTCTCGTATATAGTATATATATATATATATATATATATATATATATATATATATATACATATATACAGTGGGGATGGAAAGTATTCAGACCCCCTTAAATTTTTCACTCTTTATTATATTGCAGCCATTTGCTAAAATCATTTAAGTTCATTTTTTTCTTCATTAATGTACACACAGCACCCCATATTGACAGAAAAAAACAGAATTGTTGACATTTTTGCAGATTTATTAACCACTAGCCGCCCACTGTCATATGACGTGATCGCCTTCCCGAGCCACTAGGGGGCGCGCGCCCGCTGGGTCACTGGAGACCCGATGCGCGTGCCTGGTGGCCACGATGTCCGCCGGGCACCCGCGATTGCCCAATAACTGAGCAGGACCGTGGATCTGTGTGTGTAAACACACAGATCCACATCCTATCAGAGGAGAGAAGACCGATGGTGTATCTCTTGTACAAAGGGACACCGATTGGCCACCTCCCCCGTCAGTCCCCTCCCCCCACAATTAGAATCACCTCCCTAGGACACACATTTAACCCCTCGATCACCCCCTAGTGTTAACCCCTTCCCTGCCAATCACATTTACACAGTAATCAATGCATTTTTATAGCACAGATCGCTGTATAAATGTGAATGGTCCCAAAAATGTGTCAAAAGTGTCCGATATGTCCGCCGCAATATCGCAGTCACAATAAAAATTGCAGATCGCCGCCATGATTAGAAAAAAAAAAATATAAAAGTGCTATAAATCTATCCCCTATTTTGTAGACGCTATAATTTTTGCGCAAACCAATCAATATACGCTTATTGCGATTTTTTTACCAAAAATATGTAGAAGAATACATATCGGCCTAAACGGATGAAAAAATTTGTTTAAAAAAAAAAAATTGGATATTTATTATAGCAAAACGTAAAAAATATTGTGTTTTTTCAAACTCGTCCCTCTTCTTTTGTTTATAGCATAATAAATAAAAACCGCAAAGGTGATCAAATACCACCAAAAGAAAGCTCTATTTGTGGGGAAAAAATGATAAAAATGTCATTAGGGTGCAGTGTTGCATGACCGCGCAATTGTCATTCAAATTGCAACAGCGCTGAAAGCTGAAAAATGGCCTGGGCAGGAAGGGGGTGAAAGTGCCCTATTGAGGTGATTAAAAAAGAAAAACTGAAATATCACATGGTCCTAAGTATTCAAACCCTTTGCTCAGTATTTAGTAGAAGCACCCTTTTGATCTAATACAGCCATGAGTCTTTGGGAAAGATGCAACAAGTTTTTCACACCTGGATTTGGGGATCCTCTGCCATTCCTCCTTGCAGATCCTCTCCAGTTCTGCCAGGTTGGATGGTAAATGTTGATGGACAGCCATTTTTAGGTCTCTCCAGAGATGCTCAATTGGGTTTAAGTCAGGGCTCTGGCTGGGCCATTCAAGAACGGTCATGGAGTTGTTGTGAAGCCACTCCTTCGTTATTTTAGCTGTGTGCTTAGGGTCATTGTCTTGTTGGAAGGTAAACCTTTCGGCCCAGTCTGAGGTCCTGAGCACTCTGGGGAAGGTTTTCATCCAGGATATCCCTGTACTTGGCCGCATTCGTCTTTCCCTCGATTGCAACCAGTCATCCTATCCCTGCAGCTGAAAAACACCCCCACAGAATGATGCTGCCACCACCATGCTTCACTGTTGGGACTGTATTGGACAGGTGATGAGCAGTGCCTGGTTTTCTCCACACATACCACTTAGAATTAAGGCCAAAAAGTTCTATCTTGGTCTCATCAGACCAGAGAATCTTATTTCTCATGTGATATTTCAGTTTTTCTTTTTTAATAAATCTACAAAAATGTCAACAATTCTGTGTTTTTCTGTCAATATGGAGTGCTATGTGTACATTAATGAGGAAAAAAATGAACTGAAATTATTTTAGCAAATGGCTGCAATATAACAAAGAGTAAAAAATGTAAGGGGGTCTGAATACTTTCCAGTGTAGCCTATATCTACAGTGCTTTCCATGGTGTACTGTTTCTAATACACTTCAGGCGGTGTATTATGTATTACTGTATATATATACAGTCTCGTATATATATACTCTGCATCCAGTGTAGCCTATATCTACAGTGCATTCTGTGGTGTACTGTTTCTTATAAACTTCAGGCGGTGTACACAGTATCTAATACAGTGTGTACAGTTTCTACTACACTTCTGGTGGTGTACACAGTAAAAAATGCAGTGCATCCACAGTACAGTTTCTACTACTTTTTTGGTGATGTAGACTGTACACAATACGGTGCAGCCATAGTACATTTTCTACTACTTTTCTGGTGGTGTACACAGTATCTAATACAGTGTGTACAGTTTCTACTACACTTCTGGTGGTGTACACAGTACACAATACAGTGCAGCCCTAGTACACTTGTTAATAAAGTGCAGGCGGTGTACACAGTATCTAGTACAGTGTTTACAGTTTCTACTATACTTCTGGTGATGTACACAGTACACAATGCAGTGCAGCCGTAGTACAGTTTCTACTACTTTTCCGGTGGTGTACACAGTATCTAATACAGTGTGTACAGTTTCTACTACACTTCTGGTGGTGTACACAATACAGTGCAGCCGTGGTACAGTTTCTACTACTTCTCTGGTGGTGTACACAGTATCTAATACAGTGTGTACAGTTTCTACTACACTTCTGGTGGTGTACACAGTATAAAATACAGTGCAGCCGTAGTACAGTTGCTAATACAGTGCAGGCAGTGTACACAGTATCTAATACAGTGTGTACAGTGTCTACTACACTTCCGGTGGCGTACACAGTATCTAATACAGTGTAGTGTGGTGTTGCAAAACAAATTATACATTATGTCCGGAAGGCCACCAAGGAGAGGCAGATGCTCACAGGCCACTAAAAGAAGGCAAGCAGCCTCTGTGTCTACAGTCAACAGTCCTGGTCGTGTACATGGTACATCTTCTGCAGGTGGCTGTAGGGCACACTTGTCCTTTTTTATCTGCTGCTCTCCGTGTTATTGATCCAGAACATGCAGAAGAGTTGGTGGAGTGGATAACAAAGCCATCTTCATCCTCCTCATCCTCTGTCACCCAGGCTCAGAGTAGTTGGCCTTCCAATGCAGCTGCCAAAGTGGCCTATTCCACTGGCTCCCTGTCCACAGTAACTCCTTCCGTAGCCCCACCATTATGCACGGAGGAGTCCCCAGAACTATTCAACCACAGTGTCAGGTACATGCTGCTGGAGGATGCGCAGCAATTTGAAGGCTCCGATGTTGGTTCCCAGGTTGAGGAAGGGAGTAATGTAAGCCTAGAGAGAGGGGGTGCCCAATAAGGACAAGAAACTGGCAGTCATGTTCCCCCAGCTGCAGCATACTGCCAGAGAGGAGAAGGAGGAGGCACAACTGCAATGAGGCAGGATGTCCTCTAGGGGGCAGCTTAAGGGCAGCCATCCTATTCCATCACACCACAGAGCTCCACAGGTGCAGGGTGCTGCTGACTTCCCGCTGAGTTTTAAAAGTTCCTTGGTGTGGGCCTTTTTCGACATGTGTGCATCAGATCACACCATTGCTGCTTGCAACCTATGTCTGAAGCGGATCAAGCGTGGCCAGAACAGCAGCCGCTTGGGCACCACGTGCTTGACCAGACATATGACGACCTGCCATGCAGTCCGTTGGCAACAGCACTTGAAAGACCCATATCAAAGAAAAAGGCGGACTTCTCCTTGCTTCTCATCTGGGATCTCCAACCCCACTATACCTCCAGTCCTCTCAAAAACCTGCACTGAGAGGAATAAAGATACAGCAATAGGTGTCCCAAGTACTTGCAACTAATCTGCTAGCAGTACACCACCATCTGATTTTAGCAGGCAAATTTCCCTAACCCGGTTGTGAATTTGTGGAATGTGCTGTACCTCAGTGGCAGCTTCCAAAACGCCATTTCTTTTAACGGAAGGTCATTCCGGCTCTCTACCAGCATGTGGAAGGCAATGAAAATAAGAAGGTATGTGGCGCTAACTAGAGCTAACTAGCTTTAAATGTTTTGGCCTTGTTGAACAGGGCGGTCAGCAGTAAGGTGCATATTAATGCTGACTCATGGTCCAGCAGGCATGGGCAAGGACGTTACCTTTCCTTCATGGTGCACTGGGTAACTCTGCTGGCAGCTGGGAAGGTTGCAGGACAGGGTTCAGTATTGTTGGAGCTTGTTCCATCACCACTCCTCCAAAATGCTAGTGGTGATTCTGCCACAGCTCTCTTCTCCACCCCCCTCCTCTTCTTCTTCCTCTATGGCCTCTTCTGCAGATTTGTCCTCTGAACCAGTGGTGCTCTGTAAGTGTTCAAGGGGCTACGCAAGCAGTCAGGCAAAAAGATGCCATGCGGTGTTTAAGTTGGTTTGCTTAGGGGACAGGAGCCATACTGGGGCAGAGATTCTGTCAACTCTGTAGGTGCAGGCTCAGAGGTGGCTGACACCATGCCAGCTTCAGCCAGGAATGGTTGTATGCGACAATGGCACCAACCTTCTCTCCGCCCTCTGACAGGGACACTTGACCCATGTTCCATGTTTGGCACACGTCTTGAATTAGATGATGCAGCGGTTCTTGAGCAGGTACCCAGGCTTACAGGATCTCCTGAGGCAGGCCAGAAAAGTCTGTGGTAATTTCTGCCGGTCATACAATGCAAGTGCTCGGCTGGCTGACATTCAAAGGGAATGCAACCTGCCCACCAACCGCCTCATTTGTGACATGCCCACCAGGTGGAACTCAATGTTGGCAATGCTGCAGTGGCTGCACATGCAGCAGAGGACCATCAATGAGTACCTGTGCAAGTATGGCACCAGGACAGGGTCAAGGCAGCTTGGCTTCTTTTCCCCACAGCAGTGGCTACCGATCAAAGATGCATGCACTGTCCTGTCACCATTTAAGGAGGCCACATTGATGGTGATCAGCGACAATGCATGCATCAGTGACACTGTCCCTCTAGTCTTCCTTTTGGAGCACACGCTTCGTGGAATAATGGACAGGGCACTTGAGGCAGAACAGAGGAAGAGTAGGACTTCCTCACCTCTCAAGGCCCCCTTTATCCAGATAGCATTCCTGCGGGCCTGCCAAACACACAGGAAGAAGAGGAGGAGGAGGATAACTCTCAGTAGCAGTCTTCAAGGGATTGTTTTCAGTCCCCAGAAACCCAAGGAGTTGTACATGGCTAGGAGGAGGTTGTTATGGATCATATGATCCTTAGTGACCCAGAGGACTCTGAATCGAATGCCTCTGCAAACTTATGCTGCATGGCCTCCCTGATTCTGCAAAGCCTGTGAAAGGACCCTAAGATTCGTGGTATCAAGGAGAGGGATCATTACTGGCTGGCAACCCTTCTTGATCCACATTACAAGGGTAAGGTTGCAGAACTCATCCTGCCTTCACAGAGGGAGCAGAAGATGAAACATCTTCAGGAGGCCTTGAAGAAAGGTTTGTGCAATGCATTTCCAGACCCTGGGAGGTTACAATTTCCTGGTGCTGGACAACGTGTTGCTGAGGCTTCATTCAGTCAGAGGGAGAGTGGTGGAGAAGTTGGCTGGCTGACCGATGCCTTTAACCACTTTAGCCCGGAAGATTTGGCTGCTCAATGACCAGAGCACTTTTTGCGATATGGCACTGCATCGCTTTAACTGACAATTGCGCGGTCGTGCAACGTTATACCCAAACAAAATTGATGTCCTTTTTTTCCCACAAATATAGCTTTCTTTTGGGGGTATTTGATCATCTCTGTGGTTTTTATTTTTTGCGCTATAAACAAAAAAAGAGCGTCAATTTTGAAAAAAAACACAATATTTTGTACTTTTTGCTATAATAAATATCCCCAATTTTTTTTTAAAAAAGCTAATTTTTTCTCAGTTTAGGCCAATATGTATTCTTCTACATTTATTTGGTAATAAAAATTGCAATAAGCGTATATTCATTGGTTTGCACAAAAGTTATAGCATCTACAAAATAGGGGATAGATTTATGGCATTTTTATTATTATTATTTTTTTACTAGTAATGGCAGCGATCTTCGATTTTTATCATGACTGCGACATTATGGTGGACACATCGGACACTTCTGACACATTTTTGGGACCATTGACAATTATAAAGCGATCAGTGCTATAAAAATGCACTGATTACTGTATAAATGTCACTGGCAGGGAAGGGGTTAACACTAGGGGGGATCAAGGGGTTAACTGTGTTCTCTGACTGTGTGTTCTAACTGTTGGGGGAGGGGACTGACTATAGGAGATAACAGATCGTGGTTGGTTCCTAGCTGTTAGGAACTCACGATCTGCATCTCCTCTCAGAACAGAACAGCTTCCAACAATATTTTTGGTTTAGGGCACCACCACCACCACCCAAGGCCCAATTTTTTTGCCCCTGTTTAACAAGGGCATGTAATTACAATTTTTGATCTAATATTTCACAGCAGGACCCGTTCCTGTGCCCAACAAGAGTATCTGTGAGGGGTTACAGTGTTGTGGCACCACCACCACCCAAGGCCCAATTTTTCTGCCCCTGTTTGACAGGGGCATGTAATTACAATTCTTGATATAATATTTCAATGCAGGGCCCGTTCCTGAGCCAAAGAAGAGTATTTGTGAGGGCTTACAGTGTTGTGGCACCACCACCCAAGGCCCAATTTTTCTGCCCCTGTTTAACAGGGGTATGTAATTACAATTTTTCATATATTATTTCAACGCAGGGGCCCATTCCTGCGCCCAACAAGAGTATCTGTGAGGGCTTACAGTGTTGTGGCACCACCACCACCACCACCCAAGGCCCAATTTTTCTGCCCCTGTTGGACAGGGGCATGTAATTACAATTTTTGATATAATATTTCAACGCAGGGCCCGTTCCTGCACCCAACAAGAGTATCTGGTACCACCAACACCTAAGGCCCAATTTTCTGCAGAGTATATAGGGCAGGCTGTATAGTATATATATTGCTGTTCAGAGTATATAGTGACTGGGGGCCTGGGGGCCCCCCCACGCCATTTTAAAAAAAAATGTGGGTGCGGGGTTCCCAAAGGGCCTTGTAATGGACTCAGGGGGGGGAACCCATGCCATTTTTTTCAGTGATTTTCATCTATATTGCCGGGACCCAACAATACATTACAGCCGCGAGCAATTTTAAATTACTTATTTTTCCTTTTGAAATGTAATTTTGCTGTGGTATTGTTCTAAACATGGGAAAACTGTGCCACTTTACAGGCATACTATAGACATCCCCAGGCACAATATTTAAAGGAATATTTCATTTTTATTGTTTCACTTTAAGCATTATTAAAATCACTGCTCCCGAAAAAACGGCCTTTTTAAAACTTTTTTTTTGCATTGATACATGTCCCCTGGGTCAGGATCAGGGTCTCCAAACACTTTTTATGGCAATAACTTACATATAAGCCTTTAAAATGAGCACTTTTGATTTTTCAAGTTTGTGTCCCATAGAATTTAACGGTGTTCACGTGTTCAAACAAATTTTTTTGCCTGTTCACATGTTCTGCTGCGAACCGAACGGGGGGGGGGGGGATGTTCGGCTCATCCCTATCCCGGACCAATGAAAAAAAAAAAATTACAGGTTAATCCAAAATTTTAAAAATCAAACTCTGACTTAAAGCGGAACTTCACTCTCTCAATTAACATTGACTACTTTTAATATTTATGCTGCTAGAATTATTAAATAGATAGGAAGCTATATTATATTTACTTGTTTTATTTATTTTTTGTTACCTTTCTTCAGTTACTTTCTGGTTTCCGGGCCTCTGAAAATTATGTTATATATCCCAGGAGTCTTCAGGAGGGGAGGAGAGGTTTTCTCAGCTAAGTACACCCTCCTGCCTGCATACCTGAGTTAAGGGCAGATGGTACCCAAGAAGTAAATACTACATGAACCATCTGCCCTTACTCAAAATGGCCTCGGACAGAATTGCTTGGGTGAGTTTTTCAAAGTGATTTCTCAACAAAATAAAACATGGAGATAAGGATGGATGGGTGCGTTTGATTTAAATATTAAAAATTAATTTGTAATATTAATTAAAATATTAATAACTCCAAACAGTCAAATACTTTTTTTTTAGATGTGAGTAGGTTACAACTTTAAATTCTATGCCAGGGCCTTGTGGTTTTTAGTTATGCTTGTGAGTTTTGAAATGAATTCATTTTTTGATACTGTTCAAGAAGTATGCTTCTCCCACTTCTAGTCAATTATAAGGCTTACTTTCTCTTATAGTCCAACACTGGTTAAATATCTATTTATTAGCAACATCAATAGTCTCTTTAACTGGTATTACGCACCAAGGGCACACATGCAGCTGGAGCTTGCTGAGGTCATGTGAGCACAGATTTAGTCACATAAGAATTCTACAGCTGCTGATTCAAGCAAGGAAAGAAAAACAAGGAAGAGGAAATGTACTGACCAAGCCAAAGAGCTACCATGTGATGATTATACAGCAAATATTGTGTGATGTGATGCAATAACATCTACATAACTCTAGTTTCCTAAACCATGGCACCCCCTTACTATACCCTTTTCCTCTGTTGTAATGCTTAATTATGATGCCAAAAGAACCAATTAATTTAACCTATATGTTTCTATTGCACTATTTGTTCCTCCAAAACTCCTGGCAAAAAGTATTGAATCACCACTCTTGGAATATGTTCATTCAATTGTTTAATTGTGTAAAAAAAAAAATAATAATCACAGACATGCCTCAAAACTATTTTCATTTAAAATTTCAACCTTCTGGGTTTAAAAAAACACTTCAAAAAATAAATAAACAAAGAAAACTGTAGTCCGTTGCAACTGTTTTTGCAGATCAGGCAGAGGAAAAAAAATGGAATCACCATTGAAAGGATACTACAACCTGACTTACAACAAGTTTATAATACCTTTCTATTCTGTGCTGGCACTCTCCGTTCCTCACTCCCAGACACACACACACAGCTCTGCTGGGAGCAATGTAGACCAAAGTCAACACATGGACACAGAATAATGCATCACTTGTCTTTTATTTCCTGTTTAAGTATCTTAAATACAATATATTATCAGGATATGACCAAGCGATACACCAATAAAAACCAATAGAAAAATGTCCACACATTGCTTGTCATCATTAAAGACTAACCCACATTTGTCACTCTTACACCTGTTAGTAATTACTACACATCTTTATAAAGTATATATGTGTGTGTGTTATTGTACAATCTTAAAGTTAGTTTCAATTATGTCCCAAATATATTTATCAGTATTTATGTTTATATTTTGTAAACATTTTCTGGGCGTTTCGCCAAACCGTCTACAATTATCTTTCTCACGCTTAGTATTATCTTTTCTATGATAACAGTGTTGCCAGTTATTAAAACTTGTCAGCTAAAAAGCCAATGTTAAAGAAGCACTCTAAATTAAGTTATAGCACAGGACAAACTGAAGTCAATGTTTAAGGGACACATCTTTACAACCATGTACTTTGCAGTTCTAAAACAAACATCTGCGTCAGCTTACATCCTGAAAAACAATGTCATCATCACCAAACATCCTTTCAATTGATGGAATAAGAAAAGTGTCCAAAATCTCAATATAAACTTGTGCATTTATTGAAGATTTAATGACTGTCACACTTTTTCTTCAGGCAGTCGTCTTCATACATTTCACTGGAACGGCATCAAACATCAAAAAAAAAAGGCATCAAGGAGTTCCAGCATCATGACCCTGCCCAGTGCAGACTGGTGATTCATCATTGAATATTACTTTCATCCAGTCATCCACAGTCCATGATTGCTTTTCTTTAGCCCACTGTAACCTTGTTTTTTTCAGTTTAGGTGTTAAGGATGATTTTCGTACAAATCAAATGGGAAGGTTGTTAAAGGGAAGCGTACTGGTATATAACTGATATACAGTATATGCAGGTGCATCTCAAAAAATTTGAATATCATCAAAAAGTTCATTTATTTCTGTAATTCAATTTAAAAAGTGAAACTCATATATTTTTTATCATTCAAGTTTTTTATTATCATCATTGAAAAATAGTACAGTATAATCAGCATAAAAAAAAATCAGTACAATATAATACACAGTGAATTCAAAATATGTGATCACAGTCTATTGGTTGTCTTATTACTGTGGTGAACAGCACTAACAATATAAAGAAATAAAGTATAAGTAATATAATGTAAACTCTTAACTTTGACTATATCCATTCAATTTCAAATTGTACACCTGCCTATTGTAAGAAATGTTGAAGCCTCACTCCCCCTTCGACACCCCAAAGGGGATCACACTGTGTCCAAGGAGGGGTGAGGATTCTCCCTCTCATTATCCATTTTTTCTCTTATAAACTTTTATTTGAGAGAAGAGAGGAGATATTATTAACAAGCCGTTATATCCAGCTCAAAGATTATTACGGAATTTATCAGGGGTACATTATAATGTTCCCATTATAATAGATCAAAGATAGACATCCTGACCCTAGTATGAAAAATTAGTATATAAACCTGAGAATTTCTATGTAACTTTAAGGAAAAATTATACTGTTCCTAAAACAGAAAAAGAAGATATTTAAAGGAAAAAGACTAGGGGAGAAGAAAAAAAGATAAAGGAATAGTACAGAAAAAGAGTATAGAATGCCTGTCTGTCTGATGTGAAACTCAAAAATCAGCGTTTGGTGTTGCTACCTATGTCCGGTATCAGAGAAATTCCCATAACCCATAGAGCCCAGGGTTCCCAAGTGGCTTCAAATTGTGTGGTCTTGTCCAATAAGGAACTAACCATTTTTTCTTGTTCCATTATCCATGAAATCTTCCTTTTCATGGACAATAGAGATACCGAAGACTTCTTCCATGCTTTGGCAATAGTCAATGGGTGATTTTAGAGACATGCGGCAAGAGCCCATTCAGCAAGGCAATTGCTGGTGTTTGAGCGATAGCACAACCTGTAACCTTTCGTATGATGTGGAAGACCCTATTCCAAAATCCTCAGATTCTGGGACATTCCCACCATATGTGAATCATAGAACCTATTCCCTGACAGCCTCTAAAGCATAAGGGTGAAGTGGAAGGGAACAATGCTGCCAATCTTGTGGGAACCAAGTACCATCTTGTGAATATTTTAACATTAGCTTTGATGAGTGAAGTATTGTATAAACCTTTGATCGAATAAGAATAGTTCTCATACCAGTCTTCCAGATCCCATTCAGTCTGAAGGTCTTTCTCCCAGGTCAACATGTATGGTAATTTTACGGAATTAGAAGCAAGTGAAGCATAGATCACAGAAATCCCTCCCTTCCACTCCGTGGCTTGTGCATACCAACCTTCATATGCTGTAAATCTTGGAGGATTAGGTTTAGTTTTCCATAAAGAGTGAACAAAGCTTGAGATCTAGTAAAATCTAGACTTTTCTGTAGAGGGAAGATCTAGTTCATAAAATGTTTAAGGGGTAGTAGGCCTGTGCAAGAAAAAAATTGACCAATGCGGCACACCCCCTTGAAGGCCTCAATATCCATGCCATGTTGGAATAGAGGATTTTGGAACAGATGAGCTAATGGTTGTATTTCTGAAACCAGGGAAGGAAGCTTCCTAAGGGAATCCCACAAAGTAAGGGATTGTGAAAGGGTTGGTGACAGTATTGGAGGCCTGTTCCTGGGAGGACACCATAGTAAATATTCCATGGAGAATGTAGGAGCTGCTTGGCTTTCTATTAATATCCAATCTGGTCGCTCAGTTTTAAAGTATATAACGGACAATTGTGCTAATCGGGCTGCTTGATAGTACCATAGGAGGTTTGGAAAACCCAATCCACCTTGCTTAGGGAGATTAAATAAGTTACGGTTTGACAGACGTGAACCTTTCTTGTTCCAAATAAATTTATTACGTTTACCTTGAAATGTTTTTAGATGGTCCCTTCTAATCAGGATAGGAAGGGATCGAAACAAATACAAAAGTCTAGGCAATAAGGTCATCTTGACCGAATTAATTCTACCAATCCAGGCAATACTGTGTGACTCCCAATTCTTGAGATCAGCTTCAAGTTTTCGATACATTGGGGGGTAATTTGCTTGATACAGATTTTCAATCTTGGGAGTTATATTAATTCCCAAATATTTAATTGATGAATTACTCCAGCTAAATTCATATGTTTCCTGTAATTGGGAGGCCATATAACTTGGTAGGGATACATTGAGAGCCTGAGATTTAGACATATTCACTCTTAGTCCTGAAATTGATGCAAATTCATTGAGCAATGAACATATCTCGGGTAAAGAGGAAATTGGGGAGGATAAAAATAGCAGAAGATCATCAGCGAACAGTGCGCATTTATGATTGTTTTGGCCACACTGAATCCCCCTGATATTCGGATTAATATGAATGGCTATTGCCAAGGGTTCAATCATTATAGCGAATATCAGGGGTGAGAGGGGGCAGCCCTGAAGTGTGCCCCTACCAATCTTAATTGGGTCAGAGAAAAGTCCCTGAAGTCTAACTCTGGCTACTGGTGTTGAATATAAGGCTTCCAAGATTCCTAAAATATTTGGACCAAATCCCCATCTTCTAAGGACTGCAAAAAGATATGACCATGAAACTGAATCGAATGCCTTCTGGAGGTCCAGCGATAGTAACATTCCTTCTTGTTTTTGACCGACCTCCCATTCTGATTGCATTAATGATATAAGGTCAACCGTCCTTTGCACTTGATCAGGACCCTGTCTACCAGGGATGAACCCCACCTGATCTTAATCAATATATAGTCCTATAAATGAAGCCAATAGGTTAGCTAATATTTTGGTCAATATTTTAAGATCATTATTAATTAGAGAGATAGGTCTATAGTTCTCTATTTGGCTGGTGTCTTTATCTGGTTTTGGGATTACAGAAATATATGCCATATTGAGTTGATTACCTATCCGAGTGCCCTTAGTCATGGAGTTGAAGAATCTAGTGAGGTAGGGGATTAGAAGATCAGAAAAAGTTTTATAATAAGGGGTAGAGAAGCCATCAGGCCCTGGCGCTGTAGCACCCTTTAAGGCTTTTATAAATTTTGACACTTCCTCAATGGATATGGGAGCATCCATTTCTGCTGTATGAGTAGTCGTTAGTGGAAGATGTAAGTTGTCTAGGAACTCGTCTATTTTAGTGGGGTTAGAATTTATCTCTGCCTTATATAACTCAGCATAAATGTCCTGGAATCCCTTCATTATGCGCTGTGAATTTAGGGTAAAGATACCATCCGTCTGTTTGATTTTAGGAAGAGCGTGTGAACGAAGCCTAGGTGACAATTTATGTGCTAGCATGGTTCCTATTTTGTCTTTAGTCTGGTAAAACTTGGCCTCAGACCATCTGATAGATGTATCCTCCTTTGTTGTGAGAGCCAAATTCAGGGCCATCTGAGCTGCATCTAGTTTGGAAATAGGAACATTGGAGGGATCTCGTTTATGATGTTTACTTAAATTAATAAAATCGCTCTCCAATCTCTCTATTTCTGACATTCTCTCTCTCTTTCGTCTCACTGAAATTTGTATTAGTTTACCTCTAATGGTCACCTTGTGAGCCGCCCATAGAGTTTCTGCAGAAACATCACCCACATCATTAAAGCAAAAGTATTCCCGCAGAGCCTCCTGTATTTCAGACACTATAATGGGGTCCTTCAAAATAGATTGATTAAGAGTCCAATGAGAACCCTGTTGTCCATAATTATCTCTTCTTACTGTTAATAGAACCATGGAATGGTCTGACCAAGCTACGTCTAAGATAGAGGATGTAATGGCCAATGGAATATGATGTATAGAGACGAGGATGTGATCTATACGCGAATAAGACTGGTGTGGATTTGAGTAGTGAGTAGAATCTCGTATGTTTGGATTTAGTTCCCTCCAAATGTCAGTTAAAGCTGATTGAAAAATCATTTGCGCTATTTGTAAACTAGCTCTGCTGGGTCTAACTGATTGTGCTTTAAGTGGATTAGATTTATCCAGACCAGTATCAAAGGCTGTATTAGAATCACCTCCCATAATTATTACACCTTCCATGAGTGGGCCAAGGGTCTTAAACAATTGCCTGAAGAACTGTGTTTGTCCTTTATTAGGAGCATAGTAAGAAATGAAAGTATATAACTTATCATCAATCGTACCTTTAACCAATAAAAACCTTCCTTCCGGGTCCTTGTGTTCCATTTTAAAATTAAATTTGCATTGTTTCGAAAATATAATCGCTACTCCCTTCGTTTTGTTTTCAGCATTAGCCAAATAAAATACTGGGAAGTGTGCATGTAAAAATGAGGGGTTGTACCGCAGTGGAAAATGAGTCTCCTGTAGGAGAACTACATCAATGTGACGAGCACGGTAGACCTGAAAGGCCTTCCGTCTCTTGACTGGGGAATTCAACCCCTGAGTATTATGGGAGATAATACGAAGGGGTGAAGAATTAGCATTACTACCAGCCATGGATCAAAAAGAAAATAACGCTGACCAATCCACAGTCATCTACCCCATTCCATGTGGTAGAAAAAGTAGAGAAGAAAAAATCGTTTACTATTATTGGGATTAACACTTCTAAATACACCTTATAAGGATATCCCATTGGCAGACAGGCTAGAAGAGAAAAGAGGTTAGAAGAAAAGAAAAAAAAAGAATAGACATAAAGAGACATCATGGAAATATAAAGCACCGAAAGGCCATAACCAGGCTCGGAATGTGGGGAGGTATAAGACTCCCTCCCCTCATTCAGAACAAAAATATTTAAACAGCTCATAAAAAGGGCTAGAAACCTACCACACAAAACAGCAAACAACTAGTTTGAGTAGTAGGCGCAGGCACAATGCATCAGCACCGGCCAGTGACAGCATATGAAAAAATTATAAAATATTCAAAGTACAGGACCCACTAAAAGGAACCCCCTTTTGAGATAGCAATCCAAACTATCTAGCTAGGGGAAAAATTGAAAAGAAAAAAACCCCCCAAAAAAATAGTCCAAACTGACTAGATTTCAGTGTAAGTGGTAAAGTCTTTGACTGAGATAAATTATGCAGAAACCACTAAACTATATTCCTGTAATAGTCTTTTTAAGTAACAACCAAGTCAGTCTAGGTTCGATATTTCTGAACAAACAGAAAAAAAAAAAAAAATTTCCTCCTTTTTCGTCTGAGGAACATGGCGAGAAAAGAAAAAAAGAGGAATTAGAAAATTTCACACAGAAGAGTTATGAGACTCCTCATCAGGGTAAGAGGTTATCCTTGACTTTCCTGTATTTAGCTTTATTCCCACGTGAAGGAGGTGGGCTTGTAGGGGATTGACGTTTAGCTGAACCCTGTTGTGTGGGTGCTGTTTCCATGTCAGATTCAGTGTAATGAGCTTCAGGTCCAACAGCAGATGTTCACCCTCTGGAAAGCTATGAAATGCATGTTGTTTACCTTTGTAAGTAAATTTCAGGGCAAACGGAAAGGCCCAATGATATTTTATGTCTTTCTTGGTGAGTGCTGCCAAGAGGGGTTTCAATGATCGTCTCTTTTTTATGGTGTAGGGGGAAATGTCGGCAAATATTTGGATGTCTGACCCTTGATACTGAATCTGTTCCTGTTGACAAGATCTCTTCATCACTTCTTCTTTGATAGAATAATAATGCGGTTTTACTACAATGTCTCTTGGGGATCCATCCTTCCCCAGAGGGCCAAGGGACCTGTGTGCCCTATCCAGTTCTAATTTATGAGCTGGAACTGAAGGGATCAAGGATTTGATAATATCTTGAACTGCCGTTTGTACATCAGAAATTTATTCTGGTAGTCCTCTGATCCGAAAATTATCCCTCCTCGATTGGTTCTCAAGGTCATCGATCCGAGTCTGAGCAGTGTCAAGTTGTTCTTGCATAAACTGCAAATGGTCAGTATTCTGAGTTGTCCTGGAGATAGTGACATCTAGCTTGTGTTCTATATGTTCAATTCTTTTTCCCAGGGACTGGAAATCTGCCCTTATTTCCCCTGTAATTCTGTCAGCATTTTGGGTTAGTCCTTTGTCTAGCAATTCAGAGATTCTAGCAAATAATTCAGTCACATTAAAAGTTACCTCAGGAGTCTGCACTGTTTGTACAGTTATAGAGTCAGGGTAAATTGGGTTAGCATCCAGTGAGTGCATTTCCATAAGTCCCACAGAACGTTCTATCAAAGATACTGCAGTTTCAGGATATGACATGTTAAGAGAAGGAACTAATCCTGATAATTGTGGAACATATGAGAGAAACAAAAGGGGGGGAAGAGGAGTACTAGGGACTTTGAGGAAGCCAGGACCTGGTAAGGTCGCGTATTTCCATCCCTGCGGGACTTTAAATGAAATCATGACCTGGTAAGGTCATGTATTTCCATCCCTGACGCGTCAAAACGAAAATATTGGGGAGGGTGGGACTTTAAATGAAGCACTTGGTAGCACATAGGTGATTAGGCTGAACAAAGGAATTTTATTTTGTGTACATAGTTAACAGTTGCCGGCTAGTCGGAATCCACTTCCGATTGTCGGCGCCCCTCCCCCGCTACGTGCAATACGGCGTGATGGTGGTGGGCGGCCCTGTGGTGGTGCTTATAGGGGCATCCTTCCGGGCGGTCACGGCACACGAGGCTCTCCATACACCAGCATTCACTCTTTTGGAAATTTTTCTCCTTCGTGGTTCCTCGGACACACAGGTACCAGTGCCACTCTGCACTCTTTTCTGCACCAGCCCTCACGCCCTATGTCTATCACTAAACTCTGGTGGTTGTCACTTCCTTTGGCAGCCTCTGGTTGCCAGTGTCTCACCTTACCATTTTCTGTTTTCACTTGCATGGGTTCTCTTATACTTCCTCTTCACTTACCATGCTCTCTGTCCCAGTTCACCCCTTCATTCCTCACCTTTCCTTTCTTCCCAGAGATGCCTTGGGGTCCCATGCCCGCCCTGATCGCTGCCCGCTTGGGTGCCCCCGCTGGGCTGCCCACGACGGCCCCCGGTTGGGAGTGCCGCCTGATATCCTTGATGCCCTGCCACTACATTAGTAACCGTTGGGCCTCAATTGGTAGGTATGCACTTTAATGCTGATTGGGGTCCTACCCTACCCCATTACTATTGACAGATCATCCTTTTTATTTATTTCTTTTATTATTTTCATTATAGATTATTACACGCTTGCTCCTGATGAGTGGCGGTTAAGCCACGAAACGCGTAGAGCTACTTGATGCCGTGTTCCTTATTCATTCATATCCTGATTTTCAAGTTTTATCATATTTGTACCTCTACAGGTCCAAGTGAGGCCCCAGGTCCTGCAGGCATTATCTCGCAATCATGAATGTATTTAACCCAACTCTGGTTGAACTGTGGAGTTTTATTATGGATTTACTTTTGGTTGTATATCGTTATATGTACCATCTTTTCTTCATACTGTCCCAATCTTGTACCAATGATCGCATTTGAGATATATGTGCCGTTACCTTATGGTCATTTATCCTTGCTCTAGTGCCCATTTATTACCTTGATATTATTATTGACATTTATGACTGTTAACTATGTACACAAAATAAAATTCCTTTGTTCAGCCTAATCACCTATGTGCTACCAAGTGCTTCATTTAAAGTCCCACCCTCCCGAACATATGAGAGAGTCGCAGGGTTAACAATTTGCCTGCCTGCTGTGGATACCTCAGCTTCTGACTGAACTGTTATCTGAGGTGCTCCCGCCATTTCTGGAGAATGACTCGCTTTTCAAAGGTCTCTGAGATAGGGTGCAGGGCTTTTTCTTCTTATCTTATCAGTATAGAAAGGTGCCCTGGGGTCTCCTCAACCTGTTCCCGTTATTTTGGGAACTCCTGAAAGCCGTGCCGTTTCGCTGTATGGCCGGCTCTGTGCGGAGCTCCGGTCCTACACTGCCATCCTCAGAGCCTCCGCGCATGCGCCTCTCGAAACTCATATATTTTATAGTTTCACTACACACAGGGTGATATATTTCAAGCATTTCTTTCTTTTGATTTAATGATTATGGCTTGCAGCTAGTGAAAACCCAGAATCTCAGAAAATGTGAATATTGTGAAAAAGTTCAATATTGTAGACTCATGGTGTCACACTCTAATCAGCTAATTAACTCAAAACACCTGTAAAGGTTCCCTGAGCCTTTAAATGGAATCTCGGTCTGGCTCACTAGATTACACAATATGCTGACTGCTGACTTGAGGGTTGTCCAGAAGACATTCATTCATTCATTAAATCACAAAAGGTCATAGCTAAAGAAGCTGGTGTTCACAGAGTGCTGTATCCAACATAATAATGGAAAGTTGAGCGAAATGCTGCAGTGGAGGCAGGGCCGCTGATAGGCCAGTACAACTGGCCCTGTTGTACCGGGCCTGGCCAGCAGGGGGGCCCGGGCAATCTGCACAGAGACCGAATTGATGCAGAATAAAAAAGTATATATATATTCCTTCAGCCAGCACCCCATGACCCATCATCAACCGACCTCATACCCCCACCCCTGCTCCGAATTTTCAGGGTATTTTTTTCAATTTTTTGCCACTTCCGTACTGATGTTCTTGGAAGGGAGGGACTATTTCTTCTGTTTCGGGAGCATGTCTCTTCTGCACCCACTCCTCATGCTGGCTCAAGTCCCAGCCTGCATATTATTGCCTTCCCTGGCGGAGTGATTCCTCTCCCTCCACTCATGGCGCTCTGCTCTGTTCTCCACTCGGCCTGAGACAGAGACAGTGAGACTGGAGAAGCAGCGGTGATGGCGAACGGCCGTGGCAGCAGCAGAAGAAGGAAGCAGCTGACATCTGAAATTGTTTGTGACTGACACTCCAGGCAGCAGCAGCAGGATCAGAAAGGAAGTGGCTCGTGGGGCCCAGCTAACACAGGTGTGTGCTTCCTTGGGGGGGTGGGTGATTCAAGCTCTACTATATCACTGTATCTATCTGCAGCAGCATCTATACATTGTGGCATTGGCAGCATGGGTGGCTCTGTCACTGCAATATGCTGCAGACAGTGCCACCCATGCCACCAATGCCATAATGTGCTGCAGGATGTGCCACCCATGCCGCCAATGCCATAATGTACTGCAGACAGGGCCACCCATGTTGCCAATGCCATAACGCATGTGCTGCCTGCAGAGACAGTGCCACCCATGCTGTTAATGGCATTGTGGCATTGGCAGCATGGGTGGCACTGTCCTACAGTACATTATGGCATTGCGGCATGGGTGGCACTTCCTGCAGCACATTATGGCATTGGCGGCATGGGTGGCACTGTCTCCAGCATATTATGGCATGGGTGGCACTGTCCTACAGTATATTATGGCATTGGCGGCATGGGTGGCACTGTCTGCAGTACATTATGGCATTGGTGGCATGGGTGGCACTGTCTGCAGTGATAAATATCACTTGAAGACAAACCTGCCCTTTGTTTCTAGGCGGGGTCTAGGGAGGGGCCAGGGGCAAGGCTGAAGGAGGGACCAGGGGTGGGGTTGAAGGGGGCCCCATCAGGTAGGCTGTACGGGGCCCTATGATTTCTATCAGTGGCCCTGAGTGGAGGCACACCTCTCACTACAGTGTCATAGAAGGGGCATGTGTCTAAAATAAAAATGCTCCCTTCCAGCCCAGCCCTCTTAACTACAAGGAAATACATGGGTTTATGGGTTTAAAATCTACCCAGAATATCATGTTTTTGGGTGGTATGCCCCAGGAGCCACCCATTGGGGGGTGTCAGGCTGGCTGCCCCTCCTCTCCTGGCCCTGGGACAGCGCTGACTGCATAGTCTAAAGTTGATGAAAAAAATCATTTGCCAGCCCCTTCTCCTACACCGCTCCTCCTGTGTCAGTGTCATTATAAAACAAAGCTTGTAAATATCTCAATAGCTCAGTTTTTTCTGGCTGCTCTCCTCCTCCCCCTCCTCCTCCTCCTAGCTTTAGCTTTAGATTGGAGGAGTAGAGCGGTCACATGACCATCTATGTAATGTCAGAGAGAGCAGTCATGTGACCAGGTCAGTGGAAAAAACAGAACTATTGAGGTATATGGAAGCTTCATTTTGCAATTTTGAGTGACACAGGAGGAGCAGTGTGGAAGGGGCTGGCAGTGATTTTTTTCTTAACTGTAGAGAATGCTGGCAGTGCTGTCCAAGGAGACTGGGGGTCTCCTGAGAGTGCAGGGAGAGGGGGGCTCTGTGCTGGATGGGGGGCTGTATACTGGGGAGGGGGGCTGAGTACTGGATGGGGGGGCTATATACTGGGGAGGGGGGCTGTATACTGGATGGGGGCTGTATACTGGGGAGGGGGGCTGTGTACTGGATGGGGGGCTGTATACTGGGGAGGGGGGCTGTGTACTGGATGGGGGCAGTATACTGGGGAGGGGGGCTGTTTACTGGATGGGGGACTGTATACTGGGGAGGGGTGCTGTATACTAGGGAGGGGGGCTGTGTACTGGATGGGGGGCTGTATACTGAGAAGGGGGGCTGTGTACTGGATGGGGGGCAGTATACTGGGGAGGGGGGCTGTGTACTGGATGGGGGGCTGTATATTGGGGAGGGGGCTGTGTACTGGGTGGGGGTCTGTATACTGGGGAGGGGGGCTGTGTGCTGGATGGGGTGCTGTGTACTGGGGAGGGGGAGCTCTATGCTGGATGTGGGGCTGTATACTGGATGGGGGGCTGTATACTGGGGAGGGGGGCTATATACTGGATGGGGGCTGTGCACTGGATGGAGGGCTGTATACTGGGGAGGGAGCTGTGTACTGGGTGGGGGTCTGTATACTGGGGAGGGGGGCTGTGTACTGGATGGGGTGCTGTATACTGGGGAGGGGGGCTGTATGCTGGATGGGGGCTGTATACTGGATGGGGGCTGTGTACTGGATGAGGGCCTGTATACTGGGGAGGGGGGCTATATACTGGATGGGGGCTGTGTACTGGATGGGGCTGTATACTGGATGGGGGCTGTATACTGGGGAGGGGGGCTGTGTACTGGGGAGGGGGGATGTTTACTGGATGGGGGGCTGTGTACTGAGGAGGGGGTTGTGTACTGTAAAGGGGGCTGTGAAAAAAATGTTTCCTTAAACTTCCCTCTTAAAATTGGGGTGCGCGTTATATGCCTGTGTGTGTTATACGCTGATAAATACGGTAATATTTATTTGGATATTACTCAGCACTTCTCTCTGCTGACCAGGTTTATGGAGATGCTGATTTCATTTTCCAGCAGGAATAGGCACCTGCCCACACTGCCAAAAGTACCAATGCCTGGTTTAATGATCATGGTATCACTGTGCTTGATTGGCCAGCAAACTTGCTTGACCTAAACCCCTTAGAGAATATGTGGGGTATTGTCAAGAGGAAGATGAGAGACACCAGATCCAACCATGCAGATGAGCTGAAGGCTTCTATCAAAGCAACCAGGGCTTCCATAACACCTCAGCGGTGCCACAATCTGATCGCCTCCATGTCACGCCACATGGAGTAATTCATGCAAAAGGAGCCCCAACCAATTTGAATTTTGGGTTTTCACTAGCTGTAAGTCATAATCATCAAAATTAAAAGAAAGAAATGCTTGAAATATATCAGTCTGTGTGTGACGCATCTATATAATATGAGTTTCACTTTTTGAATTGAATTACAAAAAAATTTTTTTTGATGATATTCTATTTTTTTAGATGCACCTGTATAAGTAGATCTGCCCCGATTAAGGATTTACAAATACTTTAAGACTTGAGAATGCATGCTCCACTGAAAGGGTTAAAGGGTCCCAACCCTGGCAGAACTGTAGCTAAAATTCCACTGGTCAGTGGTATAGTCAAAGTTTGAGATAGCTAGGCCATTCTTCTTTACAGTCAGTTGTGCGTTATTCTGTAATTCATTCAGTGAGTTAGTACCTAACATTGCTGTTGTTGTAATTTATTTAACCCAAACTTTCCTTTCAGGACTTTTTCCTGTTCTATTTAAGCCCCTTTTAACTGTTACTGGTGTGCCAGTGATCGTTGGGTCTGGGTAGTCAATTGGAGCAAGAACTTTAAGAAGGATTTATCCTTTTTAGTGGCTCCTTAAGGAGCTACAGAAGGTTAGACAAGCCTAGACACATGCTCCCCATGTGTCAGGAACCAAGCTTCTCTTGCAGCACATAGGAGCCACAACATGGGGGGAAGCCCAGGCAAAAGGGGGACACGGCACTGTACGCAGTGATTAGGGTGTGCCCAGGCACACCTGATATACCCCCTACGCATGCCTATGGGAGGGAGGAAATAATAAAGAACAGCAATCACATCACAGAGGTTGGTCCCCATATACAGTGGGGCAAAAAAGTATTTAGTCAGCCACCAATTGTGCAAGTTCTCCCACTTAAAAAGATGAGAGAGGCCTGTAACTATGAGAGACAAAATGTGGAAACAAATCCAGATAATCACATTGTTTGATTTGGAAAGAATTTATTTGCAAATTATGGTGGAACATAAGTATTTTGTCAATATCAAAAGTTAATCTCAATACTTTGTTATATATCCTTTGATGGCAATGACAGAGGTCAAACGTTTTCTGTAAGTCTTCACAAGGTTGTCACACACTGTTGCTGGTATGTTGGCCCATTCCTCCATGCAGATCTCCTCTACAGCAGTGATGTTTTGGGGCTGTCGCTGGGAAACACGGATTTCAACTCCCTCCAAAGGTTTTCTATGGGGTTGAGATCTGGAGACTGGCTAGGCCACTCCAGGACCTTGAAATGCTTCTTACAAAGCCACTCCTTCATTGCCCGGGTAGTGTGCTCATTGTCATGCTGAAAGACCCAGCCACGTTTCATCTTCAATGCCCTTGCTGATGGGAGGAGGTTTGCACTCAAAATCTCACGATACATGGCACTATTCATTCTTTCATGTACACGGATCAGTCGTCCTGTTCCCTTTGCAGAGAAACAGCCCCAAAGCATGATGTTGCCACCCCCATGCTTCACAGTAGGTATGGTGTTCTTTGGTTGCAACTCAGCATTCCCTCTCCTCCAAACACGACAAGTTGTGTTTCTACCAAACAGTTCTACTTTGGTTTCATCTGACCATATGACAATCTCCCAGTCCTCTTCTGGATCATCCAAATGCTCTCTAGAAAACCTCAGATGGGCCCGGACATGTACTGGCTTAAGCAGGGGGACACGTCTGGCACTGCAGGATCTGAGTCCCTGGCGGCGTAGTGTGTTACTGATGGTAGTCTTTGTTACGTTGGTCCCAGCTCTCTGCAGGTCATTCACTAGGTCCCCCCGTGTGGTTCTGGGATTTTTGCTCACCGTTCTTGTGATCATTTTGATCACATAATTTTCTAATTATTGCTGCCACAGTTGATTTCACCAAGCTGCTTGCCTATTGCAGATTCAGTCTTTCCAGCCTTGTGCAGGTCTACAATTTTGTTTCTGATGTCCTTCGACAGCTCTTTAGTCTTCACCATAGTGGAGTTTGGAGTGTGACTGTTTGAGGTTGTGGACAGGTGTCTTTTATACTGATAACAAGTTCAAACAGGTGCCATTGATACAGGTAATGAGTGGAGGACAGAGGAGCCTCTTAAAGAAGAAGATACAGGTCTGTGAGAGCCAGAAATCAAATTAAAAAGAAATAAATTCTTTCAAAAATCAGACAATGTGATTGTCTGGATTTGTTTCCACATTTTGTCTCTCATAGTTGAGGTATACCTATGATGACAATTACAGGCCTCTCTCATATTTTTAAGTGGGAGAACTTGCACAATTGGTGGCTGACTAAATACTTTTTTGCCCCACTGTATCTATTCCCTTAGGACTCCCCCTCTGGGGTCAGTTCTCTGTAGCTACACTATATATACCCCAGAAAGACAGGATATCACATCCCTGCAGTGGAAGAAGTCATGCACACACAACCAGACCCTTGCAGCAATTAGCCAGAATATTTAAAGTCACATAACAACATAATAATTATCACAGGCAATATAAAACAAAATAGTAACATGAAGTTGGCACCTGCCTACAAACCTGAACAAGGGCCTCCATGACAGGGTCATCAAGTATTATTTTAATGAAAGCTGCAGATTTAAAAATATCGAACATTTCCCGTCAGAAAATCCAACCATGTGTACGCGGCATAAGGCTTATTGGATGAACCCGACGTTTCTGGCTTGATGCCCTTCTTCAGGGGTTTTTTAACATCCAGAGCCCGGTGTCTATTAGAAAAATATATATACACACATCATTAGGTAGATATTCAATACGATATATATATATTTTCTCTTTATATCTCAAACAGGGTAAACTGAAGTAAATTCATATAAAAGCACACAAAATAAATAGCACGGGTCACATACCAGACAGTATATTTTGCCCACATGGAAGCAGGGAAGGTCCCACAAGTAAAAAGACAGAGAAGACTGTTTCAGCATGGCTCCAAATTGTTCCTCAGAGGTCACCAGCGAAGGTCCAAAGAGCCCCCAGAGAAAAATCAGATCAAATGATCTGAAGTGGAATTGAATATAAAACGGTATATACTGATATGATGTCTGCATGGTTTGCAGAATTGCAAAGTATCCAGACATAATCCGCAAAGTGTACATACTGCACCTATAGGAGAGACATATCTGAAATATCACCGCACAATGAGAGCACATCCAATACTAAAATGGCTGAAAGAGTAGGCAATGATTGTCCAGCCCAGGGAGTATACCTGTAAAGGTGCATACAAATAAAGGAGTGTAAATTTATGAGTCATCCATGAAGCCAAACAGTGTAGGCCCATAGATGTCAAATTTGTGCGGCTTACCTCCATTGGATATACACTCTGCAGCGTGCTGGTGATCAGAGCCATCCCAGCTGTGTTTACACATTGCTGGCGGCTCTGATAAACACCCCCATGGCGTCTGCGCACGTGCATCGGGGTGGAGACATCATGACGCACACTCCGTGACGTTAGAGTTTCACCGAGCATGCGCATTAACTAGGGTGCCCTACCAACGGTCCCTCAAGCGCAGGACGCCACCCCAAGTAGGCATGGTGGCACCCTGCCCTCTGGGGACACCAGCGCGTACCCACAGCCAGTAGCAATGAGCAGAGCTCAAAACGAGCCTGATCATGGCAGAGTCGTGGAAAAATGCGAGGGCATCTGGGCTGGTGAACGCCGAATGTCCCCCAAATGCACCGGGTGGAGGGTCAATGAGGAAACAAGGAGGGGAAAACCACACAGATAGGCCAATGAAAAGGCCAAATAGGGAAACAGAAGGGAGAGCACAATTTAAGAAATGTAATGTGCAAACAATATATACATATAGAGCAACATGGATAGACCATAGGAATATGAATTTCAAATATTAAAATGAAACAACCACATATCAAAGTACCTTGAATTAGGGTGTGGAACAGAATCCTAGATAGTAAGAAAAAGTCAATTGGATTTAATTGTAGAATATTGAGGTGTTAGTACCATAGCTAATACATATCAAACCGGAGGGGAGTATTTACTCCTCCCATCCCCTAGATGAAAAGCCTTCCAAAAAGGGTTGATAACTAACCATATCATTGATACCCGGGGGTAGGGTGGCATTTAGATTAATTATCCAACGAGTTTCACGTTGCAACAAAATTCTATTCCAATCACCACCTGGGGTACTATGATGTGTTCTATCAAGGATTAGGAATTTTATCTGGGGAATTCTACTACCATGAACATCTCTAACATGTCTGCCCAATGGAAGATCTGGGTTGGATTTCTTCATATTTAAGATATGTCTATATGCTCTTTTATGGAATTCTTGCTTGGTTTTGCCTATATAGATTAAACCACACTGGCAAACCAGCATATAGACAACTCCAGGTGTTTTGCAGTTGGCAAAATGTACCGGTTTAAAGATCTTACCATTGGGCAGTCTAATGTTATTCCCAATGTACATTTACAATGACTACATCCACCACATCGAAATGTGCCTAGACGTTTACATGGGTCGTTACGAAATTCTCCCGTTAATTCATTTTGAATATATCCTTTAAGGATTTAGTTCTACGGTAAGTAATGGAAGGACTAGTTGAAATAAATGGACCTAAGAGTAGATCAATACATAGGACATGCCAGAGTTTGGATATGATGGCCTTAATTTTCCTATGTTGCTTGGTATATCGTGTGATAATTCTCACACTATTAGATAGTTCCATGTTGTGATTTTTCTGAATTTTTTTGTTGAATAACAAATCATGTCTGAGTCTAGAAATTACTTTTTAAATGCCTTTTTAAGACATGTGAGCGAGAATCCTCTCACTAACAGTCTATCTCTCAATTTGTTTGCCTCTTCACAAAATTTACCCTACTCTGAGCAGTTTCGGCGAATCCGCAAAAACTGGCCATAGGAGATGGATTGTATTAGCGGTGTCGGATGATCACTACTAGCGTAAAGTATCGTATTACTTGCTGTCTCCTTTCGATACAAAGAGCTATCTAGTGTGCCATCTTGTAGTTTATGGATAGTGACATCCAAAAAGTAGATTTCCCAGGTACTGTAGGTCATGGTAAAGTTTAGATTACACAGATTTTGATTCATAGCTGTGATGCACTGTTTAAGTAACTCGGGTGACCCCCCCCAACAATCAAAATATCATCTATATAGCGTTACCAACTTAATATCTTCTCAGTTAGAGGAGAATGGTTGTCATCAGTCAGAAAAGCCTGTTCCCACTCCCCCAGGTACAGGTTGGCACAACAGGTTCCAATGGCCCCACCCCGTACCTGAAGGTAGTGGGAACTATCAAATGAAAAGACATTATGAACCAATATATATTCCAACGCTGAAAGAATGAATTCGTTGAAAGGGCAATTTTCTTTGTGTGACTGTGAAATGGCATGACTGATAACACTGATGCCCTGCTGGTGGGGGATGGAGCTATATAGAGCTTCAACATCAACTGCCACCAGCAGGGCATCAGGTAGCAATACCATTTTTTCTAAATTTTGAAGGAGATGCAAAGTGTCTCTAATGTATGAGGGTAAGTTCATTACATATGGTCTAATTTGTTCATCAATGAATTTACTTAAATTTTCCATCAAGGCACCACAACCAGAGACTATAGGTCATCCCGGAGAGTTACTTTTGCTTTTGTGGATCTTGGGTAAACTGTAAAAAGTTGGTATTTTTGAATGAGAAGTGCGGATATTAAGTTTATTGATGTCTGTAGTGGTCATAGCTAGAAAAGCCCCTAAATTGATATTAGAACCAAATGGGGGAAGTTTATCAGATTTCTTTTTTAAATAAATTTCTAATTTTTTCTCCTCTTTAGTGGTGATATTTGCTTCAAGTAGTGTTTCTAGGTCTTCTGTTTCTAAACTTAATATCCGTCCCACTATGCCTAATTATACATCAGTAGGAGAGAAAGAAGTTATAACTACTCTGACCAATTAAACCCATCCTACAATAAAGCCATCTGACAAGGGCGGTAATATCGTTATCATGATGAACCTTCAATACAAAAATATGTGTTTAAAAATTTTGAATAGCAAATCATGCTATAGACTAATTCCAAGATCCCTGATCAAAAAATATAATAAAGAATTTTATACATTGATAGACAATGCCTACCTAAACAACGTAATAGATAAACAGATTTGGGATTTTGTACGCACTTCCCATCCAAAAATACCAACTTTTTACAGTTTACCCAAGATCCACAAAAGCAAAAGTTACCCTCCGGGACGACCTATAGTCTCTGGTTGTGGTGAACTTACCCTCATACATTAGAGATACTTTGCATCTCCTTCAAAATTTAGAAGGAATGGTATTGCCACCTGATGCCCTGCTGGTGGTAGTTGATGTTGAAGCTCTATATAGCTCCATCCCCCACCAGCAGGGCATCAGTGCTATCAGTCATGCCATTTCACAGTCACACAAAGACAATCGCCCTTTAAACAAATTAATTCTTTCAGCGTTGGAATATATATTGGTTTATAATGTCTTTTCATTTGATGGTTCCCACTACCTCCAGGTACAGGGTGTGGCCATGGGGACCTGTTGTGCCCCCTCATACGCCAACCTGTACCTGGGGGAGTGGGAATAGGATTTTCTGACTGATGACAACCATTCTCCTCTGAGAAGATATTAAGTTGGTATGGCTATATAGATGATATTTTGATTGTTTGGGGGGGCGGGGGGGGGGGGGGGTCACCCGAGTTACTTAAACAGTGCATCACAGCTATGAATCAAAATTCATGTAATCTAAACTTTACCATGACCTACAGTACCTCGGAAATCAACTTTTTGGATGTCACTATCCATAAACTACAAGATGGCACACTAGCTAGCTGTTTGTATCGCAAGGAGACAGCAATACGATACTTCACGCTAGTAGTGCTCATCCGGCACCGCTAATAAAATCCATCCCCTATGGCCAGTTTTTGCGGATTTGCCGAAACTGCTCAGAGGAGGGTAAATTTTGTGAAGAGGCAAACAAATTGAGAGATAGACTGTTACTAAAAGTATGCTCACTCACATGTCTTAAAAAGGCATTTAAAAGGGCCATTTCTAGACCCTGAACAAAAAAATTCAGAAAAATCACAACATGGAACTATCTAATAGTGTGAGAATTATCACAAGATATACCAAACAACATAGGAAAATTAAGGCCATCATATCCAAACACTGGCATCTCCTATGTATTGATCCACAATTAAGTCAATCTGTTTCAACTAGTCCTTCCATTACTTACCGTAGAACTAAATCCTTAAAGGATATATTCATACAGAGTGAATTCACGGGAGAATTTCATAGCGACCCATGTAAACATCTAGGCACATTTCGATGTGGTGGATGTAGTCATTGTAAATACATGTACATTGAGAATAACATTAGACCACCCAATGGTAAGATCTTTAAACCGGTACATTTTGCCAACTGCAAAACACCTGGAGTTGTCTATATGCTCATTTGCCAGTGTGGTTCATTCTATATAGGCAAAACCAAACAAGAATTCCATAACAGAGCATATAGACATATCTTCCACTGGGCAGACATGTTAGTGTTCATGGTAGTAGAATTTCCCAGATAAAATTTCTAATCCTTGATAGAATATATCCTAGTACCCGAGGTGGTTATTGGAATAGAATTTTGTTGCAACGTGAAACTCGGATAGTTAATCTAAATGCCAACCTACCCCTGGGTCTCAATGATATGGTTAGTTATCGTCCCTTCTTGGAAAGCTTTTCATCTGGGGGATGAGAGAAGAAAATACCCCCCCTCCGGTTTTGTTATGTATTAGCTATGGTACTAACACTTCAATATTCTACAATTAAATCCAATTCCCTTTTTCTTACTATCTAGGATTCTGTTCCACACCCTAATACAAGGTACTTTGATATGTGGTCGTTTCATTTTAATATTTGAAATTCATATTCCTGTGGTCTATCCATGTTGCTCTATATGTATATATTGTTTGCTTATTACATCTCCTCAGTTGTGCTCTTCCTTCTGTTTCCCTATTTGGCCTTGTCACGTATCAGGTAAGACCAGAACCCAAACGTGTATAAGTGAAATGTAAGGATTTATTAAGATAAGTGAATAAACACAACCACCTCCAATATAATACAATGTGCAACCAACCACAAACCCACAAATAATAATAGTAACAGACAAATATATACATATAATGGGGAGTAACAGAATCATAAACAGAGCCAGGCCAGGGTTATCAATGGGAGGTCAGCAGCTTGGGATAGGGGACAAACAAGACAAGGAGTGGATGGATGGATCAAGCCAAAGGACAAAGGTAAGGGTAAAAGGATCACAGGAGGGAGACAAGGCTCAGGGGTCAGGTAAACAGACAGGAACAGGATCAGGATCAGATACAGATACAGAGCTCTCAGGTTCAGGGTCAGGGCGCAAGGAAAGATACTAAGGCAGGGTGTGTGTGCCTGCCAGATATTTATACACATCTCCTGCAATCAGGCTCAGGTGACACCTGATCGCAGGAGATGATGTCGGCTCCACACTGCCAGGAACCACCCGCTGGTGGGTGCCAGTACTGTTGCCCAAAGATCAAATAATATCACCAGCAGGAGAGAGCTCCCCTGACAGTTCCAAACCCGCTGGTGGACATCAGTATTGCACGCCCAATGTCTGACAATGCAACCAGCAGGTGGAACCATCCCTGACAGTACCCCCCCTCAAAGGAGCGGCCTCTGCACGATTCAACTAGCTGCCACTGGGACAAGTCCATGGTATCAAGCCGGGCAGTGGGCAGAGTCACATTAAGCTGGGTATGAAGACTGTCCAAAGTATCAAACCAGGTGGGCCGAGTCACATCAAGCTGGGTATGTGGAAGGTCCATGATTTTAAACCAGGCAATGGGCAGCTCAAGCTGGGCAGCAGGCACAGGAACCTCAAGCTGGGTAGCAGGCACATCAAGCTGGGCAGCGGGCATGGGCACATCAAGCTGGGCAGCAGGCACATCAAACTGGGCAGCAGGCACGACAAGCTGGGCAACAGGCACATCGAGCTGGACAACAAAAACATCAAGCTGGGCAACAGGCACATCAAGCTGGGCAGCAGGCACTGGCACATCAAGCTGGATAGCAGACACGGGCACATCAAGCTGGGCAGCAGACAGGGGCACATCAAGCTGGGCAGCAGGCACATCAAGCTGGGCAGCAGGCATGGGAACATCAAGCTGGGCAGCAGGCATGGGCACATCAGGCTGGGCAGCAGACAGAGGTACATCAGGCTGGGCAGCAGACAGAGGCACATCGGGCGGGGCAGCAGACAGAGGCACATCAGGCTGGGCAGCAGACAGGGGCACATCAGGCTGGGCAGCAGATAGGGGCACATGAGGCTGGGCAGCAGCCAGGGGCACATCAGGCTGGGCAGCAGACAGAGGCACATCAGGCTGAGCAGCAGACAGAGGCACATCAGGCTGGGCTGCAGACAGGGGCACATCAGGCTGGGCAGCAGGCTCCGGGTTGTCTGGCAGGGCCGCAGGCTCCGGGTCATCTGGCAGGGCAGCAGGCTCCTGGTCGTCTGGCAGGGCAGCAGGCTCCGGGTCATCTGGCAGGGCAGCAGGCTCCACAGGCTGGGCAATGGGCACCAGGACCTCAGACCGGGAAACGGTCACCAGGACCTCAGACCGGGAAATGGGCACCGGGACCTCAGACCGGGAAACGGCATGGGGACTTCAGGCTAGAACATTGGCACCTCGGGCTGGAACACTGGCACCTCAGGCTGGAACACTGGCACCTCAGGTTGGAACACTGGCACCGGGACTTCTAACTGGAACACTGGTACCGGGACTTCAGGCTGGAACATTGGCACCGGGACTTTAGGTTGGAACACTGGCACCCGGACTTCAGGCTGGGACATTGGCACGGAGACTTCAGGCTGGGACGCATGCACCAAGACTTCAGGCTGGGACACAATGGCTGGTATGGAGGCAGGTTGGGTTACTGGCAGGATCAAATGGGTTGGAAAGAACTTCCGTCTCTTTTTTGGTTTAGCTACTGAAGTCCTGTAGGTAACTGCAGGACTGTAGGTAAGGGATGAAGCAAACTGGAGAGGGGGGTTGGAATATGGCAGGGACAAGGTAACAGTAGCTGGGGAAAGTTGTGGAATTGAAGGCAGCTGAGAAGAAGCAGGTGGGTTAAAGGCAGGATAGGTGCAGGAAGTAAAAACTGGGTATGGGTATTTGGTGGGAAGCAGGGTATACTGTGCTGCGACTGAGGTTGCCATGGGTGAAGGGGAAAAAGACATTTAGGCAGGCAGGTTTCTGATGGCAGAGGTGGTTTGTTGTGGTTTGGCTGGGGCTGATTGCAGCATATCAGACTATGCTAAGAGTAGTGGTTGCACAAACTGCAGCTTAAATTCTGCCTGTCTGACAAGGGACTGAACAGACTCAACACACTCTGTTATTACCTGTTGTGAGCAGGCTGAGTAATGTTCACAAAAGTACATGGGATCATCTTCCAAAAGCCATATCAGAGATACAACCTGATTAATACTGAAAGGGGCAGAAAAATCATCATGGCCCTTTGGAATACAGGGCAGGGCCAGCTCTGTACATATTTGGATTAAAGGCTGCACATCCCCAAACAGCATACAACCCTGATCCACCAGGGAGTGAGCCAAACGGATGATTTCTAGCAGCTGGTCACTAGTCCACTCCTTCAGTGTCTGGCGGAGATATTCACCACTTTCAGACGGCAGCAGAGCATAGTAAACAATCACATCTGAATTCACCTCACAGAAGTAAACAGAACTGGGATGGTTCCTGGTATACTGTCACGTATCAGGTAAGACCAGAACTGTGTGGACTGCAACAGAGGAAACCCAAATGTGTATAAGTGAAATATAATGATTTATTAAGATAAGTGAATAAACACAACCACCTCCAATATAATACAATGTGCAACCAACCAACCAAAAACTCACGAATAATAATAGTAACAGACAAATATATACATATAATGGGGAGTACCAGAATCATAAATAGAGCCGGGCCAGGGTCGTCAACGGGAGGTCAGCAGCTGGGGATAGGGGACAAACAGGACAAGGAGTGGATGGATGGATCAGGCCAAAGGACAAAGGTAAGGGTAAAAGGATCACAGGAGGGATGGGTACAGGTACAAGGCTCAGGGGTCAGGTAAACAGACAGGAACAGGATCAGGATCAGGATCAGGCACAGATACAGAGCTCTCAGGTTCAGCGTCAGGGCGCAAGGAAAGATACCAAGGCAAGGTTTGTGTGTGCCTGCCGGGTATTTATACACATCTCCTGCAATCAGGCTCAGGTGACACCTGATCGCAGGGGATGATGTGGGCTCCACACTGCCAGGAACCACCCGCTGGTGGGCGTCAGTACTGTGGCCCAAAGATCAAATAATATCACCAGCAGGAGAGAGCTCCCCTGACAGTTCCAAACTACCAGGAGACACCCACTGGTGGACATCAGTACTGCACGCCCAATGTCTGGCAATGCAACCAGCAGGTGGAACCATCCCTGACAGGCCTTTTCATTGGCCTTTTCATTGGCCTATCTGTGTGGCTTCCCCTCCTTGTTTCCTCATTGACCCTCCACCCGGCGCACTGGGGGGACATTCGGCGCTCACCAGCATTTTTCCACGACTCTGGCATGATCGGGCTCGTTTTGAGCTCTGCTCATTGCTACTGGCTGTGGGTATGCGCCGGTGTCCCCAGAGCGCAGGGCGCCGCCATGCCTACTCGAGGCAGCGTCCTGCACTTGAGGGACAGTTGGTCCGGGCACCCTAGTTAATGCCCATGCTCTGTGATGCTTTTGAGTTACGGAGTGTGCGTCATGATGTCTCCACGCTAATGCGCGTGCACAGACGCCATGGGGGTATTTAACAGAGCCATCAGCGATGTATAAACACAGCTGCGATGGCTCTGATCACCAGCACGCTGCAGGGTGTATATCCAATGGAGGTAAGCCGCACAACTGTGACATCTATGGGCCTACACTGTTTGGCTTCATGGATGACTACTCCTTTATTTGTATGCACCTTTACAGGTATACTTCCTGGGTAGGGATGAGCTGAACACCCCCCCGGTTCGGTTCGCACCAGAACCTGTGAATGGACCGAAAGTTCATGCGAACTTTAGAATCCCATTAAAGTCTATGGGACTCGAACGTTCAAAATCAAAAGTGCTAATTTTAAAGGCTAATATACAAGTTATTGTCCTAAAAAGGGTTTGAGGACCCAGGTCCTGCTCCAGGGAACATGTATCAATGCAAAAAAAACTTTTAAAAACGTCCGTTTTTTCGAGAGCAGTGATTTTAATGATGCTTAAAGTGAGAAAAAAAAAGTGAAATATTCCTTTAAATATCATACCTGGGTTGTGTCTATAGTATGCCTGTAAAGTAGTGCATGTTTCCCGTACTTAGAACAGTCCCTGCACAAAATGACATTTTTAAAGGAAAAAAGTCATTTAAAACTGCTTGCGGCTTTAATATAATGTTGGGTCCCGGCAATATGGATGAAAATCAGTGAGACAAACGGCATGGGTACCCCCCCCCAGTCCATTACCACGCCCTTTGGGTCTTGTATGGATATTAAGGGGAACCCCGCACCCAAATTAAAAAAAGGAAAGGCATGGGGCCCCCAGGCCCTATATACTCTGAACAGCAGTATACAGGCGGTGTAAACAAGACAGGGACTGTAGGTTTGTTGTTAAGTAGAATCTGTTTGTAATTTTGAACTGGTACAATTTTAAAGTGTAGCTCCAGCCAAAAAATCTATTTTTAAGCTTTTTGGAAAACATAGGGAAGGGTTATCACCCCTGTAACATTTGTTTTGCTGTCTGTGCACCTCTTCAGAAGATTTCACCTCACTTCCTGTCCCAATTACAAATGTTTTTTGAAAATTTGGGGTTTTTAGTGAAACAAGGATTGGTAATAAAGCATCAGTGAAGAGGAGACACGTTTTTCCCATATTAACTATTACAGGAGAGAATTTCCTTTCCTAGTGGTAGATTTCATCTCACTTCCTGTTGTCTCCTTCCGTTTGCAAGTAGGAGTCGTTTGTAAGTTGGATGTTTGAAAGTAGGTGTCTGCCCTATATACTCTGCAGAAATTGGGGCCTTAGGTGTTAGTGTTGCCACAACACTGTAAGCCCTCACAGTTACTCTTGGTGGGCGAAGGAACAGGCCTTGCTGTGAAATATTAGATCAAGAATTGTAATTACATGCCATTGTTGAACAGTGGTAGAAAAATTGGGGCTTTGGTGGTGGTGGTGCTGGTGCCACAACACTGTAAGTCCTCACAATTACTCTTGGTGGGCGCTGGAACGGGCCCTGCTGTGAAATATTATATCAAGAATTGTAATTACATGCACCTGTTGAACAGGGGCAGAAAAATTGGGCCTTTGGTGGTTGTGTTGGTGGTGGTGTTGCCACAACGCTGTAATCCCTCACAGTTACTCTTGGTGGGCGCAGGAATGGGCCCTGCTGTGAAATATTAAATCAAGAATTGTAATTACGTGTCCCTGTTGAGCAGGGGCAGAAAAATTGGGCCTTAGGCACTGGTGCCACAACACTGCAACTCCTCACAGTTGCTATAGTTGGAGCGCAGGAATGAGCCCTGCTGCAAAGTATTGCATCAAAAATTGTAATTATATGCCCCTGTTAAACAGGGGCTGAAAATCTGGGCCTTGGGCACTGGTGTTGGTGCCACAACACTGCAACCCCTCACAGATACTCTAGTTGGAGCGCAGGAATGAGCCCTGCTGCAAAGTATTGCATCAAAAGTTGTAATTACACGCCCCTGTTAAACAGGGGCAGAAAAATTGGGCCTTAGCCACTGTTGCCACAACACTGCAACCCCTCACAGATGCTATAGTTGGAGCACAGGAATGGGCCCTGCTGCAAAGTATTGCAGCAAAAATTGTAATTATACGCCCCTGTTAAACAGGGACCGAAAAATTGGACCTTGGGCACTGGTGCTGGTGCCACAACACTGCAACCCCTCACAGATGCTATAGTTTGAGCGCAGGAATGAGCCCTGCTGCAAAGTATTGCAGCAAAAATTGTAATTATATGCCCCTGTTAAACAGGGGCTTAAAAATTGGGCCTTGGCCACTGGTGGCGGCGCCCAGAGCCAAAAATGTTCTTACAAGCTATCAGCATGAAAATTGAGGAGGAAGAGGCTTGTCACTCAGCATAACAGGATAGTCACTCAGCATCAGCATAGACAGTCTTGAAGAGATCTCACATTAAAAAAAAATCAATCGGTTACATCAGCATCAGGTGCTTGGTAGCTGGTGATCCAAGACTGATTCATTTTTATGAAGGTCAGCCGATTGACCGACTTGGTGGACAGGCGCACCCTGTGATCGGTTACAAAGCCTCCTGCAGCACTGAATGTGCATACTGTGCAAGCTCTGACCAGTGATCCATCCTCAAGACCCAGTAACCCAGAGGATTTTCAGTGAGAAAGGTGTCCAAGTCTGATCTTGCCCCTTGGTAATTCTGCACCATGTGAATCAGACGCTGGCGATGGTTGCTGGAACCGATCAGACCTTGGGGCTGCGGACTAAAAAATTGTCTGACACATCGGTCAGATGGCCACCTTCTCCACTGCTCCTTCTGTGACTGACCGAAGCCTCAGCAACACATTGTCCAGGAGGACCAGGAAATTGTAACCTCCCAGGCTCTGGGAACGCGTTGCACAAACCTTTCTGCAAGGCCTCTCGAAGATGTTTCATCCTCTGCTCCCTCTGCGACGGCAAGATAAGGTCCGCAACCTTACCCTTGTAACGTGGATCAAGGAGGGTTGCCAGCCAGTAATGATCCCTCTCCTTGATACCACGAATATGAGGATCCTTCCGGTGTCTTTGCAGGATCAGGGAGGCCATGCAGCATAGGTTTGCTGAGGCACTCGGTCCAGAGTCCTCTGGGTCACTAAGGACGACATGATCCGCAGCCACCTCCTCCCAGCCAAGTACAAGTCCATGGGTTTCTTTGGACTGTAAATGATCCCTTGAAGACTGCTGCTGATGCTTAGTGCCAGGCTCCACCTCCATGCTGACACAATCCTCCTCCTCCTCGTCCTCTTCCTGTGTGATCGGCGGGCACGCAGGAACACTGTCTGGATAAAGGGGACCTTGAGAGGTAAGGAAGTCCTCCTCTTCCTCCCTCTGTTCTGCCTCAAGTGCCCTGTCCATTATTCCACACAGCGTGTGCTCCAACAGGTGGACAAAAGGGACAGTGTCACTGATGCATGCACTGTCACTGCTCACTATCTTCGTGGCCTCCTCAAATGGTGACAGGACAGTGCATGCATCCCTGATCATAGCCCACTGGCATGGGGAAAAAATCAAGGTCCCCTGACCCTGTCCTGGTGTCATAGTCGCAAAGATACTCATTGATGGCCCTCTGCTGCATGTGCAGCCGCTGCAGCATGGCCAACATTGAGTTCCTCCTGGTGGGCATGTCACAGATTAGGCGGTTCTTGGGCAGGTTAAATTCCTTTTGGAGGTCAGCCAGCCGAGCACTGGCATTATATGACCTGTGGAAATGCACACAGACTTTCCTGGCCTGTCTCAGGACATCCTGTAAGCCTGGGTACCTTCCCAAGAACTGCTGGACCACCAAGTTAAGGACGTGAGCCAAACAGGGCACATGGGTCAGTTGTCCCTGTCGGAGGGCGGAGAGGAGGTTGGTGCCATTGTCGCAAACCACCATACCTGGCTTAAGCTGGCGTGGCGTCAACCACCTCTGAACCTGCCCCTGCAGAGCTGACAGAATCTTTGCCCTAGTGTGACTCCTGTCCCCCAAGCACACCAGCTCAAGCACTGCATGGCATCTTTTTGCCTGCGTGCTTGCATAGTCCCTTGAACGCCTATGGAGCACCGCTGGTTCCGAGGACAAATCAGCACAGGAAGAGGCCATGGAGGAAGAAGAAGAGGAGGGGGTGGAGGAGAGAGGTGTGGCAGAATCACCACTGGTAGAATTTTGGAGGCGTGGTGGTGGAACAACCTCCAGCACTACTGCAACCTGTCCTGCATCCTTCCCAGCTGCCAGAAGAGTCACCCAGTGCGCGGTGAAAGATAGGTAACGTCCCTGTCCATGCCTGCTGGACCATGAGTCAGCGGTAATATGCACCTTACCGCTGACTGCCCTGTCCAGCGAGGCCAAGACATTGCCCTCCACATGCCGATAGAGAGCCGGAATCACCTTCCATGAGAAAAAGTGGCGTTTGGAAACCTGTCACTGAGGAACTGCACATTCCACAAACTCACGGAAGGGGGCAGAGTCTACCAACTGAAAAGGCAGCAGTTGAAGTGCTAGCAATTTAGCCAAGCTAGCATTCAACCGCTGGGCATGTGGATGGCTGGGAGCGAACTTTTTTCGGTCGGTGCAGCAGCTGGGGCAGGGAAATTTGCCTGGTACAATCTGACGTCGGTGTACCGATAGCAGATTGCCCGCAAGTACTTGGCTGTGACACACCTAATTCTACACCTTCATTCCTCTCAGTGCAGGTTTCAGAGAGGACTGAAGGTATAGTGGGGTTGGAGATCCCAGCTGATGAGGAGCAAGGAGAGGTCTGCTTTGTTCTTTGGTATGGGTCTTCTAGGTACGCTTGCCAATGAACTGCATGGCAGGTCGACATATGTCTGGTCAAGCATGTGGTGCCCAAGCGGGTGATGTTTTGGCCACGCGAGATACGTTTGAGACATATGTTGCAAATAGCAGCGGTGGGATCTGATGCACTCGTCTCAAAAAAGGCCCACACCAAAGAAATGTTGGAATAACGCACAGAGACAGCAGCGCCCTGCACATGTGGAGCTCTGCGGTGTGATGCAGTCGGTGTGCTGCCCTTAAGCTGGCCCCCTGGAGGGCATCCTGCCTCGTTGGAGATGTGCCTCCTCCTCCTACTACTCTCTCCTATCAGGCACCCACGCGGAGTCAGTGACCTCATTATCCCCTCCTTCCTCATCACTGGAGCAAACCTGGCAGTATGCTGCAGCTGGGGGAACATGACTGCCAGATTTCTGTCCTTCTTGAGCACCCCCTCTCTCTGGGCTCACGTTACTGCCTTCCTCTAGCTGGGTACCATCATCGGAACCTTCAAAACGCTGGGCATCCTCCTGGAGCATGTACCCAACACTGTGGTCAAACAGTTCGGGGGACTCCTCATGAGGACATGGTGGGGCTAGGGAAGGAGTGACTGATGCCATTGAGCCGAGGGAAGAGGCCGCGTTGGCAGCTGCTTTGCCAGACAAAGTAACCTGAGCCTGGGTGAGAGAGGATGAGGAGGATGAGGACGGCTTGGTCATCCACTCTACCAAGTCTTCTGCATGTTGCGGCTCAACACGGCCAGCTGCCTAAAAAAAGGACAAGCGTGTCTCATGGCCACGTGCTGATGAGGATGCACCGTCTCCACGACCAGCACTGTTGCCTCTAGACACAGAGCCTGCTTGCCCTCTTTTATTGGCTTGTGACTGTCTGCCTCTCCTTGTTGGCCTTCCAGACATACTAATGGCCTGCAGTGAGATGTAGCTGCACAAAGCTGGGATGTATATTAGACATGTGCATTTCGTTTCGTTCCGAATCGAAATTCGGACAAATTTTTCATTATTCGGAAATTCGGATACATCCGAATTTCCGAATTACAAAAGTGATGAATTTAAACGAATCCGAAAAAAAGCAAACTAATTTGAATCGAATTTGAAAACAAATTCGAATCGAATTAGAAAACAAATTCAAATCAAATTCGAAAACATATTCAAATTCAATAACATATTCGAATCGAAGTCGAAAAAATATTCGAATCGAATTCGAAAACATAATCGAATTCAAAAACAAATTTGAATCGAATTTGAAAACAATAGAAATCGATTTTCTAAAAAATACAATAAAATAGAATATAAAATCATAAAGCAATAGAATACACATATATAATATTTTTTTATTCTGTTTTATTGTTTTTCTATGCTTTTCTTTTCTTTTCTATTATTTTCTATTCTTTAATAGTCTTTTCTATTCAAATTTGAATTCATTCTATACGAAATTCGAATTTCGGAACATGGCTTCTGAAAATCGAATTTCGTATAGAATGAATTTGAATTTGAATAGAAAAGATTAGAATAGAAAAGAAAATAATAGAAAAGAATAAACTAGAAAAACATATATTGTATTTTATTCTATTCTGTTCTATTGTTTTTCTATGCTATTCGTTTCTATTACTTTCTATTCTGTTCTAATCTTTTCTATTCAAACTTGATTTCAGTCTATATGAAATTCGAATTTCGGAAGATGATATATATATATATATATAGATATCTATACATATATATATATATGTATAGATATCTATATATATATATATATATATATATATATATAGATATCTATATATATATATATATATATATATATATATATATATATATATATATATATATATATATATATATATATATATATACATACATACATATATATATATATATACACATATATATATATATACATACATAGATATATAGATAGATATCTCTATATATAGAGAGATATCTATCTATCTATCTATCTATCTATCTATCTATAATATTTTTTTTCTTTTCTGTTCCATTTTTTTTTCCATGCTATTCTTTTCTATTCTAAACTTTTCTATTCGAATTTGAATTCATTCTAGACGAAATTCGAGAATGAATTTGAATTTGAATAGAAAAGATTAGAATAGAAAATAATAGAAAATAGACTAGAAAAACAATAGAACAGAATAGAATAAAATAATTCGAATTTCGTATAGAATGAATTTGCATTCAAATAGAAAAGATTAGAAAAAAATTGAAACTAATAGAAAAGAATAGCATAGAAAAACCATAGACCAGCATAGAAAAAAAAAATATATATATATATATATATATATATATGTATATATATATATATATATATATATATAAAACCATCTTCCGAAATTCGAATTTCGTATAAAATGAATAGAGTAGAAAAGAATAGACAAGAAAAACAATAGAACAGAATAGAATAAAACATAATATATATATATATATATATATATATATATTATGTTTTATTCTATTCTGTTCTATTGTTTTTCTTGTCTATTCTATATATATATATATATATATATATATATATATATATATATATATTATGTTTTATTCTATTCTGTTCTATTGTTTTTCTTGTCTATTCTTTTCTACTCTATTCATTTTATACGAAATTCGAATTTCGGAAGATGGTTTTATATATATATATATATATATATATATATATATATATATATATATATATATTATTTTTTTCTATGCTGGTCTATGGTTTTTCTATGCTATTCTTTTCTATTAGTTTCAATTTTTTTCTAATCTTTTCTAATTGAATGCAAATTCATTCTATACGAAATTCGAATTTCAGAAAATGGTTATATAGAAATAGAATGAAATCGAATTCTAATAGAAAAGCCTAGAATAGAAAAAACAATAGAACAATATATATAAAACATCTTCCGGAATTGGAATTTGGTACAGAATGAATTCGAATTTGAATAGAAAAGATTAGAATAGAATATATTGAATTTTTTTCTATTCTGTTCTATTGTTTTTGCATGCTATTCTTATTTTCTATTCTATTTGAATCTTTTCTATTGGAATTCGATTTCATTCTATATGAAATTCGGATTTCGCAAAATGGTTATATATAGTTTACTTTTTCAAATTCGGTCAAATTTTTTTCGAATGCGGTAGAATTTTTTCGAATTTGATAGTTTTTTTTCGAATGCGGTAGAATTTTTTCGAATTTGATAGTTTTTTTTCTAATGCGATAGAATTTTTTTGAATTTGATAGTTTTTTTCGAATTCGGTAGAATTTTTTTCGAATTTGATAGTTTTTTCGAATGCGGTCAAATTTTTTCGAATTCGAATACGAAACTAAACTAATCCCAAAAACGAATGTAATGAATGCAACTAATTTAACTAAATGAATTTAGTTAAATAACGAACCTAAACTAAACTAAACGAATTTTTTCATCCTGCACATGTCTAATGTATATATATATATACTGATACTGCAGCTAGCAGAATCAACTGCCTGTTTGTAGTATTATTAGTATGAGAACACCAGCAATTGTCTTCAGGTAGCTTTAGGTGCACACTGTGCAGAGGACACAGTACACTAGCTGTAAATACTGCAGCTGCCTGCCTGTGGTATTAATATGATCAGAACAACAGCAATTGTCTTCAGGTAGCTTTAGGTGCACACTGTGCAGAGGACACAGTACACTAACTGTAAATACTGCAGCTGCCTGCCTGTGGTACTAATAGGATCAGAAGAACACCAGCAATTTTCTTCAGGTAGCTTTAGGTGCACTCTGTGCAGAGGACACAGTACACTAACTGTAAATTCTGCAGCTGCCTGCCTGTGGTATTAATAGTATCAGAACAACAGTGATTGTCTTCAGGTAGCTTTAGGTGCACACTGTGCAGAGGACACAGTACACTAACTGTAAATACTGCAGATGCCTGCCTGTGGTACTAATAGGATCAGAAGAACCCCACCAATTTTCTTCAGGTAGCTTTAGGTGTACACTGTGCAGAGGACACAGTACACTAACTGTAAATACTGCAGCTGCCTGCCTGTGGTACTAATAGGATCAGAAGAACACCACCAATTTTCTTCAGGTAGCTTTAAGTGCACACTGTGCAGAGGACACAGTACACTAACTGTAAATACTGTAGCTGCCTGCCTGTAGCACTAATAAGATCAGAAGAACACCAGTAGGAATGAGCTTCGAGTTCGAGTCGAACACATGTTCGACTCGAACATTGGCTGTTCGCAAGTTCGCCGAACAGCGAACAATTTGGGGTGTTCGCGGCAAATTCGAATGCTGCAGAACACCCTTTAAAAGTCTATGGGAGAAATCAAAAGTGCTAATTTTAAAGGCTTATATGCAAGTTATTGTCATAAAAAGTGTTTGGGGACCTGGGTCCTGCCCCAGGGGACATGGATCAATGCAAAAAAAGTTTTAAAAACGGCCGTTTTTTCAGGAGCAGTGATTTTAATAATGCTTAAAGTCAAACAATAAAAGTGTAATATCCCTTTAAATTTCGTAGCTGGGGGGTGTCTATAGTACGCCTGTAAAGGGGCGCATGTTTCCCGTGTTTAGAACAGTCTGACAGCAAAATGACATTTCGAAGGAAAAATTCCATATAAAGCTACCCGCGGCTATTGCATTGCTGACAATACACATAGAAGTTCATTGATAAAAACGGCATGGGAATTCAACACAGGGAAACCCCGAACCAAAATAAAAAAAAAAAAAATGACGTGGGAGTCCCCCTAAATTCCATACCAGGCTCTTCAGGTCTGGTATGGATATTGAATATGAAAATATATATCAGCGCACGTATGACAAAAAAACTGGAAGCAGCTGAACACCAGGGTCAAACGGTCAAATCCCTCTAAACAAATAAATCAAAAAGGTGCAGCGCTAAAATCAATAAAACAACCATAGAGAATATATAAAAGTACTAAAATCCCAAGGGAAGGAAATAACAGTGTGATAAAACTAAAATTGATAAAAAGCACAAAGAATGTCCAAATGTAAAATGTCCAAATATGAAGACATGAATCCACCAGGCAAACGTGATGATCACAGCAAAAAAGTGTGGCTGATAATGGAACCCTTCACCATGAACCAAATGGCCTCTCACCTGGTCACAAGGATCAAACAAGCAATCTCATATGGGTCAGCAGATAAATGAAAAAGGTCCAAAGGCTAGGGACTCCTCCAGATATCCAGGTAGCAGGTGGATGTCGTATTCATGAAATCACAAAGGATACAGACATAGTGCTCTCCGTATAAAATGCTTTATTTATAAGAAAGTAAAATATCACTTACATAACAGGCACTTCACAAGTGCCAGGACGCTGACATAGAGACACAGCAGGGTCCGTACAAGCGGTGGAGCATGCGCAGTAGCCGCGGATGACGTCACGACGTCACGTTCTGGACGCGTTGCGTCCCAGTGGGCGGGGACTTCCTCAGCAGAAGGACGCAACGCGTCCAGAACGTGACGTCGTGACATCATCCGCGGCTACTGCGCATGCTCCACCGCTTGTACGGACCCTGCTGTGTCTCTATGTCAGCGTCCTGGCACTTGTGAAGTGCCTGTTATGTAAGTGATATTTTACTTTCTTATAAATAAAGCATTTTATACGGAGAGCACTATGTCTGTATCCTTTGTGATTTCATGAATACGACATCCACCTGCTACCTGGATATCTGGAGGAGTCCCTAGCCTTTGGACCTTTTTCATTTATCTGCTGACCCATATGAGATTGCTTGTTTGATCCTTGTGACCAGGTGAGAGGCCATTTGGTTCATGGTGAAGGGTTCCATTATCAGCCACACATTTTTGCTGTGATCATCACGTTTGCCTGGTGGATTCATGTCTTCATATTTGGACATTTTACATTTGGACATTCTTTGTGCTTTTTATCAATTTTAGTTTTATCACACTGTTATTTCCTTCCCTTGGGATTTTAGTACTTTTATATATTCTCTATGGTTGTTTTATTGATTTTAGCGCTGCACCTTTTTGATTTATCTGGTATGGATATTAAGGGGAACCCCGGCCAAAATTAAAAAAAAAAAATGACGTGGGGTTCCCCCTAAATTCCATACCAGACCCTTCAGGTCTGGTATGGATTTTAAGGGGAACCCCGCACCAAAAAAAAAAAAAAAAAAACGGCGTGGGGTCCCCCCAAAGATCCATACCAGACCCTTATCCGAGCACGCAACCTGGCAGGCCACAGGAAAAGAGGGGGGGACATGAGTGCGCACCCCCCTCCTAAACCGTACCAGGCCACATGCCCTCAACATTGGGAGGGTGCTTTGGGGTAGCCCCCCAAAACACCTTGTCCCCATGTTGATGAGGACAAGGGCCTCATCCCCACAACCCTGGCCGGTGGTTGTGGGGGTCTGCGGGCGGGGGGCTTATCGGAATCTGGAAGACCCCTTTAACAAGGGAACCCCCAGATCCCGGCCCCCCCCTGTGTGAAATGGTAAGGGGGTATGGAATTTAGGGGGAACCCCACATCATTTTTTTTTAAATTTTGGTCGGGGTTCCCCTTAATATCCATACCAGACCTGAAAGGCCTGGTATGGAATTTAGGGGGACTCCCACGTCATTTTTTTTTAAAAATTTTGGTCCGGGGTTTCCCTGTGTTGAATTCCCATGCCGTTTTTATCAATGAACTTCTATGTGTATTGTCGGCAATGCAATAGCCGCGGGTAGTTTTAAATGGAATTTTTCCTTCGAAATGTCATTTTGCTGTCAGACTGTTCTAAACACGGGAAACATGTACCCCTTTACAGGCATACTATAGACACCCCCCAGCTACGAAATTTAAAGGGATATTACACTTTTATTGTTTGACTTTAAGCATTATTAAAATCACTGCTCCTGAAAAAACGGACGTTTTTTAAAACTTTTTTTTGCATTGATCCATGTCCCCTGGGGCAGGACCCGGGTCCCCAAACACTTTTTATGACAATAACTTGCATTTAAGCCTTTAAAATTAGCACTTTTGATTATTCATGTTCGTGTCCCATAGACTTTAATGGTGTTCGCGTGTTCGAGCAAACTTTTTTCCTGTTCGCATGTTCTGCTGCGAACCAAACAGGGGAGTGTTCGGCTCATCCCTAAACACCAGCAATTTTCTTCAGGTAGCTTTAGGTGCACACTGTGCAAAGGACACAGTACACTAACTGTAAATAGTAAAAATTGCCTGCCTGTCAGTAGGAATAGAATAACAGGAATGGATCTAGCTAAACTGAATACAGTGTGTGTATATATATATATATATATATATATATATATATATATATATATATACAACACCTAGGATGCATATATAATATATATATACACAATACACTAAGTGCAGCTAACTGACTCACCTGCCTATTCTATCTAACTTAAATCAAATGACACTGTCTCTCCGTCTATCTCTCTCCACCGCCTTATATAGTGTGTGGTGTGTACTAAACCCCCTGAGCCATAATTGGCCAAAGCCACCCTGGCTTTGGCCAATTACGACTCTCTGTACAGACGGCGTTGTGATTGGCCAAGCATATGGGTCATAGTGCATGCTTGGCCAATCATCAGCCAGCAATGCACTGCGATGGCGCAGTGAATTATGGGCCGTGACGCGCCACTCGAATTTGGCGCAAACGGCCCATAACGTTCGCAATTCGATGAACGGTCAAACAGGCGATGTTCGAGTCGAACATGGGTTCGACTCGAACTCGAAGCTCATTCCTATCCCTGGGCTAGACAATCATTGTGTACTCTTTCAGCCGTTTTACAAGTATTGGATGTGCTCTCATTGTGCGGTGATATTTCAGATATGTTTCTCCTATAGGTATGTACACTTTGCGGATTATGTCTGGATACTTTGCAATTCTGCAAACCATGCAGACAACACCTAGGATGCATATATATACACAATACACTGTAAGTGCAGCTAACTGACTCGCCTGCCTACTTTATCTAACTTAAATCAAATGACACTGTCTCTCCGTCTATCTCTCTCCACCGCAACAAACTACACAAGACCGCCATGTAGGCGGCCTTATATAGTGTGGGGCGTGTACTAAACCCCCTGAGCCATAATTGGCCAAAGCCACCCTGGCTTTGGCCAATTAGGGCTCTCTGTACAGACGGCGTTGTGATTGGTCAAGCATGCGGGTCATAGTGCATGCTTGGCCAATCATTAGCCAGCAATGCACTGCGATGCTGCAGTGAATTATGGGCCGTGACGTGCCACTTGAATTTGGCGCGAACGGCCCATAACGTTCGCAATTCGATGAACGGTCGAACAGGCGATATTCGAGTCAAACATGGGTTTGACTCGAACTCGAAGCACATCCCTATCCCTGGGCTAGACAATCATTGTGTACTCTTTCAGCCGTTTTACAAGTATTGGATGTGCTCTCATTGTGCGGTGATATTTTAGATATATCTCTCCTATAGGTATGTACACTTTGCGGATTATGTCTGGATACTTTGCAATTCTGCAAACCATGCAGATATCATATCAGTATATACCCTTTTATATTCAATTCCACTTCTGATCATTTGATCTTATTTTTCTCTGGGGGCTCTTTGGACCTTCACTGGGGACCTCTGCGGAACAATTTGGGGCCACGCTGAAACAGCCTTCTCTGTCTTTTTACTTTTGGGACCTTCCCTGCTTCCATGTGGGCAAAATACACTGTCTGGTATGTGACCCATGCTATTTATTTTGTGTGCTTTTATATGAATTTACTTCAGTTTATCCTGTTTGAGATATAAAGAGAAAATATATATATCATATTGAATATCTACCTAATGATGTGTGTATATATTTTTTTCTAATAGACACCGGGCTCTGGATGTTAAAAAATCCTTGAAGAAGGGCATCAAGCTTTTGATTCTGCTCCTGTGCTGGCACATCCTGATTCTACATTACCTTTTATCCTTGAGGTTGATGCTTCTGAGGCTGGTGTTGGCGCCCTTCTGTCTCAACGTCCTACCTCTGAGAGCGCTATGCATCCTTGTGGCTACTTTTCCAAGAAATTTTCACCTGCGGAGTGCAATTACGAGATTGGTGATAGAGAACTGTTGGCAATCATTTTCGCCCTGAAAGAATGGAGACATCTCCTCAAAGGTACCACTGTACCGGTTCTCATTCTTACTGACCATAAGAATCTCACATTCTTGTCTGAGGCTAAACAAGTCTCTCCCACCAGAAGGGCTTGATGGGCTCTTTTCTTGTCAAGTTTCAATTACATTGTCTCATTCTTACCTGCTACTAAGAATGTAAGGGCTGATGCCTTGTCACAACAATTTTCCTCCACTTCCAAGTTGGAGTTGGTTCCGGTTCCTGTGATTCCTCCAGATCGTATTCTGGCTACGGTTCACACCAGTCTCACTTCTCTTTTGGGTGACAAAATTCTTGCTGCTCAGGTCCATGCTCCTCCTGATAAACCTTGTGACTGCTGCTTTGTCCCAGAGTCTCAGTACTGCCATGCTCTAGACTTACCATTCTCCCAAGGCTGCTGTCCACCCTGGGAGGAATCAAATTGTTTGGGCCATTTCCCAGCAATTCTGGTGGCCTAGTCTACATGCTGATGTTACTGCCTTCTAAGCTGCCTGTTCCATGTGTGGTCAGAGTAATGCCGCGTACACACGGTCGGATTTTCCAACGGGAAATGTTCGATGGGAGCTTGTTGTCGGAAATTCCGACTGTGTGTCCATCGGACATTTCCCGTCGGAATTTCCGACAAACAAAATTTGAGATTTGGATCTCAAATTTTCTAACAACAAAATCTGTTGTCGTAAATTCCGATCGTGTGTACACAATTCCGATGCACAAAGTTCCACGCATGCTCAGAAGCAAGCAGAAGAGCCGCACTGGCTATTGAACTTCATTTTTCTCGGCTTGTCATACATCACTGCGTTCTTGACGTTTGGAATTTCCGACAAGATTTGTGTGACTGTGTGTATGCAAGACAAGTTTGAGCCAACATCCGTCAGAAAAATGGATCATATCACCCGCAGTCTAATTGGGCCGCAGAACGAGCCAATCAGTCCTTGGAGCAATTCCTATGTTGCTATATTTCTGACCATCATAACAACTGGTCAGACCTCTTACCGTGGGCAGAGTTTGCTCAGAACAGTGCCTTGAATTCTGCTTCCCGATTGTCCCCGTTTATGGCGAATTATGGTTTCCAACCTTCCATGTTGCCTGACTCATTTGTTCCGCAGAGTATTCTTGCGTTAGAGGAGCATCTCTGTGGTCTTCGTTCCACTTGGGCACAATTCCAGGAGGCTTTACGTCATGCTAATGATAGGTACAGACTCCATGCTAACCGCAGACACCTGCCTGTGCCATCCTACCAGGTTGGGGACAGGGTCTGGCCATCATCTTGCAACCTCCAACTTCGTGTTCCCTCACTGAAGTTCTCACCTCGGTTTATTGGGCCTTTCCGTATTCTTCGCAGGATTAGCCCATTGGCTTAGGCATTAGACCTTCCTTCTAATATGCGTATTTCGAATGTATTTCATGTATCCTTATTAAAACCTTTGGTCTGCAACCGGTTTACCACCTCGGTGCCACGTCCTCACCCTGCACAGCTTGAGAACCATGAGGAGTATGAAGTACAGTCCATTGTTGACTCCCATAGGTTCCATGGGAGCATACAGTACCTGATGCATTGGAAGGGGTACGGTCCGGAGGAACGCTCTTGGGTCTCATCCTCGGACGTACATGCCCCTGTCCTCCTCCGTGATTTCCATAGATGTTTTCCCCTCAAGCCTTGTGGTCGTCCGAGTTGGAGGGGTCATTGAGGAGGAGGTACTGTCAGGGCTGGGCTCAGCCCTTCCTTCTCTGAGCTGGCCACTCAGCTGTCGGCTAATTGCCAGCTCCCATTTCTCCTCCCAGTTACTCAGCTGTTGTTCATATCCTGCTCGTCAGTCCTTCCTACTTAAGCCGTCCAGTCCAGAGGGTCTCTGCCTTCTGGCTCCAGATCCTACTTGCTGTTCCACTACTTTGATCCCTGACTTCTGGCTTGGCTGACTATCCATTCCGGTTACTGAACTCTGGCTATGTTTTGACTACGTTTGTTCTTTTTACTTTTTTTATTAAACAAGTGTGATTTGACTGTACAGGGGGTCCCCGACTTACGAACATCCGACTTACGAACGACCCCTACTTACGAACGGGGCCCGAATGACGTCACTGCTGGCCGAATCTTCCTCTCCTGAGCCTTTCCTCCGTTCCTGGCTTGGCTGCGGGTCCCCTTCGTCCTCCTGCCTGCCCATCCACAGGCCTGGTATGGTCCGGTGGCTTGCCAGGCCGCTGAAACTGCCCGTCGTGGCCGAGGCCTTGTGCGGCCTACGAAGCCTCCACGATCCCCGGTCTTTCCTACGCCGCTGCCCCGCGATGGTGCACCGCGGCCGGCCGCCCGGCCGGCCGGCCTGCCTGGCCTCTGATGGCTGCTTTCACCATCCATCTCCCTGCTGTGCCATACAGTGTACCTCTCTGCTGTCTCCTGTTGCTGCTGCCATGAAAATAGTGAGAGGGGAGAGCTGTGCTCAGCTGCGATCCTGGACTCCTGTTTTGGAAGTGACAGGGTCAATAAAGAGAACCTGTCACCTCCAATTGCTATCACACAGGGAATTGTTTCCTCCTGTGTGATAGCAATAAAGTTAAGTGAAAAAAAAATTGATAAAAAAAATAAAAATAAGAAATACAGTAATAATTAAATTAATAAAATAAAAAAAAATTAAAAAATGTAAAGAATAAGAAAAATAATATTAAAAATAAGAAAATTATACAAAAATAAAAAAAAAGTAAACGACAAGCTACAAATAAATACAAATAAAAAAAAGTGATTAAAAAGTAAAAAAATAAAAGAAACAAAACATATTTGAACTAACCATGCCACCCCTGCCATCCGGTTGCCTTTCTCTGTTGATTTGGGTTTACATCCTGTCTCTGAGACTAGATTTGCACTTAAAAAAGGTACTGTTCCGACTTACAAACAAATTCGACTTAAGAACAAACCTACAGTCCCTATCCTGTTCGTAACCCGGGGACCCCCTGTACTTCTGTTTCGGTCTGATTTTATCATTTCTGACAGTCCCAGACTGAGTCTCTCTCACAGGCTCGTGCCTCAATCTGTCCTGTCCTGGACAATATGGTACAATATGCACCTTTTGCGGCTCCCTTGCAATCACTGACCTCATCATTTGTGTGCCTGCTTTCTACAAAAGCTGGCCCAGACCACCATATTAAACAGTGGCACCGGCTCGCCCTGCCACACATGTTAAATCTTGCATAAAATTTCAGTGATAGGGTTTACAATTACTTTAACTTTCTGAGAAGAACTATACAGAAAACCAGCACTGATAAAACACAGGTGGGACCTTCTTTCACGTATAATAAAAATTTCAAGAGGTGTAGGGTTTGACTAGTCCTGTTAATCTGGAGTGTTTGTAAATCCATATAAGTAGAAATGCTAAAATGATATCATCCAGTGGCAAATATAGGCATTCTAGGAGAACAAAGGCGCAGGAGAGTAGTGTTGTAAATATTTTACCTAGCAATTGCTTCTAGTGATGAAAGACATACTGATGGAGGATTTCAGGATGCTTAGGAACTTAAATATTATAATCCAGCAATAAAAATGCACAGCCAGAAGAAAAACAGACTTCATCTCCTGCTGGTAACGATTTTACATACTTTAAAGAAATGCATGTGTAAGGACGTCATTGACATAAACATCCTAGATTGCTGTAGATGTATTAATGCCTGTAGGAAAAATCTAATTTCTTGAGCCACTATGGTTTATTGCATAGGAAACATTTGTAAGGGTTTATGAGCTATACCGGTTATGATAATCAACATTTACCAACCACAACTATGTTATCATAGCCTGACTTAGAATTACTGGTATATTCCTAGATATTGATATATCAGGAGCTACTTGTAGCACTCACTCCACAGTTATGCACACTAAAGAAAAATTAATATCTGCAATGCTAACTGGTTTATAACTGCTGCTCTGTCCTTCAGCTATTTGTCTGGGATTGATTTGTCTGTGAAATGTGGTTGCTGGTTAAAGAAGAATGCTAGGCAAATGCTAATAAAACCACCACTTAATCGATGCTGAAGTAATTTTAAAACTATGCTACCTGTAATTTTCAGTTATACTTTACTTATTAAAGGGCCAGTCTGCTCAAAATAGTAGATTTTAATTTGGTATTAATAGTAGATTTTAATCCTGGTATTCTAGATATGGCGAAGCATATTGCACATCACCTGCCTTCTTAAATACAACACTTTGGACTTCGGTTTTTGTATTTTAAAAATCTAGTTACAAAAGTATAATGTTTTTTTTTCATCTCCAGACTGGAAGAAAACACTCCTAATCTCCCACAAGAGCTTAAAGTGTAACAAACATGTCATACTTACCTGTGTTGTGCAATGGTTTTGCACAGAGAAGCCCCAGTCATCCTCTTTTTGGGTCCCCCGCCGGCATTCTTGGCCCCTCCCCCCCGCTGAGTGCCACCATAGCAAGCGGCTTGTGCGTGCTCACTCCCGAGCCCCTCTTTCTGTGTTCACAAAGCACAGAGAGCAGGGCTCAACCCCATCCCTCGCTCCCTCCTCACTGGTTCATTTCAGCCAATGAGGAGGGAGAGACCTGGGAGAGCCTTGGCTACTGCGCACATCACTGGATTGAGATGGGGCTATAAAATGAATCGAACTAAATCAGAAGCCTTAATTATCACCATTCCCTACACCAGAATGCAAACATTAGAAACCAACTTCCCTTTCAAGTGGGCAAGAGAGAAACTTAAGTACCTTGGAATTTATCCTACCTCAAAATTAGAAGATGTCTTTAAAGAAAACGTTCTACGTCTGTTAGGTACGCTTCATCAGGATCTGAGGAAATGGCAAGTTCTCACTCAAACCTGGCTTGGGAGGAATAGGATTCTGAAAATTAATGCACTCCCCTATTACTGTATCTATCAAACTCTTCAGATCGTAATTCCTTCTAGTTTCTTGAAATCAGTGAAACATGAATTCTCTCAGTTTTTGTGGGCAGACCATAGACCTAGAATTAAAGCAGGTATTTTGAGACTACCAAAACTTATGCAAACATGCAGTGACCAAGAGCTGGGTGATGCTCGAACAGGCTTTATCACCATTCCTCCTTCAGGCACTTGGATATCAATTTCCTGTTATTCAAAATTTTAAAAATACCCTCTAATAGGTACAACAATAAAGATGATCCAAAAAATGAAAGGGAAAGTTTTCTCTTTAACAAAATCTTAGGGCCCAAATATTAGAAACTCCCACAGTTTCCCCTGTGGATACAAGATCCAAGCTTCCGGACCCTTATCCCAAAATATATATTTAGGTTAATATATGTGTGTGCGCTAATGAAAAACACCTGTTTGTGCTGCCATTTAATATTCACTAAACATGCAAATGAGGTGAAACAAATGTCAATGTAAAAAAGAGAGAAAGACATATAATTTCACAGTAGTGCACTAAACTAATCTACAAGTCTCCTAAATATTAGCATTGTGAAATGATTAATATCAAACACCCATACATAATGAAAAGTGTCCATAAGGCATATCCAAAAAATATATAAAAAATATATATATGCTCCAACATATGCAAATCAAAACGGTAATACAGTCCAACTTAAAGTGATAGTGATAAAGTAAAGTGATAGTGAAACAAAATCTTGTTGATCCACCAAAATCCTTCACCAAAATGATGTGTGCCAATTCCACTCCCTTAAGAAAAAAGCTCATTAGATGCTCCCTGATGACGTCAGAACGCACTGACGAAACCGGTCGGATGTACCAACGTGACACGCCACTTCCGTTCGTAACGCAGTTTGTTTGTTTGTCCGCACAAACCCACACGTGGGTGATGCGGTTTTTAGCTTGTTTTTAGCCTATCCAATAAATTTTTGGCATACTTCACGATGGGAGTTTTTCATTCATCTTCTCCCCATTCATGGCACTAATGGTTTTTAATGGCCCATCTCTATTCGGGAGTTCGTTTGCATGCATCCAAGCAGCTACAGTGTTACCTGAGTTACCTGAGTTCCAGCACCTGAACAAAGCTGTGATCGTGTGAAGCTTCTTTGGCTGTTCTTGAAGCGTTCTTTGACTCCTGTCATGGGAGTCACCACAATCTGGTGAGTAGGCTGGGTGGCCGGTGATAGTGGTGGATTACTGTTGTCTGATGCCTTGCTGAACCCCAGGAGGATTTATCCAGGAGTCTGATTTCAACACTATTTGAACATTTTTTTGAACACATACATTTTTTGAACATAATTTTTAAATTTATTTTGAATTTGAACTGTTGCTTTCACTTGATTTTGTTTTTGATTTTTCAATTTTTGATGTTTGATTATCTGCTGACTTCACTCAGTTGATAGTTATTTACGAGTATCACTATTGACATTATTCATACACTACATATTATTTTGTTTACATTAGAGTGTGTTATCTGCACATGCACTTTACAGGGAGCGCGGTTTGTAATTAATTTGTTAATTATTGTCTTTTCATCAGATGCTGTTGCCATTCACTCTTGTGTCTGGCAAATATCGCCTTATTAGATTGTTATTGAAGAGCCGCTTGTACACGCCAATCTCCATCCATATTAATAAAGACACTCTTCGCATATAGAAATTGAGACAGAGCCAGACAGAGACAGAGCCACCAATAGCGTAGAAACACCTTAAGGTAATCGGTTTTCTAAAAGAAAATGCCCTTACATCATAAAAGATTTCAAGTTAAAATTCCAAACATGCCAGGTGACTCAGTGTTTTGCGATCTCCTCATAGCTCCCTTCATGGAGTGACACGTGGAGTCACTGTCTTAGCGTTGCCATGTAGCCACACCCCGATGTGTTTCATCACTTTGGACTTCGTCACAGGGGGGTGCGATTATTTAGTGCGCTACTGTGGAATTATTTGTCTCTCTCTCTTTTTTACATTGACATTTTTTTCACCTCATTTGCAAATATACGTAGGTTACTGGAAATTGGTAACTGACATACAAGCTATGACTTCTCCCCAGCTGCCCTTTTTGGGCAGGCCTTACAGGTCAAACATTTCCTTACCTGTTTAGTTAAAAAACCTCAAGTCCTTCCTAAATTGTCGACATTTGAAAGTCTATGCAAAGACTCATTTCTAATTCAACATAGCCTCTCCATCGCGAAACTCCATTTTTGTCACATCTACTGAAAATTATACCCTCCTTTTTCTGATGAAGTGGGAACAGGACTTGAACCAGCAATTTACAGATGAACAGCATGAATCTATCATTACAATATCTACACGATTTCAGAAGTCTGGTCACAAGCTATGTATAGGATGGTATAGAGTCCCTGCAAGAATTCAACAAAGTGTCCAGAAGCTAATCCTAAATGTTGGAGATATGAAACAGAAGGTACATGCTTGCATATATTTTGGTCTTGTCCAAGAATCTGCCCCTTCTGGTAGGATGTGTATAAATTGATTTATGAACTGGTTTGTCCCTAGGAGATAATCTAGCAGAGATAATCTAGCAGCCTGTACTTTTCACTTAAAGGGGTTGTAAACCTTTGTGGTTTTTCACCTCAATGCATTCTATGCATTGAGGTGAAAAACCTCTTGCAGTGCAGCAGCCCCCCAGTGACCTCGTTTTACTTACCTGAACCCGCTTCTGTCAATCAAATCCAATGATTCGGGCGCCGGGGCGAAAAGCCACAAAGGTTTACAATCCCTTTAATCAAGAGAAGGGCAAAATCCCTTCATAAACATAATCCAATTCTCTTCAACAGGTGAAAAAAATCATTCTCAATCTCCCCTTAGATAATCCCTGGACCAACCATTCTTGGTGTTGATATTTATAAATCTTGATAGCCAGTTCTATCATGTGTATTTAGTAAAGCATCAAAGTTTTTTTTTTTTTTTTTTTTTTTAAAAAACAGCTTTGTTTGACAACTTTGGAAGGTATTTAATGGGTTTGCCTTCTCTTGTCCCCAGTCAGCAACTCTGAGTTAGACCTGATCTTTTTACTAAGAATATGTTTAAATATATATATTTAAAATTAATTTGAATATATTTACATGGCTACAGCTCTTTATATTGTGTTTTATATTTAGTTTAGCTGCTGACCTTGTTTGTTGTGACTATGGATGAGATGCAGGTACCTGGATTTAGTTCAAGGCGAGTTTGGCGAACATAACTGAAGTTTTAGTGCTGAATCTGAATCCTATTGAAATCAATGTTAAAAAACAGTAATGGCAATTTTCTAGCATAATAGACACAGGATTGTCAAATAAAGAGCATGGGGACTGGGCACCGCCCTAAGCAACATATACTAAAACAAAGAAAAAAAAATTATTGGGAAGCAGCGATTTTAATAATGCTTAAAGGGCAATATTAAAAATGCAAATTTCCATTAAACAACATGCCTGGGGGATGCTCTTAACTTGCTTCTGAAGTGGTGCATCTGTGCGATGTGTACAACCTACTAGAGCAAAACTGACATTTACAAAGGCACAAACATGCCATTTAAATTGCCGATAAATGACAGCTCTCATCCACTTACTTAAACTTAAAAAGACATGAGGTTGCCCTAGAAAATAATACCAGATACTTATTCTTAATGAGGGTCTGGTATAAATGTCAAGGGGCACGCTACACAAAAAAAAAAAAAGTCTTTCATTAAAAAAAAAAAAAGAAGAAGAAAGCCCCACCATGTAAATCCATAGTCAATCACGTAGTCCAGTGAATCACATCCCTAACAATCACAATGAACAACACCTGCTGACTCGCTGATAAAAAAAAAGGTCGACCAACAGATACGTCAAATCCAAGCCTTCATTGGCTGACCCACTGCTAAATGTAAACAAAGGGGTAGGGTACACCCTGTGATGTCCTTGCCCAAATATGGCCACGTGGTCATATTTAACTGTTTCCTGACCAGCCAGGACAAGTGTCGTTCTAGGAGGGAGGACGCATCTGTACATCCTCCCAGAACTGCACCCCGATCACCAATCTGAAATACCGATCGGCGGTGCTTTGCCCTAGTACCATGTAATTGCTGTCACCAATGACATGTCCAGTTGTTAAAATAGCTATCGTTCATACAGGCATTCAGAACTACTGTGATTTTTGTGATTGGTGCTGTGTCATTATGGTGACATTGTACCACTGTGACAGTGCTCTTGTACAATAGCTGGCTATTATGATATCTGATATCATTGAATGTCACCGCCACAGCAGTACATTGTCACCAGACCAGTGCTGCCAGTCAGTGTCACCACCACATCAGTCAGTGTTCTCAATCACTGCCAGCCACTTACAGTGTCCCTAATCACAGTCACACCACTCACAGCGTCCACTATCACTGCCACACCAGTGATATTGCCTCTGATTACCACTACACCAGTTGTATAGACCCTGATCACTGACACAGCAATCATATTGTCCCTGATCACTGCCACACCAGTCATTTTGTCCCTAATCACTGCAAAACCAGTCATATTGTCCCTAATCACCCCCACTCCAGTTAAAGTGTCCCGATCATCGCCACACCAGTTACATTGTCCCTGATCACTGCCACACCTGTTGTAGAGTCACCACACCAGTGTAAGCCAGCAACAGTATCCCTGATTGTCACCACACCAATTCCAGTGTCATCTGACTAGTGTAAGTCAGCAGCAGTGTTCCTGATTGCTGCCACACTAGCCCCCAGTGTCTCCAGACCAGTGCAGCCAGCAACAATGTTCCTAATCACCTCCACACCAGTGCAGTGTTGCCTCTGCCTGTCGCCTGTATTAACCACGGCCTGTTTATTGACTGCGTTTCTGCCTGTTGCCTGGACCAATCCTTTGCCTGTTTGCTGACCATGTCTCTGCCTGCAGCCTGAACTAACCCATCTGCACATCTGACTGACTATACACCTGGGAGACACCAGTCTCAGCCATCTCCTGTGGATAACTGCACTCCTGGAACCACAGGGACTCTTTTATTTTCCTTTCTTCAGCAAACTGTACTTCCTGGTCAGTGAACATGGCAATCCTGGCAGCAGCCATGTACCACTGGGCTAGGCTAGCTTGGCTTATAGGAAGTGGGACTGCTATAGGTAATGCAACACTGAGCTTTATTGCCTGATCACTTGTATAGAGGCAAACCATTATAGTACATTGGTTCTGTTGATCATTTGGCTGATTGTATCTTGTGTATCACACAAATCAACCAATGTCTGGTATATAATCAGTCCAGACAGTGAAAAGTTTCATACATGTGTTATCACCATACTCAGAAGGAGTGGTAGAATGTGTTTTGAGGTGTAATTCTAAGTATGACCATGCTTATGAAAATGAACAACTTTGTGTAAAAAAAAGTTTCATTTTCTTTCTGCATTTTTCAAAAACTTGTGGCAAAAAACAAAGTCTTCAAAAGACTCACCATGACTTTAGAAAATACCATGCGGTGTTTTCTTTCCAAAATGTGGTCATTTTGTTGGTGTTTCCATGGTTCTGGTGCTCCAGGCCCCTCAAAAATGTGATAGGTAGTCAGGAAATTAGATACATCATTTATCCCTCTAGAACACCTGAAGGTGCTCCTTGGATTTTTGGCCCCTCTCTGTTGCCAGGCTGTGAAAACATCTCACACATGTGGTATTGCCATACATGGGAGAAGTAGCAGTATGTGTTTTAGGGAGAAATTCTAAGTATGCCTATGTTTTGTGTTAGAAGTATCCTATTATTTGACAACTTTGTGTAAAAAAAATACATTTTCATATTCTTTCCTGAATTTTCCAAAAGCCTTTCACAAAACATTACATTTTTAAAAGACTCAATATGCCTTCCAGAAATACCTTGGAGTGTTTTATTTTCAAAATGAGGTCATTTTGTAAATGCTTCCACTGTTCTGGTGCTCCAGGGTCTCCAAAAATGTGATAAGTATTCAGGAAATGAGATGCGTAATTAAAGCTCCTGGAGCGCTTGAAGGTGCCCCTTGGATTTTGGGCCCCTCTATGTAGCTAGGCTGTGAAAAAATCTCACTCGTGTGGTATCTCCATACTCTGGAGGCATAGCAGAATGTGTTTTGGGGTGTAATTGTAAGTATGCCCATGCTGTGTGTGAGAAATAACTGACAAAAATGTTCTCCCAGGAAAGACAGACAGGGCAGGTTGGTGACCTCTCTTATGTCTGCTGCAGTTAAGCAATATAGCTATGGTCACCTCTCTGCCCCCAGCCTATGACTGGACAGGGAAGTAGAAGTAGCAGTCTGATAAGCTTACTTGTCTGTCACTCTTCTGGTCAGCATGACCCTTTTCAGCACAGGCACATACAGCAAAGCTGTGTGGTGAGGTGGTCAATCTTTATATCTGACATGTTCTTTGCCTCTCACATCAATGAACCTTTTCTTGTTTAAGGTCATAAAAAGTATTAATTGATTTATTTATTCTATTAATATTGTCAGATACAAAGGTAGACCAAATCTCTGCATAGCCATCCTTGAGAAATATAGACAATTTCTTTTGAAGAAATTCAAAGTGATGCTGTGCTTCATGCAAGTCATCAAAGTGATGGTACATCAAGGGAGTATTGGTTTCAATACATTGTTTGTGTTTATACAACAGGAAGTAGAGTGTTGTTGCAGTCAACCAAGGCATCCACTCCTCTGCATTACAGCACACCAAATACTGGGCTGTTTGCAAAGAGGATGCTCCATGACTTCATGCACTTCATCTTGCACGTGTGCAGTATCAAAATGTTGCAAGATCTCACAAGATCTTAGAGCTTAGGTATGGGCTCTCCCTGGAGGTACTAGTGAAGTTGCCTTCTCAGGGGAAATCAGTGTGGCCAGGGCTATGCTACCACTGACTTTAGTGGAACATTGAAGGGGATGCAAAAAAAAGTAGTCAGCGAACAAATGTTTAAATCAGCATTAGAGGATTTCACATGCAGTGATGTGCAGTATACTGATGTAAATATTAGAAAAAGAGGGACATGTACGCTTTAGGGAGAATTCCTTGAATTCCTTTGTGATTAACAAACAGGTAGTTAGCAGAATCTTACCTATAGGACGCATACAGTTAAAAAAGCACCTTTTTAGTAGTGTTGAAAGGTAAGGTCCTCAGTCATTGTTTTATTGCTGTATTTGTCCCCAATGGGGAGATTTCTCCCCCTTCCTGTGTGTTCAATATCCTTCTAGAACAGGAAGATATTTTGGTGTTTTGACTAACACTGTATGAGGTATATTTTTTATCCCACATGGCGTGGACCTCACTGTAACCAAAGAGAGATTGCTATTGTTAATATTGGTATTCTTATAATTTTAAGTATTGAAATGAACAGAGAGTTCTCACTAATATGAGATGCTTTTCTAAATTATGCGACTGAGCTAAACCTGTGCTCTGCTACTCTATGCTGGATAACCTGAAAATGCAATTTATTTGTTATGTCACCCCATCTTGATGCAAATTGTAGTAATGTCAGCAATATTCAGCCTCAGAAGATGGTAATGCACATAGATACAAAAGGTAAGAACTGTTCTTACATAAGAAACTAGATTTTAGAATAAGGTATATAATAGCAAAATAATGTACAATAATCTGCACTATTTTGTGTGGCAAACATTGTCAGCCAGGTGGATATGACAGTAGTAGAAATTGGCCTAATTTGGAAGATACGTTTTCTTAGAGGTGCTTTGCAAGCTTTTACAGGGCTCATGCTTAGGAAAACCAGCAGGAAATGCTTATTAAAGGTAAGCTACAGGAGTTGAACAACATTATCAAGCTGAGCTACATGAGCTTCTCTGAGTATGTTTCTGAGCAAGCATTTTCCATGTTACTGTATTTACATGGATTCTGGAAAATGAATAAAACATACCATATCTGGTTTAAGTTAAACAACACTTCCGTACACATCTTATCTTTGACATACCCTTAATTTGTTATGCAGCTTTTGTATTGAGCAATTATTTTCCGTTATGTTCAGACCAGTAAATTATATCTAAAAAATAATCTGTGTAAAGTGAGAACTATGGTCAATTCTGAAGTGAAACTGAACTCAAAAAATACACTGCTTCCTCCAATCTGGATCCTCAGATATAAAATATTACAGCAATATATTGTAACCAAGAACCAGATGAGACTAGCTTAGTTACAAACTGAACATGGAACTGTTAATTAGAACAAGAATACAGTCTTATATACAATTCAGACAGAGGTTCCCCCCTACTAATCATATTATCCTAACAATACAACTGTAACCAGAAACATAAATTAACATAGCTAATTAACTAGTTATTTATCCAGCCTAGGTGACTCAGAGGTATGACCTTTCAGGTCATCCTTGCCGTCTTTAAGCTCAGAAGACACGACACACATTATAATAAATATAAACACAGGACACCTTCTTACAATAGCAGAAGGTTCCAGAATTAGCAGACGACCTATCTCCTACATTGTAGACCATGGGATACACATCCAAGCTGTGCCTTGATTAAGCAGGGATTGCAGATGGCGTGGCAACAGTCTACAAAACTCTTACAATGTTCCATCATTCTGATACAGTGGAATTAATGTATCATAGATTTTTTTAGGGATATTGTTGATAAATATTACTGTTCCATTTTAGGTAATCCAAACCACATTCTCAGTGTCCATTAAATAGATGTCCATTTTCTCAGTCACCCTGTGCCCCTAATAGACACAGGGTGACTTATACATAAGGGGTGCTCGGGGGGGGGGGGTTGGAACAAGGGTTTCCCAACCTCTCCAAGGGATTCTGGGTTCCACAGGCCCCCCCACCCAAAGTGACTCCCGTCACATCTCCCCCCTTTTGGCAGCAGACTAAAACAGGAGGAGACCCCAGACAGGTTGACTCCGAAGTTAGTCCATAGTTCCAGTCCCCCAATGCCTGCACCCACACAGCACCCCAAACAAATTGTTCTAAACAAAGCATTACTCATCCAGCCAACCTCTGCCTCTCTCGTAGAACATACCCACTGCTCGGGGGAAGTGTGTACTGGCTCTTCTCCCTGGGGTCCTTTCAGGGAGGATTTGCTATGCTACAGGGGAATATCTAGAAATGTTAATTGTGCCTAAATGGTGCCCTAAAATATTACCTTTTGTCTTGAATTCTTCCTAAACAAAATATCAGTGTACTTCCAGACTAATGATGAGCCAAGGTTTGGGCAGAACCCATTTCTATAATTTTTTTCCCCTGGAGGAACACCAGAGGGAGCCCCTATAATTGACTTGTATTAGTATTAGGTGTTGTTTTTTCTAACCTTCCCTATATAAGTTTATTGCGTGATATGAGATGTCTGGCCAATTCCCTTGATGATGCTGTCTCCAGTGAAATTGGTCAAGCAGAGCCTTTGTATGTCATGTTATCACACATAAGACTGGTGATCGGACCGAACGGTGATTCACATACAGGAGCACTTGGGTGTTTTAAACGCTGTATCACAAGAGATTATACAGTATGTGAGTTTGCATTTTGTTTTTTAATAAATTTGTTCTATATCGGTTTTACACTACGGAGCTTGCTTTCTCTTTTCATGCTACTTTGATTATGGTGTGAGATCCTGTCTGCTGGTATTGATGTGGAGTCGGTGGCAATCCAGTTGATTTATCTTGCTGGTGGAGCCATTAACCCTTAGAGGTGCAACATGCTTGTATGATTGTTATAATCTTTGAGAAAGGGGAGAATTATTGGACTTTATATGAAGCATACTACTCAAGAATAAAATTGCAATCATGTTTATTGATTCCTGGTAAACAACCATATATTAATGGCAAATTTGATATGATCAATGACAACAAATGACAACTTGATATTGCATGTATATATACATATATTCCAACACAAAATAGAATTGTAAAATAATAATGAAAGTAATAATAAGTTACCCATTGACATAATAAACAATAATCATAGGTTATCTTCTAAAAAGTTGATGTCATTGCCAGCTGCATGATGCTGATGAATCTCAAACATGTGTTTGCAATGATGTAGCATATGACAATATCTCTATGCATTTCATGGGTATTCCCAATCATCAGGAGCAAATAAAATAGTAGATGTATCTATAATAAAAAATAGGAGTAAATGCAAAGTATAGTATAATAGTTGGAGCAGAGGGAGATAAAAGGAAGAGGGGGAACAAAAAATTCCCAACCACCTACAGGTAAATATGATATACAAAAAATGGTGTTGACAGCTGAAGGCACCATAGAAATAACAACTGAGGGAGCTGAGGCAGCATAATCCATGGCCACACGGTGGCCCAAACAACAGTGTAGAGAATGTGAACCCCAATGAGCAGTGGTAATATTAGTGAAAACTGTATAAAAGTTACAAGATGGTTTCTGTGGAAAAGACAGTGTATAATTAAATAGGACTGCAACATTGGCAGAGAGAAACACTGTAGCCCAAGTGGCATATAATAGTGTAAGAGCTTAATACAGAGTGAAAACGCTCGAGTGATATGAACCCTCTACCACACCAGAGCTTGTAATGATAAAGAAAGATACCAGGGAAAAGCCCAGCAAGTGAACAGCAAACAGAAAAAGGGGAAATTAGTACCTTAGACTTGAAAAGGAAAGACATCATATAAAAAATGCATAAGATCTTGCGGTAAGTAAAGCAAGTGCTCCACCCACGTGTGGTATTTGTAGCCCAAGCTGGCCATGGAATACCGTCAATGTCACATTGCGTGATCTGAGGGAGGCTGCACCAGTGCCTGAACAGCTACAGAACTTTATACAGTTTTCACTAATATTACCACTGCTCATTGGGGTTCACGTTCTTTATCCCCCTCTGCTCCAACCATTAGAGTATTTTGCATTTCCTCCTATTTTTTATTATAGATACATCTACTTTTTTATTTGCTCCTGATGATTGGGAATACCCATGAAACACGTAAAGATATTGTCATATGCTACCTCATTGCAAACATATGTTTGATATTCATCAGCATCATGCACCTGGCATTGACATCAACTTTTTATAAGATAACCTATGGTTATTGTTTATTATGTCAATGGGTAACATATTATTACTTTTATTATTATTTTACAATCCTATTTTGTGTTGGAATATATGTATATACATGCAATATGGAGTTGTCATTTGTTGTCATTGATCATATCAAATTTACCATTGATATATGGTTGTTTACCAGGAATCAATAAACATGATTGCAATTTTATTCTTGAGTAGTGTGCTTCATATAAAGTCCCACAATTCCCCCCTTTCTCAGTATATATATTAGGGATGGAGGCATATGAACTCATCCATTCATTGCCTCATATAAAGTCCCACCCTTGTCCCCCCCGTTTTGTGTTATAATCTTTGGTCATACATATCTTGTAAGCAGCTTGATCAGAGTGGTGTGGGGAGCATGTCTTGTTTTTTGTTTTTTAAACACTTTGGAACATTTAAGAAGAATATTTGCACTTTATTTTTTGGACACATTTCATATATTTATTTGAACTCATTGTCACTTGTTTTTTCATTTGTTTATTTTGTAGAATTTTTGTTTGTATTTATATTATGTCACTATTTTTGTGATTAGCGCGGTACAACACATATACAAACTGAATCCGTGGGAAACTGTCATGTGATAGCAGGCCGCCTGCCCAATTAGCTGTGGGTGAGGAATTTCTAACCTTGCAGTCACACATACCAAGGGGGTGGGGATGCTGGTGAAATCATTGACCTAATAAAGCCGCATGGCTATATCTGGGCAATGACATTAGGTTGTGTCCATTTTAAAAATCTGGTCACTTTAGTTTATGGCTGTAAATCTTCAGTTTGAGATCTAACTCTGCTAGCCTCAGGAGCTATGGTGATATCAGTCAATGGCGTCCCTAGGGGGGGCAGAGGGGGCCCTGACCCCCCCAACATTATGCTGTGTCCCACCATGTGCCCCCCCTCCCCACCCCCAATTAAAAAAAAATATATTTTTTTTTTTACAAAAAGGCAATGTCTAAGAGGGAGAGCGTCCCCAGTCAGCTCCTGCGGGTGATTCCTCCCCCCTCCCTCTGGTCGCTGACACTGCATAATGCGAGCGCTCACACAACCACAGCCGCCCGATCTGCTCCTTCCCCTGCATCCTCATTGGCAGGGAGAAGAGCGAGTTGCAGGAAGGACTCCACCAGGACTCTCAGTTACTGAAAAAACAGACTGATTTCTCCCGTCCTTAGGACAGGAGAACCAGCCTGTAAATTCCAAGAGATGCCAGACCAGTGCTGTCAATAGCAGGGGCAGGACAGCAAGAGGGGGCTGGGGAACCCCACAGTGGCAGAACACCAGGGCCCGGTGGCAAGACAACCTTTGCAATCCTGATAGTTCTCCCACTGCTTTGGACCCTTATATTTTCTTGGTATGCTGGTGACATATATCTCTTGTTTTCTTCCACCCTGGGGGGGCCCCAATACAGTAGGAAGGGAGCTCACTGCAGAGCATGTGAAAGGGCCCGTTGTGGGTTCTTAGTAAAGGGCCCCAGGATCTATCGATATATATATATATATATATATATATATATATATATATATACATATATATATATATATGCGTGTGTGTATATATATAATTGCATTTTATAGTTGCCCCCCTACTTTTGTCCCTGTCCCCCCATGTGCCCCCCCTAAATATGACAGCTGGAGACGCCACTGATATCAGTACTGTTCTGCTCACTGTTCTTCTTGCTGGAGGCTATGACATGAGGAGGCAAAACTCTGCAGCTACTAAGATGGCTGTCTCTATATGGAGATACAGTGCAGAACAAGGCATGATAAATCAGTCTTGGGGGGTGATCAGCTGCAGGGAAACCACAGGTAATACTGGTGACTAGTCCTTTACTCTCTGCCTAATCATTTTAGTTTACAGCCTTCAGAGTTCTGTTTTTCTTTAACCGCTTCAGCCCCGGAAGATTTTACCCTCTTCCTGACCAGAGCACTTTTTGCGATTCTGCACTGTGTCACTTTAACTGACAATTGCGCGATCGTGCAACGTTGCACCCAAACAAAATTTACGTCCTTTTTTCTCACAAATAGAGCTTTTTTTGGTGGTATTTGATCACCTCTGCGGTTTTTATTTTTTGCGCTATAAACAAAAAAAGAGCGACAATTTTGAAAAAAACCACAATATTTTTTACTTTTTGCTATAATAAATAGCCCCCAAAAATATATAAAAAAAACAATTTTTTTCCTCAGTTTAGGCCAATATGTATTCTTCTACATATTTTTGGTAAACAAAATCGCAATAAGCGTATATTGATTGGTTTGCACAAAATTTATAGCGTCTACAAAATAGGGGATAGTTTTATGGCATTTTTATTTTTTTTTTATTAGTAATGGCGGCGAACTGCGATTTTTATTGGGATTGCAACATTATAGTGGACACATCGGAGACTTTTGACACTATTTTGGGACCATTGTCATTTATACAGCGATCAGTGCTATAAAAATTCACTGATTACTGTGTAAATGACACTGGCAGGGAAGTGGTTAACCACTAGGGGGCGATGAAGGGGTTAAGTGTGTCCTAGGGAGTGATTCTACCTGTGGGGGGATGGGCTTCAACTCACATGACAGCGATCACTGCTCCCAATGACAGGGAGCAGTGATCTCTATCATGACACAAGGCAGAACGAGGAAATGCCTTGTTTACATAGGCACTTCCCCATTCTGCGGCTCTGTGACATGATCACCGGGAGACCGACGGACATAGAGTCCACCGGTGCCATGGGCACGGTCACGCTGTACGCGGCGGGCGGCGCGCGCACGCCTGCTACCCTCGCCTCTTAAAGGGGACGTACAGGTACACCCATTTGCCCACCGCTGCCATTGTGCTGATGTATATCGGCATGCAGTGGTCGGCAAGTGGTTAAAGTGATACTAAACATACACTATTAAATTTATATCATCTCTTCTCTTTCTGTATGTGGATGATGGCACTGTAATTATTTTAATTTAAAAAAAAAAACAAAACTTTTTTTCCCAATCAATATACAGCTGTCACATGACCCAGATCTTCTCCAGCCTGTCTGCAGGTACACATAAGCAGGAGGAGCTTCCAGTCCTCTGCTGCTAGTCATATGTTCAAAATAAAAAAAAAAAACCTTTGGGATACAGAGTAAAAATAAATAAATAATATAAATAAACCGTTTTAAATTGTTATACAAATATATATATATATATATATATATATATATATATATATATATATTTGAATTAAATCTTCATAATTTTTTTGATAATAATATTGTGTTCTGCCAGTCACAGGCTGTGTCGAGCCCCTCCAGCCCGTGTCTTAGAATTACAGGGAGGTGAAGCCACGATCAATCAAGATGTAATATCCCACTATCCCAATCCCATTGTGTTTAGCTGCTTAGTGGACATTGAGAAGGAGGGGGGAGTGGGCTGTCATTTACTGCTGTGTATACGCCCACATGTGTGACTCTATAGTCACATGAGCTGCTCAGATGTGATGGGGAGTAAATGCTCAGTATAGAAACACGGAAAACTGAGCATGTGCACTAGCTGCCGACACTGCTCTGCAAAATCCCTAACTGCAGTGGGAACATAGACAGGAGGGGGAGACAGAGAACAGAAGGATCAACCAGGTTTTTTGCAGAATACAGAAAACAAATCCCATAGTGACTGAGTGAGTATGAATAGCATGTAATATGGCATTTATTGATAGTTTTTTATGATGTGGGTTTAATGACACTTTAAATTTTTGTTGAATTATTGAAATGTTTTTCTTGATATACGTATTTCATATAATAGTAAATGGGTAAAGATGGGTTTACATTTTACAATTAAAATACATTATTCTGCCAAGCATTTTATAGGAACTTTCTATATTTGTTATGAACATTTCACCTTGCCCTAGCCATTTAGTCCTTTAGTGCGTAACAGATATTGCAGAATATTCTTTCAGTATAATAAAACATCAGGAGGAAGCATTATAATTGACTCCTAAATGTTATTTCTTCTCTATTTTGCAGAAATAAAAATAGCATTTAAATGTTTTAGTAGGAGCATATAAAGATAATACAAAATACATTTCCTTGTTATAGTCTTGTAAGGCAGGCTATTATGACAATTAAGGTATTCTAAGCTGGTCTTTTACGGTCCACTACCAGTGATCCAATCAGCATGTTCCTCTGGTGAAAGCACATTCAAGCTGCCTGCAATCTACAGCTGTTAAGGATATCAATGTCAAATGTTATTGCATACTTACTTTTACCATAGTTACTGATCTCTGTAATAATGTCGCTTCTTCTATATTATATGATTCTGGGTCCTCATTGCTAGGGTCAAAGGTATGCCTTTAGTGTGAATAAAACAACATTCTCAGTCCCTTGTCAGAAAAAAAGTCTGCATAAGCTATTGTCAAATTACATTCAGGTGACATTGTTTAAAGTAGAACTCTGGCATTCCATTAAAAAAACATGTGTTTTGCAACTGCACTTACAGTTTTCTATTAGTCTCCCTTCAAAGCCCTACAAATACCCGTTGAGCCTGCCAATAAAGTCCACTTAATGCAGATTCCTTTGACTGGGTGGCAACAATGCTGCACTGCTCCTGAATTCACTTGCACTACAGTGGGATAGGCGTTGTTGCAGGAGGACTGGCTATCAGGATTGTCACTTCTGCCACAAACCTGTTGATCAGGGTTTCTCAACCAGGGTTCCATGGAACTCTGGGGTTCCTCCAGAGGTTGCTAGGGGTTCCTTGAGCAATGAGCAATTTCTGCCTCTCAGATAAGTTTCCACTGACATCATTGATCTTTTAAGCTATCTGTAAGGAGTAATTCTTCCCAATGACCACAAGTGTAAGGAGCATTCTTACCAATGACCATCGCACCAATGTATCAGGAGTTGTAGATATAGTAATTTTTAGCGGGGGTTCCCTGAGACTGGAAAGTTATTTGGAGGGTTCCTTCATGATTAAAAGGTTGAGAAACCCTTCTGTAGATTGTCAATTAGCACCTGGCAACACCTAGCCTTGCCCACTGCTTTCTGGATTGACAGCACTATCTGTGTTGCTGAAACCCTCTGACTGTAGGGTGCAGTGTCTGGGAGGAGGAGAATGTGAATCACAAAAAAGGAAGGGTTGGCTCAGTCAGGATAATTTTTATTTACTTCACGAAGCTTGGAAATCACCCTTCAAGCTAGGTTCACATGTGTGAGGGTACAGTACAGAAATGTGCTACTCTTGAGCAAATACATGGGGGTGCCATTAATTCCTTATGGCACTACCCCACGTATTAGCCCTATGCTGTTTTGTTACTTTTGTTTTTAAAAAAGGGATGGGAACATACTGACGTGACATCAACACTGTGCGGAGTAAAAACTCACTGACACGTGTATGAAAACTAATGTAAACTGATATGAAACTGATGTAAACTCATGTCCCTGCAAGTGAAATTTGCTTTGTTTTCCCATCGACTTTCATGCACGTATGGTATGAATGAACCCTAAAGGATGCTATGAGCATGAAGCATTTGGCATTTTTTTTTAATAGAGTAGAGTCTGACCAGAGAGAGATCATTTTGAGTCAGTTGGCCAGCTCAGACATGTATTGCCATATATTCAAACCAAGAATCCCTGTTTTAATGGAAACGTTTGCAGAAGATTAATTGAGAATTTTGAGTAGCATGTGGTTACCTCTCTCTAGTACCTCATACCTGTATGTTATAAATATGTAAGCTCTTTGGATTTGAGCATAGACATTGCTTTAGCTCTAAGCGTTTTTACCATTGCCTACTCCACCTGAAAATGTTTTGTCTTTTTATTTTACTTCAGATATTTTCACTGCAGGAGAAAGTTGTGACATAAGGTCAGCAATAAACCATGTAGAACCTGGTAGGTACTCAGAAGACCAGCACTTTCTGTTTCAAATGCCCAAACATTTACCATTTGGTGAGACAAACTTTATGTATAATAGCAGTATTACTACCTCTATTATAAATGACAGCTTCCTGCTGTCAGTGGTTGTTAAGGACACCGGCGAGTGCAGACATCACTGGCCCTATTCACTTACTAGGCTGAGATTCGCAGGCCATTTAAAGGGTAACTTCACTTTTATGGGAAAAAAAATTAGCAAATAAAGAAAAAATGATATAATGCATATAACTGCCACACTAATCATATTGTAATTGAATGTTGTTAAAATTTACCTTTCCTTTTCAATCTGTAGCCACTGTAATTTTCTGAGAATGCATTGCAATATGGCTACATGGAGTTGTTCTGTACACAGAGTGTGTACTGACCACCCACCAGAAACATCATTTCCTGCTTGTGTGATTGGCTCACCAATTTTCCCAGAAGTCTGCCTAAGATACAAGTCAGATTTCAGGCATCCCCTGCAACAAAAATTTAATTTTTGGAAAGATACTTTCAATAGGAAAAACGTCTAAAGAGATGCAGGCCCAGCAGATTTCCTCATTAGAGTCCTGCAGTTGCACACCTTACAGTTAATTATGAAACCACTCCCATAAGACCCACTCAGAACAGAGGCACAGACAAACACACATGGGTTTCTTCAGAATAACAAAAGGTAGGAATCTGCAACAAAAGTTGTTATAATCCTTGCAATGTACATAGATCACCCAGAGGGGAATGTTTTTTTCTCAACAAAAGTGGAGTTACGCTTTAAGCAAAGGGGCCTAGTGGTGGTGACATCACTGACCAAATATGGTCATGATAGTAGACCAAATATGGCCATGTCCATATTTATTCAGTGATGTCACCAAATCCCTGCCCTCTTGTATATAAGCCTAATGACAGCTCCAGAGAGCTGTCATGTGTAGCGATAGTGGACGGGTCGTCTGTGTATCATTAGATGTTTTTTGACAACTGGTCCTGGATTTAGGCCTGATTCACACCTATACATTTTTAGTGCTTTTTGCATTTTGCAGATTTTCACTACAATCCATTTAACATGGTTTCCTATGGAACACGTTCTGTAGTGCAAATCTGCAAAATGCAAAAAGCACTAAAAATGTATAGGTGTGAATAAGGCCTTACAAAGCTGGATTTTTGGGAGTTTTTTTTTTTTTTTTTTTAAGGACTTATTTAAAACATATGTGACTTCTTTGTGAATGAGAAAGGGGGCTTCCAGATTTTGATAAGTCTACCACCTCAAACATTGGGCTTGGGTTTTGGGGTACAGGCCATTGTCCTCATCAAAATGCCCCCCCCCCACTAAAGGAAGGTGGCCTGGTACGGCATGCTAGGTACGCTGTGTGCTTGAATTAAGGGCCTGGTATGGATATAGAAAGGAAATCGCACACCAAAATATGTTCCAGATTCAAAGGGACCGGTATGTATTTTAAGCTGGTCCCCACTGCATTATGTACAAAATAAAGGAAGCTTTAACCACTTGCCGACCGCCCTATAGATGTTTTACTGTTACAGGGCGGCTGCGCTGCGCAGTATCACATATATATACGTGATCCTGCACTCCCCGGTATCAGGTGCGATAGCGCGCCGTCGGCGACGCGCTCCTGTTGAAACAGTGTCGGCCAGCACACGCTGATAGTTCTGTACACAGGCAGAACAGTGATCTGCCTATGTAAACAAGGCAGATCGCCGTTCTGTCAGTATGGAAGGCATTGATCCTGTGTTCCTGCAAAGCAGGGACACGGATCTATGCCTTTCTCTAGTAAAAGCACCTCCCCCACAGTAGTAAAACACCAGCTAGGCAGATGGTTAACCCTTTGATCACCCCTAATGTTAACCCCTTCCCAGCCAGTGTTTTATTACAGTGACAGTGCAAATTTTTAACACTGATCACTGTAATAATGTCACTGGTCCCCAAAAAAGCGTCAAAAGTGTCAGTTAGTGTCCAATTTGGCCGCCGCAATATCGCAGTCCCTTTAAGTCGCTGATCGCCGCCATTATTGTAAAAAAATAAAAAATAATTTTAACTCCATAAGAATATCCTATAGTTTGTAGATGCTATTACTTTTGCGCAAACCAATCAATATACGGTTATTGGGATTTTGTTTACCATAAATATGTAACAAAATACATATTGGCCTAAACTGATGAAGAAATTGTATTTTTTATTGAATGTTTTATAGCAGAAAGTAAAAAATATCGTTTTTTTTTCTCAATATTGTGGTTCTTTTTTGTTTATAGTGCAAAAAAAACAAAAAACGCAGAGATGATCAAATACCACCAAAAGAAAGCTCTATTTGTGGAAATAAAGGACATAAGTTTTATTTGGGTACAGCGACCGCGCAATTATCCGTTAAAGTAACGCAGTGCCTTATAGCAAAAAATGGCCTGTCAAGAAGGGGGGTAAAGCTTCCGGAGTTGAAGTGGTTAATAGACCAAGCTGTCCAGCATAAGTTAATTTTGCTACACCACTTTATCTACATGGTAGAAATATGCCACTTCGCAGGCAAGTTTAGGGGATCCATCAAGCAGTTTTTTTCTTTTTTTACAAGGTATAGGGGGTGATTTATTAAAGGCAAATAGACTGTGCACTTTGCAAGTGCATTTGTACTAATTTTCCCCCAAAGATTAGTGAATGAGGTGAAGCTCTGCTGATTTCCATTATCCAGTCATGTGCAAATAGAAATGCTTTTTTTTTTTCTTGCCCTTAATTGGGAAAAATGAGTGAAACTGTATTTTCAAAGTGCACAGTCTATTTGCCTTTAGGAAATCAACCCCATAGTGTATTTTTAATATTGCACCTTCAACATTATTAAATTCACTGCTCCCTGCAAAACAGTATTTTTAATGTTTATTTTTGCAATGGTACATGTCCCCTGGGTCAGTGTCCAGCCCTCCATCCAAATCCCTTGGCTAATAGCCTTAAAAATCGAGTTGACAGATTTATCTTCCCTTGACTTCAGAGGGATTGAAACGTGACATCCAAACTTTTGATATATTTTGCTGAACCTCTGCGAAGCGAGCCCATGTGTTTCTGGCTCATCTATAATGTCAAGTCATATATGTGTTTTTAATGTTATTTTTAATGGAATAATCTGAGTTATGCTCTGGAGTACAGTAACATTCATTTGTTAACCTTTAGTATGCATATTATTTGTCTGGGGTCCACATTTATGTACAGATCAGAAACTTCACTGCTTATATTTGATTGGTTTCTGCTACCGACAGAGACACTTTTATTTCTCATTCTTTATTTATGAAGCTTTGCAGGGATTCAGTCATATCCTAGCCATATTCTAGGATAAAAAGCACATCCTTCATTACAAGATACAGCTTTTTTTTTAAAAAAACAGTTATGTGTCAAACACCTCTATTTAACATTACATGTTTCTTATATTAGGCCTTGAGCAACTACAGTGCCATCTCTCCAGGTAAGACCCGCTGTTCTATACGTAGCACAGCCATCAACCATCTACTTGTTTGCCACAAATAAAAGAGGATATTCTTTATTTCCTATTAGCTAGAGCTAACGCTTCATGTTATCTGAGTGTGATCTAAAGGCTACAGCTAGCCAGGTCTGTAGAGGATTGCTGGCTGTTAAAATGACAGAATAGGAAATGTTATACTTATACTTATAAATGTTATACTATATCTTTTGTCCTTAGTGAATCCTATACTCCCTGTTATAAGTTCTAGAGATTTTGTTACCATTTTTATCAGGACCTGCAGCTGAGAAAAATTGATAAGAAACTCAGAGAAGTGAGAACAAGTACTGGAGGCAGCCTAATAGTCCAGACCACCTCTGGTCATCATTCACCATCATGCTACTTTTACAAGCAGAAAAGTTAAAGTGATTTTTGTTCGAAATATTTCTCAAGCATGACTCATATCTGCTGCCATACATCAGGCAGCTTACTTGTGAAATGGGAATTGTTGACAAGAGATGACAGTGTAAGATGATCAATACACTGCCCTAATTCCTGATACTTAAAGGAATATTTATGTAGCCATGGCCCTGACCCCTAGAGGCCTAATGGTGACCTCCAGAGTCAGGGAGAGCTGACATCCATCTTCACAGTGTGGGTTATTAGGCATAGCGGGTGTGGTGTAGATAGAGTAAGTTGGGCGCCAGACACTTTGAGAATGCCAAAAGAGATTTATTCTTATTATCTCTTAACAGAACTGAGGTGAGAGGGTTAGGGCCTGAACACCCTTAGGCAGATGCAAAATACTTGACGGACTCCGAGACAAAAGTAGGAATAGAAGAACAGCTCTACAGTTCAAGGGCCTTTAAGCTGAATTGCAGCAAACTGTATCTGTAGACCGCTGTCTCCTATGGTAACTGATCTGGTAACTTCAACTTTAATACAGATCACAACTCACAGTATCCTATTGTAGATCCTCTCACTAAGCTCCCAGTCTCTCACTAGACTCTTCAGATCCCAGCCGCCAGTGGATCCCTTGAGCTCCATCACAACTATCCGGCTGAGGCTTCCAAGTGTCACCCACACTGTCCCGCTGGGTCCCTGACTTGGCTCTTCAGATAACCTGCTGAATACCCTGCAAGCATGACCCACACTGTTCCGCTGGGTCCCTAGCTTGACTCTGCTGAAGATATCCCAACTTCTTCACCATCCCCGGCTAGTGAAAAGGGCTGCTCTGGTACTTCTTCAGTCTCCACAGAACCTGGCCTCTGATAACAGGAGAGATTGTCATTTGCTTGCGACTGTGTCCCCTTTACCTCTGACTCTGGTTCTGGCTTGCCTCTGGCGACAGGAGTGGTCGTCTCTGACGCCAACTGCTTTCAACTGCTTTCCTTCACCTGTGGCAATTATTTGGTTCTCCAGCCGGCAGAACGCCCTGCAACTTGGTTGGGCTACAAGCCTGAAGCCCCAACTCCGTGCTGCTTGCCTTCCAACCTGGATAGGTCTCAGACCACCTAGCAGCCAGGTATTCCCTGGCCTCAGGCTTCTGGCCTAGCAGCTAGGAGATTTTTAACACTCGTCCTCCCAGACAGCTATCCAGGTGGCACCAAACCCCATTCACCTGACCCCTCCCGAACAAATAGGCTCTCCCAGCAGGCCAAGAACAAAAAAAACCCTGCCAATTGGCTGAGACAACCCATCCACTCCTAGTCCAAATTTGCTAAGCCCCTGTCAATCTAATGCCACAGGTAACAATGCCACATAGTGACAGAAGAGAGAGGTGCATCTAACCCAGATTTAGGAAAAGGTCAGTGGATCTCCCTAACAATCAGCCAGGCTGGTTACTGCCCAGTAAACTAAATATGTTAGTAACCCTGCCTAACATCAGGCTACATTTACATAATCCTTTTAGTATTACAATTTCTTATATAATACTATATACACTATATTACCAGAAGTATTGGGATGCCTGCCTTTACATGCACATTTTAATGGCATTCCAGTCTTAGTCCATAGGGTTCAATATTGAGTTGGCCCACCCCTTCCAGCATTAACAGCTTCAACTCTTCTGGGAAGGCTGTCCACAAGGTTTAGAAGTGTGTCTATGGGAATGTTTGATCATTCTTCCAGAAGCACATTTGTGAGGTCAGGCAATGATTTTGATAAGAAGGCCCGACTTGCAGTCTCCACTCTAATTCATAGCAAAGCTGTTCTGTCGGGTTGAGGTCAGGACTCTGTTTAAGCCAGTCAAGTTCCTCCACCACAAACTCGCTCATCAATGTCTTTATGGACCTTGCTTTGTGCACTGGAACAGGAGAGGGCCATTCCCACAAAGTTGGGAGCATGAAATTGTCCAAAATGTGTTGGTATGCTGACGCCTTAAGAGTTCCCTTCACTGGAACTAAGGAGCTAAGCCCAACCCCTAAAAAAATAACCCCACACCATATCCCCCTCCACCAAATAATTTGGACCAGTGCACAAAGCAAGGTCCATAAAGACATGGATGAGAGAGGTGTCTTTTTCTCTGCAGGAAGGAACAGGAAGTGTTTAGCTAGGGACTATATTATTTGCACTAAACAGGATAGAGAACAGGGGAAAATACCAAGGGCACAAAGGGTAAACAAATAGGCCGCTGTGGCAGCACACCTCGCTCATCCATGTCTTTATGGACCTTGCTTTGTGCACTGGTCCAAATAATTTGGTGGGGGGGGGGGGGGGAGCTTAGGAAAGTCATTGTCTTCTAAAATTTCAAAAGATTGGAAAAACATAATTTTACATTACACTTATCTGAAGTAAAAATATGTTAGATTCAACTTCTGTGTCTTATTGAAGAGGTACAGTGCCTTGCAAAAGTATTCACCCCCCTTTGCTTTTTACCTTTTTGCCTATTTTGTTACATTACAGCCTTTGGTTCAATGTTTTTTTAATCTAAATTATATTTTATGGATCAGAACACAATAGTCTAAGTTGGTGAAGTAAAATTAGAAAATATATACATAAAATAATTTTTCATAAATTAAAAAACTGATAATTAGCATGTGCGTATGTATTCACCCCCTTTGTTATGAATCCCATAAAAAGCTCTGGTGCAACCAATTACCTTCAGAAGTCACATAATTAGTGAAATGATGTCCACCTGTGTGCAATCCAAGTGTCACACGATCTGTCATTACATATACACACCTTTTTGAAAGGCCCCAGAGGCTGCAACACCTAAGCAAGAGGCACCACTAACCAAACACTGGCGTGAAAACCAAGGAAATCTCCAAACAAGTAAGGGGCAATGTTGAGAAGTACAAGTCAGGGTTAAGTTTTAAAAAAATATCCAAATCTTTGATGATCCCTAGAAGCACCATCAAATCTATCATAACCAAATGGAAAGAACATGGCACAACAGCAAACCTACCAAGAGACGGCCGCACACCAAAACTCACGGACCGGGCAAGGAAGGCATTAATCAGAGAGACAGCACAGAGACCTAAGGTAACCCTGGAGAAGCTGCAGTGTTCCACAGCAGAGACTGGATTATCTGTACATAGGATGAAAATAAGCTGTACGCTCCATAGAGTTGGGCTTTATGGCAGAGTGGCTAGAAGGAAGTCATTACTTTCAGCAAAAAACAAAATGGCACATTTTGAGTTTGCAAAAAGGCATGTGGGAGACTCCCAAAATGTATGGAGGAAGGTGCTCTGGTCTGATGAGACTAAAATTGACCTTTTTAGCCATCAAAGAAAATGCTATGTCTGGCGCAAACCCAACACATCACATCACCCAAAGAACACCATCCCCACAGTGAAACATGGTGGTGGCAGCATCATGCTGTGGGGATGTTTTTCAGCAGTCGGGACTGGGAAACTGGTCAGAGTTGAGGGAAAGATGGATGGTGCTAAATACAGGAATATTCTTGGGAAAAACCTGTACCACTCTGTGTGTGATTTGAGGCTAGGACGGAGGTTCACCTTCCAGCAGGACAATGACCCCAAACACACTGCTAAAGCAATACTTGAGTGGTTTAAGGGGAAACATGTAAATGTGTTGGAATGGCCTAGTGAAAGCCCAGACCTCAATCCAATAGAAATCTGTGGTCAGACAAAGATTGCTGTTCACAAACGCAAACCATCCAACTTGAAGGCGCTGGAGCAGTTTTGCAAGGTGGAATGAGCAAAAATCCCAGTGGTAAGATGTGGCAAACTGATAGAGACTTATCCAAAGTGACTTGGAGCCGTGGTAGCCGCAAAAGGTGGCTCTACAAAGAATTGACTTTAGGGGGTGAATAGTTATGCACATTGACTTTTTCTGTTATTTTGTCCTATTTGTTGTTTGCTTCACAATAAAAAAAAAACATCTTCAACGTTGTGGGCATGTTCTGTAAATTAAATGGTGCAAATCCTCAAACAATCCATGGTAATTCCAGGTTGTGAGGCAACAAAACACACGAAAAATGCCAAAGGGGGTGAATACTTTTGCAAGGCACTGTAGGATTCCTGTGAATTTTGCTAGAACAGCAAGTGGCTATATAATCCACACATACTTTGTCTAAATAGATATGTCATTGCATATATCAGCATTTGAAAAAGAATAAGGGAAGAAAACCTGTGGTGGATCTCAGTAGTGTAGAAGTGCAGACAAGCATGACTTGATTTCCCATTTCCCATCATTTTCATGGCCCGGGTGTTAGATTTCTGTCCTGAGTCTTTTATAACTAAATGAGTTCTCTCAGCTACAAGCAGTGCATGTAGTATTTTAGATCATTTTAAGACTGTAATCCAAAATAGAAATCTTTTACTGTAACTCTTATGAAGAGTTGTGTGGTATAATTTTATCCAGGTGGCTCTGAAAAAGTACAATGCGTTCCTGAGCTTTTCATGTTGGAATTTTTTCTGGCCATATTTCAAATCCTTCTTTAGTTATAAAATGTATTTGCCTCCATGACAACAGGAGTGTAAATATGTATGTGGAATTTGACAAGGAAGTGATGAGGATTCGGTCCAGGAATGTTTATTGCTTGCAGTTGCATTATCTCTTCTTGGTTTTTTGATGTTTTCATATTTCAGAGGAAAGCGGGCCAGGTATGTTATCTTTAGTTCTACACAGCATTAGTTAATATACTCAGGCAGATATAATCTTACAATAACAATCCAGAAACACACTGCATATTTATGTCTGATAAACAGACTGAACTTGCTGAAGTGTCTGGGATTTATATAGTAAGATTTAACCTAGGTAACAGCAACAACCTGGCTTTACCAATTTCTCTTAACTAAAAAGAAAGTTGAAAGGTGGACCACCAACACATGTTCCTAGATGTAGGCATATACTACATTAAAGTCATGCCAGATATAAAAAATTTGATGACAAACAGTGAAATTGCCTTGTTTAGTCTGCTCATGGTCTTATCTTCGCAATTATTTGTGCTATGGTAGCCCTACGGTGTTGCTGTATGGTCATAAAGTTCTGCACAACTTATATAATAACAATAAATACAACCTTGCTTAGGTATAAACCACCAGGGAGCTTACTATGGTATATGAATATCCTGAAGGACATTTTTAAAAACCCAACACCAAGTTAACTCCCTTCCCCACAATACCACCCTGGTTTACTGCTCTGTTATTTCACCCATTGGAGCATCCCATACTGCCTAATTTTTCTAGTTTTTAATCATTACATAAAAAAACTTTTTCTAGCCTTCTTCAGTCTGGTTGTGTGATGCCATTGGTCTTCTTTTTCACCTCCTTCCTCCTGTAGTGGGCGAGTCCTGCATGTTGCAGAAAAAAAGAGTCAAGGGCAGCTTGGTGATGTGCTTCCAGGGAGCTGGATTCTTGATGCTCTAAGCTGAAAGGAAGTGGGTTGAATGATGCAAGGCTTCAATTAACCACAGAAATAGACTAGTGTTAGATGACTCGAGCTGTAAGCCTGTGGGTGACAGTGCCAGAGACAGGATAAATGTTGCAGTTGGAACTGCTTTTTTTTTTTAGTTTGTAGAGCAGTATGTTTTTGATTCTTTTGTTGAGTTGAATGGATCAATGTATGATATACCTGGCCGACACCCCTGGAAGCTGGAAAATCACTGAAGTAGACACCACTACTTCAGTGATATTCAGCTTGCAGGGGCATTGGCCAGATATATCATATACTGTACATAATTACATTGGTCCGAGATGGATCAATGTAATTATGTCTAAAATATCAATACCTGGAATTCTTCTTTAAGGGATATGAAAACCCTAACAATGAGCTTCTCTTACTTGCCCAATTTTGGTCATGCAAATATAACATTCAAAGAATTTTCTTCTGTTTGTTAGGTGCAAAAAGATACCTGTTGATCTTGCCAGAAAGCTTGTCAGCTGGGAAAGCTGGCCATACATGAAGCACAATTCCCTGCTGAAGTGGCTGGAGAAAAGGGGAACGTTTCAAAAGTCCTGTTTCTGTTGTCCCAAGACAATGAGTGACCATTATGGTCCTAGGTCTAGATTTATGTTAATGGCAAAATCACTAGGTGAATATAAAGGAAAAAGCCTGAAAAAACAAAAAAACAAATGCAGCCATCACATCTAAGGACTGAATTGCACTGGCTTTACCTGTTACTCTCAAACAAGAAACATTTTAAATAGGTGTTACAGACTTTTGTACTGGGTGCTCCTCATTACCCATCCCAGAGTTTGTTATCTGAAGAACGCTCTTTTTTTAAATATTATCAGTGAGGCAGCAGCCCAGGACCAGATTAAGGTCTATCTACTATATAGATATCAGATGCAGATAAAGCTGCACATTTGGTTCCTGAGGGGCACTGAGATTTTAGACACAGCTGACTGGGAACAACCAACATCTTTTGCAACATTCCGTGATGATTTATCTTCTTGAATGAGTTTTATAATTCTCTTCTTTGTTTCAACTGACATCTCTTGTGTTGGAGCCATGATTCATGTCTATCAGGCTTGGCTTGATAAAAAGGAAAGCCTTGGAACATAGATTGGGTGAGTCCTGTTAGGGACGTTTGTGTTATCTGGAGAGGAAACACTGACGTTGGAGAGTCCACTGGATTCCTGCCCATTGCATACTGACCTTTGTAATGAGTGTCTGGAGTGGATGGTAAGAGGCAGTGTGATCGGGTGTCGGTGGTGGTTTTCTGACTTGTTTTAGCTGCACTATAAACATCAACACATCCTCTAAACATCTCTTGCGGTTTTTACTGATATGGATTTTTATGAATTTCAGCTATGGACTTTTATGAATTTTAGCTATTAGTGTTTAGCGCTGTACATTTACCCTCTATTTATAAGGAGGACTCACTGTACTTTTTATACAAATCATTTCTACTAGTCCAGCAGTACTCACATACATATATCAGTTACAAGATTCTGGTAGAGACCCCTGTAAATTCCACAGTCACAAAATATCTAATGCCGCGTACACACGGTCGGACTTTTCGTCTACAAAAGTCCAACGGACGCTGACGGACTAAAGCTGGCTGGTAATCCGATCGTGTGTGGGCTTCTCCGGACTTTCAACGGACTTTTTTAGCCTCAAATCCGACGGACTTTAGATTTGAAGCATGCTTCAAATCTTTACGTCGTAACTACGACGGACCCCGAAGTCCGCTCGTCTGTATGCTAGTCCGACGGACAAAAAAACGACGCATGCTCATAAGCAAAAACTAAACGGAAGCACTCGGTCTAGTAAAACTAGTGTTCGTATTGTAGGTAGCACATTCATCACGCTGCAAAATCTGTGATCGTTGAATGCAGCGCATTTTATTTCTTCTTTACGAAGGCTCTATAAAGAACGAAGGTGTTTTGCTGTTCATAATCAGAGTTCTCCCAAACTGATTTCTGGATTCTTTTTCTCTTTGATCTCATGAATGATATAGTATGCATTTTAAAAACAATGTTTCCATACTAATAATACTTTTTCCCCTTTTTTTTTTTTAGGTTTGTAAAGTTAACACAAAGAACCCATTATTATTTTTTTTTTTTATAGTGATTATTTTTTAGTTTTTAGATAAAGTTAACCCAAAGCACCGTTTTTGGTTACGTAAATTTTTGGATTTTCAAGACTTACCACTTGAACATTATTAACATTAGTAATGTATTTTTGGTGTGTTTTTTTTCAAACTCAATGAGATTGTTGTCCCTTGTTAATTTAACATTGTGTGTAAAATCAATGATTTCAAAGAAAAAACATAAAGTCTTTTGCTAAACTCAAAAAATGATCCATTTATTCATGGTCAAAATAAAATAAAGAGGAAGTCAACGCTGGAAAAAGTCGGTGTACCAGAAAATTGGGATCTTGCGGAGTCCATATAAGAGGGAGCACAATCTGGTCCAAGAATCCCAGAGATCAACAGCACCAGCAGATGATCTAGATGTCCCCAGACTGTGGTCCTACAACAGCCTGCGTCTTCTGTCAGACCAGACTGAACCCAGGTCATCATTTTCTTCTCTTCCCTGCAGCCTTTCCTCCACGCTGCCCTGCAGCCTTCCCTGTAGCCTTCTTTTGAGGCTGTGGCTCTGGTGTTTCAGTTGTGGCAGGAGGAGGAGGAGGAGGAGGAGGAGGAGGAGGAGGAGGGGGGGCTGCCTCATGTAGTTGGGTGTTTTGTGTTAGCGTGCCCTGCAGCCCCTTATGGATTGTTTCCCCAAATAGGCGCTCACAAATGAGGCGCTGCTCCCTATTCATCTGAAGAAGCCTGCTGGCTAAGTAGCAGCCATAGGATTCTTCCGCTTCGGGGGGGCTCCTTAAAAAACGGGTGGCCTCTTGCATGAGGCGCAGGGATGCGTCCTGTGTGACCATCCCCTTCCTGGCCCTTTTTTTGGGAAGGTGGAGGGGAGGCACTTGGGATTCGGTCAGGCTCCTACTGGGCCCAGCCACCTCACTTGGCCCAGCCACCTCACTTGGCCCAGCCACCTCACTGGGAGCAGCCACCTCACTGGGAGCAGCCACCTCCTGCCTGACACTGGGCCCAGCCTCCTCCAGGATGATGGTGAATCCGGCCT